>NC_139603.1:22403467-23047592 GCF_964270895.1 Podarcis filfolensis
CACCGTGGGGAGCCCTGCGGGGAACTCCTGCAGGGCTCCCCACGCTGCGGATGTCTGCCCGGCACGAGGGACGCTCTGCTTTAGGGTGACCGTCACGCCGGGCGGCAGGCTGCTATCCGCAGCCTAGACAGCCCTGCGGGAACTCCCGCAGGATTGCCTAGGCTGCAGATGTGTTCCCTAAGCGCCGGGTGCTCTGCTTTCAGCGCGCCAGGCGCTGCGGGAAACAAGCTGCTCTCCGCAGCCTAGACAGCCCTGCGGGAACTCCCGCAGGGCTGCCTAGGCTGTGGATGTCTTCCCTAAGCCTGGAGAGCGAGAGGGGTCGGTGCGCTCTCGCTCTCCGAGCTTCAGCGAAAGCCTGCATTCGCCCCATAGGACGCACCCAGATTTCCCCTTCATTTTTGGAGGGGAAAAAGTGCATCCTATAGGGCGAAAAATACGGTAAATTCTAAATTATCATAAGGTAAAGGTAAAGGTACCCCTGCCCCTACGGGCCAGTCGTATCCGACTCTAGGGTTGTGCGCCCATCTCACTTAAGAGGCCGGGGGCCAGCGCTGTCCGGAGACACTTCCGGGTCACGTGGCCAGCATGACGAAGCTGCTCTGGCGAGCCAGCACCAGTGCAGCACACGGAAACGCTGTTTACCTTCCCGCTATAAAGCGGTACCTATTTATCTACTTGCACTTAGGGGTGCTTTCGAACTGCTAGGTGGGCAGGAGCTGGGACCGAAAGACAGGAGCTCACCCCGCCGCAGGGATTCGAACCGCCAATCATGCGATCGGCAAGCCCTAGGCACTGAGGTTTTACCCACAGCGCCACCCGCGTCCCATTATCATAAATTATCATAAATTATAAAACAGTATTATACAACATTATAACACCTGGCTCTCACAGCAGCTTAGTTAAGCCACATCTTCTAGCCACGCCGTCTTCCACACATTGGAGTGGGAGACTTGAGGTAGCGAGTCTGCCTATATTTTAAGGATCTGTGTGACTTAGAACGGTGTGTGATCACATGTGGAATTTGCTCGCATAGACCAGGTTCTCCCTCCAGCACATGGAAGGAAGTTTGGGCGTATCCTGATTTTCATTTATTTCATAGAATTCGTTCAATATTTCCTTAGCCCTTTTAACCCTTTTGATCATCTCTCCATACCTCCTCGTTCATTCTCCACCTTCCCTTAGTATGATTTTGAAAATTCATATATACCGATACTGGATTGTGATCTGATATCAATCTATTCAGTATCTCTGCTTTTTCTAAACTCAACATCAACCTTTTTGATAGCCATATTGCGTCGATTCATCCCCCGGATTTTTTTGCCTCCGAGTAGTGGGTTATGTCTTTAGCTCTTGGATTTTTTTGTTCTCCAGGCATCATATAAATTAAAATTCTCAATTATTTTGTTCTTTTTTTCTTTTTTTCTGATATCTTATTTTTCATTTCACTCCTTTATTGTGAATAGCATTTTATAGAGGTATAAATAACTGTAAATATGAAAAGAGACAAAGTATTCTCTATTTTTTCCCCCTTGGTTATATGTATTTTCTTTTTCTTTTGTTGTAAATATGTATCTTTTCTAATTTGTACTTAATAAAAAATATTTAATATTTTTTTTTTTTTTAAAAGGAAGGAAGTTTGGGGCAGAACATGGCAGAACAGCCTCACTCTCGCCTCCTCCCCCGCTCACAAATGTCATGAGCGTAATCCCAGAAAATGGCTTCATTTAGACATCACAACAAACAGCATTCCATATATGACAGCTATGCCCCAAAGCATTAGGTGAATTTTATAGTAACATCATTTGTTAAAACAATTAGGAAACGTTACTTTAAATAGGTGAGACCCCCATATGATGGATTGCTTTAGAACTGAAAATTTTGGAGTCAAAACCTACAGGCTGCATTATACTTTTCACTCCCTGTGAGTGAAGATGGATGTGATTATTATACAGGCTACATTTCAGACCAAGTTATACTTTATGGGTAATGAAAAGGGGGAGATAAAAAAATACATATATATTGATATGCCCTTAACAGTGACATTGAAAATGGTGGCCTTATAAAATATTCTATGGCATTTTTTATGATTGTGCTTTACATTTCACTGCTAGTTTGTGCACCAAATAGTCATAATACAGCTATTCAACTGGAAAGAAGAATAAGTATTCTGTGCCCCTTCCAATGGGACTTCAATTCATGGCATCTTTAAAAAAGAGAGATGTATACTACAATTTATCCAGCGGTCAGTTGGCTGCAGCATTCTAGATTTGTTCCCCTCGTCAGTTTGCATGGAATGTTCCGGGTGATAAAACCTTAATTATCCCAGAAAGCAATTCTTGTATGAACTAATACAGCCACATTCTTTGCCTTTGTCAATGAGAGAAAAAGGTCTATTCCCTTTAAAATACAAGCATGACATGGCTGCTCTCCCATTGAAATTAAAGCATACTCGATCTGCACAGAATTGGAAATGTGGTCGAAATGCAGCCTTGCTAGAGGAATATTGCGAATTAATCTTTACTTTACTGCAGTGTTAGTGTTTGCCTAAAAATCAATCTGTCTGGCATTTTTATGGCCATTCTGCAAATGGAAAAGGAGCAAATGAGCCATTTGCAGCTTTTATTCTCTGTATACAGCCATGCCTTGCATTTTCCATTCGCCTAAGCCTCATTCTTTCCCCAGCGCAGAATTCCTTGTCCTGCAATATAGTTGAGACTCTAATTATTAGTTATGGCTGGGGTTTTGGCTCCCAGCCCCTAGAGACCTACCTAGCACAGCACACAAACCACCGAGTGCAGACGTGCATTAAAATTTGGTTTTAAAGATGTAGGAAATAGCACTGTAATGAAATATCCTACAGTTAATTCAGGAGGGCTAAAGCTACAAAATGTGCCAACTTGATTCAAAGCATAAACTATTGTTATATTGTACATATTTTCTTTTACTGGTATTTGGGCCATAGCTTAGGGCACCTGAGGGGGAAGGCAGGAAATATGCACGCCGTGATTCAAAAACTGGTATATTTCCAAGGTCACAGCAGTGTTATTATTTAAAAATTGTGGCTGGAGTTTTGAGATGGGAAACATAAAGTTTTCTGTCTGACTCTCGACTCTCAATCTCTAGTGCCACACAGACTGAAGCAGAAGGAAAGCTTAATTGGGTGTGGCAAAATTGTTCCCCATCCATCTGGCCAAAACAAATGAATATTTTTCCTTCCAGGCATATTAGAGAGATATAAGCTGATCAAATCCAACCTTTAGCACAGATGAAAATAATCAGCCTATGATTTTTTCCCTTTTCTTTTGTGCAAGAAATGAACAATGGGATTTCAACATTATTATTATTTTTAATTAATCCCTAAAGATGTGATCTGTCAGGAATGGTAATGTGCATTTACCAGCTTCAGAATTCTTGGTTTTGGTTTTGTAAGCTTAAGGGGGAAACAAACAGGAGAATGTCAGGAAGAAATAATGTGACTGGACAATAAACTGATAGTTTAAATTCATTGTTCATTCTTGCAGGATGATGCCTTTTGATAGACCTTCTTTCTGTGTTGGTATAAATTCAGTTTTCAGTAGTAAACACTAGAGACAACAGAGCCAATGGTTCGCTGAATTAGTATGAGAGCAGCAGAATAACAATATTATACCATTATACACATTTCTGTGTATATAATGCATCTTTATTTTTATTTTCTCCATTTTTCTGCATACCCTATCAGTGGAAGGATCTGAGGAACTCCAAAAGGGAATCCAAAAACATATAACTAATCCAAAGGCATCAGTTGTCTCAAGCTGTGGTTCTGGATAACCCTAAGGCTCTTTGGAAACTTACAGAGAAACCCTCAGTGACATGACCAGTGATAGAAGACACATATTGCTGAATGAAAGCTTGTCCGCCACTGTCAATCAACCCCTGTAATAGGAGAGTGCTGGCTGTGTTCTTGGGAATACTCGCACGGTTATCTACACTTGCTTTTTGCCCTGCTTTTTTTCAGGCATAAATCTCCATGTTGGGGCCATCTTTTGTGTGTGTGTGCGCGCTCTGGCGCTTTCACTGGGAAACCCCACTATTTAAAGCTAAAGTGCAACAAATAGTAATTCAGGTTCGCCATTTGTTTCAATTCAGCTTTAAAGAGTGGGTTTTCATGGGGGGAAGCTCCGGGGCAAAAGAAGAGGGAGCGCTCTGAGATGCTGCTTTAAAACATGGAATCGGGCAACCTAAAAGCAACACGACAGGCTAATAATTTGATTACAACACTCTGAATGAAGATACAATTTAGTAGCTGTATAGAGTAAAGTGGCATACAATGTATACTAGGTAACACCAACTAATGTGACTTCAGAGAATTTCCCAAAGTAGGGGTTTTTTTCAATGGTGTATCAAACAGAGAATGATTCAAGCTTGAGGCAACATGCTTTCCAAAACAAGTATAAAGTCCCAACCACAGCACAGATGCGCCTGGTTATATCCACAACTTATTCATATATTTAGCAGTGAACACACCAAAAGAAGTTGGTGCTCCAGAGGCAGTAGCAGGACAGTCCTTCCTGGATAACCGACTGTTTCAAAATTTCTTCCTCAGCAAATAAGAGGTCCGAGAGGCTACATAGGTTACAAATGGTTCAGCTTTCACTAAGTAGTGTACTTAGCTGATGTGGAATGCCTGGAATGCGCAGAGGAAAGTTATTTTTTTTTTAATAAATTTTTTATTGGTTTTTCAACACATATTAAAAGACAATACAACACAATACATAAACAAACAAACATATAAACACGTATAATTTCTTGACCTTTCTTTCCTTAGACCTTCTTTCAGCGACTTCTCCATACCTCCCCTTTCTGCATCCCTGTTTTAAATCATTCCAGCAACCCCTAATTTCAATTTCTTATAGCACTTTCTTTAAATCTTTTTTCTCATATCCAATTGTTTGTCACTGCAATTCTATTTTGCGTTACCCAAGACATTTTAACATTCATTAATTTTACAACAATTCTTAAGATAAACTTTAAATTTCTTCCAGTCTTCTTCCACCGTCTCTTTCCCTTGGTCACGGATTCTGCCAGTCATCTCCGCCAGTCCCATGTAGTCGATCACCTTGGTCTGCCATTCTTCCAGTGTGGGTAGCTCTTGTGTCTTCCAATACTTTGCTAAGAGTACTCTTGCTGCTGTTGTAGCATACATAAAAAACGTCCTATCTTTCCTTGACACCAGTTGACCTACCATGCCCAGGAGGAAGGCTTCTGGTTTCTTCACGAAAGTGCATTTAAGCACCTTTTTCATTTCATTATAAATCATTTCCCAGAAGGCCTTGATCCTTGGGCACGTCCACCAAAGGTGGTAGAAAGTACCTTCAGTTTCCTTACATTTCCAGCATTTATTATTGGGCGTGTGATAGATTTTTGCAAGCTTGACTGGGGTCATGTACCACCTGTAGATCATTTTCATAATGTTCTCTCTTAAGGCATTACATGCCATAAACTTTATACCGGTAGTCCATAACTGTTCCCAGTCAGCAAACATAATGTCATGTCCAATGTCTTGTGCCCATTTAATCATAGCTGATTTAACCGTCTCATCCTGGCGCAGAGGAAAGTTAAGTGTGGATAAGCCCTTTGTTCCCACAAATACTGAATTATGTAGAAAACATATGGCTCTGGAGTAAAGAATCTGTGGCTGCGGGTGGAGGTTTGTATGATGAGAAGAAAAAATATTCCTCAACATAGAAAATGAAAATATCAGGGATAATACTAAGACAGAAAACAATATTCTTCTTTTAAATGCAGGTTAATGCAGAAATATGTACCCATCTCTATATTGAAGCAATGCTGTCCTGACGTAGGTTTACCACTTCATCTGATGTTTTATGGGACCAGGTTTTAGTCTATGCAGGGTGACACTGAGGCCACAAAAAGTCTGCCTGAAATGAGTGTGCAACCTAAGCCTAGAGTACATAGTGCTTCTGTGACTGACAAACAGGATAATTCTTCAGCACACTAGTTGATGTGAAAAGGATTCCCTGGAGGTAAAAAAATAAAACTGGTTACTTAGCAACTACCCAGGATGCTACTCAATTACTTCTGGATTAGACGGTATGCTGATTGATTGCTAGGCATTCAGCCAGTTGCTCCATAAGGGGTGGGGGGTGGACTATATAGATATGATAACTTGCATGTGGAAATGTGAGATTTGTGAATGGGGTACATAAAAACAATGAAGATGCATTGTCTTCCCAGTGTTGACCTATTTACTGACAGGAAGTTGTTCCATTGGCATGTACCAACATGTGGCATAAGTACCAAATTAGGCGGTATCCAATGTTACACAAGTGGAAGGCAAGTTCATGCAACAAATATTTCCCTTTCCCCCTGCATTCCCCCTTCTGAACTATGTGGCTGGTGTCGTACTGGGCTTCAGTGGGGTGAGTGAAATGACCAAAATCAGACAGGACCCCCACAAACAAACAAACAAAAACATGACCACAGGAATGGGCAAGGAAAACCCATTGGTACTACATAAAGCTCCTTAGGATAGGCGTGAATATAGATATCACTGCACACTAGCCATTCTTTAACAGCTTTAGTCCATTTGTGGGTGTATCATGGTTTTTCTCTCACACTCTGGTATTTTTTGTGGCCGATACCAATATTTCTGTATATTCTTCTGTGAAGATGCACTGCTATGATCAATGGTCAGAAGGCATGAGAGCCTACTATGAATTGTTTTCCAGCATTTTCCTGCTGATTCTATATAATCCCTTGGTTAGCCTCTTGCACAAATGTATGATTATAACCAAGGAGTGTCTGGTTTATAAGTCTGCACACTAGAACAGGGACACTGATGATATACATTGTTCACTTTGTAATCTGTCTAATATGTCAGGGATGAGAACTGTCGTATCTTAGATGGTGGTTGTGTTCCTTCTTTTGCTTTTTCAATTTCCTTCTTTGACGTCTTCTTTAGGAAAAAAATCATGTCGCATACCAGATGGTACATTGGTATCCCTGGAATCATCAGCTCATTTAGGGAGAGATCCTGTGCACAGGAAGCTGTTGCAAATCAAGATGGTGTAAGTTAAGCTGCTGCAAAGTTACACCAAGCTTCCTTCAGTAGTGGAGCTACCACGGGAAGTCATGGCAAAAATGAAGAAAATATATATCGTTGCTGCCTTCTCTCCTTCGTTTTTTGTCCTGTACCCATCACTGAGACAAGTAGAAAAATGCTGCTGTTCCATTTACATAATGCGAACAATGTAAATTTATTCTCATAGATTGTACCCTGACACAGATAAGCTTAGTACTGCCAGATTGTGGTAATGATTATCTGACTAGCTCTTTCAGCCCTAAAGAAACAAACAGTTTTGAGATGGAAATTAGCACAGCAGCAGCTTAGCTCCCTATTGATTCTGCCAAAATCTAGATCCTTGTATGCAGTCTCTTTTCCATACTGCCTTGACTTGGGATATTATTTGCTTTAAAGGCATGTATAATGGAGATGTCTTAATTCACATGGCACTCTCTCGCTCTCCCTAGCCTTCATCATAGTTGGCTTTAAAGAAATTTAGTTGAGGAAATGACATTCAGGTCTTTGCCGCTGATGATTGCCTGTTCAATGAATTGTTACACAATCCAATTTCAGCATTAGCCATATTCTTTTGCACCCAGCAGAATTGCCTTAAGATGTGTTGATAGTAAACAATTTAGCTGATGATGGTCTAGCCTTGTCGTAACTTGTGTCAGCTCTTTGCAAAACTGCCTGTCTGGGATACATTAACAACTCCTCTTCACATTTGTTGTCATTTATCATTGCTAAGTACGTCATGTAAAAAGCAGAGAGGAGTTACTGAAGCTCTGATAAGGAGTGAGATTAGATTTGGGGGTCCATAGTTAATGGGGCTTTCAATACTGACATCACATTCATAAATCCACTTCTCCATCATCATTAAGAATAACATATTGGTATCCTGCCCTTAATTCAAAGAATTTGGGAAGACCAATGCAGGTTGCGCCTATTTTATACCCACAACTGTAGTGTACTAAGTTAAGATACGGTAAAATAAATAAATGAACTTCATGGTTAAGTGGGAATTTGAACGCAGGTATCCTCCCACAACCTCTGTGCTTTAGTTTTTAAAAGACAGAAAATTGGACTGGAAAATAACCAAAGCTTGAGACAAAGCAAAATGGAAATACGAAAAGGTAAAATTAAATATATGGGAAGTCAGGTGTGAAGAGTTGAGAAAGGAGGCAAGGTGCTTGCAACTATTCATACCTTGTAATCAATATCACAAATGGGAAGTTTCACTGCTTAATGAATCTGCTTAAGTATCTTCCTGTCCATTTTCATTTTCAGTGCTGTCATGTACATCTCTACTCAGAAGTAGGCCTCATTGATATCACTGGAACTTACCAGATAATTGCAACCTGGGGGGGGGGGGCATAACTTTGATACACTGTTTGTTTGTTTGTTTTAAATGTTGATGCACTCAGGTTTTGCTTGTGGATTTTCTATGGGCATGTGGTTTGCCACTGTAAGAACAAGATGGTGGACTGCATGAGCCTTGGATCCTTGGAACAAACCCCAAAGGGTTGATTTTATGTCCTTATGTTAATTGTAAGGGGGGCGGGGAACAACCACCTTAAGGTTGCAAAGCATTTCAGAAATTAAAATTTTCATTTCTGTGGCTAATGGACAAGTGAGATCAACTTAGATCGTCCTGCGGCATATTGCCTGAGTTGATCAGAGTTCTAAATTATGAGGAACATGATATTTAAATTATATATTACTTGATTTATATCCCAACCTTCTCCTGAAGAAACCTCAGGCATTGGTAAAAACAGTAGTACCTTACTCCCCTTTCTTCAGAAGCTCACCCACCAAATCATGGAGAGAATGGTGATGGAGGCAGAGAGGGACTTGTCCCTGCTGCCCCCTGTGTTGCTAAATGGAAGACTGTAATACTGAAAGAAGGTTCTGATGTTATTGAGATGCTCATTTCTAGGTTTATTATGGTCTAAAGTTTGCCACCTAAAAGCAACTCATTAGGAAGCACATTAAGAAATATTAACAACAATATTAGATTTTTTAAATATATTTTTTAAAAAATGTATCTGCATGAAGAATTATTTCCTGTGGTCACTTTTCCAGGAGGGAAATGCATTCATTTTCAACTTTTCCTAGGCCACAGATTAGAGCAAATGATTTATATACAGCATTACTGTGAGACTTTTATGGGTGATGTTATCTCATAAATTTGAGCTCATACCCCATACCGCTGCCCTTTTCTGGTTTCTTTTACAATGGCAACATTTTAAGTATAATGGACGTAGCTGATGTGGAGTTATTGCATGGCTAACTCTTTTCTGCTAGATTTGCAGCATTTGTAGATATATCTGTGGGTGGTTTTTTTATACCTGCAACTCCTCACACTGCATATCAAAGCAGTTTCTGCTGACAAGGCAGGCCTCTTAACCTGTGTGTGGCATTACCCATTTGTATGCTCAAAGATGTCTATATTCAATAAGACAAGGCAGAAAAGCCAATATTTGTGTCTGGGATTCTGTATAAATCTGGAATTTATACTTCAAGCATTAAAGACTCTCAACAAAGTGCAGACATTTGTCCACACATGAATATTCAGTTGCCCAATTTCCATTCCTGACCACCAGATGACCACACAAACTGCAGCAATTTCTGCTTCCTGTTCCAATTTCATCAGATTTTTTCTGACATACTTACCTGATTGCTATGGATCTTTAGCCTGATAAAGCCACTCCCAACATCAGGAGGGGGGGTGTTACGGGTTCCCGCCCCACCATCATCCACGCGGGGCTGGCTGCAGCCCCGCGCAATCAGGGGAATCCTCGGGCTGCGTCATACCCTGGGCCAGCCAATCGGCTGGCTGCAGGGGCAGGGCTAGGGTCATTTAAGGTCGGTGCGGCCCGAGAACGCCCCTTTTCCTTCCTCGCTCAGCTGCGGTTTCCCACCCACCCAACCTCTAGGCTTTCCTCTGACTTTGCTATGGACCTTGATTGGTCGCCACAAGGTGCCTGGTAGGAGTTTTTCCACTTGGCTAATTGGCATTGTTTTTAAAGCCATTTGGTTTTTTCGCCTGTCTTGTAACAAAAATGTCACAACACCTTTGGTTTGGGCAGTTTGGCATTGGTAGGGGTATTATTATGCTGATGAGTTGGGGGGGAGGAGCGCCATCACCTCCCCCAAATGTTGAGGGGTAGTCCGATAAAGGATTCCGGGGGGCGTTGCCTCATCCGAAACCTATGGAGGCTAGGGCCTAAAGCGTGCTCCTGAGCGGTGACCCCTCGGGGAGCACCTAGGGATGTGCATCTCAGGGGCTCCCCCTGTCGTGTTAACCACTTCCGGCTTTATGCCGGATAGTCTGATAGGGCCAATGCCTAAAGCCAATACCGCTCTTACCTGTAACCAATAAAGTTGTGGCCATTTTTCGCCCATTAACCTTAATTCCGGTGTCCTGTGTCTTTATGTTATTCCATGGGGGGGGCGGGAATCGCCACTCAAATACTCCCAGTATAGCCCAGACTCAGAAGACTGTGGCGGGGATCTCTGATATGGGAGTTATGCTGTGTGGAAGAAGGGAAGGGAGCTTAACAGCCAGGTCCAATCAATGACTGTAAAGGGTGGTCAATTCCTGCAAGTGAGATGCTAGGCTTCATACGTTCCTCTCTCTCCTTCATGAGATTCTCCTCCTGTTCCATTCAGGAACCCCTTTAAAGGGCCCCTGCTAAACAACAAAGTGGCCATATCTTACCTGTGGTGTTTTTCTCCTTACTGACTTTTTCCATTGTTGGCAGCTGGAGAAGGGAACAGCGCAGGGCCCTGGCCACAGCATTGACAGTTCTCCACAGCTGGGTATAAATTAATAAAATAAAAAATAAATCTGCACTGGATTCCAAGTGTTCATATTAACCTTTAAAGCAGTAAATGGCTTGGACCTCAGCTACCCCAAAAAAACCATTGCTACCACATACATCCCAGACCCTAAGGTCATCTTCTGAATCCTTTCTTCAGCTGTTTTCTCTGAATGGGGTGAAGCAGACAGTTACTAGAGAAAGGGACTTTTCAGTGACAATTCCTTGGTTGTAAGATTCCCTCCTCAAGGAGGCTCGTTGAGTAAATACGCTAAAATTAAGGCCTTTTCGTTCTAGGTATTATACTTTCCGTGCTCTAATTTGTTTGTTTATTTAAAACATTCCTGTACCGCCTTCCTTTAAAAAAAATCTCAAGGAAGTTCACAATCTGGTGTAACTTTTCATTGACTTAACTTACACCAGCTTCTTGTGTATAGGGATAAGGTAAAGATAAAGGACCCCTGGAAAGTTGAGTCCAGTCAAATTCAACTATGGGCTGCGGCACTCATCTCTGTTTTCAGGCCGAGGGGGCCGGCATTTGTCCATTGACAGTTTTTCTGACTCATGCGGCCAGCATGACTAAACCACTTCTGGTGCATGGAAACACTGTTTACCTTCCTGCCACAGTGGTACCTATTTATCTACTGAGACTGATATGCTTTCGAACGGTTAGGTTGGCAGGAATTGGGACAAAGCAATGGGAGCTCACCCTGTTGCGTGGATTCAAACTGCTGACCTTGTGATCGGCAAGCCGAAGAGGCTCAGTCGTTTAGACCACAGCTCCACCCACATCCCTCCTGTGTATAGGATTACTCCCCAAGTAAATAAATACAACTAAGGTAGTTATTTTGATCCCAGTTTGTAATTCTCTTTTACTTCCTCCTAACAGGGAAGTGCCCCTGTTAAAAAGCATGAAACAATAATCCCAACATATTTTTTTCCTATATTCATAAAAGCAAAAAGTTCTACTTCATGCATATGAGAGAAGAAGTGCCTTCAGTGTGACTGCTTTTAGATATTGTCGCCTAAACTGAATTATTCAGCAGACAAGAATATAAATCATAGAAGAATGTAGGCTGATGAAACCTACCAATCATTTCTTTCTCTGCTCCCAGTTTGCCATTTGAAGTGTTTCTTTTTCTTTTTTATTTCCTTTTCCATGCAATTCAAAAGGTCTGACGATATATTATACACATTAATGAAAGGGAAGCAAGAGCTAATGATAAAAATTAAATATTGAAGATGGTCGAGAGATTTGTGAGGGGCATTATTTTTCCCTACAGAAGCTAGAATTCAAACCAAAGATGGGGGTGGGGGGAGGTTATTTTTTATGCTAGAGGTAGGTAAAATAAATTCTGCATAAGCATGTACTTTGTATGAATTCTTTGTGTGTATTCAGTGAAGCAAAGACAGATGAGCTCTGTAAGCTAATAGAAAGAGAAGCTCTTCAGTGGTTCAGGAAAATGAAAGACACATTTACAGTAACTGCTTTATTCTTGATCTCCATCCCAACCCACCAACCAACACACACACACACACACACACACACACACACACACACACACCCCTCTTCTTTTTTTGAAGACCTTCCAGTAAACAGAATCCTAACTTTTGTCTGGATACCAAATTCCCTGTTAGGATCAGATCTATGCTAATTGGAGCCATTTTGAATAAAAATGAATCTGGGCTGTATCTAACCGGGTTCATTTTGGCATCTCCTTAATGCAGTGTTTAATAAGAGCTCTCCCTTCCCTTCCTTTTCTTTTAAATTTGCATTCCGACTTTCACCATTACTGTTTACTTTGTCAGAAATGACAAACTGTACAACAGAAATCAGCTTGGCTATCCTAAAATGACTCAGAAAAATGTGAGAACTTTTTTTCATATTTGTTTTCTCTAAATGTACTTTTGTTTTTTGCTGCATTGTTAGCTGCCCTGGGAGCAAAAGAAAAAGTTGTGCTGGAGGTATGAGGAATAAATTACACAAAGGAATATTGTTCCTTTGAACACAAACATCAGAAAATGCATTGTGAGATAATTTTGAGTTTTAAAAAACCATCAAACATGTATTTGCATCTTTAGCTGAGAGTTACGTGGAACCAATATCAGGGGAATTAGCTATCAAGCAAAGTGTAGGGTAAACGTTTGCAGTTTATTACAAAAACCTAACTAACTAACAGCAAATCATTAACAGTTTTCAGACTGAGACAGCAATTACTTGGCTAATTCTAAGGGGAACGAAGGTAGGAAGCTAGTCACTTTATCAGAGGGTTAACTAAAAGAGACATTTCCATGCATATGTAGTTCCCATTCATCATGAAAACAAATGATGTTTTCAACCAGACTTCAGTCACTAACTTCACCAACTTTTATCACAGGGCGGAAACAAAAGCAGATATTCCAATTATCTAAAACACTTTTTTAATGAACAGAAATAATGGCGCAGGCCCAAGGTTGCCTAACACTGTAGCTAACACTTTTTTTGCTCTGTTTTGTTTACGATTATTTTATGAATGCTTGTTTATATATACAACATACACAGAAATTTATGCAAATCTCAACTTGCAAAATTGGACTTAGACACAGAAGTGGTTGAGAGCAAAAAAAAAAAGTGCATAAAGGCAGTGCTTTTTTCTTTTAAAAAATATTATGTTTAGGGGTATTCTCGTTTTGACTCAAGAAAACCACCATTTTATAGTTCAAATTGGAAAAAACAAATAAAGTAAATGGACAAAAGTACAAAGATTCACAAAATGTTTAGGGATATGCATACCCCCGTGTCCCTCCAGGAAAAAAGCACTGCATGAAGGGTTGTCTCCAACTAAATTTAACTCAGAGTAGACCCCCTGAAATTACTAGACCTACATTAGACATGGGCATTGATAGTTAGTTGAATGCATGCCAAAGTGCTGCTAAAATATATACAAAAATATTGAGCAACTTTGATCACAAAAGAAGTATGAACTGCTATAAAGAGATGGGTAAAATTACTAGCAATTTATATGTTCTCATCTATCCAGAATAAGGCCTACACCCAACTGGTGTGCCAAACAATGAATAGATTTATACTTGAGACCAAACACATTTCAACCCCTGAGAGGTCTTCCTTGGTGGTCAAGGAATGTGTAACCCACAATTTATTACCAAATATTAGCCACTTGGCTGATCTTCATACATGATAAGGCGAGTTGACCATTCATATAATTATGCAAGCAATTTATTTTCCTAGATGAAAGGAAACTACTTAGAGGTTTTATGAACAGTTAAGTAGTTTGCAGGTTTTGTTAAACAAATAAAAGAAGAGAAAGCTACATCAATGTCACTGGTTGGATCCTGTCATGGGTGCTGAATACAAATGCTGGTTGCATAATTGGTCTGGAGGTTCCTCACCTTAATTTTTGTGAATAGCTGCCAATAGCTAACTAAGCACCTATATTTTCTAGGATTTTCCCCCTTAATGATTCAGGCATAATTCTTCTTCTGTCATGGCTCTTGAAAGGCCCAAATAGCAGTGTGCCTTCAATGTATTAGGGGCCAGGTAGAGAGGAAGGCAAGGGACGCGGGTGGCGCTGTGGGTTAAACCACAGAGCCTAGGACTTGCTGATCAGAAGGTTGGCAGTTCGAATCCCCGCGACGGGGTGAGCTCCCATTGCTCGGTCCGTGCTCCTGCCAACCTAGCAGCTCGAAAGCACGAAGTACAAGTAGATAAATAGGTACCGCTCTGGCGGGAAGGTAAAAAGGGGCACTGCTCTGGTTCGCCAGAAGCGGCATAGTCATGCTGGCCACATGACTTGGAAGCTGTACGCCGGCTCTCTCGGCCAATAAAGCGAGATAAGCGCCGCAACCCCAGAGTTGGACATGACTGGACCTAATGGTCAGGGGTCCCTTTACCTAGAGAGGAAGGCAGCTGAATTTTTTGGAGTGTCAAGAGTTGCTTATGAAGACTATTTGTCCTGATTCCCTAAACCTCCTCAGGTCTCCTTTCCCAGAGAAAATGGATATTCCTAGAGGCAATCTGCTAGGGGAGGGGTAGGTAACATGGTGACCTGCGGAAGTGATTGGATGGTAACTTCCATCAGATCTGTGTTGGCATAGCCAATTATCAGGGATGATGTTGGCTGCACTCCATCAACATTTGTAGATCAGCATGTTGGCTTGTGTGGTGGATAAAATGGAAGAGAGAGGCTGCTCTATGGTAACACTGCCCTCCAGCAAATTTGCTGTGTCAGGCATTGCAATGCTTGCTGCTATACAGCTGGAAAGCAGCATAATTTACCCACAGAGGAGGAGTTGCAAAGCATATGAGCTCTGTACCTATTGCCTGCAATGGGCTTGCCCGTTTCTGAGGACACAGTCCCATTCATACCGGTGTCACAATGGGAGTTATTGCATCCTGCCTCCTGCCAAATGGAGAGAGCACATGATCAAGTTTATTGATATTAAACTGAATGTTAGCTCTCTATAATAGTAAAATTTTTATACAAGGCAATTTATATCCCTCCTTACAACCTCACTATTAATTTACAATGGTAGTAATTCTTTTCTCACATCCTGCTTGGCCTTGGAAAGCCAACAGTGTTCTATTTTAAAGTAATATGCCAATAGTCAAGAATTACGCTCCAGAAATAAGAGATCTAATTGAGTATATCGTTATGGACAAAATTTATCTGCTACAGATAAAATGAGAAACTGCTACTATAAAGAAGGGAAAGTTGGCAATGCAATCACACCAGGTAGCAAAAAATAGAGATTTGCTGAACTCTGGTTGCTGATGCCACTGCATAAATACCAGTACATGAACAGTTGCAATTCAGCTTAGGGGATTTCTGCACATGCACAAATCACAAAATTTCCCTTACTCCTCCTGATTCAGAACTGTGACATCAGCTGGTCCAAAATGCAGCAACCAGATTATTGGTCAGGGTGCTATTTAGAGCTTATATAACTTACATTTTAAGACAACTGTACTGGTTGCCAATTTGTTCCTGAGACCAATACAAGGTGCCAACATTACTGTTTAAAGCCCTAAACAACTAAAGGGCCAATCCTCTGCACAAGAAACTGGTGTAAAGCAAGCCAGTGTAAGTTAACCCCCTGCAAAATTACACCAGATTCAAACCCTGTGTGGCAGCTGTGTGACTGCTGCTTTGCCTAAGCCTGGCAGAGGGAAAGTAAGCCTTTGCCACTGTGTTCTGTGCCAGGTCGCCAGGTCATGTGACTGAACTGAATGGATCTAGCCTAAGTCTGCTCTCTCTGACCCCTCACCCAGAATGACCCTAAGGAGAGATGAGTAAATTAAGCCAACATATCTTTGGCTGAGGGGAAATCAGCTGGATGAGCCAGAAATCCACTACATTGTAAGCTGCTCATCCCAGTGGACCTTGCCACAGGATTGCATTCTAACTCATCCATCCCTACATTTAATTTTGTTAAATATTATTTCAATATTGTCAAAGTAAGTAGTGGGCTTGGTCTCTGCTTTTTTCCAATCCTTCACTCTGACTCCATTGCTTCATTTATCCTTCAGAATGAATGAACTCAATAGCATGACACTTCCCTTTGCATGTTGCAGGAAACAGGAAGGAGGAGATATGTAAGAATCACTTGTGTCATAACTATTCAGTTGAAAATGAAAGGAAACATTGCGTGTGTGAGAGAGAGAGGGAGAGAGAGAGAGAGACTGAGACTGAGAGTGCATTCGGTTTTTAAAAATGGATTAATCGGACTTCCTGGAGGCGGCGCCTCCGACAATGGCGGATTCCCTCTAACTCAGAGGGAGACAGCTCCGCGTAAATCGGGTCCTACCGCTGCAGCGAAGCGGGGACCCTTTAAAAACCGCAGGCGGAAGAAGCCTGCGGACCTGGGACTCGGCGGGCACCGTTTGCGCCCCCCCCCATTTGGCAAAGGAACCCTATAAAGGGCTCCGGAGGGAGACGGGGGTTGGTGTGGTGCTGAGAGTCAATCGCTATCTCTGCGGAGCGAAGCTGCACAGCTGTTGTCGGAGAGCGCTGTCCTTCTTCCTATGACAATTCGGATTCTAAACAACAACCCATGAGTAGGACAATTGAAAATTTTGCATTAAAATACAGCCTGGAATTTGACCTGAAACGGGAAGGTGTAAAAAGGAAGTCCACCTCCCGTCCTTTGTATAAAGATCAAAGCAAAGATTTTACAAGCTAAAAGCCGGGAAAACAGATAGCCTGAAGGTTCCTGCACTTTTAACCATCAAAACCCCCCTTGACAGCAGGAGGAAAGGGGGGGAAATTTGACTTTTTAAGCCTGCAGAGAGAAAGTTAAGAAAATAAGTTTCCACTGTCCCTAACCTGGGGACGGAATGACAGGAAAGAAACGGTCGGTGATATTTACAATTTGAAAATAGAAAAATTGATATATAGAACTGGAAAAGGGAAAAATAATTCCAAAGCCGCTTTCTGCCTGTTTGTTTTATATTGAAAGGAAATAAAGTATCTGGAAACCGAAAGGAATTTTTCCTTGTTGGATACAATTTAAAGATGGATGCCAAAAAGTAACTACACCCCCTAGAGGAAGCCAGCCAGTGTGTCTGTTTTTCAGTTATAAAGAGAACATTGTATCAGGGAAAACTAGATCGTGGGACCAGCTCCCTGACCTTGACAGAAATGAATAGAGAGGAAGTCTTATCTGCTCTGAACAAAATATATGATGGGCTGCGACAGCTGGTGGAGAAAATGATTTTGATGAATCAAAAGAGGGACAATACTGCAGCTAAAGTCAGTAAAGAGGCGCCAATGGAAAATGCAGCTACAGTAACTGTACAACAATTTATGCAGGAGACAGATTCAATAGGGCAACTGCAAGGTCAGAGAAAGATGGATGGGATTGTGAATGTATTTCAAAAGACACAGAGGATGGAATTTGGAGGACACTGGCCAAACTTTGGAGTTAAGAAAATTTTTATCTTTGGTGGGACTGTGAAACGAGTGGAAGAATTATTTCGGAACAATTGCTTTTTGGATTACAAACTAAACACTGGGGAGTGCAACACCGGGGAATTGGACAATTGGAGAAAAGGAAAGGAAGACTGTTACTGTACGGAATCACCCAGTGATTGGACCCCCAAGGAGAAAGAGAAGAAAAGGCGAAAGAACTCAACAGGGATCAAGGATGTATGTAACTACAAACAGGAACAAGAAAACTCGCAGAAGGGGCTTGGAAATGATTTGAGGGCCTCAGACATTAGGACACCTGACTGATAAGGATATAATGATATATGGACTGACATTGCTGTGAACCAGGAAAAGGGGCGCTGGACTAATCTAGAATGAGAAATGTCTTGTGTAATTAACCTATATTTATGGAATTAGTTCAATACTAATGAAATATTAAAAGATGTTGGAAAGGATGTAATTGGCTTTAGCAAAATTTAGTCTAAATTTTGAAAGTTTAATGATTTGAGGACAAGATAAAATTAATGAAATTAATGAAATTATTGTAAAAAAGAAGTGGTTTGAGTAATAAGGTGAAATAAGAATTGGTAAGAACGGTTTCATTATAAATGAAAATATGAGGATATTATATGAGGATATATAATCAAGGGTAAGATAAGAGGTATGAATTTGCTGAACATATCGTTAATTGGAATACAAAGAGGGAGGTGGGAGGGAGTCAGGAAAATAAGTTAAAAAGGGAAAAATGGTGAGAAATTGAAAAGAGAGATTTTTGATTTTCTTGTTTTTTCTTCTTTTTTTGTTTTTCTTCTCTATGTTTTTTCTATGTTTTTTGGGTTGAATTTATTGTTTAAGATTTTGTATTTTTTTTCCCTGTTTTGTTAAAATCCAATAAAATATCATTTTAAAAAATAAAAAATGGATTAATCAATAACTTTTTAAAATCTCAATGATTCAGGGTTAAGCCCTTGCTCAAGGACTGCACACTAATTTTAAGATGTACACATTGGGTGTTTTAAACATACGCAGTGCTATTTTTCCAGGAAAAGAGGTGCCAGAACCCATCATGTCTCTTAGAATGACAAAGCGTGTTCTCCCTAACAGAGAGCACGTGTTGTGGTTGGGGGAACAGGCCACCCTGCAGTGACTAGGCAAATTTGGTAAGGAACCCAAGCCTTTAAGTGGTTAAATTTGGGTTGCTGGGGAGTTTTGATTGTTGCCAATTTGGAGGAGGGGTCAGAGTCTTTAAATACAGGGGCCAGACGTTGGACATCCTCTTGGCCGTTTTGCACCGGATCACCCGCCCTCCCTCCCTTTTATAGGGTGGTTTTTCTTGATTGCTTGACCTTGCTATGCCTGTCATGGGGTCGTCCGCCTTGGAGCGGGGGCCTGGTAGGAATTTTACCATTTGGCTGATTGGCTGGTGCCATTTGGTTTTTGCCTACTGCGTAGCAAATCGTCACAACTTGTAAGGTTGGCGGTTAGGCATTGGTTAAATTGGTTCTTGGAGGGGTAAGTGCCTATCCCTCCAAATGATGCGGAAAGGGAATTCCGTTAAAGGAATCCAGGGGCTTGCCATTCTTTTCGTCCTTGTCCCCGGAGTCGGACTTGGGCCGTGCAAGCCCCACAGGAACATGAGGGTGAGAAGTGAGGGTCTGTGGCTCAGCTTCATTTTCTCACCCAATACTTGTTTCCCACGCTGGCTTCCGTTGGTGTCCGGAAGGCCAGCTCTGTCCTTGAGGGCAAGGACAGATAGTCATAACCAATGCCTAAGCAACCACTCACATTTTTTGTATTTTGAATAAAGTTGTGGCCAAAATTATGCCAAAAACCTTAAACAAAAACTGATGTGTGAAGTGTGAATTTTTTGGGGGGTGGCATTGTGGGACTCAACACGCAATGGCACCTACCCGAGAGGTGCTGGAACTGAGTTTTGGTGAGTTCTGGTGGGGAAAAAGCCTTGCCTCTACAAATGTAAAACATGAATGCCTCAAAGAATGTGTATAATACAAGGTATACTCATCAGGGGATGATGAAGAGCTACAGTTACCCAACAAGTGTGCGTTGGGTGCCAAAACAAAGTCCCATTGGCACCATACATTTAAAACACTATGATACCCCTTTAAATAGTCATGGCTTCCCCCAAAGAATCCTGGGAAGCATAGTTTGTTAAGGTTGATGGGAGTTGTTAGGAGAGCCCTATATCGCTTTTCATAGGAGTTACAGTTCCTAGAGTTCCCTGGTAGAGAGAATGATTGTTTAACCACTTTGAGAATAGTAGCTCTGGAAGGTCTCTGGTGGGTCTTAAATAAATCTGAAAACCCTCAGTGAGTTAGGGACTTCCCTTACATGCGGAGACAGGCTTCAGAGAATTGAGTGGATGAGACCAAGCGTGGGTCCAACAGTGAAGAAAGCAGTTCCTGCATCATCATCATCATCATCATCATAATAATAATAATAATAATAATTTATTTATTTATACCCTACCCATCTGGCTGAGTTTCCCCAGCCACTCTGGGCGGCTTCCAATCAAGTGTTAAAAATAATACAGCATTAAATATTAAAAACTTCCCTAAACAGGCCACACTTCCTGCAAAGAACAGACACGTTGGGAAATAAAAAACCCCACATTACTTTATGCCATGCTAAAATCGGAGTACTTCTACATTTTCAAGAGATCCATACCTATGTCCTGTCACCTCCTCTGGCAGTTCAAAAAGAACAGGTGTTAAAAAGATCTAGACACCTTGAGGAGTCACACATGTATATTTATCACCTGCATATGTGTATCACCACAAACACAGGACACATTCCCCACCCCCAAAGAAGTCAATTCACACATTCAGCTTCATGATCAAATTCACATACCCAGATATAGGTCTATGATAGGTAAACAGGACTTATTCCACAGAAAGTGTGCTTAGGAATATCTGTAGTCTTACAGCCTAATATTATACACGTTTCCCCAGAAGTAAACCCTCCTCCCGTTTTATAAAATATAACTTGCTGCCAGGTAAGTGCATAGGTGTGCAGCCTAACAACATTGCAAACTGAAGTAACTATGTGAGTATGGAACCAGTGCAGAGGGCCCAGGAGTTACACAATCAATTTTTGCGTGCACATACAACATTATTCAACCCAGTCATTGACATTGCCAGTCCGAATAAGGCTCGGCATTGGAAAACTCACCTGATCTAAGCCTTCCCTGGGATCCTCCCCACTGCACAGCTCCATAGCACAAACCTCACCCTCATCCTAGTAACCTTTGCATATGCTGCAAAGTCAACCTGCTGAAGTGAGTCTTGACAAGAGTCGTTGGAAAACAGAAGTAGCTCACCTGCATCTGTACAATGAGAGGTGTAAGATATTTTGCTGACAGAAAGCCCTTCTCTATTTAATTTTCCTGGATACCCCACCAATATTGCTTTTTGTTTACCACACTTCTGATTATGAAGGTTAATGATGAACACATTTTTGAATGCTAATTGCAGCGGCCTTTAAAAAGAAACTAGTCAATAGAGGCATACAAAAAAGTATTTAAATTAGATCTGCAACCATCTGACAGGCACAATAATTATGTTTTTATTTAAACTTCGAAGTCAAACAAAATATGCATTGGATTTAGTGCAGCTTTTGTTTTGTTTTTTAAGGGAAAGTCTTGCCAATTTTAATTACAAATGGGACTTGTAGGGAAATACTGCATTCTGTCCTCACAAGCTAACTACAGCGCATTTGTGTTCAGAATTCCAGTCAGCCTACTAATTCATCCCCCAGGATATTACAAGGGCCCCAGAGCCAACCAATTCACTCTTCTCTTCTTCTCCCAAGTTTGCTGTTCTTTCTTTTCCAAATAGTACACAACATTCGGCGGCTTCTTGAAGCCACCAGTCATTGTTAGCTACCATGGGGCTTGTTTCTTTAGGGAGGTTTATAACCCTCCTTTTTCTTTTTCTTTACAAAATGTATTTCGAAATACCTTGGGATCATAGGAGCCAACTCCTACAGGCTGTGGGCACTTCAGCCCCCACAAAATTGAGGGACATTCCCAGAATTAATTTTATAATGAATGATTTTAGAGTGTTGTTTGTGTTGTACTTTTGTACTGTTTTATTGTTGTTAGCTGCCCTGAGCCCGGCTTCGGCTGGGGAGGGCCGGATATAAATAAAAATTTTTTTTATTATTATTAGTCAAATGTTGTGTGTGCACTGCATCATGTGATCGTTTATGCAGGGCAAGGCTTTCCTGGGCCCCCATAATATTTTATTCAAGGTGGCACACCTGCTTGGGATTTACCTGAGTGTGCAGGTACCTTCTTTGTTTCTCATTTGCCCCAGTTCTGTAGCACACCTGAGTTTGGTATTACAAGGAAGGTTGATATCCGTACGCATTAGCAAAAGCTATTCCAGGACTGTGTAAAATATTCAAATGTAAAATTCTCAGGGTCCTTAAGGGGGCAACATGCCAGCTGAAGATTGGGAGTAGGGAGACATTCATGGGGGGGATTTGTGTGGGCAATTGCATTATTCACTAACCCTTTCATGAGGTGCTTTGAGCACAGATGTTTCCCTCATTTCTTTCCCCTCTTTAAAATTGAAGCTGTGGCTCAGGAAATAGGCCCCTAAAGACTTTAGGAATGTTGCTGCATGGTCCTCTAGCATCATTGCTAGAACACTGTGCTTGTAGAATAATTATTGATATTCTGTATTTCTCCAGATGTTTGGTCTGTTGAGGGCACTCCCATTCCCAATACATGAACTTTCCAACTTTTTCTTTACAAAAGAGGCTCCTCTATTCAGGGCATCAAATAAATGTGCAACAGCTCAGTCTGGATTTAAAAACAGTTTTCTTAAAGCCATTGTGTATTCAGTTTTTGTTGACTTTATCTACTTCCCCGTGCTTTGGGTAGAAAGAGTCACGGCGGTTATTCAAATATATTGTGAGCGATAATCATCTCCCTCGCTGCCGTTGGAGGAAGAAAAACACGCAAATTCCACCTGCCACAATGATTGGAATTCAATTTAAATTTTTCCCCAGTTATAAAAATCTATTGAAGTGAGGAATTATTTTGTTCCTGCTTGTTTTAAAACAAAGTCTTCCATCTCCACCCACTTCCCTCAAAAAGAGGAATAAAAAAAGCAATCATATGAATAAACTATTTATTGTCCTGTAAAGAAAAACACACACACCCAAAAAAGTATCTGGTTTAAGATTCCTTTCATTGTATTACAATAAGTTAATTTAATATGCTTTCCAGCTAATTTTGTCCTTTAGTGACAAAACTGGTGGCTTTTCCTTCCCTCAGTTGAGGGAAGAGAAATACATAGATTCCTTGTTTAACTAGCTAAATGCCTGTGGTGACGACATCAGGGAAGAGCAGATCTGTATATTACAAATGCCTGCAATAAAGAATTGGAATCATTCATTAATATGAGCGTACTTTGCCTATACACTGGACTTATTTCTTTTACCTGTTCTTTTTGTTTATTATAAATACCGTAGTATTTTGATTGATGGGGTTTTAAAGAATTATTTTTACTGGTCTCTGTGTAAACCACCTTTGTGGCTATCTGTGGTGGAAAGCAGTCTATTAGATACTGGAAATAAAAAAAGAAGTGCATTTAGTGTTATTGTAGAGGTCCTCTCGATGGTAGTAATGCAAACCCAAGACCTGAGGTGTGGGAGTGAGGCTCCAGCTGAACTCCAGCTCAGCAAGCACAAATGGGCTATGCTAGATTTAAACCCCACATCCTGGCTCAGCCCATGTAATTCCTGCATCCCAGTTCAGCCAGGACAACTGAGCCAAGAGCAGCGGATGTTACGCCAACTCCCCCCAAAAGGAGATTTCTGGGGTTGTGAAGGGAGTGAGACTCATGGGAGGGGGGGGGGGCTTACACTGGATCCCAGTTCTATTCAGCTCAGTCATGTGACCTGGCAGCCCAGTAGAACTGACATCAGCAAGAAAAGTAGCAAAGCTCAATCTGCAGAGCATGAGACTCGTAACCTCTGGGTCATGGGTTCAATGTTCCTGCATTCCAGGGGGTTGGATTAGATGACCCTTGTGGCCCTTTCTCATTCTACAATTCTATGAAAAAGGGTGGTGTGAGTCAAACTCTAATTTAAAGGCATCCCCCCCCCCTTTACTGGGCTTAGGTTGACAGTAGCCTCACTCCTGAAATGAGTTTGGTATTGTCACGGTCCGGTCTACGGGCGATCGAAGTCCCGGCTGAGGACGTCAGGACCGGGGGCAAGATGGTGGGGTGGGAGCAGGAACAAGAGTCTAGAAGCCAGGGGTGCAAGGATCAGGAAGCAGGGAGTCATGAAGTCAAGGAACCGAGGGTTGAGAAGCAAGGAGTCACGAAGTCAAGGGTTCAAGGGTCGAGAAGCAAGGAGTCAAGAAGCCGAGGTCCGAGGATCAGGAAACAAGAAGCCAAACGCAGCAAGGCAGGAAACGTGTTGCTGTGGCAAAGAGCCAAAGGGAAATGCTGACCTTATATCCTTTCCCTGCTCTTGCCACTAGTTGCAGCGAGTTACCAAGCAGCCTCACCTGTGCAGCCATGCCTTGCTTCTCCAGAACAAACTTAGGAAGGTCCCAGTCCTGCGAAGCCCTACTGGTCCCAGGGCCTGGCTCCTGCACGCACTCCTGATAGGTATAGGCAGGGCTTGTTTGCAGACGGAAATCACCAGAACTCAGTTTCGGCACCTCTCAGGCCATTGCCATTATAAGAGAACAAAGGAGGCATCCATGGTGAGTTCCAGCACCTCTTTTTCTAGAAAAACAGTACTGGATGTAGGGGTAATTTGCACTGGTTTAATTTATGCCACCAACAAGGTTGTTGTTGTTGTTTTAAAGAATTAAGGTGGTATACAGATTCTGTGAAAAAATAAAAATAAAATTGTGTACTACTCAGGGCCGTCTTAAGCATATCCGCCACTGTGGTGCAAAGCTCCCTCCGGTGCCCGCCCCCCCCCCATTTCCCAGAGTTTTTTAGGGAGGATGGTGCTACCGGCGAGACTGGAGGAGGCGGGCAGCGGCTGGAGGGTGGAGTGGCGGGTAGCCATGGCAGACGGAGGCTCCGGGCACGACGCTGCTTTGGCATGGCATGGCATGGCGGAGGTGGGCGAGGGCGGCGAGCTGGTGCCGGGAGGCGCCGCATCCAGCCTCCACCTCTTTCTGGTGCCCTCTAAAACTTGGCGCCCTGGTGCCCCGTGCCACTAGCCTCTATGGGTAAGACACCCCTGATACTACTTAGCTGTCATCTCTGTGGGAAAAAAGACAGATTAGCTTAATCACGCTGCTTCAGTGTTGTTTTGTGGTCCTGCTGTTGTTTTGGGTGATAGGCAGAAACTATTCCGCCATCACATTCATCAATTTCATTTGCCCACCTGCCATTTAACCCAGTTGGGTGTGGTTTTGCTTCCACATGTGCATCAGCTTTGGCTTGCCTGCAGCATCACACGAGTTGCCACAGTTAATAGGAATAAGCAGCAGTGTCAGCAAAGATGTGCGGGAGCAAAGAAATAACCTTCTCGTAGCCTTTTGCAATGCACAGGCAATGTGAGCAGCAACCTTTCAGCAGCTGTTTCCACAAAAGCAAATGGCAATTTTCAGGGTTTAAAAAATTAATTAATTAGGGACCGAAATTGTTTAGCATGATGAATGTCAACAAACACCCTCTAATACACTAAAACCCTTTCTAACCATTTGCATTTTAATGAGATTTGAACTGTTAATGAATGAAGCAAGTTTACTAATTATCTCGGTGAGCATCTAAAATAAAAGTGAACTTTGTTAGATGAATTAATATTTGTTGCTCATTAGGGGTGCCCTAATTGCTGAAAATAATTAATGTTTTACCAAGCACGCTGAAAATAAATTATTAGTATTTATTTGTTCCGCACTCTGACAAACATCCTTAATGATAAATGATAGACTGAATGTGACTCACTGACCTTCCAGATGAGTTTTGCTGCTGTAGTAGAATCTGAATAATGAGATGATTCTTATTAGGAAAATACTCCTGGTATACTCCTAGTCTGCTGGATCATTTGCAAGCATGTAAGGCCCAATGAGCGCTTTATGCAAAGAAAATCAGATTTGAGATTGTTTGTTTCTAAGTAAAAAAGTGGCAGGGGGAGGCATGGGAAATAGAACACTTAACCCTTTTCCAGCCAGCTGATTTCCCACTCTACATTGTTGCTGCTGCAACAGCTTTTAGCCTTGCTTTTCAGCTCTTGATCAGCCGCTCCATACACGGCTAGTGAGCTGTGAGCCCCTTAATGCAGGCTTCCTCAACCTCAGCCCTCCAGATGTTTTGAGACTATAATTCCCATCATCCCTGACCACTGGTCCTGCTAGCTAGGGATCATGGGAGTTGTAGGCCAAAAACATTGGGAGGGCTGAGGTTGTTTTAGTGGCTCACAATTTTTACAGGCATGGTCTATCAGATTCCAAGTGGGCAGTGGCATGTGGTAGTGCCGTAGTAACACTTGAAAAATTCTAACCACTTTGCTCCAGGTCAAATACCTTTCCTCTGTCTGTGACAGTAGATCCTTTACATTGATTGCTGAGCTTCCATAGCATCTGTAGTGAAATTTACTCTCCCCTTTAGGCAATTTGCACTTTATACCATCGGGCAAACCATCTGTTAAGTACTCTATAGCCTGGTTGCTTCACAGTTTTCTGTTACAGATGCTTTTCAAGTAGAAGGCATTTTTTTGAAATCCATGTGTTCTGACAACCCTGGCCGTAAGGGTTAGAGGTATATAAATAGCAAGGCACTTTTAAATTATACTGCGCACAGGACAGTGATCCCACTAAAAGCTACCAGTTGATCAGTGGCAATCATTGGGGAATCAGTGATCAATATTAATTTCCAGCACTGATAATGTAAGTGGAGCATTATCTGCAGAATGGCTGAAAGCCATAAGATTTTTATATTGTATAGAACTATTAACAGCTGAGGAAGCCCTTTGGGGCGAAACAAGGAAATATCTGAAACCTTGTTCTACCCAACCCAGCTGCCTGAGCCTGCCTGCCTGTGTCTGCTACTTATGCTAGCCAACGTCATCAACTATATTATCCGTGATATTCTGGGGACCTTTCCTTAACCACATTTGAGGACTGTGTAATATATGAACTCAAACAAGAATGTATTAAGAAAGGAAGGAATATATCTGCATTTGATTTAATTAAATAGGTTATATACCTTGCTTAATGATTGTATATGGTGTACATTCTGGTCTGTTAGGAAGCAACAAGTAAAGAAATTTGTTACAAACATTACCATTCAGCCTGTTGTGCTCTATATGTTGTAACTAATGAAAACCATAATGCACACTTCAAAGAGTGTGATGTTAATCTGATTTGACTGCTCCCTTATCAGATATTTTTTTTAATAAAAAAAAAACCAACAACAACCCAATTACAGTGGCACCTCAGGTTACAAACACTTCGGGTTACAGACTCTGCTAACCTGGAAGTAGTACCTCGGCACTGGCAGTGCAGCAGCAGCAGGAGGCCCCATTAGCTAAAGTGGTACCTCAGGTTAAGAACGGTTTCAGGTTAAGAACGGACTTCCAGAACGAATTAAGTTCATAACCAGAGATACCATTGTATATCATAACCATTTAATGGACTGATTTCCTGTTCTTTCTTAGAGGTGCAAACAACCAATGGGCCTTAGACAGAGCTAAGACAAGACAAAACGCTTCATAACTTTGCCACCCTGTTAATAGGAAGACATGGATTTTTTTCTCAATATATTGATGTCAAGTTTATCAACATGGATGTTTCTAATGCCCATATTGCTCCTTGATGTTTTTGCCAGTTCTACTTAAAATTTGAACAATTCTTGCATGTTATATATATATAATTATACACATTGTTGTTGGCTTTTGGTTAAAGAAAAATATATGTTATAATAAAGATGAGAATGATTTGGATGCCTAGATCCAGGTTTGGGGCAAGTACTCTTCAGTGAGAGAAAGATACAGAGACTACATGTTCATTAAGTTAAATATGGTTTATGTACAAACTTCAAAGGTCAGATTCATGTGTTTTCCCATACAGCCAGTAGACATACACAGGCAATAAAACATAGCTTCCAAAATGGTAAATGTTTCTAAATTATTTGTATAGAAACACAAATATGGCTTGCTTAAGCTGCGCTGTCTGAACCTGGAGCATCCAACTTAGATCTCCTTAGTGGTATGGTTCACATGGTTGAATGGAAGAACAAAGAGCTTGAGAACCCTTCCTCCCAATGCAAGCCTAGCAGAAAAGCTTACTCTATGGTCTTAACCCTTTTCATGCCTAAATTTCAAGTCTAAATCGGTTAGACTTAAGCATGTTGGTTATATGAGATTGGTTATCCCACAATTATTAAACACTCTTACCAGGATCATATAAATAGGTACTAACAGCTGTGTTAAAGGTAAAGGCAGTTCAGTTTTAGGAAACTTTTCACCTAGCTCCCAAATTCAAGACAGATAATTTATTTTAAGAACTTGCATCTTAGCTCTAAAACTTTCAGAATCTCAAATATGTTCCAGAAAACAGTAATTGCATTGGAAGAAACTCGAGAACATTATCTAGCTCAAGCTTTTGAGCTAGTTCCTTGGATCCCAGCCACCATCTTTAAGGAACAGATAAACAGATGTAACACTTTGACACTACACTTCAACCTTGGGTTAAGAACTTCAGTCTTTTCGCATTGCAAGAACAGGTAATAATTAGACAATTTCAGAGTTCCATATCTGCACACAAGACTAATATCAAAGGCGAAAAGTTGTTGATCAGGAGCTAAAGAGATTAGCAAGATCTAGTTGAGTTTTGATTAATTTTTGCAGCCCAGTAGAAAGAGGTAGTCAGCTGGACACAAGAATGTTTTAATTAATGTAATGTGTAGCTTATTTGTTCATGGTTGATGGCTAAAGATAGTTAAATATTTCCCTCAACTATTTGTCAGGGGTTTTAAGAAACTTAATATATTGCCATGTCAATAGAATTATATATCTTATGCAAATGCCCTCAGAAAGTAATCCGTTTTCACTTTATAATTTCAATTAATAATTCGTGAAGCATTACCAAAAGAAAAAAAGAAAAGAGCAGCATTCTGATTGTTCACTATGATGGAAAATGTGTTATTATGGAGAATGTGTTTTATTTTCATACATTGTACACAGAGGAATTAGAATGATTATGGAACAGGCCAAACTTAATTATGGTCACATTTTTCCTTTCTTCAAATATAATTAATGCTGTCCTGGGAATATCTTGGTTTATAAACTATTTGTTATAAGGGCAGCTGGAAGCCATTTGTATTTGTTTCTCTATGAAGAGCCCAACACCTCCAAAAACATTCATTTCCAAAAGCAAAGTTTCCTAATGGTCCCCCCTCCCACACCCTTTAAGTCTCCCTCTTTTCCAGGGGCAGCCCCAGATTTACAGAAGCCGTCCCAGTCTCTGATTTAATCCTGGAATGTCCCACTTTTCCTTAGGGCGTTCCTATTTTCATCAGAGAAATGTTGGAGGCTATGGAGTTATGTGACCCCCCGAGCTGAGGAGATAAGTAATCATACAACCTTTACCGGCAGAATCCGAGACCTGGGAGAAGAGTTGATGGAAGAGGACTGGAAAAAGTTCAAGGATTATCTACAGAAATATAGTAAATTGTTTGAATGTTAAAATGATGTGGGATGCAAAAGTAACATGGCATTTGGGATATGGTTAAAGGAGGTATGAAAATAAAAAAGGACTTAAAAAAGAGGGAAAATTAGAGACATAATAAGTGGGAGTACACAATTATAAATGAGATTTGAAAGAGGGTTAGAATTTGCTGAATTTGATGGAATAAAGAGGAACACAAAAAAGGGAGATGTGAGGAGGTCAGGAAAGAGGGATATAGAACCTTGAAATTTAAAAGTGGATTGTTTTTCATTTTCTTTTTTTTATTAAGTGTGTATTTTTTTGTTTTCTGTGTTGATATATGTATTTGTTTGATTTCTATGTTTTGTAAAATTCCAATAAACATTTATTAAAAAAAAAAGTAATCATACAACCTTTAGAAGACCTCCGAAGTCAGACCTGTATAGGGAAGTTTTTAAAGATTTTATTATGTTTTTAAATATACTGGAAGTGGCTCAAATTATTATTATTATTATTATTATTATTATTATTATTATTATTATTGAATAGGGTGTCCCTATTTTCATCTGTGAAATGTTGGAGAGTATGCCATCCCCTCTACATGGACCTTGGGTATATGAACTCAACAGACACACCATGGCCCCATTGGTCAATGTTCACCCTGATGTACAGTACCAGCCAAGCTGGAGGGTGCTCCCTCCAGCACCTGCAGTCCATGCCCGGCAACAATGACTAAGGGATGCCCACATCCCAACACTACCTCAGGTAAGAATTCCATTCTATCTTAAAACCTCTTAACTGCTCTGACTACGCGCCACAGGAGGTGATCAGCTCCTGCTTGTTGTCCTCCACCTGCAAACACACAAGAGCTCAAACGGAGCTCCACTTTGACCCAACCAATAGCTCACTGGGCCTAAAACAACTACAGAATGCCAATGAGGTGTCTGTGGAAAACAAAACACTTTCATACAGTGGTACCTCGAGTTACAGGCGCTTCAGGTTACGTACTCCGCTAACCCAGAAATAGTACCTCGGGTTAAGAACTTTGCTTCAGGATGAGAACAGAAATCGTGCTCTGGCGGCACGGCGGCAGCAGGAGGCCCCATTAGCTAAAGTGGTACCTCAGGTTAAGAACAGTTTCAGGTTAAGAATGGACCTCCAGAATGAATTAAGTTCTTAACCCAAGGTACCACTGTATTTAGAAGTAAGCTAAACTGAGTAACAGAGTAAGCTAAACTGAAGTAAAAAATGACAGCAACAATTCAAGGGTGATGGTTCTTTGCCTATCTGGGGGTAGGGGATTCCTGGCCCAGTCCAGCAACATTTTCTGCAGCCCAAAATCAAATGTGGAGTCCAGGACACCATGATACTTATTAAGGGCTGTCCAGAATGAGGCAAGAATTTTTTTGAGGTTGAACGTATAAATGCAAGGTAGACAAGAGCAGAACTACACAGTAAACCTGTATTTCTTTTCTTTCTTTTTCTATATTTTTAATTGAATTTTGATCAATCTTAATCATCAAATCAGCTACATAATAACAATAAATGACATATTCAAGTAAAAAGCGACAATAAAGGGCGGGGGGGACACTAACAAAGAACAAACGCTGGCAATAAAACAGGTATTTTTAAAAAGGATAAAGTCATTTTCAGGGATTATATCAGGTAAGGACAATTAAAAAGTTCCAAACATACTAGGAAATGTAACATAACTGAATAATGAGGCTTAAAATGGGGGGATGTCTGTATTAGCACCATAGCAGTGGGTTATAGCATTTTAAAAAACCCTATTCCCTTGCCTGTGTTTTTAAAAATCTGTGATTGAGGGCACATATAATGAGGCCAATGTATCTGCCTAATCGGGCCCTAAATTTTGTTGTATGCATGTCTACACATGAAAATAATTGCTACTAAATAAATTAAATCATGTTATAGCCCAATCATTCCCTAGGACGCAAATTGCTATTCAAGATAGTGAATTGTATTTCCAAGCTATATGGCTATGTGAATTTAAAAGTCTGTTCAGTCTCTCAATAAGTAATAACTGCCTCGTAATATTATATCCCCCAATATTAAAAGTCCCCACCATTGCAATTTCCATTCACATCAGCTGTATTTTTAAGCACCCTTTCAATTATATTAGCTCCTGGGTTTATTGAGCAGAATGCTGTCCCTGTCCTGACTTCCACCCAAAACACAAGGAGATAGGCTTTTACTTGTAAGCAGGACAGAAATCATGATTCAGGCAAGTAACAGTCTCAGCATCGGACATCAACGTAAGAGACAAGAGTTCAGGAGCTGGTCAAGAAGTTCAGTACCATATGGAATCAACAGAGATATCTCAACAAGTTTCCACACCCCTGCGACCAAGGCATGGAGAGCTTACTTGTGAGACCCTTTCACTTCACAGGTATGTTGGGTTCATATACACACACCCTCCATTAAGGTGGGTGAGTCCATTCCTCTCTATGGAGGTGATGCCTGATCCTCACTGCAAGACTATGCTGTCCCCTTCTAATTTCAGTTCAGCCACTGCTGCCTCCTGGTCAACCATCTCCAGCAGCTGATTGATGCCCTCCTTGGCTCCCAATGAGACTTTTCACTCCACAGGAGGGTCAGAAAGGGAAAGACCTAAACTCACCATCCTTGTGTTCATGGTTCTCCCAACATCGCCTGTTTTCTCCTCCGCCTCCTCATCTATCTGAGCCTTCCAAGCTATGTTCCATGTTGATGGGGTCTCGGGGCCCATGTCAGTTCCACTTTTTTTTTTTTTTGCAAGCTCTCATAGTCAAGTTCTCTTGTAATGTTTTAAATATTCTTCAAATGACACTTTCAATGCTCCAACTTACATGGCTTCCAGGTTATTTTGACCTTTCATTATGCACCAGCAAAAGAAGAAGATATGGAATATTCACGCATTCAGCTAATCTTCAGAAGTTTCCAGCTCCCTTGCTTCTCTACAGGCCAAGATCCAAAGAGTTACGATGGACCTCATAAACTGAATGGAATTATTTTTTTTTTTGTAAAAAAAATATATATTTTCTTTGGACAGTAGCTCTTTGCTACTTTTGAAACTCATTTCACTCACAAAAATTGTCAGGGACTAGCAGGGCTCCAAAGAGTGTGTGTTGCAGAGTCAGAGGACCAGGAGAGGAGACTAGTGATTTATGGAGTTTTATGCTGCCTACAAAGTAGGAGCCAGGACAAGAGAAGGAAGGAGAGTCAGGGCAATCAGAGATGGAGGAAGGAATACAGGCTATGATGGAAGAAGATGCTGTTTAGGTGACAGACAGGTCAGTAGACTTCCCACTTTTCCCTACCCAACTGTCTCCTAGAACCAGGAAGGACTTGGAAAAAGCAGAAGTAGTCTCAGGTTTCCTCAGGGAAGGGTATATAAGCTGGCAGAGGGGCAAGGTTTGCAAATCTGTAGGGGACAGTTGCCTAGTGGCTAGAGGCATGTATGTGTGCATCCAGAGTGCCACAGCAATTGCTGTAATGTTTCTTTTGTCAATAAAGACATACCCGACGGGACTGCCTCTCCTGTATGCCCCACAGAGGACCTTAAGGTCCACAAATGACAACCCTTTGGAGGTCCCAAGTCGCAAGGTCCCCAACTTGGTGAAACACTCTGTCACAAGAGACTAGGGCCCTGCGGGACTTGACATCTTTCCGCGGGGCCTGCAAGACAGAGCTGTTCCACCTGGCCTTTGGTTTGGACTCAGTCTAACCCTTATGTTTTCCCTCCCCTTATGGTTTTGATCCATGGGCTACTTTTAAAACGAGGCTGCATTTTAAATTGCATTTTAACCTGTATTTTAAATTCCCCCCCCCATTATGTTTTTATTGTAATTTTACTGGGGTTAGCCACCCTGAACTTGGCTCTGGCCAGGGAGGGTGGGGTATAAATAAAATTTATTATTATTATTAACTATCAGACGTGTGGCTTCCTTAGCTGAGTTGGGCCAGGACATACATAGTTAACAATGCATCATGACTTTGGACATGTGTTTGTATATTAGTCCGAAAACATACTTGGTCAATTAGGAGAATCACTTTCACAGTATTTGGGAACCTGGTCATTAGCTTTGATGTTCATGCACCATCGCTTATGCAAGCAGTCACAATTTTGCACAACATATTTAAGCTAAAAGAAAGTGCCTGTGAGATGTGTGACTCAAGCTAAAATGGGGTTTCCCATTTAGATTATGTAGCAAACATAATTAGATAAATCAAGAGCATCTTTAAGTTGGACATAAATGACTACAAGGCATGAATTTGCTGTTGTCCAGGGCTTTTTCACACTTTGATCTAATTCTAATTCGTGCAACATCCCAGTGTAATTAGAGAACTCATTACTGTAGTTGGATAAAACATTCATTTATGGAGACATTCCAATGATATCTGTTATCATTTTCTTACAGTATGAATATTGCAGGGTTTTAATTGTTTGCTTAATTGGCAGATATAACTCCTGTGAATCCCACACAACTAGTGTAACCACTTAATATTAATATGTATGCTTTTAATGTAATTCAGCAATAAATATATGATGATGAACTTGGTCATGGAACCATGAAATCACAGGAAGAGGAGGATGAATTTCTTTGGGTTCAGTCTGAGAAAAGTTCATCTTTCTCCTAACTTGCTGTGCTGCAATTTGCTTTATGTTAATCAGAACTAATCAATCATTTTTAATTAACTAACAGGGGTGAGCTGAGGTCTTCCACAGCAGGGGACTTTACAAAGAAACTTGCTGTTTTGTTCTGTAAGAGGTGATCTGCTCTTCTAAGCTAAACTCCGTTATTAAAACTAAAGATAGGGAATATGCACAAAACTTTGCCTGCATTTCTGTGGAAATTTCCATATCACTTAAAAGTGAAAATGCATCCTGGGACATGGAATGGGTAAAATGGATGTGCAATTTTGCAAGCATATGGCTTTCCAAGTTGTTGTTTTGCATAAAATAATGCACCTTTTAGCATTATCATTCCTGCTCCACATTTAAAAGTCAAAATACTTGCTTTAATTTTGCCCTGTTCCCACTTTTATTTATTCCCTATTCTCATGTTTTTATGTAGTGGTGGGAGAACTACTATAATTTTATAGCGAATGACCAGTGGCTCCCAAACTCCCCCTCTCACCATAGACCACTTGAAAATTACTGAAGGTCTAGGTGCGTCACTGAATGATTTTTCTCTCTGTTGTAATGTACTTTGCTAGATGGTGCTTGATTTTTAATTGTATTTTTATTGCTTCTTTTATTTCCTATATATTTCATTTTATTGCATTCCATAGAATTCAGATTGCAATGCAATGCAAATGCAAGAAATAAGAGAAGCCATTAAAATACAATGAAAATCAAAGTGAATATTTAATTTTATGAGTGTGTCACCTCCTGACTTCAGCCATAAATCCATAACTGTTGGTCCATGGATCATGTTTGGGGAAGCTCTGTTAGAGACAGTACTGACCCAGATGGACCAATAGTCAGATGTGGAATGGCAGGTTTTTGTGTTCTGATGGTGCAAGTTATAGTCCCATCCCTGGTACTTGGCTTTCCTTTAAGATGCTGGCCAGCACACAATTGCACAAGTTTTGTGTTGTAATGCTAGGCACCTAACTATTCCATGGGTGTATATCTTTTTTTGACTTCTCCACCCCATGTGTTTTCAATAACCTTTCAGCAACCTGTGGGTGTCTTTGGAACCCTATGAAAGAATATAGAAATGAGAATATGGAAATGAAAAATCACTTGATATTCCTAGCATGTGTACATGAGGTTCCCACCCTCCAACCTACTCTTCTCAGATCTGAAGTTGTTACCCAGAGAAGTCCAACCTGCAGTTTTGTCAGCCAATGTTTGCTTTTAAATGTCTCCCTATCATTCTGCATTCCTTTATGTTTAGGCTTTGGGGCATATTTTCAGAAGTTGTGTGTGGGAGCTGGAAGATTATAAACAAGTCCCTTTCCCCCCTAATTGGCATTTCTATGCATACATTTTGCCTTATGATTTAATTATAGATTTATTCTCAAATTTAGTTCAATTAGACAGTTTAAAAGCCTTCTCTTCAGGGAAATAACAACTGGCAATTTCGCTTCCCTTGCTTTCTCCCATCTCATGATTGGTCCACTGTTGCCTCCTGGGTCCTGATTGCATACTAAATGGATGCAAAAAAAAAAAAAAGGCCCTCTCATATTTATACTGAAATCTGCATGAAGTTCTGCCAATCTCAGAAATGGAAAATTAAGGGCAACATGCTCTACATTTGGTGTTATGTGTTTGGTCCACTGATTTATCACTTTCACTTTTATAATAAATATATAATTTTGGACTTTGGGGGATGGGAGAAGGTGGGATTTTTGGAAAAAAGAGAGATTTTTATAAAAATGGATTTCACTCGGATATTGCTCAGAATTGCAACATTTATTTATTTATTGCTCATCTCAAGATTAGCCCCATTATTTATATGTAGGAATGGAAGGCTCTGTCAATTTCAGTTTTCTCTGCTTCTTACTTATCCAGTCTTAAATTCAGTTCTGTACATTTCTGCAGCAATTTGTGGTTAATTTTTTTTAGTGGAAATTTCTGCCAACAAACACATTTTTGTTTGGAGTTTTAACTAATGCACGCATTAGTGAAAGCAATAATGGAAAGAAATCATTTTTGTGTGGAACTGTGCGTGTGTGAAGCGGGGACCCTTAGAAATCACAGGCGGGGAAGCCTGTGAACTTGGTGACTCGGCGGGCACCATTTGTGTCCCCCCCGACCCGTGAAGAAGCCTTTTTAAAGGCTTTGGAACGGGGGACGGGGTGAGTGGCGCGGTGCCGAGAGTCGACTGCTTCTCCTGGGGAGTGAAGCCGCGAGCCATGGTCGGAGGGCGCTGACTTTTTCCTGTGAACAATCGGACCCTAAAAGTAACAACCCGTGAGTAGTACGGAAATTGGACTTTTTAAGGAATTTTTTTTGGAATTTGGCACGATCGGGGAAGGCGCAAACAGGAAGTCCGCCTCCCCCCCTTGTAAAAGATCTAAAGCAAGGACTAGCGAACCAAAGTCGAGAGAATTGCCTTTTCGATAAAAGATATCAATTTCACGATTTGGCGATACAATAAGTAATTGTGCTGGAGGATAAGAGTTAATTTTGAGAATTGAAGTTCCACCCCCCCCCCCGGACCCGGGAGTGATCCGTGAGAGAGCCTGCGGAGGAGACATAGAGAAGTTTGACAGCTGTCAAATTTAGCTGTCAAAAAGGAAAAAGAGAACTTTGTCTTTGCTGTTTCTGCTGGATACAGTTGCTGCAAGTCGGTTATATTTTGTTGAAAATAAGTAAGAACTGATACAAATTAACCTGACTTTTGGATTTCAACTGGAAATAATACTAAGTTACTAAATCCCTCTAGAGGAGGATTTGGGACACTACAAGAATGGCTGGAAAAGGGAAAATCCAGGCTGGGCTGGACAGAATATTTGTTCTCCTGGGAAAGTTACAAGGTCAAATTGAGGTTTTGTCTACAAACGTAGCAACCTTGAATTTAAAAGCAAATAACACTACGGAACTTGATAAGGACTTGACTCAGGAAGCCCATGCAGCTGGACAAAAAGAGGACTTTGAGAATTTTGAAAGTGTGGATAAAGAGATATATGTTGTTCCTGAGGAGAAGGAAGGAGGAGCTGTAACCTTGCAAATGACAAAAGAGAGCCAAAGGCCAGATATCACACCCAAAAAGGGAAATAAAAAATCAAACCAAAGGCCCGACAGGATGATTACAAAGGAAAATAAGTACTGGATGATGAAATTCTGGTCTAAATTGGTGAAGGTGGAATGGAGAGATTCCTGTGTGTGGAGACCGGAAGATTTATGGATTACAAATCTGATTAAAGTGGAAGCTGGAGTGGTGACAATTGGACTTTTGGACCTTGCTTTTAAGTATGGAGGCCTGGCTGGAAGAAAATTGGATCTTGTTGAGACAGAGCTCCTCCGAAATTTGGAGTTTAATATTAAGGACTATCAAAAAAACCGGCAGAGAGGGGCTGAGAGAGAATTAAGAGCCTCGGACGTGAGATCTCCAGGCTGATAGAAGATTAAGACTGGACATTTGTTGGGGATCGAACCCGGGAAAGGGGGTGGTGGGGTCTGAGAATCCAAAGGGTGTATAACTATGATCTGTCTTATTTTTTTTGTTTGGTTAACAATATGAAAATTGGGAATCTCGTGGAATGGAATTAGGGTCGGCTTTAGGAAAAAGATTGGTGTAATGAGGTATAAATTTTTGATGTTTATAAGTTAAAATAAGTTAAAGGAAAATGAACTAAATATAAAAAGGTTAAAAATTGGGGATAGGAACTTGTTGAACAAACAACTTGAATTGGAATGCAAGAAGGGGAGGTGTGGGGAAGTCTGGGAAATATGGTAATGAAAATATGAAACTAAAAACTTTAAATTTTTTCTTTTTATTTTTCTTTTTATTTTTTTTTCTATTTTCTGTATTTTTTTGTTCTTTTTAATTTTCTCTGTATTGAATTTGAAAAATCCTAATAAACATTTCATTTAAAAAAAAAAAAAGGAACTGTGCGTGTGTTTGGGTGTGTGCACTTTACCATAATACAAATATTTTTGTGCATGTCACTTGTCTGGAGAACCGAATTGCAAAATTCAGATAAGTGTGAATTTCAAAGGACTACAATGTTCAGGGTCTCATATTTTTTTGGAGAACGCAAATTCCATAGATAACCCTTTAAATGTGAATTGAATTGAATTTCTTCCCTATCCCTTCTCATATGTTTATGAACCATCCCCTTCCCTTGCACACACATGCCAACTGCACAAAATGGATGTGGAACCTGTGATTCTCCTAGCTGCTGTTGAACTCCCATCTACCATAACTCCAGCCAGCATCTCCAATGATCTGGGATGATGGGAGTGTAGTCCAGCAACACATGGAGTCTCAGTCCTCTCTCCTTGAATGCTTCAAAGCAGCATCCTGGGCACTTGTGAAATGTAGTTCTCTATTTATTTATTTTATTTTTTCAAGAAATATTTATTAAGATTTTACAAAGACAAATATACAAAAACACATCATAATAATAATAAAAAAGTAAACATACAGAAAAAATAAGAAAAATTAAAAACAATTATTTTTCATAACTTAAAACTCATTTGCTTGTTTCTTTGACTTCCTCACACCTCCCCTTCTTGTATTCCCATTTAAATAATCAAATCAGCAAATCCTTACCCTCTTTCATTTATCTTATCTCTATAACTTAACATTTTATAACTCAGTATTTTCATCCATTATCAATTCATTTTTGCATATTCTTATTAACTTTGTTGCTAATATCACTTATTTCCAATCCAACACCATTTTAGTTATTTTTTTTTACCTATTTATACCCTTCTTCCATATTCTTAAAGCATTACAGCTGGAAACCACTTAATTTCTATCCAACATCATTCTAACATTCATTAATTTTACAACATTTCTGTAGATAGTCTTTAAATTTCTTCCAATCTTCTTCCACCGTCTCTTCTCCCTGGTCTCGGATTCTGCCAGTCATTTCTGCCAATCCCATATAGTCCATCATCTTCATCTGCCATTCTTCCAAAGTGGGTAAATCTTGTGTCTTCCAATACTTTGCAATAAGTATTCTTGCTGCTGTTGTAGCATACATAAAAAAAGTTCTGTCCTTCTTTGGCACCAATTGGCCTACAATGCCCAGAAGGAAGGCCTCTGGTTTCTTCAGGAAGGAAATATTTAAATACCTTTTTCATTTCCTTATAGATCATCTCCCAGAAAGCCTTAATCTTTGGGCAAGTCCACCAAAGGTGAAAGAATGTGCCTTCAACCTCCTTACATTTCCAGCATTTATTATCAGGCAAATGGTATATTTTTGCAAGCTTGACTGGTGTCATGTACCACCTATATATCATTTTCATAATATTCTCTCTTAAGGCATTACATGCCGTAAATTTCATACCGGTGGTCCACAACTGTTCCCAGTCAGCAAACATAATGTTATGTCCAACATCTTGTGCCCATTTAATCATAGCTGACTTAACCGTTTCATCCTGTGTATTCCATTTCAACAGCAAGTTATACATGTAGTTCTCTAGGGCACATTGGTGCACTCTGGAAAATACGTTGTTGTTGTTGTTGTTGTTGTTGTTGTTGTTGTCCCAAAGGAGTCCAGAATAGCAAGCAACAAGTGATAAAACAATAACTTCTTTAAAACATCCTCATTAACAATTGCTATATAGATGCAGACTGGGAAAGATCTCTACTTAAAATAAAGCTCATGTTTCAGGATTCCTTCTTTGAGGGATGCTGTGTTTAAGGACCTAGGGAGGGATATCCAGCTAGACTTTTTTGTTACCATTGTCTCTGCCAGGTAACTGGGAAAGGAATAGTGAGAGTGACCGTGGCACTGAGACCTATTTAGGACTGCCATACGTCCGGAATTTCCCAGACATACCCCTGAATACCGTTGTCAGAAGCAGTGTCTGGGTGGAAAACATCGGAAAATCCGGATGTATAGCAACCCATGTCAGCAGCGCTGTTTATTGCCATTTTACTTTTTTAAAAAAGCTCAAAAACATCCTTTCTTTTTGTGATTTTGCCCAAGAAGCTCAACAAATTTGGGCAAAACTAATAAAAAGCTCAAGAACTTTTGTGTCCGGATTTTCACTTTTTGAAATATGGGCGACCCTACCTATGATGGTGCAGGCAAGTTTGGATCTGGTATAACATTATGTCAACTTGACTTACATTGGCTTTCTTTATTCCAGCTTCTCTTGTATAAGATCGCTCCTTCGATTTTTGTTGTTGCTGTTCTAAACAATATTCATTATTATTAGTTATTGCTTATAGAATGTTGGAGGGACCAAGAATTCCTGTGTCAGAAAGCCCTGCAATGAAATATATTAAGAAAATTCCCTGCCAAACTGTTTTGGGGGGGGGGGGGAGGAATTCCATTAAAATGCAGCTTATAATTAGGTTTTTTGATATAAAAAAGCACCATAATTTTAATATGCTTTGCTTCTCTAAATTGCACCATGCTTTAAGATGGCATCCCACGTGTACCTACTCTTCTGAGAGTTTCCATTTTAATATGATTGAAAACTGACACTGTGTCAGCTCTAATTTTTATTAATATACAGTAATTTAACTGAGCAAACACAATAAATCAAGTGTGGTAATGGGTTTAACTACACAATCCATTTGGAATTTTAAGGACAGTCAATCTGTTAATTGCATATTAATTAATTATTAAAGGCAAATTTGAGATTTAGCAGCTGCTAGATGGGTTTGTTTTACATACAAGCGGATTCCCACTGAGAAAGCAACTTCACCATCTGTTAGTATACTAGTTACTGTATCTCTTTAGAACACATGTCACCTGTCTTGCTAGTCCTTTAACAGATTGATGCTCCAGAGACATTGTCATGTAGAGGGTTAGTTTAATGGCTGAATGATGGGAGGCCATGCTTCAGTATTCCCTGGACTATCTATCACTGACTTTAGGCTTCCTATTAATAAAGCAGTTTCAGATAAATCAGCTTTTCTTAGTTGTGGGGGATTTGGAAATGGAGATGTCCCAGACCTGGTTCACACATGCAAGTTCATCACTTGATCTTGATGTATTTGATGACCAACTGCTGATTGTCTGAACCGATTCAATCAATACAGTGGTACCTCAGGTAACAGACGCTTCAGGTTACAGACTCTAATCCAGAAATAGTACCTTGGGTTAAGAACTTTGCTTCAGGATGAGAACAGAAATTGTGCAGCGGCAGTGTGGCGGCAACAGGAGGCCCCATTAGCTAAAGTGGTTCCTCAGGTTAAGAACAGTTTCAGGTTAAGAACGGACCTCCAGAAAGAATTAAGTTCTTAACCCAAGGTACCGCTGTAGGATTGCATTGGAGGGAATGTGAGGTGGAAGAAAATGAGGTATATCTATTGATAGTCCATCCACACATACAAGTCATCGTGATGTTAAAAGTCCCTTAAGCACCTTTTTGATGCACAGTCTAAGGTTACACTGACCCTACCCCCTCCAGTACTCATCCCAAATTCATGTTTCTAAGTCAGGCATCCCCAAACACAGCCCCCCCAGATGTTTTGGGATTACAACTCCCATCATCCCTGACCACTGGTCCTGTTAGTTAGGGAGGATGGGAGTTGTAGTCCCAAAACATCTGGAGGGCCGAGTCTGGGGGTGCCTGTTCTAAGTGGTACTGATGAGGCAACCAATACTGTGGAGTCCACATAAAAATAAAAATAAAATGTGCAAGCTTCCCCTCCCCCCAGTATGGGTTTTAACATTAAACTTGGATGATGATAACAACAGCAACAACAACAACAATTATTTATTATTTATACCCCGCCCATCTGGCTGAGTTTCCCCAGCCACTCTGGGCAGCTCCCAGTCAAGTGTTAAAAACAATACAGTATTAAATAATAAAAACTTCCCTAATCAGGGCTGCCTTCAGATGTCTTTTAAAAATAGGATAGCTGCTTATTTTCTTGATATCTAATAGGCGGGTGTTCCACAGGGCGGGTGCCACTACCAAGAAGGCCCTCTGTCTGGTTCCCTGTAACCTCACTTCTTGCAATGAGGGAACCACCAGTAGGCCCTCAGCTCTGGATCTTAGTGTCCGGGCTGAACGATGGGGGTGGAGACGCTCCTTCAGGTATACAAGGCCGAAGCCATTTAGGGATTTAAAGGTCAGCACCAACACTTTGAATTGTGCTCAGAAACGTACTGGGAGCCAATGCAGATCTCTCAGGATGGGTGTTATGTGGTCCCGGCGGCCACTCCCAGTCATCAGTCTAGCTGCCGCATTCTGGATTAATTGCAGTTTCCGGGTCACCTTCAAAGCTAGCCCCACATAGAGTGGATTGCAGTAGTCCAAGCAGAAGATAGAGCATGCACCACTCTGGCGAGACACTCTGCAGGCAGGTAGGGTCTCAGCCTGCGTACCATAGAAGAGAAAGGACAGAAGAGAAAACAGCAGGGAGGCTGTTCTAATGTGGTGGATTGTTCAAGAAGCTCTGCTTATGGCATGTTGATAGTCAAGATGACCCCATCCTTAACTGGTAGAAGCTGTAGCATTGAGCTTATACCCAACTTGCTTTGATATTCACTAACTGCCTCCTTGGATGTTACATTTATCTGTGGACCTGGGAGGTTCAGCGCAGAGCCCAGAAAGGGGAAACATCAGTAATGTTCCCATGTGACGTATGCTGTTCTGTTGTATAAAGAATGTATGCATCCTTGACACAAGCTCTCTCCTTCCTGCATTCTACCACTGCATCCGTGCCACATCTGTAAGGACAAGGGGAACTGACAGGCTGCTTTTCTCTGTAACTCTATTTCTTTCCTAATAAAGAGCATTAGAACTGGCCATTCTTGTGTCTCTTAGCATTCTTCCTGCATTCCGGACCCCCGACAGCTCTGCACTGGCCTGGAGTGCAGATTATCACACTCCACCTATGTAGATTCCCTGCACATTTTAGAAACCTGGAAAAGCAAGAGTTCAAAACCATGCAGGTAGGACCTGTTCCAGGCTTCAGGTGGCTCTTGGCAAAGTCCATCTGATGCCCTCTTCCACCAATACTGTCCCACTGGTGCCAGTCCTCCTCCTCCCCCACCTCCTCCCACTTTCTTTTCTTATAAAAGCCATTGGCTACACACAATAAATATGTGGCTGATCAGCCTTGAAACTTGATGGACTCTGTTGTTAGAGGTGGACAGATATCGGGTAATGTGGGTAATGGCGAATTACCTGCTGTGCTGGGAGGTTGCCCTAGGTGACAACCACCGGACACTTGATCTTTCTGTTCATATTGTTCTTATTGGAGATGCCAGGAATTGAATCTGGGATCGTTTGCATGCAAAATATGTGCTCCACCACCAAGTTATGACCCCCCTCTTCCTTTATGTTAACAGCTAGCCCTTCCTTTAAGACATCATGACAGGCATCTGAAATAATTTTAAATGCTTTTTTAAAAAAAAAAGGTGGCAGAAGCAACAATATCATTCACCAAAGATGTGTTTTGACACCCTTAGTTCTTTATTAGATAGATGATAGATAGATAGATAGATAGATAGATAGATAGATAGATAGATAGATATGGAAGAGGAAGGAGTTTGACACACAAATAGATCCCAGGCATAACACACTGATATCCTAACCTTCTCTTTAACTATTTATTTATGGAAAACACTTCACTGTCAAATTTCTAATTCTGTGTTGATACCACTGTGGAAATTTGCATTAAATGACATTTTGATTAGAGTGCTCAAATCTGGGCACCTTTAAAACTTTGCCATTTATTGTGTATGCAAAGTCTTCCAAGAAAATGTCCCATTTCCATTTCCCTCTGGAATCCTTGGCGATCAGGTAGGAAAGAGTAATTATTACTTTCTTCTTTTCCCAGATTCTAGTCAGGTACAGGAAATGCTAATTATAACAACTGTATTATACACCAGCTGCTTAGGTCTTAGTTCCATATTATGATTTGCTATTAGAGTTACAGGGAAAGCTGTGGGTTTTATCTTATTTTATTTTGGTTGTTTTTGTCCTTAAAACCCAAATTGCCTGTCTGGTCCTCATCTGCTAAAGCGGAAATAGCACAAGTAGTAATTGCAAAAGCAGTACAGTGAACTTTATGCAAAATAAATGAAACCCAAGAGTCCTGATGCTGCTATGCATGTGGAAGCAGGTTTCTAGGCAAATATCTGCTAGCTTAGAGGCCCTCCAAGTGTTGTTGGTTTACAACTCGCCATTGGCAATGTAACATCATATGTAGGGTGCAGCTTCCCTGTCGCTGCCTCAGTCAGTCACACAATTACATAATTTCAGACTCTGGACTTCTACTCAGTGGACCCATTGGAATTTATGGACCTAAATTAGGGAACAATACAAACCCAAGATCCACTGTGATGACCTGAGATGGCTCAGTTGGTAGAGCCTGAGACTCATAATCTCAGGGTTGTGGATTTGAGCTCCATGTTGGGCAAAAGATTGCAGGGGTTTGGACTAGATGACCCTCGTAGTCCCTGCCAACTCTACAATTCTAGGATTCTAGGATTGAGCTCGAATCTGAAGTTCCAGCTCTGCTGGGGTTATGTTGGTGTAAGTCACCAACCCTGGCTCAGCCAGAGATAAACCAGCATAAGTCTCTTTATCCTGGCTCTGCTGAAACTCACAGTGAGACCTAGGGCCAGTGTCTCTCAGCAAAGCAGACCTTTCAAGGTTGTTGTAAGAAAAGCATGGAGAAATTGAGAACCATGTGTGCCACCTTGAACTTATTGGAGGAAAGGGCAGAATTTAATGTAATGGAGAATTTATTCGGCCTGTCTATTCCTGATCCTGAAGTGGATGGAAGTATCCAGCAGGGAATGTGGTGTTAAGAACTCTCCACACCTAGTCCTCTCCTCTCTTTTTTGTTAAAATGAGACATGAGATAAAGCAGGGATGGGGAATACGCAGCCTCCAGAAGTTGTAAGATTCCAATTTCCATCAACCCTTAGACAGCAATGCAAATTGCTACAGATGATGGGGTTATAGTCTAACATCTGGAAGGCCACAAATTGTGCCTTAGGGAGAGGGAGAGTGATAAGGAAGACCTTGGGCACATGATCTTCCCATTTTTGCGTATTTCCTCCCTAACAGGGCCTAACATAGTCTTTGCACAAAATATGGCTGAAACTCTGCTAATTTTTTTTATTTTTTTTTGCATGTAAACGTGTGTTGGATTGCAGCTTAAGTCTTTCTTCTCAGCAATGAGAACTGTTTGTCTTAGTGATTCAATCCACTTTCTGTTTGTCTTAGTGATTCAATCCACTTTTTTACTTTCCTTTCCAAATAGCTGATTGTCAGATTGAGCTTTGTTTAAAGGGTCATGTTGGCGCATCTCTATCAGTTGAATAAGGAAAGAGATTTTCATATGAATCACCCATTTGCATGCTTTTCCTCCCATCTAGCTAAGAATCCACTTGCAGGAGCCTGAACTGAGTTTTTGCAAATTCCAGTATGTGTGTTCCACACATCTCAGACTATTGTGCATATTGGACTTTGTTACTAGCAGCTTTTGAACTTCTTCAAATACAATGTGACACAATTCTCAGAAGTTTAAACAAAGCACAATATACATTCCACTATAAATTGTAACAGGAGGCACATACTTCAGAGGATTGATGGTTAAAAAATTGCACAATAATCCAGAAAGCAACGGGACATAATTATGGATAGAAATGTGCAAAAATGACCAAACCTGTATGAACAAATTCATCCATCCATAGGTATAAATGTTTAATGATAATAAGATGGTTTTAACATGATATTGCCTCTTTAAAGCCCATTACTCTTCCAGAGCTTGTACAGTTTGATGTTCTCTGCTCATTAAAATGTGCATCTTTGTGTTTGACAAGTACATTCATTCAAAGAGATGAATTTGCACTGAATGACAACTAATTTGAAGATGAAGCATAAATATAAATTATTACAAAAGTGATTTTTTTCTATAAGTAGATAAACCCTAATGACTGATTGCGGCAGAAATATATCTTAAGTACATAACTGCATAAAAAAATTATCCACCCTAACTGTAACTCATTTAGTTTCTGTTATGTAGATTTCATTGTATTTTATTATTATTGGTATATTATTTTTAGAAAATCTAGTTAGCTACAAAGCTGGGAAAGTCAGCATCTGATTGACAGTGCTGTATTTGCCATGAAAACAAATATGGGATGTAAATCAACCAAATGGCTTTATTGTTCTGAGTTTTTTTGCAGCCAGATGAAAGCTATATAAATGTAGCTTGCAAATGCAATTTTTCAAAACTACAATTACAGCTTAGTAATCAATGTCTATTTTGCATAGAATACTGTCATTGTTAAGTCCCTACTTTCTTTGTTGCAAATAAGCTTTATAAGAAATTATTTTGTGTTAGGATGTCTGTAAAATATTATTCGTTGCTAAATTTCAATAGCTATGTGTGCACTAGTATACACATAAAGCTAAAGGTAAAGGACCCCTGGATGATTAAGTCCAGTCAAAGATGACTATGGGGTTGTGGTGCTCATCTTGCATTTCAGGCTGAGGGAGCCGGCATTTGTACACAGACAAACATGGGTGGCACTGAGGTCTAAACTACTGAGCCTTTTGGGCTTGCCGATTTGAATCCTCACAATGTGGGAAGCTCCCATTGCTCTGTCCCAGCTCCTGCCAACCTAGCAGTTCGAAAGCAAACCAGGGCAAGTAGATAGATAGGTACCACTGCAGCTGGAAGATAAACAGCATTTCCGTACACGGTGGTTTCCGTCACGGTGTTCCGTTGTTCCAGAAGCAGTTTAGTCATGCTGACCACATGACTAGAAAGCTGTCTGTGGACAAACACCGGCTCCCTTGGCCTGAAGGCAAGATGAGCGTTGCAACCCCATAGTTGCCTTTGACTGACTTAACTGTCCAGGGGTCCTTTACCTTTACCTATACACATAAGTTTGTGTCATGAGAGAAACACCTACACGACCAGACATTGGCAGAAACACCTACATGACCAAACTTCATGGCTGCTGACATGGTTACTGTTAGTGTGTGAGCCCCAGCTCCTGGGATTCCTTTCACTGTCTCAGCAGAGTTACTCAGAAAGTCTTACTGCATCTTCACAGCAGCAGCAGTCCAGCCCTCCCTTCGTGAATTCCTGTGACAGGAATAACCACTTCACTCATCCAGTTCTTCTCTGAAGTCTTTGTTAATAACATTACAAGTTGCACAATACTATTGGGCTACACAAAAGATAAGAAACATGAGTATATACAGAATTCTGCTCCCTTCAGCCATCTAGCTAGAGAGGCGTGCAGATTTTCACATATTCTGGCAGACACTCTGACCAATGTTGGCTGCCTCACACTCCACCACAACTCTCCTCCACACATGCCCTGATAAAGACACATGTTGCTGGGGAGAATTCTCTTTGCTAAGCAGACATTTTAGATGTGCTTCAAGGCCACGCCTCAAGGCTATGCTTTAAGGCTGGCTTCAAGTAGATTTTGGCAATACGCCAGGTATGGCATTCACTAGATGAGATTCAGACTGGGATGTGTTGCTGTAGTCTAAAGTGATTCACAGACAATCTGATTCAACTTATGTTCTCTTTGAGTCTACTTTGTCTCTCCCCTACCCTTAACGTAGAAAATTTGCAGGTCCACTGATTCCTCCAGAGTGGGTAAAACTTGCCAAATTATAGATGAATACGTTCTGGGACCTTTGTAGCAGAGGCATCTAAAATATGTGTGTCTAGATTCAAAATGGAGTTATAGGGGGTGGGCTAGAATTGGATAAAATTTGTAGGCATGCTTATCCCTTCTGAAGGCATGGATCCTGCCAAGCCTCATAATAATAGCTGCAGTCATTTTCCTGAAAAGGCAGCTGTTATAGTTTTGAGGCAGGTAGAAAAAAAGAAAGAAATTTACTTAAAATTGCAGACATGAGAGAACTGCCCTTAAGTTTAGCGGGGGGTGGGGTGGACTACTGCCAAATTGCAGAGAAATAAGTCTTGGGGATTTTATATTAGGCACTTTAAAAATTGATTTTGAGGTGGGAAGAAAAAAGGGGATTCGCTTTGGGGGTAGAATTGTTCTTTCTGATCACAAGTTTGACCTGTCAGTAGCAACAGAACCCCCCCTCTCTCTTCCCTCTCCATCCTCTGTAACTTTTGTTCTTGCAAAGAGTCTCCCTTCCCCAAAGCTGTGAGATTCAAGAGCACTGACAGAATCATTCCCTTTGATTACAAGCTATATTTGTCAGTCACAAGAGAGTTTCCCCTCTCTGCCCTCTCCCCACTCTGATGTTTGCTCTTTCCCCCCTATCAGCCCACCTTGCCACTATGACAAGCTTAGAGACATTACTTTCACTTTCAGGAGACACTTGCCTGCAGCACTTTTTTGATGTCTCGATTGCCAAAGCACTACAAGGTGCTTCGGGGGTCCCTGCTTTGATTCATGGCACCTTGTACTGACTTGCCTCTGAGAAGTCAAAAATGCTTCCGCTTCACTTCAAAATTCATCCAAATCTAATGCCCATCCCTAGTTATCTATACACACATATGATTTAACTCTCTGATAGAATCAGGAAGTGGCTTTCATATAGTTCAGTGAAAGAGTTATTGGTAAACAAAGAAGAAGTAGGAAAGAGGGAATTGGTCATAATGTCATTTTTAAAATTAAATTTAAAAATAAAAAGGAAAGACACTGATGGTGGAAGAAAAAGTTGAAGCTGGAGAGCAATGACTCTCTGGTCAGCTTTCCACATTGGGAAGGCTCTTAAGATACCTGTAAATGTGTGCACACAAGTCAGGGCATACTTGTACCCCTGACTACTAGGCAATGACCTCTATTTGCCACACCTCTAAAGGTGTCCCAGGCCTCTTGATTCAGCCATTGTGCTGGGAATGGGGGATCATTGCTTAACCTATTGATACAAGGCACACTTGGCAATGGTATCCTGAACCTGCTGCCTGGTGATCAGTCATTTCTGGGTTTGCATGCCTCACCATGTAGCTGCCACTCCTTGGTTCCCAGCTTTCTCATGAGCAACAGCTGCCAAGCACTTGGCCTCTGTTGTGATGGACCTCACTTTTACCAATGCATTGGCCTCCAGGTTCCCTGGAAGTAGTAGAGGATTATGGGCACTTACAAACATTACTCTAACCACCTTGGAGTGCAGAGGGACCATGTTGCAGATGTCCTTCCACAACTCAGCCCCCCACAGCAGCTTCCCATTGATTTCCCACTTGTCGTGGTGCCACTGGGCCACCCGTACTGTAAGTCCTTTAAAGGCTGCCCAGGAATTGGTGCAGATCTCTATGCAGGAAGGCTCAGCCATGATTGCCATCCATACAGCTCGCAATGCTGTCCACTGGCTGGATGCCCCCTCCCCTTCATCATATCATATATTCTCTTTGTATGGTAGATAAGCAACTGCAACCCACTTGGGGCCTTTCCTCTGGCAGTGCCATCAGTATACCAAGCCAATTGGACTTGTTCTACTCCCTGCACCTCCTTGGGCATCTTGTGGAGGTAGAACCATCTGATCTGGAAACTGGGCATAGCTGATAGGCCCCATGATAGTTTGAAGCTCCTGTGCATGTAAGACAGCACACACTGCTTTTCTCGCTCCTTTGAACAACTGTGACCAGAACCCTAGAGGCATGTGCTTGCCATGTTGGCACTGCCACAGGTTTCAGCTCATTCCATCCTCTGTGACGGTGACATCCAGCTCCACAGGGGAGGCTGTGTAAATAGCCTGAAGATGCACAGTTTGGAAACCGAAGGCTTAGCCTTAGTAAAAGCTTCTGAAGCCTCTCTGGTTCAGTCCCAGATAATTCCCTTCTTGAGCAAATGGTAAAGAGGTCTCAGTGTCTGTGCCAAATGAGGTACAAAGGTTCGCTTGTACCCCAGCAACCCCACAAACTGCTGCAATGCTTTCACCCCCTGGGGTATTGGGAACATCTGAATCTTCTCCACCACAGTTTGCAGAATAAATTTGACCCTACCCAACCATACCACTCCCAGGAATTTAATGTCTGCTGCTTGAACCTTGTTGATATTCATGGCCCAGCCCCAGCATTGTAGATGCTCTGTTTTTCAATGGCATCTGCATGTTTAAATATGTGAGCTATACATATGCAGTATATTTGGATGGATGGATGGATGGATGGGTACCAGTAAATTTACAACAGGTTAGAATCTTTGCAAATTTTCCACATAGAATGAAATGGAAGTTGACTGGGTTTTTAAAAAACAAAACAAAACAAAAACAAAGGTTGAAATTAATATACAAACCATATTTCTTGTAAAATAAGAATTTGTCTTTTTCATATAATTGGAGACCAGGCTTGCGAAACACCATGGATGATTGACAATCATGCATTTCTAATTGAAGCTCCTTGAACACTCTGTCATTTATTTTCCTCTAGTCCACTTGTATTTAACTAACTGTCCTTCATTTCCTCAATATGAATATATTAGTATTAGATCTAATGTATCACTCTTGACATCCATTCACCTTGAATACAGAAACAATGAATGAATGGGGTGGGGTGGGGTGAAGGAACTTCACAATTGGCAGAGCATTCAAAATGGCATGGGTTCATAGGAGAAGTTGTGACTTTCACATTCAAATGAGGAACTTGTATAAGCCAATACAAATTTGTTCTGATTTCATCTGAGCTCCTGGTGTCCTGTCTGATCATTTGCTGCTCTGCTAGGTCACATAAGTGCTGATGTTTTGTTTTGTTTTTTAAAAAGGTCTGTGTGATATCAGCTAGTTTTTACTTTTTACTTTTACTTTTATTCAGTTTCTGATTTCCCTTACCCATTTATATTGAATTGTTTAATTAAAACTTATTGAATCAAAAACCTGGAGTCGACTAAAAAGCCTTGCTTACACAGTGTCACCTGCAGCTGGATGCGACATCTATTGCCATTTGCTTACCATAAAGGACCTCATGGAGGTTAGCCTCCTAAGGACATAAGATGAGCCCTCCAGTTGTGATTCCTGGCAGCTGGAATCAAAATACATAATACCAGAAAAGCTAACCAAGAAACTGAAACTAGCATGGGGACAAACAAAAGAGGATGCCTTCAACCTGATTTGGCTCACTTTTATTACGTACACAGCCCAGCAAGTCAACATCATTGATATGGCTAATTTGACCCCAAAATGCCCTGCCCCCTCACACATGCAAACAAGACTTGCTGCAGTCAACTGAAGGCAACCAACCATGCTCTGCCCCCCACCTCACTCACCGTCAATAAAAACTAATAAATGAATGGAAAAAGAGCCTACCCACATGATGCTCACACATACACTATGTACCCCCTTCTTTCTCCCCTGCTCTGTCCTCCCACCTCTCTTCTCCTCCAACCTCACAAAGTCTATAACATTAGTGTCTCATGTCAAATATAGCTGATTTGTAGAAAGGACTCCATGAACTGAAAGCAGAGACGCTGTATGTACTTTTGTTACTCAATGAAATCTTAAAAACATTTTAAAAAACAACACATTAGTGGTGGCAGTTCTACTCATGAGTACAATCTATATAGGTTGCCTCCACAGCCTGTGATACCTTACAATGAGAAAAAAGCAGAGAGAATTGGGTTTCCCTTTGACCAACCTATAGCTATCTTATACTACATGTTGAACCAATATGTGAATTATGGCAACTTCCCAGCACAGATTTAGGCATGCTTAAGTTTCTGGTTTCACCAGCACTTAAATGCACATAACAGCAGTGGATCATCACTTCCCCTGCATTTCAATTATGGATATTTATATTCTAATGGATCTGTTTATTTTGTTTTGTTTTTTCATTTTGTATATCCCTTAGATGCCTACTTTGGCATTCAACATTATGTTAATTGATTCATTAATATCTGAGGCTTTAAAGATCTATTGCTAGTTATAATGCACTGCACTGTGCTAGGTGGATCCATGGTCCAGAACAGTACAGAAACATTCCTCTGTTCAGACTAACAGACACATCATCATTACAGTAGCAAATTCAGGTGGTTGAGTGGCATTAGAGTCAAAATAGGACCACTGAGTAACAAGACAGATGAATAAACATGAACTAAGTGAATCTTGAGGCATATAGAAGTATAATATTTTAAGGAGTGACAGAGCTCCAAGAGAACTAAAGCCCCAAATATTAGCTCAATGAAAACCAAATATGCTCAGTGGCCTTCAAGAGCTGTAGAATGTTGAGTGTCAGTCAGAAAGGGGAGGGGGAGAGAGAAGAAAACCTAAGAAAGAGAAGAGTGAGTTGATTTGCTCTAGATGCCCTTATTGCTTATTTCCTGGGGAAAGGCATGACTGCCTTGCTAGCACATTGGACAGAAGCAGACCTACTAGAACGTCAACATATATTGTAGCATTTTGTTCTGCGTTCCACACATGCCTTCTAGTTGATAGCACAAGCTGATACTGTGGGTCTCTTTGTTCCATTAGAGCAAGTATATATATTTCCCTCTTCTCTTCCCATGGGTATACTTTGGATACAAGTCTGTATATCGGGGTGGGAAAGCTGAGGCTCTCCAGAAGTTGTTGGGCTCTCAACTACCATTGTCTTTGACTTTTGATCTGCTGGATGGGGGTGATGGGAGTCTAACAACTTCTAGGGAGCTACAGTTCTTCATCCCATTGCATGTGAAAAGAGAATAGATACATGGTCATCTCCATCGCTGATGCCTTTGATTAAGAAAGACAGGATGTAATGTTTTGGAAAGCCAATTAGGGTGCTATGTTGTATAATGGTGGCTGAACCTAAGAGGTTTTCCTCTTTAAATTAGGCTATAATTAACCAACTAGTATTAGGGTATCCAAACCACATGGGGTAGCAAACAAAATCTTTGCTTTGTACTTTCATAAACAAACAGTGCCCCTACTTATTTATCAACCTTCATATTTTAATGCATATTTCTAGTGCTAATTACATTTTTTGCTATATTTAGGAGGATAGCAGGCACATATGGAGATTCTAGTACAATGTGAAATTCATGAGATGCCAGTTCTCTTATAAATATAGAAATCCAGTAATTAGCACCAAGGGAAAAACCATATGAAATCTCCAGGCACTCCTTGGGATTCGAAATTAACTGAGTTGAGGCTGATGATGCTTGTCACCAATTAATATTTTGGGGACTTGGAACTTGGATGTCTAGGGAGATGATGTGATTTAAACTTCAGAATAATATCTGCCTATATGGAAAGTTGGCCACTGTGGATCGCAAATGATTAAACAAAAGACATCAAGGTCACAGGTGCACCTATTTAGTGGCTAAGGCAGCTGGTGCAGAAATTAACAAGGTCCCTTCACTACTATTAAACTGAACAATACCAAACTCACTTATTTTGCAAGTTTTAAAAAATTCTATGAAATATCTGTTCAAAATGTGCTTCTGTCTGTAATTCTTTAAACATGTTCAATTTTTCTTGAGACTCTCTGCATGTCCCCTTTTAAAGAATGATTTCGTGCTGAAAGCAACATGTTTGCGACTTAAATGAGAGCAATTCTGTTGACAAAGTTCGTAACTGATAAAATGGCCACAATTTTCTGCATATTATTATTGCTGTTATCAGTATTGGTCCTGCTAGCTAGGGATGAGGGGGGTTTTAGTCCAAAAACAGCTGGAGACGGAAGTAGACTCACTGAGGGTATGGAGTCGATGGAGGGTGTTTGGTCTACAGTCTCATCAAAACCTGGAGCCAGCAGTTGTAAAATCTTTAACGTAGCCTTCATCATAATAATCTGACTTATGAAGGTTTCTAATATCTTACCATAGTGTCTTATTCTTAACTCCATAACCATGAATTATGGAAACATTATAAAATACCTATGATCTGTAATCCTTAAATGAATTTAGGAAGCCATCTACACATTTAAATTGAGGTGTTTAGTAGAACTTTTGATTCAGAAGTTAATTCTTCTGATTGAGGCTGTATTTGAAAGGAATGGGCATGCACTTCCCTGTAGCTACTTGTAATCTCATGTATCTGATGTTCCAGTATAATTTGGATCATGTATCCCTGGTAAGCCATACAGAGCTTCATATAGGTTAACTTGTCTCACATCACCTTCAAATCAGGCACAGTGCAAAAGGACAATTTAATATAGGCAAGCACACCAGTTTGCAATTCCCCCAGCTGCAGGCTGTAGTAAAACAATCCGGCTAGAGTTGTATGATGAAGTTCCGCTCTTCATATTTCTTGAATCTTAAAAGTGTGGTTTGCAGAACACCACAGACCTAACCATGTTGACTCACAAGTAGGCTTTGTTGAATTCAACAAACTCCTGCATAAATGCGGTAAGGATTGCAGCTTCCATTTTCCTGGGGAAAATACAGCAACAAGTATACTACCATACCAGCTAAAGGAAGTACTTCACCTTCTCTCACCTGAAAATAAAACCTTAAACAATAAAGAAAATTACTCTCTGATGCTCTTAAACCCCCCCCCCAAAAAAAAACTATGTTAACTGGACTGATGTACTTCAGTCATTTTCATTTGGTTTGTTGGAACTGTATTTGTTAAAAATGTTTTTTTAGAGAGAGAGAATAAAAAGTGTTTTTTTTTTTTTTAGTTTCACTGTGAATCTTGGAAAAGAAATTGTATATTGCCAAATATTGCTAAAAAAAAACATGTTAAGTCTGCAATAAGAAACACTCTTAATAGAGAGTAAGCTTTTGGTTTAAGAGTTATTTTCATATATATATATATATATATATATATATATATGGGGGAATCAAAATAAATATAGCTCAACATTATATCTGTTGGTCTCTCTCCTGTTTTCTCTTTTGAACATTTCTTTTCCATTTCCACTTAGTTTGTTCAGTGCATATTTATTGCTCAGAATTAAGGTGACTCTGGAAATGTCACATTTGCAGACAATGGGGTGATGAAACTTCTGCTTTTACTTGCACTAAAAGCAACCTTCAACAGCTGTGTCAAAGACAGAATATGCTTTGTTCATAATTCATAATGCTGCCAGCAGAAGAAGAATTATTAGTATCTTAAAATTTTATGACATTTGGAGGAGGACATTATAAAAATACTTAGCAAATCTGACTTTATTGCATTTTGAAAACTCAACTTACATTTGGACTTAAGTAATAATTAGCATTTTTACTGGTATCGACCTGCTGGTATAATATATCTGATAATGTAATTCCAAAGTTCAGCGGCACTCAAAATCTTAATTTAAACTTTCAGAAAGTCTTCCAGTTAAACTAATATGCAGACTGGGAGAAGATGTACTATTAAAGTAGCAGCAGTGTCAAGGATATTGAAAAAGTCCAAAGCTTCCTTGGAAAAGGAGAGTTTTCAGAGTATCGGATAACTGTACAAAGAGCCATAAAGTATGTAGGGAATTTCCATAAGGCTTCTCTTCAAAGCATCGTCCAGTATGAAATGGGCAAACAGTTCAACCTGAAGGACATTGTTTCCTCTCATGCTCTCTGTGTGAATGTGAATGTATAGCCTGCAGAATGGAGATTGCCCCTTCTGATGGTCTTCTGTGACCCAGGAGGAAAGAGGACCCTCTCATTACAGCACCTCATCCAGAACCTAACTGGATTGGCCATTGAATCTTACTGCATTCTCCACTGCACCTTGGAAGCATCAGGTTAATGTGTTTTAGGGGAAATGGTGGGTGGTTTATATCAGGGGAAAAAATATTTGTTTCTGTATAGTGACTTCATTTCAGTGGTGGTGGGGTTTTTTAATGGGTGTCAGATGGCAGAGGAACCAACTCCCACGGCAGGTTGCCAGGAATGGACAAGACAAGGAAAAGTCCTTACCACTTGTGTTTATTCAATATTCACAGAGAAAGGCTTGGGAATGTGAGTTCTCGGAATAATGGCGTTGCTCTGAGTGAGTCTCCACCTCCACCCTCTCTCCCATTATGCGCCATCACTACGGGTGCTGAGATGTGCCCTCTGCCTCTGAGCTCTCTGCTCTCCTACTTTCAATGCCCACCAGGTTCTGGGGGGCGGCGGTCTGGAATGCTTTCTAAAGACACGGAGTCCGTCAGCTGTCTCTCCCCTGGTGCTTCCTCCTCCTCCTCCTCCTCCTCTCCAATTATTTCCCAGCTTTCCCCCTCATCTGCCTCTGAGCTGTGACCTCCCTCAAACCCCTTTTGTAATTCTGAACTGCCTCCTTCTTCTCTGAAAGGGTCAGGCTGGGGAGGCAGTCTTCACCATTCCTCCTCTGCCCAGTCCCTGACAAGGGGCTCTTTCTGAACCGTGGAATTCCACATCCTCAAATGTTTCTATAATCAAAATACAGGAACAATTGCAACAGCCGGGTTCTTACCGCAGGACATAGGAGCCAACTCCTAGGGGCTGACGTACCAATAAAATATTTCAGGGTTCCACTTCCCTAGTTGATGGGCATTGCCATTTAAATGGTGGGTGGGTGGGTGCCATGTCTTGTGATTGATTATACAGGGTGGGGTGTATCCAGCCCCTTCCAATATTTTATTCTAGTTGGTAACCCTACAGTGGGGTCAGTGTGCTGTAGTCGTATTTACCAATAACCAGTCATTCACTGCTTTACGGGATCTACAGAGTGAAAGTCTGTTTTTAGCAAACACCCCATGACTACCTTAAGAATTGTACCCTGCCCCATGAGACTTTCACTTAAATTTTATCTGCATCATGCAGTACTAGCAGTACCAATGCATGGCAAGCATAATCTTGGCATGTGCTTCCCCTTGCCTAGTCCCCTGGGAGAGAATGCCTCTCCTGGGAGAGTGTATCTGTGTCAGTATATGTGCACATGTGTCTACTACAATTAATTAGGACCACCTTTTCCATCCGTCAAATGTCCCTAACAGAATAGTCTAACCAATTAATCATTTACATGTTGTAGCTCAAATCAGACTCCAGACTATGAACTCTATAGATTTCTGCAGCGTAACTTGCACGAGGGATAAAAATATAATTCTGGAATAAATGTACACACACATGTATTTGACCCTAGCCCTTAAATTAATAGCATAGCTTCTAATTCTCCAGTGCATCAATAATTTTACAGTAGTTTCATATTCAGACGCTACAGGATGCGGCTGACCTCTCTTGGTTTGTGAGCTGAATAGCTGATGACATTTTGTCCCGCTGAACATCTATCGCGCAGCATCATTAGTGGAGTAATGAAATGGCATGATCAGTCAGTTGGTCCTTTGAAAGCAGCAATTAGACTGCTTATTACCACTTCAGGAGTACAGTAAGTAATCTAAACTCAATTTAACCAAATTCTGCTTTAGCAGAGGGTACTTTTGCCCGTTAATGAAACTACTCCCAGACCATTCCACCACAATGGCTTGAAGGGCTGGTGTAATGGTTCCATAAATAAGAGGATTGACAGCAGCAGACTTTACACATGCAGTGCAAAATCAGGTTTTAAAAGGCTAGGGAGAAAACTATACACAAATCTGGAGTGGAATCCCTAAAATAGTTGGGTGGTGCCTTGTATGCCCCCTTCCGGCAACTCCCCTTCAGCCAAGCTGGTGCCAAATGTATTGCTCTACTTTCCTTTGGATCACATCAGTAAGGCCAAGTGAGGTGAGCGTGGTTGTTGTCTGGGCAGCCCAGGACCTCCATACACCCTTGTATGCTTGTGCCCCAGGGAGGTCACTTTGCTGGTACTAATGCAGCGGTTTGACTTCACCCCTGGAAGTGTACTCCATTTTCTCTTGAGACAGACAGAAGTCAAGGACAACAAAAAGTTGTTAACCAGCAGACTCCCAATATCCTAGTACAGTGGTACCTCTGGTTACAGATGCTTCAGGTTACATACGCTTCAGGTTACAGACTCCGCTAACCCAGAAATAGTACCTTGGGTTAAGAACTTTGCTTCAGGATGAGAACAGAAATCATGCAGCGGCAGTGCAACGGCAGCAGGAGGCCCTATTAGCTAAAGTGGTGCTTCAGGTTAAGAACAGTTTCAGGTTAAAAACAGACCTCCAGAACAAATTAAGTTCTTAACCCAAGGTACCACTGTAGTTACATTTTTTTTAGGCCAGTTTGTTGACAGCTGTATGGCAAAACTTATGTCTGTATGTATGCATTTGTACCTCACCTTTTAATCACAAGGATTCGTGAAGCGGCTATAAATTTATAATAATACTTTCAACAAATGAAGCAATAGGCAACAGAAACCCTATACATATATATATATATATATATATATATATATATATATATATATATATATATAAAATATTTCAGAGTTTAAAATGCTATAAATCAGCAGGTACTTAAAAAAAGAAAAAGAAAAGTGAGGGATCCTTGAAAGATAGGGGAACAGTATTTCAGAGATGAGGCATCAGGACTGAAAAAAGGCCTATTGAATGATGCCAAAAGGCCTATCTCGTCCAGTGTTCTCACAGTGGTTCATTAAATAATTATGGGGAAACTACAGTTTTCCTTGTTGTCACCCATCTCTCTTCTGAAGGTTGTAAGCACCAGGGTACGGAGTATGGGAATGGGTGTTCCTTTGGGACTTTAAAGGTTACAAAGAAGCATTTCAAATTGGGCGTGAGTGTGGGAGAGGGAATTTGCAGCCATTGTAGTTCATTTAATAAAAACTGCTGAGTCCCCATTAGCTACAAATGTGCATTCTGAAGCATCTGGTGATCCTTTGGGAGAGTGACCTATCCGGGCTCTTACTTGCCAACATTTCAGAGATCAAAAACAGGGACAGCTCTTAGTACCCCTGTTTTCATACCAAGGTCTGCCCATTAGGCAGCGCTATGGGTCTCCTCAGCTGTATGCTGCATTCATTTACTTTGTCCCTGTATTAGCCAAGTCTATATTCCACTGTTGTTGTTTTTTAAAAAAAGATACAAGAGGGTGTTAGTTCTTTAATCAAACACGTAAAACATTAGAAGTGCATGACATCAAAAATAATCCTCACTGTGTGTAGCCAGTGAAAAAATAGGCTGTGTACAACATGTGGTCTTAGTGGTAATGCACATGACAGTATATGTTTGTGCATGAAACACATAATGATTCCACATCCCACTCCCATCCTTCTAGATACTAAGGATTGGCAGATCAGCCTATTCCTGGACTTTGCCATTTTCATATACCTTGGGTTGAATGTGCTTCAGGTTGAGCACTTTCAGGTTGTGCTCAGCGGAAACCCGGAAGTAACGGAGTGTGTTACTTCCGGGTTTCACCGCTTGCGCATGCACAGACACTCAAAATTATGTCATGTGCATGCACAGAAGTGGCAAAACGCGACCCGTGCATACGCAGACGCACCGTCGTGTCTTACGTTCTATTCAGGATGCGAACGGGACTCCGGAACGGATCCCATTCGCATCCCAAGGTACCACTGTACAGCTGTAGGGGTTGGTCTACTATGAAACTAATGAAGTTTAAGCTCCAGGGCCCCTAATCCCAGTAGACCCAATTTGAGCTGCACAACTCAAACCATTCTATGATGCATCAGGCATGTATATCAATTCCCTCCCAACTTAAAAACTATATGGCATAGTTTTTTTTTTGTATTCACATCATTACCTTTGACATGTGAGGTAATCCAGTACACCCAATTTTATTCAAAATCAGAGATGTAGTAGTAGTAGTAATAGTAGTTGTTTTTAAGGTGATCTGACACAGAATAACCCCACTGAAGAAGATAACAGTGGTTACCCAGGCATTGTTGCTTGTTGCTAAGGGGCCCCCATAACAGTTCAAGCTTCAGGATATATAAAACTGTAGATCTGCTACTGTATAGCTGTACACAAATTACCTCTTGACATTTGTCACTGTTTGTGGGCAGTTAGGGGAAGGGGTGAGTGAATTAGGTCAGTTCACTTAAAAATGCAAGCTGAACACAACTTTAATCTACCCCTAGGGACTAGGATTTTCCAAAGACTGACAGAAAATTGGGACTGTCCCTAATAGGAAGATTGGGGCATATGTAATTTGAAGTACATAGTTGCCATCATGGACACGGCTTCAAATTTTAGTGAAAACTTTGTTTACATCACATTTTTCTTTTTCTTTTCAGGAAGGGATTATGTGGGGATGTTATATATTTCATGACTTCCACTAGAGAATAAAGCTTATGATGTTTGAACTGTTGGATTGGGTGCCATCTATCAACCTCCTGGATAAATGAACCAAAGCTATTCTTCACTGAATTAATTTATTGTCTCAGATTTTCACTGAGAAGCTAAATACTAGACCTTGAAGTGAAGTTATATGTCACCCAGAACATGCGGAGCTGAGGCTTATCTTGCAAACCAGACTTAAATAAGGTTATCCAATACTAACAATGAAAAATGTTTAACAAGATAATAAAGTTAATTAAAACTGTATCTTAATTAAAACAATCAAAGCAATTATAGCATAAAAAGTAATTAGAACACATAATGTGATCAAAGATTGTGTATATTTTCCTGGGAAGAGCAGAAACTGATAGGCAATGTTTTACTGCCCAGGCAGTATTTGGGAATCTGTTGATTCATGGCTATACACTTATCTTTGTCTTCTGTAAGAAAACAAAACTTTTCTAGGATGTATGGATATGGAGAACTCTGCTAGTCTTTGGGATGTTTAGCTTCTTCCTAAATTCTTATCCTCACACCTTAAAGATAAGAAAAGGGGCGCCAAGCAACTGTCCTTGATGAGGGAATTCAACAAGTGGTGTGTCACAGATGAAAATGCCCTCTCCTTTGTTGCCACATGTTTGATCTTTGATAGTTGTGGCATTCTGAGACGGTCTACAGTGGAAGATCTTAGTGTTCAAGCACGTTGATATGGGAGAAGGGAGTCCATAAATTTCCTGAAGTTCCTAAAGGTTAGAACCAACCAGCATCCCTTGTGGATCCCTCAGAACTGGCAAGCCATCCCACATAAAGTCCTGGCTGCTATAGTTTGAACTAACTGCAGTTTCTGAAGCAACTCAGAGGGCTGCTCCACACACATCCCCTTTCTATTTAAAAGTAGAAAGTTCATTTAGGCTTACTATTAGGAAAGTGCATAAAAATAGCAGTCTGTATGTGTGCCCCCTTAAAGTTAACAGGAAGTTGATTGTATTGATTAACAGTGAAACCATTGTCATTATCATATCAGTTCTCCATGTGTCTGGCATTAAACTGGGCATCGTTATCATACTGTCAGTGATGGTTAGCGTCTGTCTTATCTTCTGTAGATTTGCTTCTAGGCAGCTGTCAAAGATAGTGGCAAAAGCAAGGGAAGTTTGATTTCAGCCTCACATTTAACTTTATTCTGTGTCCTTTGGTGTCACTTTTGAGAAGCACCTTTAAAGGCGTCTTGGGGGAAAGCTTCCAAACAACATCTACAATAATGGGTTGCTGTAAAGGTTTTTAAGGAGATGTAATTTATCTTTTTGGTCGGCATGCTGTCAAACAATATCATATGCTGATTTGCTGCTGTAGCGTATGAACATAAGAGGAACACTGCTAAATCAGACCAAGGCTCCACCTAGTCCAGAAATTTATACTCCAAGACAAGGTTATGACCAATCTGAGAGCCAACAGGCAAAAGAAAAGACACACACTTACTGCAGGGGTGAGGAAAAAGATGTTGCTGGAACTCCAACTCCCATCAGTCCCTGACAGTATGGCCAATGGTCAGGGATGATGGGAGCTGTAGACTAGCAACATTTGGAGGGGCACAGGTTCCCTGTCTTTGATTTGCTGGTTTATATTATAACTCAGAGGCCCTGAAATTAAGATACAGTTTTAATTAACTGTATTATCTTGTTAAACTTTTTTTTTGGCATGCTTTTTGCAAGATGGTGGAGGGATCAGCTATACTATATGCTGATGCCAAGCAGCTCAGTCAGCTCAGTATATGCACAAACTCCAAGAGTAGCTGAAGTGTGTGTGTGTGTGTGTGTGTGTGAGAGAGAGAGAGAGAGAGAGAGAGAGAGAGACAGACAGACAGACAGACACAACTTTAGTTGGTGATTTATCCTAAAAAGATTAAGCCCTACACATCCTGATGGCTATGTTCCATCTCGACTGACAGAGGCAATATACTTTTGAATGCCAACTGATGAGAATTGCAGGTGGGGAGAGTGCTGCTGTGCTCAGGTCCTACTGGCAGGCGAGAACGTGATACTGTTCTTAATGTGTCCATGGCCTCATCTAATAGGATTTTGTTATGTTCTGAGGCCCAGCTTGTGGTGTGGCATTGCTGGAATTGAATATCCCTGAGTGCCCTTTTTCGCTCCCAAGGAGGAAATTTTCCAAGCCTCTTTTCATCTAATGAGATCACTTTATTTCCATATTAGTACAGACAACACCCACACCCCAATTACATGAAGGTTACTTTCCAGGTTATTGTGTGTGTTGTTGGAGCATGAATATCCCACTCTGCCTCATTCTGCCCCATTCTGCCCTCTTCCAGTGCCAAACAGGCGCATGCATGGTGGTAAACTGAGAGTTGCCTTTACAAAAAATAACAGGTAAACATTAGTTCCTAGTAAATCTTTCTGTAACCTGCGAGAGCCATATTTATGGCTTGCTGCACTAGTTGAATTGTCTATCAAGCTGATAGCTAAAGGGTAAACACTTTTGTTTTGAACCCCTGTGTAATAAAACGTACATGTAGCTCCAATAAAAGTGGCACATTACACCTGAGGTGACAGGCTAGTCGTGTCTCTTTGGACCATCAGTTCCCCTACTCATTTTAAATCCCTTCTGAAAGATGTTTCCTCTTCTTGCCTAAATGTCTTGTCTTATATTTCTATTGGCTTCTTTTCAAAAAGCAACTTCTTTGTACTTCTTGTTATGCACAATCCCGATCTCCCAAACGCTGTGGAAGGCGATCCAAGAGTGCCCTGAAACCCCATGGTACCTTGGGGTGCTTGTCAATTAAGTTCTCCTTATCTGCCCTCATTGAATACCAAACAGACCAAATAAATACATGCATCAAGAGCAAATCAACCCCCCCCCAAAAAAAACCCTACTCAGTCCCTGGAAAGATAACACCTGGGCAGGAGAGGCATTATGTGGTTTCAGTGGGTCTACTCTGAGTATGACTTAGTTGGGTGCTGCTCTGGACTGTCTCCTTCCTTTCTTCTATTGGTTGGTTATAGTGTCAACCTGTGTGCTACGTTTACTCCTTGAGGTTTTGCTTCACAAAAACTGCACACCAATTTTTACAGTTGTTAGAATATCTTCAGATGATCTGCTTCGTTAGACAGCTTATTTGTTTTTTAAAGAAGAACCCAAGAACCAAAACAAGCACTTTGTAGGAGAACTGTGATAGGATCCCCAGTGTTGTGTTTAGAATCTACAGCAAACCAAACTAGAGTTGGAAACCAAACTGGAATGGAAATTATGCCTTTGTATGTCCCTACTCTTCATTGCACCCTTCAGTGGTTTCTGTTTGCAGGAAGTGGGAGAAAAGTTGATATTTGATGACATCACGCTGCACGCAATCTGAATTTCTAAAAGTTGCTAGTTGGAACAAGACACACAGCTGCTGCTTTGAATGGCAGACATTCAACTTTTTAAACATCTAGTTCCAACCATGACAAAGGGAGAAAGAGCTATTTCTAACTGGTGCACTTCAAAGACTTGTTGCCTCTTAATATTTGTGGCACCAACAACTATCAAAGAGGGACAGATTCAGAGACGTGTCTGAGCTTTCTTATTTTATTTTCCTATTAGTCATGAAGAGACAAAAGGTAGACGTCACAAGAAAATTGCACACACACTTATAAATGGAAAAGTGAATTCCTCATTTTATTCAATGAAGCCCTTCCTTACACAGAAGCTTAGACTAAGCAACATTGGAGGATGACTTCAGCATATTAAAATAAATAACATCAAGAGTTTGTTGGGAGACTTAGAATTTTGGAATCTGGCGTATAATATCTGCAAATGTCAGGCTTATCCTTAGGGTCTGAAAATGTCACCCTTTAGAGAAAGTCATTAAGGGATGATTATTAAGTTGATGTGAACTCGAAGAAACAGATTAAGAACAAAAAGAAATGGGGGAACTGAAATGCCAAGTTGTGAAATGACTATTTCTATGTTTTGAAAATTATTCTGCTTTGATACCAAAGTAAGTCCTCTGGATCATGAATTATCCTTTTGCATGGACAGGCAGAGTCCCCCCAACCCCAGGTGACTTCCGAGTGGAATAATGACTCAAGACAACGTGCTATGGGATTAAAATTGGCTACAACTTTATTAAGTTTCAGATGTAGGGTGACCTTGGCTCAAGCATTGGGTGTTTATCCTTCCCAGTCCCCACCTCGGGATCTGGGAGACATCAGGGTTATTCAGAATGTGTGGGGATTGGGCTGGCTCTGGAGAACATATTTTCAAGCAGAGAGCTCACCCCCCCCCCCGTTTCGCCGCCGTTGGATGGGAGAACATTGACAACCTCTCAGGATATGGCCAATGCCTCCCCTCAAGACCCCTTTAACGGGGAACCCTGGTATCACCGCCGCAAGGGGGGTGTGGGTCACCGCTTCATGCCCCCCCCCCATTTAGGAAGATAGACAAAAGGATTCCGCCCAAGGTCTGAAACTGCCAAAGTTGTGACGTTTTGCTACTGGAAAGGCAAAACCTGCCAATGCAGGAAAATTCCTTTCCGGCCCTTCAACAGCGACCCTGACGTAGCAGCGCCTGTGTACCTGTGGAGAAGAGATTAACCTGCAAAAGAAGACTTAACTGAGGGAGGGGAGGGTGGGGGAAGCTCTGGAGCCAACTGCCGCTTCGCAGATAAGATTCACCTTCTGTTGTGTTGGCAGGGCGGTCCCTCTCCCTACCTGGCCGATCCCCTGGCAACACCTCAGGCGGGATTGGGCAATCGGCTGAGGTAGGTGGAGACCTCCAGGTTTCCAGCCTGGGGAGGGCGAAGCCAGCCCCTGCTACCAGGAGTCACACTGGGATCTGGGGGACTGTCGTGACCACGCAAAAGGCACCCCCTATTTGATGTCGGGAGCAGTCATTCTTTTCCCTTTTATCATCTTTTGCACTTCTCCAGATGATTCTGTCTTCTATACTTTCCTGAGGGTCTTTGTTTTTTAAAATAAAATAAATAAAATATCCTCTAGTGGAGATCCTTCTTTCACTGGAGACAGAAAAATAATCATTGTCAATCCCCACCCCCCTCCATCAAGGATAGAGGGATTTCTTTAGTTTGTTGGTGGTTTAAAACAGCTCTTGGTGCCTTTAGTAAAAAAAGAAAAAGAAAAATCCTATTAAAATTAATTATTTAGGCCCGAAGTCTCTTTTTTCCAGTATAGCACATCAGTGATTAAGATGACTATTAAAATGTCATATCAAATCAACAATATGTAGATGAGTTGCTATGACAATTATATTGCCTACTGTGACAGCCATAAATATTGTAGCACTGAGTTTTCTAAGGTTAATAGAGGAGGCTTACTGGAGATTTGCAGGTGTTTCCATAATGTCTAAGGATAACTTTTGTTCCTCACTCACATGCATATAAATGTTCACCATGTAATTATCTCATGAGTGAATGCAAGTTGTGTCTGTCGGCTGAACTAAATGATATTAAAACATGTTGCTGCCACCCCTCTATATTCCTTCACCTTATCTCCACCTATTTGAGGATATGATCATGTCCTCTTGGGTTTCATGATATACAGACAAGGGAAAGCTGAATGCCGTTGGACATGTACTCTGGAATTTAAGAAGGCTGCTTTCAAAAAGCTTAAGGAACAACTGGGTGAGAGCCCTTGGTCTAAAATACTCAAAGAGAAGAGAGTCTAAGATGGATGGGAAATATTGAAGACACAAATTCAGATAACAAGAAAGAAAGGTGGGAGGCATCTAAACAAACCAATGTGGCTTCATAAGGAGCTTACAGATAAGCTAAGATTTAAGAAGAGCATGTATAAGAAACGGACAAAAGGGTGACAATTCCAGGGTGAAGAAGGTCAGGCAGTTTAAAGCTCAGAATGAACTCAGGCTTGCAAGAGAGGTTAAAAATTCAGCTATATTTGAAGCAAGCAGAAGAACAAGCAAGTAGTAGGACCTCTGTGTGGAGAAGATGGAGAAATGCCTTTAGGCGACAGAGAGAAGGCCGTGTGAAGTATCAGCATCCAAACTGAATAGATTAAGGGTTAAGACTCACAAGACGTGCAAAGTTCTAGGAAAGAATATTTTGAGGACATACACCTTGTGCCTGAGGCAGTTGTGTAAGATGGTGCAGTTATGTCAATTGATAACAGTCTTTTTGTCTTGTTAGAGCTGCTGAGCAGTAGGTCTGTTCAGTTTTGCTGCTGCCTGCCTCAGAGTTAGTCAGAGTCTGTGAGAATTTTGGTGATAAATCTGCGTAACATAAGTAGTACCTGCCTGCCTTGTACATATATATTTAATCTAACAACTGCAAGGAGATTTTGGGTAAAAGTTCTTGTTATTTAAACTTTAAGAGATTGTCTTGTGTAGATTTAATAGAAGGGAAAATGGGGGGGGGGGGACCAAAAGGGTTTGACAACCTAGTCTCTAGTTTTTGCATAAGCTCTGTTAATGGGAATTAAGTATAATTGCTAAATAAGCTTTTTTTTTTATTTCACAGGTGTGAAAGATAACATTAAGCTAATTTATTTTTCCTAAATAAAATCTAATTCCCACATATTCGTGGAATGTGTTAAAATGTTGCAGAAAGGGAGGAGTGAGTTTGACACTGTACTAATAAAAAACTTTTTAAATAAATTAAAACAAAGACTATGGAAAGATTTGTTGATGATGACAATTTGCTGCTTCTTCAGTTTGTGCTGTTGGGGCAGCTGGTTCAATTGTTCTGTATTAGAAGAATCATAGAATCGTAGAATTGTAGAGTTGGATGGAAGGGACCATGAAAGTCATCTAGTCCAACTTCCTGAAATGCAGGAATCTCACTGGCACTAAAAACAAAGCTGTTTTCTTCCTCTTTCAGCAAGTCAATGCTAAAAACTAAGAAGGGTCAACAAAATATTTCACTTATTTATTTATTTATTTATTTGAACATGGATAAAATTAACAGAAACACAGAAGCTCTATAATGAAACAGTGATGGTGAAGAAATATATATACATATATTGAGGAGGGAGGGAGTGTCAACCTTTTTTAATTTTTAATGCCCATGCCCTTTGTTATAATTCTAGACTTCTGATATAGCTGTCAGAAGGTTTAGGGTTGATAATTTAAATTTCCATTGCTAGTTTTTATAAGGATTAATCTAACACTGAGCAAGCTTCGACAAGATTAGCATGTCTTTCTGAGGCAGATATGAAGACACATTCAAGGTTAAAAGTGGGAAGGAAACATCTTACACACTTGGACTCGCAAGTTCCTAACTGTGTCTGTGAGATTTTTCTCCATATTGTGTACAGGGCTGTACCAGGGAAAAACAAACAAAGTGTGTTCTCCCTCATGGAGAGCACAGGTTGCGGGCGGGGCTGACAAGACACCTCACTGTTACTAGGCAAATGGTTTGGCCATCCTTTAAGCAGGAGCGGGCTGTTACTAGGGAAATCTAGATGTTGCCATTTGTTGATTGACAGCCCTATTTGTTAAATACAATACTCGCAGCGAGGAACTTCCTCTTTTCGCTGCTTACTTCGGATCACCCGCCCTCCCTTCCCTAATTTTAGGCTGTTTGCTTGACCTTGCTATGCCTGCCATGGGGTCGTCTGCTTTGGGGCAGGGGCCTGGTAGGAATTTTGTCCATTTGGCTGATTAGTGTGTGCCACTTGGTTTTTGCCTACTGCGTAGCAAATCGTCACAACTTGTAAGGTTTGCGGTTAGGCATTGGTCTTGGAATTGGTTGGTGGAGGGGTATGGATTCGGCTGTGCCTGCCCCTCCAAAATACTGCTGCTGGTGGAGGGGTATGGATTCGGCTGTGCCTGCCCCTCCAAAATGCTGCTGCTGCTGCTTCAAGAGTTTTCCGTTAACGGAACCCAGGGGCTCCCCATGCTTTTGTCAGAAACCCCCTGGCAAGGGGCTAGGGCCACACAAGCCCCTGGGAGCATTCTGGGGAGAGGTGAGGCATGGTTCCCAGTCCCGCCTCTCTCCCCAGGTGACTTACCCTTGCTGACTTCGCGGGGGTACGAATGTCAGAGCTGTCCCCGTGCGGGGTCAGTTAGTGCTACCAATGCCTAAGCAACCACTCACATTGCTGTAATTTGAATAAAGTTGTGGCCAAAATTATGCCAAAAACCTTAAACAAAAATTAAGTGTCAATTGTGTTTTTCTTTGGGGCGGGGTGTCTTGGGGACCTTGACGCGCAAATGCAACAAATGGAGATGGGAGAAGGGAAACACTGCAATTCTGGAATTTCATTGTGAGCCATTTTGCTATAGGAAGCAGATTCATTTCAGCTCCCCCCACTACATTTGACTAGCAGTATAATACAAGTACCAATCTCAGTTCTGTTGTACAGTGACATGCACAGATCAACTGTGGGTCCTGTGCACATCCTGTATATCTAGATGCATTCCACAATCTAAACAATTAGTGAACACGCACATTGATGTGCATTGTGGATTTCAGCTGAAGTGTGGATTGCATTGCAATCTGTACTGCACTTTCGGTCACATATAGCTGTTTCCCTCTATCAGCCTAACACACCTCACAGGACAGTTGCAAGGATAAAAGGGGGCAGGGAGCTATGCATATCCATAACACGTTGAAGCCAAAATCCAGGACACCATATTCCTGGACGCCATCTTCCCATGTTTTGTCATGAGAGCATGACAGCCATTTGGGTTACCATGATCTCACACAATTCCGTTGGGTTGCCATGATCTCGCACAATTTTGATTTTACAGGCATGGAACCCAAAACCACAAGTTTTGGAGTGCTGCATGAGATCACAACCCTGCAAAAGTGCTTTTTTTGGGGGGGGGGGAATTGTGTGAGATCACAGCAATCAAAATGGTTGCCTTTTCTCATGATAAAAAACAGGATGTCCCAATTTTTCTGGGACACTTGTGGGGTAAGTTCTATGTACATTGCTCTAAAATCACGGGGCGGGGGGGGGGGGAGGTAGGCCCAAATTGCAAACATAACAAACTAAAATGAAAAATACTGTAGCTGGTTCTGGGCCATTGTGTTTTAATAAAGCCTGTATTTTTTTCTTTAGAAAATTGTTTGAGCATTTCCTAAATTTGTATGTGTCTAGAGATACTCTACCTCAAACTGATTCAGATATTACCTCCTGTCTTGATCATACTGGACTGATCATATTTGACCCTAGCCCATGACAAAGAATGGAATAATTTTGTTCATGTGTGGGTTTAGATTTGAGCTTTATGCATATATTGGAAATTAAACAGATGGCTTTTCTTTTTTGCTAAAGGAAAGAGAAAGAGCTACTAGTAAGTAGTGACAGGGGAGCTCTTTGCATATGCCTCAGTCTCTTAGCCTAGTCTCCTCACAGAATCAGAGAGATTGAAGGTTAATAAATACAAGAACACTCTCCTCAGATTATTATATCTGCAATCACCAGGATTAATTTATTGACTACATTTGGAAATTTCCCATCAATGAAAATGGGGATGAAATGGTTCCAAAAGCTAATTTTGTGTGGCTGGTCTTGTGTAAGGTAAAGGTAAAGGGACCCCTGACCATTAGGTCCAGTCGTGGCTGACTCTGGGGTTGTGGCGCTCATCTTGCTTTATTGGCCAAGGGAGCCGGTGTACAGCTTCCGGGTCATTTGGCCAGCATGACTAAGCCGCTTATGGCGAACCAGAGCAGCGCACGGAAACATTGTTTACCTTCCCGCCGGAGCGGTACCTATTTATCTACTTGTACTTTGACATGCTTTCAAACTGCTAGGTTGGCAGGAGCAGAGACCGAGCAATGGGAGCTCACCCTGTCTCAGGGATTCGAACCACCGACCTTCCGATCGGCAAGCTCTAGGCTCTGTTCGTCTTGTGTAGAAAGCGTTTATTCAGAGTACAAATAAATGTGTGGGATTGGGGCTGCACCCAATTGTCCACCCCTGACCTTCACATATTTAAGCCACTGTTTGCACAGAGAGTAGCCTACTGTTATAGACTCCTTTGCAAGCACAAGCTTGAATACATGGAGTTTGGAGGCAGATTCAGCAGATGTGACCTTGATTCTACTTCTATGTGTTCATTTGCTCACACCATGAACCTCTGCATGGCTTTGTTGGCTCATATCAGACATATCTTCCTGGCTTCATGGTTTGTGAAGCTGCGATTGAGCAATTGCTTGGAATCAAAAGTGGGGAGAGTGCTCCTGAGCTTAGGTTCTGGTTGCAGGCTTCCTATGAGCCTTATTGTTGCTGTTGTTAAAATGGGCATCTGGTTGGCTATTGTGAGAACTGGATGTTGGACTAGATGGGCCCTTCTGCCTGAACTGGCAGGCTCTTCTTAAGTCCTTATTGGTTTTATTGGGTCCATTTGCTAGATGTACAGAAGTTCCTTGCACTAACTGCCCATAGTGCAGTAGACATGAATAGGAACTAGAAATGCAGAAGAAATTACTAATCCTCTGCTTTTCCTCTCATGCCACTGCTATCCATTCTGCCTATAAAGGGAGGTAAGGACAGAAGAACAGGGAGGCGAAGTACAGTATGTTTGGGCAGCAGGGATGACTTTCATAGTGGGAGGACTGATGTAGAGATGTGTGCGAAGAGGCACCTCCAAAGACCTTCCCTTGGCTTGGGAAGTTGCCCATTTATTTATTTGTTTTATGGGGGAACTTGGGGGTGGGTGGTGGAATCCAACTTGAAGGGTTTTCTACACCCACTTTCCTGAAGACCAAACCCCATTCTATGCAATGGGGATCACTTTTTTTTAGCAGGTCTGTATAAGAACACACTGCTGAGGCACACTGAGGAGTCAAGGCATTTAATGAAATACAGGTGACTGCACAGTTTAGGGCCTGTGACCCCATAAACGTGATGGAAAGGCAGTGGGTGATGACAAATGAAGAGCACACAGGTTGTGGAAGACTTCTGCTATTTACTGGATCCTCAGCCTGTGTAGATCAGCACAAATCTTGCGGCATCATTCATTATACCAGTTCCCTGCAGTGGATGATCTTTTATATCTACAACAACCTATAACACAACAAATTTATTCTCTCCTGGATTTGGGGGCCCATTTATACTTTAATACATTATATTGTCTCCTTCACACATCATTTACATAATGAAATAAACTGCCAGGAAGAGAGACAACTCATCCTAATGGGAACTAAATATGCCAAGGACTCAGCCTATTCCAAAAAGGATTTTTATGAGCTGGAACAATTTGAACACAGTAGGGGAGAGATTAAATGTATTTAATATTTTCAATGACAATGAGCTCCAATTGTTTTTGTCTCCGCTTTTTTTGTGAATGATGGAAATGCTTCTGAAGAGTCTGTGGGAGATGTTGACAAAGGAAATTGGTGATAGTAACTTGATGAAAACTTCAGTAGGGAATTGACTGGGTGCAAAGGATTATGTGGGCCTGATATTTATGTACACTTACCACCCATTTGGGACCATGGGTAACTGGTTGTTCTTCTGAGCCCTGCTCTGTTTGCCATATGTGTGTATGATGGAGGGAACCATACCTGCAGTGGTATTTCTGTCTATATTGGGGTGAATAAATTTTTCCAGGGGCTACATACCACGAAGAGAGCCACCACACACTCTTTCCCTTTCTCACACAAGCCACAAGCACTGTGTGCTCATAGCTTCCCCCAAAGAATCATGGGAACCTTACACGGGTCCTTAAAGACCTTCATTGGCTCCCAGTACATTTCTGAGCACAATTCAAAGTGTTGGTGCTGACCTTTAAAGCCCTAAATGGCCTCAGCCTGGTATGCCTGAAGGAGCGTCTCCACCCCCATCATTCAGCCCAGATACTGGGTTCCAGTTCCGAGGGCCTCTCCCTTTTCTGTTTCTTTGCCCTATTCATTCACATTGTCTCCTGCTTTTCACCCATTCCCCTCACTCATCTCCTCTTCGCCCTATGTGCCTCCACTCCTTGGTCCCATTTGGCATGCAGCACTTTAGCCTTTTTTTTTTTAAGAGTCTTTACTCTCCTTTGGATACTTTTGCTGTCAGCAGATGCTTGTCCGCAGCATTTTTTTAAAAAAAGGTTTGGATCACCAAGTCACCGAAGAGTGATTCAGGGATCCCCACTCTAATGTGTACAAATCCTGCTTCACCTCTGACAAGCCACAAATCCCTCATAGGCACCTCATAGTTCACCTCACAATTTGGATTCTTTTGAATCCAACACACACCTCTAGCACCAGCTCTCTTCTGTTGCTGCTCAAAGCAACAAGGTTTTCAGACTGATGGGGCAACCCTAAAACTAAGGCTTCACTGGCTTCAGTGAGTTGGGATGTACCTATTGGGCCAGTTGACAATTGCTGTAGCCTAGATACCACCCACACATTGCATCCCTTAGCCAGTTTTATAGGACATGCAGATTACTCAGGCTGGTAAAATGCCAGATCCTAGTGATTGAGTGCTCTGGTTTGAAATACATACTCCCCTGGTGACTTATAGTGTCATATCTGGAAGTGTCTGTAGTCCCCAATCCATGCCCTTCAGCATTCCCAGGGAAGAAGGCATCTTGATTCAAACCCTGACAAGCCTGACACATTCTTAGCCACTGCACTTTCAAGTGTTCAAATGTGTCAGGAATGTTTTTAATTCTATACTGACATTAGCATCATATCTCGCGGGAGTTGTACACAGGGGAAATTTCTTAATGGTTGCTGCTCAATTTAACCCAAGTGAAATTTGAAATCAATCTGGAGGATCCTGAGTGGAATTTCTGGCTGGGGTGGGGAGGAATCTAGACTTGGCAGGGGCTGCATTCTTAAGCAATGGGACCAGATATCTTTATATCTTTAGAATGCAGTGCGTGTTACTGAATAATTATATAGATTTAGGTCAGACATCATTAAGATGCATGGCCATATTGCCTCTGTGTTTGTCACATCAATAAAGCATTACTAAAAAGGTCATGCTATCCTATAGGGCTGCAATGCTGTGTTAATTGATGTGGTATTATTATGACATCCCACTGGAAGCCTGGGCTTCTAACTTTAGCAGTGTAGCAGAATTGAATGCTTTTCTCAAAGGGCTGTTGGTTGAAAATTGGGCCGCTGGTTAAGTGACTGATAGGACAACAGGGATGCAAGTGCATTTTCTTTAATGTTCCGCACATCATGCTTTATGAATTTAAAATGTGACCAGCTTTTCTTTCCCCACCCAAAACAAATTGAATAAAAAACCTGATAACCTTGTTGTGTCAGTTTTTCTCATAATTTGCAAACTCCTTAAGCATCCCTAGATTGGCGCTGAGAATTAATAATTACCGGTGGTCATATTCTGAAGCAGGGAAGAATGCATTTCAGCCACATCAGTTTAAAAACTGGGGCTGAATTTACCCGGCAGCTGCCCTGAAGTATATTGTCAGAAGGGCCATGGTTTCCCCAAGGCTTAAGAACTCAAAAAGAGGGCATGTCTGAATATACCTGAAGGACTAGAGGGTATGTCTGAATATGTTTGAAGGACTGCAACAAGAAGCATTGTTAGCCCTACAGTTGTTCAAACATTGCATAACTTATGAGGAGTATACACTGTAGAATATCTCATTGTTCAAATGTTGGCATCTCTAGGTAAAGGAAGAAAGGAACAAAACCTAGTGGTCTCTCTAGGTCAAGGAATCTCACACAGCAGAGCTGGGAAGCTCGCCTCAGACCGTGACCTGCAAGCTGGAACACACAATACGGAGGTAGTTGGATTAATTGTATGATTTAATACTAGGCAGTGACATTATCCTGGAGTCCAGCAGTTGCCACACATAGACACAGAGAGTGAGAGAATAGCAGTGCTGACAAGGGAGGCACTGGACCCAAGCACCACCGCTGAAGCAAAGAACTGCAAGCCCAAGATGCTAGAGGCCCCTGAGACTGAGATGCCTGATACTCCTGAGCACAGAATGCAGACTGCAGACCACAAGCCCTAATCAAGCAAAGGGCCAGTATACTCAAGTGCCAGGGATCTTGCCATGGCCCTAGTGCACCAAAGCAAGCATCATGCCTGGGATGGGTTGGTGCCTTGAGGTTATATAATTTATAATTTGTACCCCGCCCATCTGGCTGGGTTTCCCCAGCCACTCTGGGCTGCTTCCAACAGAGATTAAAAAATACATTAAAACATCAGTCATTTAAAACTTCCCTGAACAGGGCTGCCTTCAGATGTCTTCTAAATGTCAGATAGTTGTTTATCTCTTTGACATCTGATGGGAGGGCGTACCACAGAGTGGGTGCCACTACTGAGAAGGCCCTCTGCCTGGTTCCCTGTAACTTGGCTTCTTGCATTGAGGGAACCACCAGAAGGCCCTCGGCACGGGATCTCAGTGCCTGGGTGGAACAATGGGGGTGGAGACGCTCCTTCAGATATACTGGGCCGAGGCCATTTAGGTTCCTTAGCTAGGCAATGAAGCCATTGGCTCAGGCCTCATCCACACATCTGCTTGTCCCATGCTAAGAAAGTATGGGTCTGAGAAGTTTTCTGCTTCTCCTGTGCTTTGTAGGAAGGGGTCCAAGCGCTTTTGCCTTTGCTTGCCACTTCCCTCTGGAAAACACGCTCTATAGCACTCAAAAGGAGTGGATGGCAATCCATGGAAAATCCTGTCGCCATTTGTTGTGACTCAGCACTAAAGGCTTGGTTTCCCTGGGAGAAAGTAGTGAGGCAGTAGTAGGGGCAGTCAGTTAAGAAGACAGACTTGAGAGAACTCTGTCCAGGGTCCTGAAATACTTGCTACCCATTTCTCTATACTTCCAGCATCTTAACCTTAACAAATTCCTGCCTGTTTCCTGCCTGTCCTGTTCCACATTGTTTTTCAGATTTGTACCCTTCTGATTCTGCTTTGAGAGACAGAGCTTCATATGATCAGTCTATGGCGCTATGGTAGCAAAGCTGTTTATTGTCCTAAATACTTAGAAATCTCCAGACTATAAAATTATATAAATACTCATGTGATCTCAGATTGGCATCAGCTACTGCTTCAACCAACTTCTAAGACAAAAGAACAGATTGATAGCTGTGAATACCATGGTTATTAAGGTTGCTGATTAACCATGATCTGGTATACTTTAACTTCCTGGCCATCTGTTAGAAGAAATGTAGAAACTTCATTATTAGGCAATTGTATCATAATTATTCTGAGAAAATGTCTAATGTAAATTTTCACACATGCATTTGTGCTATAATTTAATGCTGAAGTTTTTAAGTCTTCTGGCTCATTGCCTAATTGTTTCCTACCAACATCTGCTAAACATAAAAGGTAAGCGGGAGAAAATTGAAAGTAGACTCAAATCAACCAATACTTTGCCTAACATTTTATAAACTGAACAAATGTTTGGGAGCCAGAATGTAAAAGGCAGCAAGCAAACTGGGAAACTAATGTGCAGCTGTTGATGCTTTGAACTGGTCCAGGGAGATCATTATGCTGAACTTACCAGGATGCTACTTGAGCAGCTGGTGTTTTCTAACTATAGATTAAATCCTGCTTATTTTAGTTAACTGAATAATCTCATTGAAGGCAATAGACTAAATCAGATTTGTGTAACTTGTGCACTACCAGACTATATCTTGCTCTCCAGCAAAGTGCTGGAAACCTGTCCTCTTTTGCAGTCCTGGGCAGATAATACACACATTACTATAACTATCATAAATTGTTTTGTTTTGCTTTGGTGACGGTGAAAGCCGTGCTTAGCTTTATGGACAACAAGTTGTGCAGACCTGAGCTAAATAATGAACAAGGACTATCTGTATGTTAGTAACATACAGAAATTCCTGCTTACCCCCTCCCAACAGGTGGGCGGAGTTTGTGACCCCATGTGGGGCTTACCTGGCCGGGTGCCACCCACCTGGTAACTGGGTGTCTTTGACCCACCCCTGCCTGGCAGGCCAATGGGCTGCTGCTGGGGGTGTGGCCTGGGACAGGTACAGGGGCTGATCCTTCAGCCAATGCTCATTCTTCTTCCTTCTTTTCCAGGAATCCATGATGGAAAATAGTATATCTCCCTTCCTTCACATCTCTCTACATTTCAGAAGAGCCGGCTGATTGTTGTTGGTCTTTTTTCTGTCTGTTGCTTGGATGAGACTGGCTTTAATTTGACATGTTATTAATTTATACGAGTCGTTATGCAATATTAATATTTCTATTGTTTGCTGATAGTGGGTTGGCTCCAAACTTAGTCATGTTTAGAGGAGACCCATTAAAATGGAGTGTGCTAGTTATGAATAAGTCCCATTATTTCAAAGGGTTTATTCTAAGCATAACTCAGTCTTGATCCAACTTAGCATGTGTCTCTCCACCTGTTTATTTGTGTGAGAGGGTGAAGGTGCATATATTCACTTACCACTGAATGTGACTCCTGGGACCACAAATATTTCCAATCTGACATTATACACTTGCTCACCTTTATCCAGTTTATGCTCATCTGTTTATACATAGATGCTGTGGATGAAGTGATCTATTGATTTCAGTGATCTATTGATCTCAGCTAATCCAAAGAGAGATCTAACAGAATAAACTTTCCCCATTTTCCTCTGCCTACTAGAGTCATTTCAGTGTTGAACCCAGGCCTGAATCCTGAATTATATAAAGTAGGATAACCCATATCCTTCAATCATGTCTGAAGTTGCCTGACCACCACCCTCTCAAGAACAGAGCTCAAGAAGAAGAGATTTGTTACCAGACGGTAGTTATCATATGCCTTGGGATACATGGAATGCCTTTTGAGGATGAGCCAGAACACTACCTCTTTCAATCCATCTCGAATTTACCCTTCCTGCAACGAATCATTTTACCACCCCTTTGATCCACCCAGTCAACAACTTCTGGCTAATTCTTATAAATAAGTTGGGCAACGATCAAGAATAGATGTAGCAGGCCATAGTATCTTAAGCACCTTGTCAATATCCTCTGTCTGCAGAAACTGAAACGGAAACCATGCAATATGACTTGGCCATGCTCTGGACATTTCCACTAGATCTGTTCCCATCATGGAATCTAGTTTACTAATTCTGAATTCAGAAATGACAGACATGTTGACTATAGGAGGAAGTGTTTTCCAAGTATCAATATTAAATAATAGTCCTATATTTTACAAACATTGCTTTTAATACAGCATACCTTAGGGGACACCGTCTCCAGCTTAAGCTTCCAAGTGCACAGAGGTCCTCGTGGGAGACTTAGCTGACAATTCCTTATTAAGTATGTATCTCCTGTGATACAAAATTGGGGAATTCTCTCCCTCTAGAGGCTACATCACTACAGCTTGAAAAATTAAGTCAGATGACTTTTAATTCCCCCCTTCCCCACTAGTCTCTTATTTATCTTTGCTATGTAGATACTGGGTTTAGAGCCCCACTTGAACACTTTGGAAAAGAGCAGGATTTCAGCCAAAGTACTTCAATTTAGCTGGGGGTGCAAGTCCTGATTTGGAAAAATGAAGCTTTGTGCTTTCCGCACGCTGTATTATGGGATATATGTATATTTAAGGTTATAGTTTTCCACCCCTTTTGACAGATGTAGATGAAAATTACAGGCCCTGTAATTATTTAGCCCCTGCTGAGTAGATAAAATATTCCAAATTACAGACAAATAGGTCCAGGGGTTTTGTTGCTAGGCAACCTTAGAGTTGATAATTTCTCAGGGGAGGGAGAACTAAAATGACTTTTTCTTCTTCCTTGTTATTCTGTGGGTGATGTTTTTATTGCAATAATGGCATATGTCATGCAACTTGCTCTAAGTCCAGATGTGACCTGAAGTTTTCTATAAGTTGTTTCCTCCATTCCATCTTTCCCAAACTTTACCCCCTTGACTTAAAGGCTATAGCTTTTAAAGTGTGAACCCCTTGGTCTGTAGATGAGAACTTCCTTGCTTTTCTTCGGTTTTCTGCCTGGTATGCTCCTGAGCCATTAGGCAGGTGTGATTTTAGAATTCAACATTGGGGAAAGGGTGCTCTGTGCATGTTCAGAAGCACACAGACTGAGGTGCTGCATTAAAAAAACAACAACCAAATAGCTTTAATCCCACCCATTTTTATTAAGATCATATTTCATTTATACAAGATATGATTTATGCCTTACAAGGAACCCTTCCCACAATGAATGTTGCATTTATTTCCGAATTATTTCCCCATCGTCCTCTAATGGTTACTGTCTTCTCAAAGAAATAATTAGTACATGGTAAAACTGTAAACATGTCATTTTTAATAGTGTATTGAGACTTTTTGGATGAGGATCTGTGTTAGATCTGCATCTCTGGGCCGAAACCCAAGTTTATTGGACTTTGAATAATATTTCATCATAACAGCTACTCATAAATACAAATATATATATATTATATATATATATATATATATATATATATATATATATATATATATATATAATAGGATGGTGGGTATAACAGCTCTTTAGAGTAACATAAATGTGAGGCATCTTTTTGGCCTTACGTGGAGGGGCACCCACATACAGTGGTATCTCGGGTTACATATGCTTCAGGTTACAGATTCCATTAACCCAGAAATAGTACCTCAGGTTAAGAACTTTGCTTCAGGATGAGAACAGAAATCGTGCTCTGGCGGCGCGGCAGCAACAGGAGGCCCCATTAGCTAAAGTGGTGCTTCAGGTGAAGAACAGTTTCAGGTTAAGAATGGACCTCCGGAACAAATTAAGTACTTAACCTGAGGTACCACTGTATTGGTTCAGTAACAGTCACAGCTTCTCGGTACCTTTTAGTATGACCATGTTGTCTGGTGAAATTAACACCACCAGCAGCTTCTGAGCTGAATGGCATGGGCACTGCTCCATTTGCTAAAATATTTTACTGAAGTAGTAATGGGGAGGAGAACACTCAAGTAAATGTACCTTAATAAAGCATCTCAGAGAAATCTCGGCTGAACGCATGATTCACAGGTGCATCACTGCATGTCACTCCAGTTTATGTGCTCTTCTCAATTCTATATCTCAGCCTACAACAGAATTTTGCTGTGTACAAGGTGAAATAAATCAAAGCTCCAGCATCATTTTTAAAAGAGGAAATCCAGAGCTGTGGCTCACCCAAACAGACAGCTGTCCAGCCTCTTCTTGAAGACCTCTGTTGGGAGTGAGCCACACTATCCCTATAGGTCAATGTTCTTCAACCATGGGTCTCTGGATCCTGTTGTGTTAGTTGGTTTATGGATTTGGACAGTATTTAGGACAGTACTCCACATCTCAGCGTTGGTGACCACACACTTGATAAACAATTTTTGGGCATCACATGGCAGGACAGAGTCTCAAACACAAATGTTCTCTCCCAAGCCCACATTCCCAGCATGTTTGCACTCCTGTCTCAGTGGTGTCTATGCTGGATTGGTCATGTACACAGAATGGAAGATGGCAGGATCCCCAGGTACATGCTCTATGGGGAGCTGGCTTCAGGCCCATTGGCAGACCAGCTTTGCATTACAGCAATGTCTGCAAGGCTGACAAAATAAACCCCACCAGGTGAGAATCCCTTGCAGATGACCGCAATGCCTGGGGACAATCAAGTCAGGCATCCTTAGCAGTGACCAGAGGAGGAATGACCACAAGGAGGAGCATAGAGAGAAGAAACATCATGGTGCATCTGCAGCAGCACAACAGGACTCCTTCATCTGCCCCAGCTACAACAAAACACGTCTCTCCTGTATTGGTTTCTATAGCCAAGCAGGTGCTGTAACCTTCCAACAGTTTTGATTTCACTCCCAAAGGTGCACTCCTCCACCGGAGTGTGCCTTTGAGAGAGATTGATGCCAACAATAGCAAAAAGTGTCCCACGCACTAACTTGCTATAAAATAATGATGTGACTGTAGAAGGAAAATCTTCAAAAGCAAGAAGGAAAATCTTCAAGGCTTTTAATAGCCAGATTAAACAAAAAAAGCAAAACAAAAAACTACCAGCAACTATTTACTAGGATCATGAGAGAAGAAAGAAAGGTATAAGTCTCTGTTACGCCTGAACACAGAAATGTACATAACCCACTGTCTGAAACGGACTTTTGAAAGATGGCTGTTCTGTACTTTTGAAATACTTCAAATATCTGTCTCCTTTGTAACCTTGCTATTTTTACACTTCCTTCAGGGAACTTTGCATGTAGATGCATCAATATAGTAGAAGACGTGAGATAAAATGAAGAGACAGATTTGGGGAGGAACCAAAAGAATCAAACTCCTTTATAGTTTTCAGTTGATTTATATGGGAAAACCAAGCAGAGCTGTGATGGCAGCAGACCTATGTCTTCAAATGCTGGTTACCACCAAACATATGCAAAGCAGTGTGTATGTGAGCAGAGGAACAATGCTGCACACAGAAGACGCAGTGGTGTGAGCCTATGGCAAACTCCTATATTTTGATGCAGTTCAATGGTACCCCTTGAATGTCTTGGACCTGTGACAACCCACTGCAGGCATCCATCCCCGAATAGGCAGGTACAATGGTTTCTCTTTCTGCACAATATCCTCAGATTAATCGCTTAATGGCCACAACCTGGCTGTGTCCTGTTTCCAGGAGTCTCGGTTGCACTGGCTCATGGGACTTTTCAACAGGGCATACTCAGTTGCAGGGTTAGGTCATAATCCACGGCCATGTTTCAAAACAGACCTTAAGCTTTAAGCTGTCCATTTCTCCTTGCATTCATTCTCCTGCATCTGACCTACAGAAGAATATGACTGCGTACCATGTGCACCCCTTAGTATATAGACTACTTATTGAAGCAACTCATTCATTACTGGATCTTGATTTGACATCTAGGAGAGAGGTTAACTCTGAAGCTGCACTGTAGTCCACCTCACCTTCTAGAGGGGATCAAAACCAGCAAACTACGGGTTTGTCTTGGGATTGTGACTGAAACAGAGGAGAAAAACTACTTCAATGTTTTCTGGATTTATGCAATACTGTGTCCCGGGCAGAGCTGTGTCTGTTGAAATATTTCCTGTCCTTGAGCTGTCAAAAGCATAGAGAACTTAGTCATAAGAACCAAAGAACCTGCTGGATCAGGCCAGTAGCTCATTTGGCCCAGAATCCTGGTCTCAGGGTGGCCAACTAGATACAACTGGATGCCTATGAGAAGCCCATAAGAAGGGCTTGCCCATTACTGAAAAGAGACTGGGAAATTGAAACCATAGACCAAATTCTGTAGTCTCTGGACATGAGCTCCTGTAAATAAGAGATTTTAGATCAAGATGCAGATAGTGTAACTATAACTATAGATATAGCTGTATCCCTGTAGATTCAATATCTAATGGATGTTGTTATCTATAGACGTACAGGGAATGTAATTCAATGTTCGTTCTTGGCTTTACCTCAACTTTCTTTCTTTCTTTCTTTTTTCGGTTTTCAGTAAAGCTTTGAAGGTTAATTGCATTTTCATTTTCTATTCAGCCTGTTTCCCCTGTATCTTTAACAATTACATACTGTAGACAAATTGCTGTGCTACCCCATGGTGAAACCTCCAAATTCACTTAATGAAATCAAATTAGAAAACCTCTGGGTGCCAATAGTAGGAATAATAATGTATGTTATTATATGATTAATGTATGCATCAAGATGCTACGAATTCATAAATAACGGCAGGTGAGATTTCACCCGCAGCACCATTAATGTTGTTTATACAAAGGGAAATGTCTTCACAGACACTGAATTAGGGGATGGTTAATGGCCTAAAATTGTCTTATTTATTCTTATTAGGAGCCATAGTTTAATGAAAGATGGAAATATTTGTTGCTATAAATTGGCCTTTTCATCCTTTCATCCTTTTCACTACTGAATGAGAAAGGAATCACACATTTTTCTTCTGTTCTTCTTTGTAATAATAGGGTGGTTTAGTCAAACTATGAATTGAATTTTTAGAGGTATGGTGTTGCTGCTTTTTTGCATTAGTAGGGAATGGACATATCTGTCAATTTTGATTTCTCTTAGTTTTCTCCTTCCAGTCTTAAGTATAGTTTGTCCCATTTCCACAATAGCTTGCAGGTTTGGGGTGGTTTTTCTTTGGGGGGGGGGTAGAAAAGAGAAGAGAAAATGCACATGAAACTTCATACACATTTTCATACAATTTATCCTTTTTTGTACACAGCTTTCCCAAATAAATGCATTTTTGTAAGCAATTATCTCTAATATAATGCACATTTATACAGTATTTTCATGAATGTATTTGTGCAGCTTTCCCTAATATGTACATTTTTGAGGGGTTGGAAACTTTATCATAAAAACCACAGAGGTGTATGTCAAGGTGATACAGATCTCCTGTCTCTTCTTACACCCCCTATTTAGGAACCTGGGATCACCTTTGCCTCCTCCACACTCTCCAGTGCAAACTATCAGTCCAGACTATTATTGCTTCGGACAACATTGCTGGAGAGCATCAAAATCCATGAATAGTGATGCACATGCCCTTCATCAACCCAAGATTTCTAACCCTACCTGACTGCAAAACTACCCTTCATCAGTGGATTCATATGATTCATAGAATTAGTCATTTCTAACTACAGTGGTACCTCTGGTTACATACTTAATTCGTTCTGGAGGTCCATTCTTAACCTGAAACTGTTCTTAACCTGAAGCACCACTTCAGCTAATGGGGCCTCCTGCTGTTGCCGCGCCGCCAGAGCACGATTTCTGTTCTCATCCTGAAGCAAAGTTCTTAACCCGAGGTACTATTTCTGGGTTAATGGAGTCTGTAACCTGAAGCGTATGTAACCTGAAGCGTCTGTAACCCGAGGTACCACTGTATGCAGGTGCCCCTCCATGTAAGGCCAAAAAGATGCCTCACATTTTTGTTACTCTAAAGAGCTGTTATACCCACCATCCTATTATTATTTTTTTGTATTTCTGAGTAGCTGTTATGATGAAATATTATTTTGTAACTCGAGGTACCACTGTACATAAGCTCTTCTCAGAAACAATGCCAGTATTTCAGGAATAATAAAAAGTTAATAAAAAGTCTATACAGTGGAAAGAAAACTCCAGGCACTCAATATGCTACAGGTTATGTAAAATCATGACAGTCCTAATTAGAGAACTGAACTACCTATTAAGAAAAAGAATAGCGGTGGTTGACAGCCATCAACAAAGTCAAAAGGGACCGCCTCATTATTGTAAATGGTTTTCTTTACAACTAGCTCTCTTTAATGAGCTCGGCTGAGAGATAAAAATTCTCTCTGCACCTAATTTCCGTAGCAAAATGAAACTTTGGCAATGGAAAAGAAATCTAGAAAAATGGAAATATCAGAGCAAATTATTTTTGTATGCCTTCAGAGGGGGGAAAGCTGTCAACATAAAAGAGAATGGTTGTGTGTGTGTGTGTGTGTGTGTATTTGTGTTTGTGTTTATGTCAGTAAGACAAACCAGTTATTTCAGTGAGATGGGGGTTACTTTATTTACTATTATGTTCCAGGCCTTCTCTGTTGGATGAGATAACTTACGACAAAAGGGGGAGGGGTCTTGGAGCCTGTTGTATGTGGAATGCTGAGCTGACTATGGGATTAAATACAGGCTTTTCTCAATGGAAGATGCAGATGTTGTTCCCTATAGACAGTGTGTTTGCTTCTGAGGTTTTGTGAGACATGGCTACCAAGTAGATTACTTTGAGGGTCCTAATTTTTGAAGAAGACCAAATACAGAGGCTCAAACTGAGGTTCCTAGAGTCCTTGGTAGACTTTATGAAGATTCCAAGATAATAATCTGTCCAGAACCAGTGGGTTGGTGATGTATGGACCATGACGCAATCTCCTGAAGAGTGGATGAGCCCCCAAAGGTCTGAATTTCAGAAGAGAAAGGGGTGAGAAATATGCTTTGGGATTTGGCCCTCAGGTCTCTCCTCAAGCCACACACCCATCCCAGCCACAATCCTTCTCCCCTTCCCACATCCTTCACCATAGAAGCCAACTCCTAGGGGCCAGGGGGACTTCTTCCCCTCCACCAGTAGAATATTTGAAGAGACTGCCCCCAGTTCTTGGGTGTTGCTGTTCAAATGTGTGTGGTTTTCCTTTGGACCTGCCTTCACTATTTTATCCTGGCTGGAATATGTCCTTGAACTATGATCATTTTGTTGCTTGAATCAAAGGAGGACCGAGAAGGTTGTATGACCATGGGCCTATACTGTAAATTTATTGCATTGTCCACTACATCCAACCCACTTCCCCACCCATGTTGTGTGAGCTTGACCACACTTTTTAGTGCATCACTAAAATGACCACTTCCCTGGTTTCGCAGGGGGAGAAAGCCACAATGGAGAGAAAGCCACATCTCTGAATGTGTTGTCTAAATTGGCCCTGAGGCTTGGGCTTTACTGTGGATTGCTTCCTTTTGCAGAGCTCATGGGTTTTATGCCTTCCTTTCCAGAGAGATCTTCTTTTATCCACTCCTTGCTCAGAAGGATAAAAAAATACTCCAAAATGTGGTACAGCTCTCCTGACAAACCTTTTCCCTCCACTGTGGAATTGTTAAGCAGCTTTGAGGCTTATGTGGCTTTGGCAAGAACAGCAGAGCGGCAATGTGGAACCCCTTTGAAGTATTCTCCTATTGTTTTATAGGTTAAAACATGTATTAAATTTCCAAATGATTTACTGCCTTCCTTCCGCCCTCCAGTTGTTTGCAAATATGATGTTGCCACCGTGAAAGATTAATTTGCATTTTAGCAAGCCCAAAGTAGCTTTAATTTAATTACTGAGGACAATTCCTCAATAATGCTTTTACCGACTCTCCCACAATCAGAGTGGTGTAGCCTAAAGACAGAAGGGTGCTGTGAGGAAATGTGGGTGTCACATCACCCAAAGAACATTATTCCCATTTCCGTTCTATTTGTCTTTGTCACAGTAAAGATTTAGAATTAGGCCTATATAACTTGTGACCCACCGAGTTGAAGATCACCCACCAGCCATTTTTGGTGGCTATTTTTTTGAGGGGGGGGTGGATTTTGATTCAATTTGCATTTTCATATGAACCAGTGGCATAGCATGGGATGCCAGTGCCCAGGGCAAGGAAAGTATTGTGCCCCCTAATGCAAGTATTGAACTCCCCAACCAATGTCCCCATTTAGCACTGCTGCTGCTGTTGGATGGAGCTGTGGAGCATTAGCAGCAGGACATGTGTGCATGTCTCCTTGCTGGAACACCACCAATGCCATGTCTTGCCATCTGCCCACCTTCCCCTTCCAGCATGGGACACTGCACAGCTTAGCGATGCAAGGACATGTCCTCTTCCAGCTCCTACTTGGTGTGCTGCTCAGTTGAGGTGGGTGAGCAGGAGGGGAAGTGCCTCTTGGGCAGGGCAGCAGCTGCAGAGATGCACCCCTAAAAAAATTTGCACCCAGGGCAATCGCCCCAGTAGCCCCCCAACATTAAATCTCTGGTATGAACATACTGTATTTGCGCTTCCCAGTAGCAATGCATGAACCAAAATGCAGCAGTCCTTTGAAATTTGCACTTTCACAGAGATCCCCAACGAAAAAGTGTGTATAAAATTACATTATATTAGGGAAAATTGCTTGCCAAAATGTCAATATTAGGCGAAATTGCTTTTTAAAAAGTGTGCATTGGGAGAAATGTGCCTTAAAGTAATGATGGATTCCCACAAGGATTGAAACAACAACCACAAATTGATGCAGAAATGTGGAGAATTGTATTTAAATTTGGAAAAATGAGAAACTGAGAGCAACCAAAATGGACTGATTCATCCATCCCTAATGGCTGCGCACTGTTTTGCTGCCTGCTTTCAATTACCCGGTAGGCCACATTGCACGGTTGATGGGCTGTGTTTGGCTTGTAGTGTTACAGGTCATGCAAGTAAGCAATGCAACATTTATGGCAACTGCAAACTGACAATAATAATGATAGATGACAGAATTTTTTGAGGAATGAGGCTGAGGCTAGTTATGCACAAACAACACAGACTATAGTACCATAGACCATTCATCCCTGTCAGCATCCCTCATGCCATGCTAAGGTAACTGAAAGGGACAGCATGGATGGCTGTGGATTCATCTTTCACACAGAGCTGCTTCCCACATGCACCTACATGATTTGATTAGTGAATATAACTCGCATTTAAATGTATGAACCACTTCCATTGAACAGTTACAGCGTCTGAGATGTGATGGCTTTTTTTACCCATGCAAATTGTCACATGATGTTGTCATCAGTGAGGAACGAGCAGGCATGTGCAAATGGTTCCGCAATCATCAATCAGCAATGCCATGGTAGGTACATTAAGTTCCAGATTTCATAAAAATAAGGAACACTATGGAGCCATGGTGAACTTTTCTGTGGTAGAGTAAAATATGGGATAAAGGGCAGTCCTTCTCTTTTGTTGGAGATACATACTTCAACTGGTAGCCAGGTAAATGAACCAATGGTTCAGCACAATCTGCACTGGATATACCTAGACATGCATCAAATTCACCTGGGTAGTTTCGCCAGTCTCATGAAAATGATTTTGCTTTCCTCCTCTAAAGGTTTCACCTGAGGAGGAACATCCCAAGATGGAAACTTTAGACCTGCTAATATATTTTTAAGGACTTTGAATACTCCTCAGCAGATCAGTGTTATGAGGGTCATAGCTACTACAGTCAGCTCACTATTACATTTTTTTGGTGTAGATTGAAAATTCGCTAAACATTTTAGGAATCTTTGGGATGGAGCTCATAGGTCCTTCATGGTAGATAGTTGCTATAGTGCAGGTCTACCTTACATGGCGTCCACCAAGCCAATCTCAACCCACTGCTATGCTGTTGATGAGGCCCAGCTAAAACCACAAATACAAGGGAATTATCAAGAACCAGGCAGGTCACAATACACAGCTGGTAGGCCACATGTAGCTTGGTGGGTTACAAGTTCTTTAGGCCCGCTCCACAATCTGACACTTCTGGCTCACTTCTTGCATGTTCCAGAGGCCGAGAAACAGAATTGTACTCAACATGTTCAGCACATCTCTCATTTTGTTTCAATCAATTTTTTATGGAGCCCTTTCCATTGTACTTTATTGGTTTAATTTAAACTGGCAATATCTGTTACTGAATTTTATGATATTTATGAGAAGTTCTTTTATATATTCATTAAACTTTACCCTTCCCATTAAGCAGTCAGTGTTTTTCGGCCAAAATCTGTATTTTAAAAAGACTAGATAAATATTTCATTAAAATAACATCTTTCCAGAGCACAAAGAAATGGGGGGGGGGAACCATGAGGTTGACAAATCTGTATTCAATTCCTCTATTAGTATTTGTTTAAAAAATAGTACTCTATGCTAATTTATATAGTGCATGTAATAAAATAGTCAGTGTACACTATATATCCAAGAGACATTTTACCTCACATGCATTCACATATCAGTTTATTTTAATAGCCTTTTATATTTATTTATTTTCATTTCTCATATACTTAAATGCTAAGAAACTTAATACACTTCTGGTATTGCATCATAGGTCTTTTTCCTTACATGAGGCAATTCTCAGTTGTCAATGTCACTTTAGATAATTCTGGGCCTGTAGCTGACTTCTGACTCTACCTCCCCTGGTGGGGGGGAATGATATGTCATTGCAATCTATAACCAACAAAACAAATAATATATTGAGTAAACATCATTAATAAACTGCAAATAGCAACAGGGACAATTAAAATCAGACACAAACTGCAATTCATAGCAGTCTCAGAAGCATCTGCATTGTACGTAGAAGATCCCAAATACAGAATACTGAGGCAAGGTTGAGAAAGTCTCCTATCCTGAAAATTCGCTGTCGGAGAGTGCAGATAATATTGGGCTAGAATCTCAGGGATCAGCAAACGTTTTCAGCAGGGGGCCGATCCACTGTCCCTCAGACCTTGTGGGGGGCCGGACTATATTTTGAAGAAGAAAAAAATGAACAATTTCCTATGCCCCACAAATAACCCAGAGATGCATTTTAAATAAAAGGACACATTCTACTCATGTAAAAACACGCTGATTCCCGGATCGTCCGCGGGCTGGATTTAGAAGGTGATTGGGCTGGATCTGGCCCCGGGCCTTAGTTTGCCTAACCATGGGCTAGATGAACAAATGCCTGACTTTTGATTAAGACGGCTTCCTGTGTATGCACCTGACCTCTTCCCAATGGCCTGAGCAAAGAGGTGCATCTTCACTTGCTAACTGAAAGGCAGCATTGTTGAAGCATGATACATCTCCAAGATAACGTCACTCTGTACAGATGGGGCGACCACAGGAGAAGGCGCTTCCCCAGGCCCCCATGCTTAGAAATTCAGCAGACTTTGAAATCAGCTGTAGAGCCCAATCTGATTTGCTTAAAAACTAGGAAGTTCGGCCTGGCAGGAGACGTTCTTTCAGTTAATGGGGAAGTATTGGAAAAGTTGTTGCTCACCATCAAATATGCCGAGGAGGGAGGCAGAGATGTTGTTCAGCACTTTCATGAGGTCTGGTTGTTGGCTGCCTATATCATGGCTATGTGGAACGTCTCTGAGAAGTATTGGGAGTTTTGCAGTGTGGTCGTAACTCTTAGATCCTGTAGTTGGAAGGGGAAAGGAAGGAACAGAAGTTACTCTCTGATGATGGACAAGAGTTTCACCCGCAAAGGGACACGTCCACCATGGAGTTTGCTGCTGCTATTGGAGGTTCTTCTGTACACATTAGACCCTGAACTGTGGCATTCTTCAGGGACACGGGTGGCGCTGTGGGTTAAACCACAGAGCCTAGGACTTGCCAATCAGAAGGTTGGCGGTTCGAATCCCCGTGACGGGGTTAGCTCCCGTTGCTCAGTCCTTGCTCCTGCCAACCTAGCAATTCGAAGCACCTAAAAGTGCAAGTAGATAAATAGGTACCGCTTTGGCGGGAAGGTAAACAGCGTTTCTGTGCGCTGCTCTGGTTCGTCAGAAGCGGCTTAGTCATGTTGGCCACATGACCCGGAAGCTGTACGCCGACTCCCTCGGCCAATAAAGCGAGATGCGTACCGCAACCCCGGAGTCGATCACGACTGGACCTAATGGTCAGGGGTCCCTTTACCTTAATAATAATACTTATACCCCGCCCATCTGGTTGGGTTTTCCCAGCCACTCTGGGCAGCTTTCAAAATAAATAAAACATAATAAAGCATCAAACATTAAAAACTTCCTGATAGAGGGCTGCCTTCAGGTGTCTTCTAAAAGTGGTATAGTACTCTATCTCCTTGACATCTGAAGGAAGGGCGTTCCACAGGGAGGGTGCCTGGTCATGAAAGGGATGGAGGCAACGGTGGTTCCAATGATTCTTGGATTATCTAGTCTTCACAAGTACTCTGCAACATGTACTTCTAGCACTTTCAAAATATTCACAGCTCCACTTACGATGGGCCACTTTTTTCCAAAACCATTATCAGTTATGCCATTGGCTGCTGCATCTCATTGCAAATCCTAGCATATTGCAAAAAAGGTGAACAAGAGTTCCAATTCATTTTTGCCTAATCTACCACGTGTGTTTCAAGCATATTCCACCTTAGCTGAAGAATCTTAACCTCTCTCTTTTTAGCTTCTCCCAGCATTTTAAGAGCATATTTTAAAATAATATGTGGAATTTTGACAACTTCTGACATTACAGTAAAAGTAGAACTGATTTCTCTCCCTGGCAATACATTCCACAGCCTGTTCTGCTCTGTTTATTACCATAAAATTTCCCCATAATATTTCTTAGAATATTCTTGGATGGGACTTTATCATTTTAAAACCCCACCTAAAATACTCCAAGAAACACCTTAGTGGGATTTTATAGCAATCCACTGTAGAGTAAGGGCAAGTTAGGTTATTTCTTCCTGTATTCACTTCCTTTTTGATACCTATCTCATATCAGAGCTCATATTAGCCAATCTCAACCTTAACTTTGAATATCTATATAATCATACCAGTAAGATATTACAGTCCAAATATTGTTGGGAAATGGTCACAATTACCCATTTCCTATTCCTGCCCACCTTTCATGCAGCTGCTATAAAATGACTGTTTAAGGCAACTATATTTCTTTTTGGGCATACCACTATAATATTGCTCCTCTGACTACTTCACCCTCTTATTTATTTATTTATTTATTTATTTATTTATTTATTTATATTCACAACCATTTCATATTCAATTTAAATTTCTTATGTGAAAATACTATCTACCTAAGGAGGGTGGCCCAGGGGCCTTAGGTTCTTCAGATATCCATCTCCATGGGTGGATACAGAAGTCCACCCTCAGAGAGAGAATCATGACCTCGTACATCTCCTTTGCGAGACTGCAAAATGATCATTGGCTGGTTCCCCTATGACAGAGCTTCAGCGCTGGAAGGTGAATCATGGGGCATATTGGGCAGAGAGGAGGATGGCAGGAGAGTATACAGATCCTCAAGTTCCAGACCATTCCACTTCTTCTGACACACTCACACATGCCGTAATGTTTTGATTTTGTCCCATCCAATGTTAACCTGCAAAATTGCATAAAGAAAAAGCAAAATCCCTTTTCTACCTCAGGTCAGTGTCCTATCTAGTCCAGCATCCTGTTCTCACAGAGGCAGAGTATGTGTGAGTATGTATAGAAACTAATTCACTGTACAAAGGTAACATTTATATTTGCTGCCTTGCCCACTTCCATCATTGGTCATGCCCAACACTGGCCTGTTGCACCTGGGAGGTTGACCGGATGCCAATATGGCTGTTGTCTGAAAGAGGTTCACCCTATGTACCCCTGCTGCATAGGTTCGTTGTCAGTAAAGGCTACTGAGTGATCCAATGTCAGGAGTGGATGTCAGGTTTTTGTTTTCTCCTCAAGTGCAATGTTATAGGAATTATGGTAGGCATTCTTTTAGACAGGTATAGGGATAGGTTGTGGGGTTGTGGGATGTGAGAGCCTAGCCTGTTTGCTTGGGGCGGGGGAGTCATTTTAAAAATTAGTATTCCTGCTTCCCCACACACACACACGCAAAATGGGCTGTACAGTGGTACCTCGGGTTAAGTACTTAATTCATTCCGGAGGTCCGTATTTAACCTGAAACTGTTCTTAACCTGAAGCACCACTTTAGCTAATGGGGCCTCCTGCTGCTGCCGCACCGCCGGAGCACAATTTCTGTTTTCATCCTGAAGCAAAGTTTTTAACCTGAAGCACTATTTCTGGGTTAGCGGAGTCTGTAACCTGAAGCGTATGTAACCTGAAGCATATGTAACCCGAGGTACCACTGTAATGGATTTTGTGAGCATGTGGCCACTGTACGAAAATAAGCTATAGTTTCCCCAAGAAGGCAAATGCAACTTACTGAACAGTTTTATTTTTTTAGCAGGCCTTAGTAGAACTTATCCTTCTTCCTCGCTTCCCAGCCATGTTTACGAGGTCAAAGTTTCCACATCATAGCAGTCAGGTTTTTGATTCCGCCTCCCAAATGAGAAACACCGACCGTGCATGTCAGTGCCTGCCTTTTCTGCATTTCCTTCTTGTCATTTGTGATAAACATGGCAAGCGGGCCTTTTTTTAAACTCGGAATCTCTGGAGCTTTGTCAATTCCTCAAAGGCAGAGCATCACGACCCTGGAGATTTATTTCTCTCGGAAGGAGGCTGGGGAGGAACAACACGTTTCAGATCCTGACAAGAGATGTCGTTATTACTTTCTCACAAAGAAACTTTGCAAACGTATTTATTCATACAGAGGAAGCTCTTCTTTCCTCACGACAAAGGTTGCCTTTTTTTTATTTTGCTTGTGAGCGTAACACCATGCCCAAATCATTTCAGGCGATCTAATTCCATCTCCCAGCAAAGGTGACTATGGAGAGTGGAGGGCTGAGGTGAATGGTGGGGAAAGTAGTCGTGTTCCCAAACCCTGGGCTAAAGTCTTTTGGTGATTATGGTCACATCCACGCCATACACTACCGCCATTTTTACAGCCATGGCTCCCCTCCCCCAAGAATCCTGGGAACTGTGGTTTATTAAAGGTGCTGAAAATTGGTAGGAGGCCCATATTCCCCTCACAAAACTAAAATTTCCAGTGTTAATTGGGCAGGATGATTGTTTGCTAAACCACCCGCATCATAGTGGCTCTGCACTGCAGCCGTAAAAGTTGTAAATGGCAATTTCAAATTTCAAGTAGGCACACGTTTCAAGCACATGATTTTGAGTTCCCCAAAAAATTATGGGAACTGTAGTTTATTAAAGGTGCTGGGAACTGTGGTCATTTGAGGGGTACGCTACAGATCCCAGAGTTCTGTATGATATGATTTTAATGTATGATATGATACATTACATTTCTCCATTTGCATCACCATGAATTAAACTGGTGACTCCCATAGACCACCTGCCTTAAAGTTTCAAGAAGGGCCCAGAGCTTAGTAGATTTTCTCCCCCTTTTATCAAGGCCTGTTCCCTCTCTTCTTTACAAATGTGTGAAATCCTGTCATGGAACCTATTTGCATTACTTGTCTGGAGGGTGGAATGTCCTAAATTGGTTCCCAGCTTCTCTTTTCTTCTTTCATAACTTGGCTTGAATCATTGCATGGCAACCTGTCATGCAGGCAAGCTTAGTGCCTGATCGGCTCATGCGAGATGAGTGCCTTGTGGTGTCACACAATGATAATGACACCGGCTGATAATTTGCATGTGTCAATGAGGCCTCACAAAATAAGCATTGTAATGTCACCTCAGGAACACATTGTTCTGGAGGGTCGAATTCGATCTTACACATAAATACATGTTTTGGGGGTGGGGGTTAAAAATAAAACCCAATGGCTGCTTTTGTTTATTAAACATCGGCTTTGGGAGGAGACAATTTAGAGTGGAGGGGCAGGAATGTGCTTGTATGTTAAACCAGTGCTTTTTTTTCTGTTGGGACACAGGGGTACACATACCCCTAAACATTTTGTGAATCTTTGTACTTCTGTCCATTTACTGTACAGTGGTACCTCGGGTTAAGTACTTAATTCATTCCGGAGGTCCGTTCTTAACCTGAAACTGTTCTTAACGTGAAGCACCACTTTAGCTAATGGGGCCTCCTGCTGCCACTGCGCTGCTGGAGCACGATTTCTGCTCTCATCCTGAAGCAAAGTTCTTAACCTGAGGTACTATTTCTGGGTTAGCGGAGTCTGTAACCTGAAGCATATGTAACTTGAAGTGTATGTAGCCCAAGGTACCACTGTATTTATTTTTCCAGATTTGAAGTATCAAATGGTGATTTTTTTGAGTCAAAATGAGAGTACCCCTAAACATTTTTTAAAGAAAAAAGCACTGTGTTAAACCCTTTCCCACAGATTTTTTAAGTATCAAAGTGACCCCATCATTTTATCTCATACATCATACCAGAACCATGCTTACAAGTGAAATATGCAACAGGGACACAGGAACATCAGAAGCTGCCTTATACAAAGTCTATCTACCTTAGTATTGTCTACGGTGGCAGTGACGCTCCAGAATTTCAGACACAGGGAATTTCTCCCAGCCCTGTAGGTGCCAGGGACTGGGCAAAGGAAGAATAGTGGGGACCGCCTCCCCATCCTGATCCTTCCAGGGAGGGGGAGGAGGAAGACAGTATAGATTTACAACAGTGGTTTGCTGGAGGTCACAGCTCAGAGGCAGATGAGGGAGAAAGTTGAGAAATAATGGGAGAGGAGGAGCAGGCAGAGCTGGAGCAGCAACTGGCTGACACGTTGTCATTATGTGATGGCTTGGGAATCTGATTCAGAGGCTGAACCGGAGGAATCCCAGCCTGCACAGGAGTCCCCGCCTCCAGGGCCGGCTGAGCCTTGAATCTGAAGGGCCCGCACCTGTGCCAGATCCTCAGGAGCAGACACCAGATGAATTCACTCTGGCTCTGGGGATGATTGAGGATCCATTGCCTGCAGGTGCTCCTCTCCCAGCCCTGTCAGGGGAAGGTGAGGCTGCCTCTGGGTCCAGTAACCCTCCAGCCTCTCCTGAGCTGTAGAGGCTCAGGGCAGAGAGGCGGAGGGAACTAAGTTCTATCAGGAGGAGTCCCCGTCTTAAGGCCAGGAGAGGCGAGTCACCTGTGGGCCGGGACTGCCCTAGGCCCCAGAGGAGATAAAGGCCAGTCAGCCCTGTCTCTGGTTGTGGGAGCAACATCAGTGGAAACCTGTTCCTGCCAGGACCCTGACCTGCTCTTTTGGAGTTCCTGACCACGCCCAGCTCCTTGCCTTGGACCCCGCTTCGCCCTTGACAGACAGCCTCCAGACCCTCGACCCAGGACCGGACTCAGACCACGCCACACGGTAACCCTCCCCGGGACCAGCACACATTAGAAAGCATTCCAGACCCTCCATCTCCCAGAACCTGGCGAGCCTTGAAAGTAGGAGAGCAAAGAGCTCAAAGACAGAGGGCACTTAGTGGCACCCGCAGAGGAGATAATGATGACAAATGAGGCAGTGGGAGAGAAGGGGGTGGAGATTCACTCAGGACAATGACATTATCCAAGAGGCTGGGTTCAATAGCCTCTCTCTGTAAAGATTGAAATAAAAACGTATGGTATGAAAATTTTCCTTGTCTTTATACTTTCCTGGGCAACCAGCCAGGAGCCGCCAACAACATCCTGACAGTAGAAGATGCCAGGAGTGAACCTGGGACCTTTCTCATGCAAAGCAGATGCTATGTAGCTGGTGTATACTGCCCTTCCCCTAAAACTTGGAATGGCATGAAGCACACTTGTATCCCCCACACTTGACAATTATTCTGCAGCCTGCAATTCTAGATTAAGACAGGACTTTCAAAATATCCACAGTTCCTGTCAGGTAGGGCTACTCATCCTCAAAACCAGAGATGGATGAATATGTCAATTTGGCTTTCTCTCTGCCTCTTAACCCCCCCCCCCCATTTTTAAATTCCGTTTGCCTATTTTTGCACTCATTTCCATCTTTTTCTTATTTGTTTGAATCTGCTTGAGCACACACAAATAAATGCACATTTTTAGGGTGCATTTGTCCCAACATTGCAATTTTTCATGTACGCAATTTTTGCCTGATATATTTTTGGGAGCACTTTCCCATAATATAATGCATTACGGTGGGTATGTTATTTTCACAAATATACACATTTTTGTATCCATTTTTTGGTTGGAGATAAGGGGTCCCTTCAGTGCAAGGATTTACACTTCTGCAATGGAATTCCCCCCACCTCTCCTCCACCAGCACCATCAACTAAGGATCTCCTCTTCCCCACCTGAACACTTTCTAAATCTGTTCTGTGGGTTCTCCCAATCCTCTGGAACAGATCTGGGCAGGTGTGGGGTGTGCACAGAGGCAGAAGAGAGAAGTTCCAGTTCACAGGTGTAAATCTTAGCAGTTTATGGGTCATCCCTTCATTGCAAAATTCAGAGAAGTGCAAATTTTGAAGAATAGCTCCATTTTTGTTTACATATTGGTTTCAGAAGTGCCAGGTTAGGTATGTTTGCATTGAAATGTGAACTGAATTAATTTTCCCCATCCCCACCTCACACCCTCCCCCCAAAAGCCCCACTTGGGTATTGTTTGTGTATGAATAAATCTGCCATATTCTTCTCTTATAGGCTTGTATTTGAACTATGCTTTGCTTAGGCAACTTTTCTTCTTGTCATCCTCCACTAATTTAACATGTACAGACGTATACAGACAGATTTTTAATAATCCATCCACAAGTAGTATTGTGCTTCTCTTAAAAGATTTCCTTTTGATTGACAGGTTGTGCACTCAGAATGACTGCTGATATTTGAGGGACATGGTCAAAGCCATTTATGGCTAATTAGCTGGGAATTAATTATGGAGTAAATGATTCACACATTGATTCATGAGTTCGAAAGGGCCAATGGTCATTTAGCAGGGACAGCATACAGGTTCTCACAAATTAAGCTAAGGAGAAAATGCAAAACATCTGTTCTTTCAAATGTTTTATTTATGATAAAAAGTTCCAGCGTGGAACTTAGGCTCCTGTAATAATATGTACCCCACAAACCTCTGGTTCAGTGATTTGCTGCAGTCATGGAGGATCCAAGGTGCGTATCAGGCTGCTACATGGATAGGCTGGCCCCAGTTATTTCAGTGGAGTTAGATTCTCTGCAGAGGTATGGCCTCCTGCATCCTCCTGCCATGCCCTTAAACTGAATAGGCAGACCATACATGCAGGATTTCCATGTTTCAAACTGCATCTGAAGCTTTGCATCAGAGCTAATGGCTATACTTTTGTAGCTTATAAGAATTGACTAACGCACCATTCCCCATTCTGCAAATGTTGATGCTGAATACTCATTTCAGGTCTGAACACGAAATGTTTAGCAAACCTTGGTTAGAATAAATCACAGTTCCCTTAGTTCATTAATAATAATAATAATAATAATAATAATAATAATAATAATAATAATTTATTATTTGTACCCCGCCCATCTGGCTGGGTTTCTCCAGCCACTCTGGGCTGCTTCCACAAAGACCAAAAATACACTAAGATGTCACACATTAAAAACTTCCCTGAACAGAGCTGCCTTAAGATGTCTTCTGAATGTCAAGTAGTTGTTTATCTCTTTGACATCTGATGGGAGGGCGTTCCACAGGGCGGGTGCCACTACTGAGAAGGCCCTCTGCTTGGTTCCCTGTAGCTTTGATTCTCGCAATGAGGGAACCGCCAGAAGGCCCTCGGCGCTGGACCTCAGCGTCCGGGCAGAACAATGGGGGTGGAGACGCTCCTTCAGGTATACTGGGCCGAGGCCGTTGAGGTCTTTAAAGGTCAACGTTCCAAGGTGAAAGTGAAAGCTTTTCCTCATGCATACAAAGGAGGGGGGGGAGAGGATATGGAAGCATGCAAACTCAAGTATTGCTCATAAATGCCAAAATCATTGTTTAGTTAGATCAGTGTTTCCCAAACTTGGGTCTCCAGCTGCTTTTGGACTACACTTCCCATCATCCCTGACCACTGGTCTTGCTAGCTAGGGGTGATGAGAGCTGTAGTCCAAAACAGCTGGAAACCTATGTTTTGGAAACACTGAGTGAGTTAGATGATAATAGAATTGGAAGGGACCTGAATGTTCATCTAAGCCAGCTTCCTGCAATGCAGAAATAATGATCATTTGAGTAGGGCAATAATTTGACTTTAGATACAGCAAACTGATCTGTCTGGCTCAAGTGACTCCCCTATCCCAATCAGTGCTGCTGCAATGATGTAGATAGAAAGATTGACAAATTTCAAAGAGTTGTTAAAAGAATAACTGAAATAAAGGGTTGTAGCCTACTAAGTTTTACTCAGACTACACCCAGTAAAGTTACTGGACAAGACTTAGTTCCATTCATTTCTGTGGGTGCACTCTGAGTAAACCTTAGTTGAATGCTACCCACTGAAATGAGTGAACCTAAGCTAGTCATGTCCAATAACGTCAGTGAGCCTACTCTGAAGTAGGACTACCATTGCATACAATCCAATGTAGGCGAATCAATAGCAACACTCAAAAAAAGATATATAAAATGCCACTTATTATTATTTGACATGCAAACCAGCAACTCTATTAGAGATATGCGGAAACATCAGTGGCAGAGGAACATCACTTGCAATGATATTAAAGCACAATAATTATAATTATATTTCCAATATGATGTGAGAAGAGGGCCAATAAGATAAATCTAGGATCCTAAAATTGGCAAAGGGCCCAGCAACTTCCATGCTGCTATTTTTTCCACTTTAAGGAGAGCACGCACAGAAGCAAGAAGCAACACAAGAGGCTTCTCAGTTTATATCTCTAGTTTCTTTAAAAATTAAGGGTGGGAGGTCCACTGATAATGTATTATCTGAATGCCACCACATATTCCTGGAGCCAGAGCTACCTGGGAGTAATCGGATGGATGAGGTTTTCTTCTGCATGGCTTGTGTCAATCACTGTATTGATTGGTTTATTTATACCTGTCCTTTGATTTTGGGAGGAGGTGGCGGGGTGCACAGCCTGGCATAAATGCAGCCCACACAGAACGTTAAATCATTTAACGGATTTGTGGTTCAGATGATTGAGGTCCTCAGGTCTCGGAGCTGTATTGAAAGACTCTTATTCCTCACCCCACCCCACCCGTTATTGTCATTCACTGTCATTTCCACTTGGCTGTGTGCTGTGACAGATCAGATTACCAGAAGCATCCCAAATGTAACATTTCAAAGGTGGGGCTTTTATGCCAATAGCGATGTCCATGATCTCTTGACTAAGGGCAACTTTTGAAAACTGTGTGACTTCAATTCCCTGTGGGCATTAGTAGCACCATACATTTGTGCCCAGGATGCTCTCATTCCCCCATCCACCCACAAGGATCTCACTGCCCCAGGCCATTAATACTGCCAGGCACCCCTTTTGTAAGGGAGCTGCTTGACTCCCATCCATGGCAAGTGATAGGTATCTTAGATCCTTCCAAGTCATTGCCTACCACTAACAGCAGGTAATGCATTGTGGGATGGGGTGTAATAAGATGGCTACTGCTTACTGTTGGTGACAGCTGAGTTGCTCCTCTCCAGAAGAATGAGGGAAAGCAGATTAGAAGTGACAGACAGGATCATAGAACTGTAGAGTTGGAAGGGACCCCGAGGGTCATCTAGTCCAACCCCCGGCAATGCAGGAATCTTTTGCCCAATGTGGGGCTCAAACCCACAACTCTGAGATTAAGAGTCTCATGCTCTACCAACTGAGCTATCAGGGGATTAGAGCAAAACCAATAATAACCAGTGCTGTGCTGAACATCTCCCTCCCTCCCTCCCTCCCTTTTCTCTAGCAGCAATTAATGAGAAAAGAAATTGCATGTGAAAATTATCAAAAGGGAGAGAAAAAACCTGATGAAATTCTAATAGGCGAGATGTAAGTTTATTGCTGCACTTATCTTATTTCTACAGTGGCTAAGGCTTGTTTGTAAGTGTCCTTCCTTCCATTTTACACTTTGTCTCTCCAGTAATCTGCACTCTGCAGCCTTTCTGGGTGCCTTCATGTCCTGAAAATCCTATGATGTCCTTAGGTGGAGTTTCTTGTAAGCATGGGAAGGTGGGGAGGCTGCTTACAATGTGCCTGACTGTTGCATGTCCAGGCTTTTTTGTTTTTTATTTAGTGAGGTCTTTTTTATTTTTAAACAAAATCAGTGTGGCAAAAAAAATGTTTAAGGTAACAGGAAGGAGTCTCCTTAAAAACAAAATCAGAAAGTGTCCTGATTTGGGATAGGAAAAAAGACCCGCACAATACAGAAAGAGAAAGTAAGTGTGTGTGTGTGTGTGTGTGTGAGAGAGAGAGAGAGAGAGAGAGAGAGAGAGGGAGCACACTCCGTCCTGACAGACAGAACAGCTTAAAAAGAGCTTTCTCTTTCCCCATGCCTGAGAAACCAGAAATGGTACATTATAAGGAGGGCATCCTTGTTATTAGATGCCAGATGGGAAGCCCCTGTGGTCCTGCCTGAGCCTGCCTGTGGCCTCATGTACACGTACTCACTGACTTCCCCACACCGTAGCAAAAGGATCCTTTCATTTCTCATAGCCAGGAGCCCTCTCGCTCTGAATCCCAGCCACAGTAATTTCTGCCGCAGAAATCAGCGCACAGAACCAGCTCTGAAAGTATTAACAAAATAAATAGCAGTCTCACACTTCTGGAAATAAAGCCTGGTAATAAGAAGAAAGGCAATTTAGCTCGGGATGAAAATAGGCATACAGGTCCAGAGGGCGCCTATGAGAAGGGCACAGCAGGACCAGACTTTCTTTCCTCCCATCTCATACTGCAGCTATTTCAGGGGAAATTAAGATGAATGCTGCAAAAGACAGCATATTTATTCCAGCAGAATTGCCTGCAGATGAATATCAATTACATGGTCGATTCATCCCAAGTTGATTAGTGTTGGTAGGAGCGGTTTGGATTGTGACAAAGAGTCGGTCAGTCTCTGTTCCTTGTCACAGCAAATGATAAACTTTCACCCAAGTCCCATTCCTCAGTGGCTGGCTCATCTCCCACTTGAGTCCTAATAGAGCCGCTTCTTCCTTTTCTCTCTCTCCTCCCCCCATGCTCCTGTTTCCAGTGCATTGTTCAGGCACAGAGAAGGGCAGTGGTTTCATAGCAGAGCATCTACTTTGCATGTACTAGGTCTCAGGTTCAACTCTCAGCATTGGTCCAGGTTGGGCCAGTAAAGAACCCTGTCCGCAAAGCTGCTGCCGGCCAGTGTGGACAACACTGAACTAGATGGATCAATGGTCTGACTCAGTATAAGCAGATTCTGATACTTTCCTACATGTTTATGTATCACCCAACATTTGCTTACTCAGCCAGATATGTGAATTTATGTAGGAAGCTATGACTGTTTTTTTTATATGCCTGTTGTCTTTGTCCATGGAGTTTTCTTGGCAGGGATACTGGAGTGGCTTGCCGGTTCCTTCTCCAGCATCTTAAAAAGTAGAGACATCACCTTGCCAACAAAGGTCTGTATAGTAAAAGCTATGGTTTTCCCAGTAGTGATGTATGGAAGTGAAAGCTGGACCATAAAGAAGGCTGATCACCGAAGAATTGATGCTTTTGAATTATGGTGCTGGAGGAGACTCTTGAGAGTCCCATGGAATGCAAGAAGATCAAACCTATCCATTCTGAAGGAAATCAGCCCTGAGTGCTCACTGGAAGGACAGATCCTGAAGCTGAGACTCCAATACTTTGGCCACCTCATGAGAAGAGAAGACTCCCTGGAAAAGACCCTGATGTTGGGAAAGATGGAGGGCACAAGGAGAAGGGGATGACAGAGGACAAGATGGTTGGACAGTGTTCTCGAAGCCACAAACATGAGTCTGACCAAACTGCGGGAGGCAGTGGAAGACAGAAGTGCCTGGCGTGCTCTGGTCCATGGGGTCACGAAGAGTCGGACACGACTAAACGACAAAACAACAACATGACTGCTTATCCATCTAGCTCAGTATTGTCAATTCCGATTGGCAACAGCTTCCTCACAAGTCTCAGGCAGAGGCCATCATTTGATACCTGGTTAAAAAAAACCCACACACCTGGATATGGCAAGGACTGAACCTGGGGCATTCTACTTTCTGCAGCCAAAGCTAAGTTCCCTTCTCCATCAGCTGGGTGTTAGAGTTAACATCCAGGCATATGAACCATCTGCAGTGATTCATCTATGATTTCTCTCTGGGGTGCAAGCCTGGGCTGTGTGTATGGAGGTTCTGGGCTGCCCAGATGACAATATCCCACTCTCCTCAGCCTCAGTGATGTGGATGAAAGGAAAGTAGAGCAAAACGTTTGGCACCAGCTTGGCTGCAGGACATTCTGGAAGGAGGCATACAAGATGCCATCCAACCATCTTAGGTACTCCACTCCGGATTTGTGTATGATTTACTCCTTAGCCTTTCCTCTTCCTGAAGATATCGACCTAGATATCTAGATAACCTAGGAAGATATCTCCTAGATGAGAAACCTTCCTAGGTTGATGAGCCCCACCTGCCTCTGCAGAAACCACCTTCTTGACCATTGGACCCCCTACTGGTCTTGTCCACTCAATCTGCCAGAGCCGACTTCGCATGCAGGGGAAGTCCCAAACTCACTGAAGGTATAAGACCATCAGCTACACTCCCCTGGTTTAGCTGGCCAGTCAAAGTCTTTTTCTGTGATGTGGCTGCTGTCACACAATAACAGCTTCCAGGAGCCAGAGGCAAGAGCTGAGGGCAGGGAGGGGACCAATGGTGCACAAACTACCCCAGAAGGAGCACAAGGTGTCCCCCACCAGAAGTACTACCCCTCCCTTAACACCCCATACAGCCTTGGAGGTGAACGCATATGTTGTCAAAGCTCGGTGTGAAAGTGAACTCTCCCACCACACACAAATCAGGAGAGGGGAAATGAGTGCTAGCCCCATTTTCTTAATAAAAAGACAATTTTTCAGAGTTTTGGTGCACATGAAGGGATGTGCTGGCCTGCATAGGTACCCCTGGCCGTTAGGTCCAGTCATGGAAGACTCTGGGGTTGCGCGCTCATCTCGCTATATAGCCAAGGGAACCGGTGTTTGTCCGCAGACAGCTTCTGGGTCATGTGGCCAGCATGACTAAGCCACTTCTGGTGAACCAGAACAGTGCATGGAAACACTGTTTACCTTCCCACCAGAGCGGTACCTATTTATCTACTTGCACTTTGACATGATTTCGAACTGCTAGGTAAGCAGGAGCTGGGACCGAACAACGGGAGCTCACCCCATCGTGGCGATTCGAACCGCTGACCTTCTGATCAGCAAGCCCTAGGCTCTTTGCTTTAGACAATAGCGCCACCCGTGTCCCGCTGGTCCACATAGCCAGCATTAAAACCCAGCCAAAGGAAAGCTGGAACATAATTGTCTACAGTTCTGCCCTGGTTTCTCAAGCACCTCGACTTCATTGATTTGGTGAAGGACCTGAAAATACAGCTCTCTGATCTACATTGCTTTTCCAGATTACCAAACTTCATTTGAATATAACGTTTGCAAGACAGGTTGAAAGGAAGCATAAGACGTGGTTTTCCCATAGTTACCCACAAGAACCTGAGTCCATGGTATAGGTTTCTGTTGATGCACACAGACATATGCCTCTTCCTGTGTGCAGGAGGAGTTCTGTATGCTGCTTTCCAGAATAAATTCATATCTTATACTTATGAGGTGTTATTATTTGTTGTGATAACCACCCACATGCTATTCCTTGCCTCCTTTTGATGTAGTGCAACGAGGAGCAGCAGTAAAAAGTCATCTAGCCATCTTTTTATTCCCTCCCTCCCGGTGCAGTACGTTATGTGGAAGTCTAAAACAATGTTTTTAGCAAATCACTAAAGAGAAAACCGGCAGAGAATCTGAAGTCAACAATAACTTTTTATTATTTCCCTATCTATTTGCTAAGGCAGGGAATTCATTTTACGCAGCCTTGCCTTATACTAAAGGTGCAACCAGATTACATTTTCAATTAATTTAAAATGAGGCCAGAAACAAGCAAGAGCCTGCTGAGAGAATATTCCGCACTTATGCTTTTCCACCTTCAAATCAAGAAAGGGGACAGGGGGAAATTGGTCAGGATTAGATACCTTCATGATGAAGTTTGCTGCAAAATTTATGGAATTGCTTTTGATTATTTATTAAGGTATTTATCTCACCCACCCACTACAACTCTGATAGATTCCCCCTCCCCGTAATTTCAATCATCCTTGAGTTTCACAAGTGATAACCATTCCTAGTTAAAAGTTCAAGGATGTAAGCCTCTTTAAAACTTGCACTGGTCCTTGTTGGCCAGTTTTGGTTCTCCAACTGCAGGTGAATTCCTCATATTTCAGTGTAGCACATCTGGAAATAGACAAAGTGTAATGGAGAAAAGGTGGAGAAAAACAAACTGAGGAGGAAAGGAGCAGGGGGAAGCAAAGGTGTTAGCAGAGAATGTGTGCTGCATTAATTTATTCATTTAAGAGAGCCAGCCAGGTCTGCCAGCAAGATTCCAGTTTATAATAATTACTCATCTGATTCATGCACACACTTGCCCATCTGCCTGCTGTTGCATATTTGACACTTTAATAGCTAGCATGGATGAATGGCCACCCCTGTGGATGGAAGCCGATTATAGTATTGCTTAATAGCCACAGAGCAAGTTATTTTGAAGTCTGAGATAATGTAATAGATCCTAAAACAAATACAGTATTTCTCACACTGGTGTCAAACCACCAGCACCTTCTTTGTCTCGACATAGACAGGCAGATTGAAGGAACTCTAGGCTTTTAATCACCAGTATCTAGGAAATAAAATCTGTGATGGAAGCTGTCAGACTGATCCCATCCATCTCTCAAACAAGTCTATCCATCACAATCTTTTCCACTGTCTTCCTGCATTGGTTTCTGAACTTTCAGCTGGCTGGGATTCAGGAGTAAATTCATGGTCCATCAAGCTAATACAGAAAACCACAGACAAAGCTTGTCTGCACGCCATATTTTTAAAGCACATTCCACCCCAAAGAATTATGGGTTCTGTAGTTTGTTAAGGGTGCTGTGTATTGTGGCTTTGTGAGGGGTAATCTACAGTTCCCATGATGCTTTGTGTGTGTGTGTGCATGCAGTCAATGTCAACAGAACCTGTAAACAATATAAGAAACAGTGGATGATATTGTTAGAAATAGCAAGCAATACAATAGATAACAAAACATAAAAGAACTCCCTGCCTATTGAGATCAAGCAGACACCTTCATTGTACTTTTTTGGGAAACTGCTAAAAACATTCTTGTTTAGATTAGCCTACTCAGAGGCTTAGAAAGTTGAGGTAATTTTAATCTGTTTTAGTGTGAGTTTTTCTCGATTCTATTGTTTTTGCCTCTTTGTAAACTGCTATGAAGTGCTTTTTTACAACCAAGCAGTGTATAAATGTTATGAAATAATAATAATAATAATAAACATGTAATATGAATTGCAACTGTAGACAGAAGACTCAAATGGCCAAAAGGTTAATATACTAGCGAAAAACAAAAACAAAAAACAGCCGGTATGAACAAAATTCCTCTATGAAGCTAAAACTTGGATTATAATGTAGTAGAGTTGCTGACAAATTCTACAGATTATTTCTCATTCCATTACTTCATCAGATCCAAATCAGAAGTGAGGAATATCTCATGAATGGTGACTGAAAATCACTCTTATGCATCTCTTCAAAATGGTACCATCTGATGTAAATCATGCAAACTAGCTTAACTGGCAGAACTTCCCAAATGGGGTTTATCATTCCTTAGAAGATTCAACTGGAAATACAAATCCACAAATTAGAAAGTTAGCATAAGGATGCTGCTCTTTTTTTGTGTTTATGAGCTGAAGCTAATATGCCCCAGTACTGCTCAGTCTGCCCAACCCGTATCTGACCCCAGATGTAGACAGGAGACATGGGGATCTATAAGCCCATCCTGTCATCAGCAAGCCCTTTCTGCAGCCTATTGCAGTGTACAGTCACTCACCTGTTGGGTCACAATGTTGCTTAAGAGCTAGGTAGGAACTATTTGTCCATCAACCAAATTGGTACCAGAAAGTCATTGTTTTCACCTACCCTTCACTGTTTACTTAGGATGTGACATGGCAATCAGTGCCAAGGCTATGCAAGTAACAGTTACAAACAACAACTTGATGCACCAAGATGTTGAAGGGGCTTCCCTTTGGGTAAAAACACTCCTTTGGGATTTAACCTGACTCGCACACTTAGAATTGTGGAACACAGGACTGGCAGTAACTCAAGAAGGACACCCTCAATAGCTGAGAAGGCATGACCAGATGAGGAGGAAGTAGGCCATATACTACCACACAATCAAGATGGGCAAGTCTTGCCGTAAGTCAGGGATGAGAGCTTGTGGTCCTTCAGACATTGTTGTACTCCAGATCTCATCACTCCCAGCCACCATGTTCAATGGCCAACAATAGTCCAACAGCATCCCAAGGGCCACTTGGTTCCTCATTCCTGCCCTAAGTTAGGGCAGTCTCATAGGCACCTCCTATATTATTATAGTGTCCTGTATGTTACTGTATGTTGCACATCTCAGTGGTGTTTGAATCTAAAAAGGTTGTGGCTCTAGTTAATCCAATGACCAGTGTCTTGGATCTTTCTTCCCAGGTGTGGGTGCAGTCCAGGGAGCCCATTTAGGTATATTCAAGGACTTCTGTGCACCCATGCTTTTGGAGCTCTTTCCCCATCCCCTGAGATATTTCATCAGTCTTATCAACACTCCTTCATGTTCCCTCAAAATTCCTTAATTGTTGTACTTGCTGTACTGGAAATTTCAACGCAAGTCTAATATTTTAGTACCATGTTAGCCAGCTCTTCGCATCTTGTGTTTCACCAAGCACAGTCAATCAGCCCTGTAGCATGGTCTATCTGGTGCTTGGTGGTTGTCCTTTTGGTGTTTTTGTTTTCATCCTAAGGCAGGCAACAAAATTAAGTGTAGCAAACCTTTGGTTGGCACCCAGATGTGGGTAACTGGCTGCATTTGCGTGGGTGGATCACAAGTTGAGAAGAATTTCCTTGGCCCTTTGAAAAATCAGATTTAGGAAGCATGGCTCTCTCAAAAGAATTGAAATTATGCTTTCCACAGTGTCAGCCCACCTTTGGGGCAAGATGAAATTGGTATTCTTAAATCATATAGTTCAAACTGACCACCATTATACCTCTAGCAGTGGATACTTAGTGCTGTATGACCAACCCCTGCCCCATGGGTTTACAGCTGGAAGTTATCAAATGACTTGGAGTTCTTTATTGGACGAACCCCTGCGCAATATAAATCTCTAGCACAATGTAGGAGAGAGACTAGAGCAGGCTTCCTCAAACTCGGCCCTCCAGATGTTTTGAGACTACACTTCCCATCATCCCTGACCACTGGTCCTTCTAGCTAGGGATCATGGGAGTTGTAGGCCAACAACATCCGGAGGGCTGAGTTTGAGGAAGCCTGGACTAGAGAGACTAAAGAGAGAAGGAAAGAAGGCAGAGACATTTTGGAAAACCTGTAACTAACTTCTCCTTGTGCAGGGAAAGATAACGCGACCCATCCTTCACTTCCTCCTCAGCTTCTTGCCGAGAAGGGTGAAGCCTTTGGTGACAAGAGATCTGTGAAAAATATGGGCAGCTAAGATTAAAAACTCAAACAGGCTATTGATTTCCTGCACCATCGGTCATGACTGTCATGGCTGGAAATAGAAATCACTGCTTTATGGAATTTTTTTGGATATGCTATTTTTTACCACACTGGCCATAGAGAGGGGTTGTGGCCTCTGAGTAAGAGAATTAATGCAACTTTATTCTCTGGGCAATATGGACTTTATGGTTTTCTGCTTTATATTTTTAAAAGAAAGAGCTTGGCAAAGTAAAAGAATGATAAAAATGAAAGAGAGGACATATGGTGCCAGACGTATCAAATTTGTTTTTACATAGGGTTATTACTGTTAAATCACTTTGGAATGCTTTATTGAAAGTGATCCAATAAGTAAATAAATCCTCACCATCAGTTTATTTGCACCCCAATTTTTGGGCAACCCCCCAAAAATAGCAATATAAGTAATGATTATTTCCTTTTTACAATATTTATTTGGGGCAAATAAATAAGGGGAGAAGTAACGATGGAGATGTAGTAATCTAAAATAGGAGAAACTGTGGTCTTCCAGATTCTGTTGAACTTCAGTTCCCATCAGCCTCAGCTTGCATGGTCAGTGTGCCAAGGCTGGATGATGGAAGCTGTGTGGAATAACCACCTGAGACACAGACATGTCTCACAGCAAACTGACATTTGCATCATGGATATTTGCAGCATCCCTGCCTTTTATATCTTCCAGGTGACTTATTTCTATTGGAGGAAACAAGCAAGAAAAGAAACGTCTTTGCTCAAGCAAAGTCATCTCATGAAGGAAGTGGATTCTCGGCCGTGCTTGAATTGACTGAGAAGGGACTCCTACCTTTATTTTAAACGAAAGTGATGATTGCGTTGGAGCTTGAATTCATAGGAGGAATGATCTTCCCAGAACTCTATCTCCAGGGAGCACCCATCAAATTCAGTGGAAGAGCTCGTGACATACCCTGAAATGTTCTAGTCTGACTCCCCTTACACAATCCACCTGCAGCTGCCCTCTGAAATGAATGGGATGTATCCAAGCCACCTTCTGCCGTTTCTGTTCAGTTCAACAGATCTGATACAAGAGGTGGTCCCAGGGGATTATGCTCAGAGAATAGGAATCAATTCCTTCTCAGAATATGGGCTCCAGAAAGTAAATTTCCTATTAAGTTTATATGTGCCATATTTTGATTTGTGTATCAGGCAGACAGCAAAAATAATAATATTGCCTAGTAATAACACCTAGCAGTTATACAGTGCATACGCAGAAAGCAATTTCCAGGAAAACTAGTAATGCATGGTTAATGAGATTCAGATATACAGACAGATTCAAGAGAGAGAATATCCCATAATGAATGTTAATATAATCCCATAAAGCAGATGATTCTTTGCAGAAATACAGGAGAAGTTAAATGCTTGTCTTCTTAAAATAAAAACTCAGAGATGAAATATACAGCTGAATTGCTTATGACAACTTAAATTTAACAGCAATTCATTTATTTTAGAATAGATAGGATTCCCATCCTTTTCATATATTTGAAGAAAGAGCCAAACAAACTTTAAAAAAATCATCTTTCTGATGTTGCAACCCATAGCAAATGGTCACTGGTCAGGAATATACTGATCTGAATTCATCAGGGCAAATTTAGACAGCACTACCATGATGCAGGGACGCAGGTGGCGCTGTGGTCTAAACCACAAAGCCTAGGGCTTGCCAATCGGAAGGTCGGCGATTCGAATCCCCATGATGGGGTGAGCTCCCGTTGCTCTGTCCCTGCTCCTGCCAGCCTAGCAGTTCAAAAGCATGCCAGTGCAAGCAGATAAATAGGTACCGCTCCGGCGGGAAGGTAAATGGCGTTTCCGTGTGCTGCTCTGGTCCGCCAGAGGCGGCTTAGTCATGCTGGCCACATGACCCGGAAGCTGTCTGCGGAGAAACGCTGGCTCCCTGGTCTGTAAAGTTAGAGGAGCAACGCAACCCCAGAGTCATCCGCGACTGGACCTAATGGTCAGGGGTACCTTTACCTTTACCATGATGCAATTGTTTTAGGCAGATGGTTCCTGGGACTGGTGGTCAACACTGAATCCCAGGGATGGAATTTTTTTTTTCTTTTTTGGCCTGAGGTCTGTATTTCCTCATGGTCAAACTTTTGGGGACCAGATCTCAATGGTGGGCAGGGCTGGAGGCAAAAACTGGGTGGGACCAAAAGCTAAAGAGCAGTGGGTCTGACTCTTACTTTTGTACAGTAGACTACATTCCACCATACAAAATCCAGAGGTTTCTGCACCCACATAAACCTCTATCTTTATGCCCAGGCATACAACAGGCATTACTCCAGTTCATGGTGCTGGAGGAGACTCTTGAGAGTCCCATGGACTGCAAGAAGATCAAACCTATCCATTCTTAAGGAAATCAGCTCTGAGTGCTCACTGGAAGGACAGATCCTGAAGCTGAGGCTCCAGTACTTTGGCCACCTCATGAGAAGAGAAGACTCCCTGGAAAAGACCCTGATGTTGGGAAAGATTGAGGGCACAAGAAGAAGGGGACGACAGAGGACGAGATGGTTGGATAGTGTTCTCGAAGCTACCAGCATGAGTTTGACCAAGCTGCGGGAGGCAGTGGAAGACAGGAGTGCCTGGCGTGCTTTGGTCCATGGGGTCACGAAGAGTCGGACACTACTAAACAACAACAACAACAACAACTCCAGTTCAAGAGCACATTCAAACCTGTTTGAGGGGAGGGGAGAGAACAGGACTGGTATGAGGTGTGTGGCTGGGTAGATGTGAGTGGCCGGGGAAGAGTCACAAGGGATGGATGGAGAGGACTATTCAACCCCCAGGTCTGAGGTTCCCTATCCCTGCTAAACTTCAGTTTCCATATGCTTAAAACATTCATTTTGCAAGGATGAGAACCTCAGGTCTGGAGGCCAAATGCAACGTTTGGAACTCTCACCAGGCCACAGCACTTCTCTTCAGGCCACACCCACTGCTAGTCCTGTGTGTTTTTGTCTGGTGAGAATGTGTCTGATAATGCTTCTTTGCTTTCCCGGATGATCAATAATGACGGACATGTGAGTAAATTAGCATTCGTATCTCTACCCACTTTTGCTTCTGGCTGCATCCAGCTCTGGCATGTTGCTTCAGAAGTCCGTCTAGAAGAAGACGTGGCTCCTAGCCTGAAAAGGTTTCCTCATTCCTGCTTTGGGATTTCTATAGAGCTGATTCCGAAGGTGCTCAGGCAGAAAGTGACATAGTCTTCAACTGCCCCGAAAATGCCAGGACTGTCATGAAAATCCTTAAGCCATAACGACTTCTCACTTTGTCACACCGAGTCCCAAGTTCCCAAGGGGCCTTCACTTCAGTACAGTGTCCCAACGTGTTACTGGAAGTTCAGATCTGTTCATCTCCCAACACATTTCTTAGATCTATGCCTCCCGTTCCTTCCCTCCCCCACTCAATATGGAGCCACTTCCTGTTTTTATGAAAACAAGATCTGGATCATGTGAATGCCCCTAAGAAAGTCTTTCACCATTTCCCCTCAGTTGCCCAGTCTCCCATAAACAAAGCAGTGGGTGGGGAAGCAAAGGCTTGTCCATGAGTCCACTGCCATGACTGTGAAGAGCATTGTTATAGTCACTTGGTTCTGACTTGATTTGTTCAGCTGCTGCATCTGCGTCCCTGCCCTGACCTCAGAGGAGGAGGAGGAGGAGGTGCTGGGTGTTGAGACGTGGTGGAAGCTGAAGGATAGCCGAAGCTGAAGCATGGTGCCAAGGTGGTGACCCTGCAGAAGAAAGTGGCTGTGCCGTAGGTGGAGCTGGGCACCTACCAGAGCTGTCTGGAGAGGGAGGAGATGCTGTACCTCAAAGCCCAGGCCAGCATCCCTATTTTCATCTGAGGAATATTTGAGGGTATGAAGTGAAGGAGATAAGGAAAAAGAGAAGCTGAGGGAGAAAATGGACAGGACTTGTAGAAAGACCTGCAGAATGAAAGCAAATAATAAAGGTCTGTGTGCATTTCTCACATCTTGAACAGCGTGACCCGAGCCTTTTAAAACACAAGCTACAGATGGGTGCTGTTTTCCTGCCTCCAATCTGCATTGAAAATGAGCTCCAGGTATGACCTTTTGCTTCAGGAGCAAGTATGTCTAAGGCCAGGACCATTTCGATCCCCTGTCAATCAGTCTTAAGTGGTTTTTATTTACTCTAGACATCCCATTAGGCAATGTGAATTGCAGCATTTATTTATTTTCTCCAGGTAATGAATTCTTGGCCCTCTCTCAAAGAGGAGAAAGAAAAAAAGTTACAAGAACCCTTTAATGAGATTAATCTGAACTCTAATTAACAGCAATAGAAAACTCCAGTGTACTTGACAAAAATAGCACCGGAATCGTTAACTCTAGACATCGCTAAGTGTGTGTGTGTGGGTGGGAAAATCCAGCTGAGATGGCAGGACCTTTATAGCCTGGAAATGGACACTGAGGAAGATTAAACCAGCCAGGCATTAGGGGGTGGCATGAGGGTCAGTCCAATATTTCTTTGAGGAAGAAAGGTGATGCTTAGAGAGTTGCCCTGAACATTTTTGCTGGCCTTACTGAAATTCTCTTGAGTTCCTTTTGAAGGTTGGATTGCCTTCAGCAAATGTCAGTTATTACCTAAGTCCCGTTAAGTTAGTTGTTCCATGAGTGGCAGAGTGGCACCCCAGTGACAGACCCAATTCACCCCACTTGCAAATGTTCAGTGAACACCAGAAAAGATCACTCAGATATGTAGCTGTACACTTGGATAGCTCTATCCACAGTTAGAAACCCTGCAAAGGGGGGCATTTTTCAGGGGTTCAAATGAAGCACATGGGTGAGGAGGAGGAGGAGGAGGAAGAGCATGACTGGGGATAGCTCTAGTATCAGGACTTGGCTCACCTGTTACGTATAAAGTAGGAATTTATAGTTCAAACCATCACACAGCTATGAAGAAAAGAAGAAATTACTGTGCAACACAGGCCAAGAAAGCCCTTTTTACACCAGTAGTGAGTTATAAAAGCTTGGACCTGATAGCTGGTCTGAACAATTGGGAAATTCATGCTTGGCGGCCACAGCTAGACTTTCCCCCACTCCATCTTTGTTTTGCCAGAGTGGTCACCTAGGGATAGGTGTTAACCACCCTACTTGCTAATTTTATTTAAATTCATTTCCTTGGGTGTTTCTCAGGTGTTTTGCCAGAGGAGGAACCCTGTTATTTGGTGACAGTCAAGAATTGTAGCTAAGGTATCTTCAGCTAAAAATGTGTATTGTATTTTCTATAGGAGCCTGCAACTCCCCCAATGGGAGCTGAGAAGAGAGGTGGAGCCAAGACATTTGGAACACAAACCAAAGCCTCAAAAGTCTAAATTCTTCATACAGGGGAGGAGGGTGACAACTGCAAGTCTTGCCAGTTCACCACTGCCACCACACTCAGGAGAGAACTGTCCCATTCCTCCACTGGATACCTCATTACTTCTTTGAGTTGAGTGGCTTTGGTGTTGTTTGGCCCTGTCACCATCATCTCGGTCAGAACTGAAGCCTGGTTTTCCTTAAAGCTAGATTTGTCTCTTCCCTGTTTCCGTGAAGACAACTGGAACAGGGTTCCCTAGTCCCCTGTGAAGAGATATTGATTGTTGAACCACTCTTGAGAATTGTAGCTCTGGGAGGGGAATAGGGGCTTCTTTCAAACAATTCTCAGTACATTTAACAAACCACAGCTCCCAGAATTCTCTAGGGGAAGCCATGACTGTTTCAAGTATTTTAAATATATGGTGTGAACGTGGTCTATATGTGCCTAAGACTTTGCCTATTTGCAAAGCCCCATTAACAGTAATCTTTCCATCTCTCAAGCTTAACAAAAAAATAATAATGATGGAATTCAGCCAAATTTTACTCAAATCTGACAGAATGAAATTAATGGACCTAGCTTAGTGATGTCCATTAATTTCTGTGGGTCTACTCTGAGTAAAACTTGGTTGAATGCCACCCAATGGACACAGTCTACCTCCTACTGGAGTCAATGACAAAAGTCCTATCCAATTTTTTATTTATTTTAAAAAATGATTTGTTTCTAGACACTTCCTTCTGTGGTATTAATCCCTGGCAAGTTTGTTTATTCTACAGACTCCTGTAAGAGGACATTATCAAAAAAGTTCCTAAGGGTAACAACACAGCCACAACCTTGCACACCTCAATTTTCTACCTTTCTTGGGAGCAGGAAGATAGCTGAACTCTGGTCTCTCAATTATAGGCAAACAGATGAGACACGGCTTGAAAAAGATGACTGTGCTTATTTCATGGGCCTACCCTTCAGGATATCACAGGGATGAATCCATTTATAAGCAACTTCCTCCACTCTTTTTATTTTCCACATAATTCATGGAGATAAGGAGCTGCATGAAGATATAATAGTCCGCCATTAGGATGGATTCAATCAGCTTTTCATATGAAGAGTGCTTTGACATTACCAGCCAAATGTAGGTTTCATTTAATTTGGCACTTTATAAGGTTTGCTGGAGGAATGAGCATAGCGTTGGAAGAAGGAAGTTAGAAAGCTAAACAAGTATTTCATCTTCCCGGCTCATTAACTCCAAAATGAGGAGGTACCTTGATTGGTCATAAAGGTGTCTCGAAGGCCCCCAAAGCCACAAGGCAGTAACTACAATTAGTTTCTCTTCAAAGAAATATACGAAGGAGATTATGCGCCGAACAGTAACAGCACCCAAATTGCAAATGTACCTTCAGAACTTTGGCAGCCTTTACATTTGAGTGCCATTTGCAGGATATAAACTTATAAAGCCATGGAAATTCAAAGCAGAAAAGTAGGGGTGTGTGTGTGTGTGGATATATCTTTTGCAGAAGCATCTGTTCATTGCTCTAGTGATTTAAGGACCTGGACTACTGTTTGCTGGGACAAGGAGGGGCTACTACAAACCTGAAACATTCCCTGATCTCACCACTTTGCCCCCTACTCACATAGTATTGCTGTGTCTCCAAACTGCCTCCCACCATCCTGATTGGGTAAACATGTGGAGGAAGTGAACAACCCTAATAAGAACATAAATATGCAGGAAACACAAATAATAGCACTCCATTACAATAATAAATAATAATCATCAATAGCAACCAGGAAAAAAACATGAGAAAACAGCATCAATGCATGTCACAGAAGGCATGTCCAAGGAGAACTTTCTTCACCTTCTCCCTGAACATGCTAAGGGGCAAAGGGATCTGAACTATTCAGAAAAAAAAAAAAATCTATAACCTGGGTGCCACCATCAAAAAGACACAATCAAGTACCCTCACATTCTGCACTTCACATGACAAAGGAATGGGCAAAAAGCACATCTCCTTATGATCTTAGTATACCATAGGCTCTGGAAAGTGGACGTGATTCTTCAGACATCCTGGTCCTAAACCAGGCTTCAAAGATGGAAACTAGCACCTTGAATGGGTAACAGCCCATGCAAGGAGATCAGAAATGAACGGAGGAGGTTTCTTCCAAGCAATTCTGATTTCTTCTTTTGAGGAATCTCTGTCCACAGTCTTTTCTTTGGTTTGGTGGAATACACCCCACTCAAACAGAGTGCCTGATGTCTTGAGCATGATTCATGGAAAATCATTAATATATAAGTATGATTAATACTTAAGTATAAGCCATACTTGATATGAGCGTGCCAACTACAGGAACCAAGTGCCCATGAACTAGGTTTGATGGGTTAAGGAGCAGTGTCTCAATTCATGGGAGATGACAGCACTTCAGCACCATATATGAAAAAGAGGTGATAGTGAATTCTTTTTCTCTAGACTCCAGGAAAACAACACCCAAAGGGCTTCTGAGAATGCTGGTTGAATCCAAGCAACACAAGAAACAGGGTAAGGAGACTGTTATTCCCCACCGAGGTCCTTGACCTTTTTGGTCTTTGGTTTCTTCAACACCTCACCCTTGGCCTCCTGGCCAGTCCTAGGAGGCCTTGTCCCGCATGTCTCCATCACTCCTGGAGGGACATATCAGCCTAGAAAATTGTCAGAGCCAACTATGCACACATCTAGAGCTGAACCGGGACTCTGAGGAAAGGAATTCAAGCATTACAGCCACAGAGGGAATATGACAAGCAAAGCAGCTGCATATATGGACAGGAGAGTATTTTGAACCAGTCCAATTTAGGTGACTTCAATGCAGGTACTTTGCACAGATTTAGGTGTCTTCAAACATCCACAAACATTCTGTCTTCTTAAGGAGCTTTGGAAGATGCTGAAGAAATTGTCAGGTAAAACTATTTGGGCAACCTGCGGTCTAGTTTATACATCCAGGAAGATCTTTATGCATTTTCTCATTTTAACTATTATGTATTTATGGATGTTTTAAATTTATTTGTGTGTATGTTTGTGTGTGAATGCTTTTCACTGACTTTATTATTATATGTTGCATAGCACCTTGATATATGTTCATGAAAGTGCAGATTGTGGGAGGAATTCAATGCTGTACTCTTCTGATTATTCCAATGGCACAAACAGTTTGGTTTGTCAGACACAACAATCCCCTCCTCTCCTCCACTTGCACACTGTTACGGGGTTCTCCTGACACTTCCCTTGACAATTTAGGGGTGCAGGCAGAGAAGGGGAACCTCGTTTCACAACCAGAGGGCTGTCAGGATTCATTAGTTGAATTCCACCCTGTAAATAGGTAAATAAAAATAAATATGTAAAATTTCTAGTAGATAGCACAGGGCTATCTCCTGTATATGTGTCTCTCAAAGACAAAGAACACAGTGGGGCAATATATCCTAGTGGAGCAGCAATAAAACTGCTAGCACATTTGCAAAGCTAAGCAGGGTCCAGTATAGTTTCATATTGGATGGGGGACTGCGTGTTGGGATCCCTGCATTACAGGGGATTGGACCCGATGACCCTCAGGGTCCCTTCTGACTCTACAATTCTACGATTCAATCAGTAATGGATAGTTGGTGCTTTTCCAACCCCCTGAAAACAGACCTATATTTTTTAAAAAAACACCAGCAGTAGATAAGAAAGTAAGAGCCTGCTACATCCAGACCCTCCAAGTGTCCCTATTTTCCAGGGAAAGTCCCAGATTTACAGAAGCTGTCCTGGTTTCTGACTTGAACCCAGAATGTCCTGCTTTTTTAAGGACTTCCCTGTTTTCATCAGATAAATGCTGGAATGTATGGTAGGACATTGTATGGGAAATGCATCTGTAAGACAAAATGTATCGAGGAATTAGTGATCTAACACAGAGCCCTTCCTGCCTCTGTTCCTTCCCCTCCCCTTGCTCTTGTTAAGTTTTTTGATGGTGTGAGAACAGTGTTAGATGTTTGAGAACATTGGGAGGTAGTGAAACCCACTCACAGCTCCACCCACCCACAGCTGCCTTAATCAGTTTGGGAGGATAGCGCTGGGCACCATCTTTGATGTTGGACATTGTTTTGAGAAAGTGAGCATTGGGAGGTGTTGGCTAATGGATGATCTGCATGTAGTCAGTCTTGAAAGCCACACAGGCTATCTAAAACATTGGACGATATGGGCAGAGTTTCTCTGAAGCTCATGCATGGACTGATCGGCCGCAGGGCCGTGGAAACTGAGACTACCTGGGGGAGTCACTTCACCGCTTCTTGAGGGCTTCCAAGTGGCAGATTGAAGTGCTTGCTTGGTATGTATACATTGCTTGCTATTTTAGAATAAAATCTTGAATCTTCTCACTCACTTGGGTATTTTGTATTGCTTCTGAACCTCATTTTAAAAGAACCACCTTGCCTTTGGCAAGATAGACGTCCCTAATTCCATTGGAGGGTATGGAGTTATGGGACAGAGAAAAGGAGATAAGTAACTATACACCGTTTAGAAGACAACTAAAGGCAGCCCTCTACAGTGGCACCTCGGGTTACAGACGCTTCAGGTTGCAGACCATAGCTGTCAACCTTCCCTTTTTTTGGCGGGAAATTCCCTTATTCCAGCGCCGTTTCCCGCTGCTTCCCGCTGCTATCCCGGATTGTTAGATATCCCGTAGACTGTCCCTGGGACAGGTGAGGCTGCTGTTCCCTTATTTTTGAGGCTGCTGATCCCTTATTTTCAAATCTGAAAGTTGACAGCTGTGTTACAGACGCTTAAGGTTACAGACTCCGCTAACCCAGAAATAGTACCTCAGGTTAAACACTTTGCTTCAGGATGAGAACAGGAATCGTGTTCCGACGGCACGGTGGCAGCAGGAGGCCCCATTAGCTAAAGTGGTACCTCAGGTTAAGAACAGACCTCCAGAATGAATTAAGTTCTTAACCCGAGGTACCACTGTATAGAGACGTTTTCCAGTGCTTAATTATGTTTTTATATATGTTTGAAGCCACCTATAGTGGCTGGGACAACCCTGTCAGATGGGTGGAGTAATAATAATAATAATAATAATAATAATAATAATAATAATAATAAAGGTAAAGGGACCCCTGACCGTTAGGTCCAGTTGTGTCCGACTCTGGGGTTGCAGCACTCATCTCGCTTTATTGGCCGAGGGAGCCGGAGTACAGCTTCCGGGTCATGTGGCCAGCATGACTAAGCCGCTTCTGGCGAACCAGAGCAGCACACGGAAACACCGTTTACCTTCCCACCGGAGCGGTACCTATTTATCTACTTGCACTTTGGCATGCTTTCAAACTGCTAGGTTGGGAGGAGCAGGGACTGAGCAATGGGAGCTCGCCCCATCGCAGAGATTCGAACCGGCGACCTTCTGATCGGCAAGTCCTAGGCTCTGTGGTTTAACCCACAGCGCCACTCGCATCCCTAATAATAATATTAGGAAGTCCCTATTTTCATTGGAGAAATGTTGGAGGATATGCAGACTGGGGTTCCATCTTCTCCTGCATCTTGTTCTCACAGCGGCTTCCCAGATGCCTATGGGAAGCTGACAAGCTGCATTTGAGCACCACAGCACCCACTGCTCCTGCAGTTTCAAGCACCTGTTACTCAGATACAAACTACTACCAGTAGAGGTTACCAGTAACTTCAGCCTACTGTAAGGAAGGGGGCACTGAGACTTCAGGGGCAGGCACCTTCCACTTACCTGCTCATATCCCTTCGAAGAATTTATCTTCCCTTGTTGCTGTTAAATCTCCTTACTCTGCACATGTAGTGGCAAAGGGACCCAGATCCCCTCCTCTTTTGAGAAAAGTCAAAGTTCTGAAGTTTAAAGCCGTCGTGCACATCAGAATCAGCTTCTTGTACAGAACTTCTAAAGGGGTTCCAAGCAGCCGAGTCACGGAGGTGAGCGACATAACTGGTGACGGCTTTAACTCTAAACGCTCGTGCCTTTGTCACTTTGTCAGAACACGAGCAGAAATGAATCGTAGCGCTGCTATCAATGTGACAGAAGGGACAGAGGACAGCACATCTATTTCCTTGTGTTAAATGAAGAGGGAGAATTTCAAAAAGCCCGTATTTGCACTGGGGGAAGGGGAGGGAGTGAAAGAAAATGGCCTTTTTTGGCCTCCCACTTTACATGAAAGGGTTCTTTCTGTGCGGTTTGCTTTCTTCATTATCCGACAGCATTCCCCCACAGCGAACAGAAGTGAATGACAGGCTACTCTGGAATGCTTGAGGCCACGTGAGAAACAGAAGTGGAGGAAGGAGGCACCAGCAAAGCAATATTTTATATTGTGTTCTTTCTAGAGACGGTTGAATCAGCTTCCTTCTGGGTTCTGTCACTTTGTATACGCCTCTTCTGTCCCATTCCTGCACTGAGCTGCAATTGCATTTTATTTTTAAATCCATATGGAAATTCAAATTTAGACCCATGTTTAAATATGTATCTTTAACTGTTTTCTCTCAGACCCAAGCCTTTCTAAAGGCTTTTATCTGGAAATGTGCCTTTTTAGGTTCGTTTTGATACATTTTTGAGCCAAGGCATGTGTCAGAACATTCAGGAAGTGTTGAAGCTGGTTGGTAACCAAGGATGCATTTGAACTATACATTTAAACTTTAAAGCAATATGATGCCAGTTTAAGCAGTTGCAGCTTCCCCCAAAGGATTCTGGGAGCCGTAGTTCATTAAGCATTTTGAGAGTTTTTAGGAGCTCCCTATTGACTTGACAGAGCTACAGTTCCCAAAGTGGTTAAACAATCAATTGCTTTTCACAGAGAACTCTGTTAATTGTAGCTTGTATTGGGGGAGTGAGGATCTCCCAATCACTTTTAGCACCCTTATTTGACTACAATACCCAGGATTCTTTGGGGGAAATCTGTGACTGTTGTATAATAATGTTTTAAATGTTTTAAATGCAAGCTGTGACCTACATTCTCAACTGCAACCCACAGTCCAGGAGGTGCAGATTCGGGACTCAGCTACATTAGTAAAAAATATAATATTTTAAATGAGATATAACACTGTGACACCAGGTGGTGCTGTAGAGCTGAAATCAGAACTCTATGAAATTTTCCATTGTGAGCTTTAAAATGTTTTTCCCCCAGAGCATTTTCAGATCGTTTTTCATAGCTGTGTAGATGCAGCCCAGGACTGTTCATATCTAGCAGTTGCAAAGCCTGAAATCTTCAAGCATCCCTGCTTTATCTGAGATTCCTGCACTGCAGGGGGTTGGACTAGGTGACCCTCAGGTCAACCACAATTATATGACTCTATGGTCATTTGCATCAGGCAAAGGGATATTTAATCTCTGACATGCCCAGATCTCAGGCAGAGATTTTTACCACTGAGGGATTGAGGCTGAGACTGTGATTTCCCTGTGGCCCTTTCCCCAAACACTTTATAGGACTGAGCCTAGTGTGTGTAAAAATTGGGATGCTCATGGGGGAAAAGAAAGATCAATAAAGATCAACATAATAAAGGTTCAATACCAAAAGTTTTCAAACACTGCTCTCATATTAGCGATGAACAAACACTGCTACTTTTTAATGAAATCTAATTGGAACTGCATATTTCATCTTTGTTGGAACCTTTATCTTGTCTCCAATTTACCAGAGGTAAAAATTACTTTTTTTCCTAAGTACTGTGTGTTTCTGTTTTCAGCCTTAAAATCAATTACCACTGGCAGAGAGTAATTAAACAAGCTAATGAGATGTTATTTTAAATTACAACCTGATTTTCTTTCAGGCATCTTTGCAGTGAGCCTTAACTACCCTTTTCTGCATTGTTGAGTTTCATTCCCCCCCCCTCCTCCTTTTCTTTTCTTCCTGGGCTTGTTTTCCGTTCCATGTTTTCGGTGACTTGCCGCCTACTTTCATACCAGGAAATAATTAGCTAAATATTTTAATTAGAGGTTTCGGAAAACATCGGCAGGGCATTCCCTCAATGGAAAGTTATTTGATATTGTGGGGGGAAGAAAAACCTCACTTAACCGTGTGGTGTGTGGAACTCTGCCATATGAGAAATTGCCTTCCGCAGTTAACTTCAGCAGCCGGGTTAATTGAATTCCATTCATCTAAGAGCACCATTGAGTGTGCTGTGGAGTCATTTAAATGGGTTACTGACCCTTTTCTGCATTAACTTTCCAGATGTGTGTACTAAAAGGATCTCATCTGAAGATGATGCAATGCCATGGCCAATTATTCTGATGGCAGATGGGTGAGAGAACAGTGAATTGGTTCTTCTTCCCCTTCTTCTTCTTCTAAACATATATATGGTAAAAAGGTAAAAGGTATAGGACCCCTGGATGGTTAAGTCCAGTCAAAGGCGACTATGGGGTCGCCTTACACTCATCTCACTTTCAGGTCAAGGGAGCCAGTGTTTGACCACAGACAGCTTTCCAAGTCATGTGGCCAGCATGCCTAAACTGCTTCTGGCACAACAGAACACCATGACGGAAACCAGAGAGCTCGGAAACGCTGTTTACTTTCCCGCCACAGTGATACCTATTTATCTGCTTGCACTGGTATGCTTTCGAACTGCTAGGTTGGCAGGAGCTGGGACAGAGCAACAGGAGCTCACCCCATCATGGGGATTCGAATCGCTGACCTTCCGATCAGCAAGCCCAAGAGGCTCAGTAGTTTAGACCACAGCGCCACCCACTCTCCTGAATAACGTAACAATCCAGGGACCAAGAGTGTAAGGGATGCCTGATAACTGCCGCATCAAATGATGACTTGCAAGCGTTGATGAGACACAGGTTCAAATTCTCACTGACTCCAATATGGATGTCACAGAATGTCAATGGATCCATCACTCTCTCTATACTTCACATACTTCAAAGGGTGCTGCGAGGATAAAATCGAGGAGAGGGAAGAACACGTATGCTTTCTTGTATCCCTTGGAGGAAAGGTGAGATATAATTATAGCAAATAAGAAGGAAGGAAGGAAGATCATTGGTGTAGCATTAATAATGTCACTGTTTGGTAGGGATCTGTTTCTCATTTGTCCACAGCATTAAATCACTTCTTTCCACTTCTGAATCCGTTTGCATTTTAACGATAAAAATCTTGAAAATTCATGCAAGAAATTTCCCAGAGTGTGATGCATTTTGTACACTATTTTCAAAAGTATGTGCACACTGGGGGGGGGGGGAGGGCAGACTTTCTCCTCTTAGGTGCATTTTTGATAAGAAAACCACCTCCCAAATTCCGGAGAAGTGTGAATTTGGATGCATTTGCGATTTGTGTATTTGATTCGTGTATTTGTTCAAAGATGGCAAATTATGTAGCTTCACATTAAAATGCAGACTCAACTAACCCCCCCTCCAACTAATTTAAAGGCAATTAATGGGCTTCAGAATGCACTGCACAGCTGGAATGGAAGATGATGATCTGCATGCAGAGAGAGTCAAATGCCCCACATTTTATATGATTGAAATACCAATGTTGGTAAAATAATTCTGCGTTTTCCATCAACCTAGTTATGTTTCCTGAGGAATAAATGAGAGGATAACTCCACCTGATGCACAGTAGTAAAATTGCAGTTGTTAATGAAAACAAGGATTCTGCCCCCCCCCCCCAGTGAATTTCCTTGCAGAATAGCAATAATATCAGTGGTATTCAGTGGGGACATGCAAATGGCTGTGAGGAATTTTTGCCAGCCTTACTCAGATCCTTTTCACTCCTCTTGGAAGTCCACCGTGATTTCGCAAAGCGAAATCACCCTGGAATGTTACTTAAGGTGAAACTTGGTTGCAATTTGAAGAATGTGTCAAATGTCTCGGAGAAATGTTGCTAGCCTTGGCAACATTTCAAGTGCTCAAGTGTTTCCTCGAACATTTTAGGTGTTTTACATACATTCCTGGATAGCTCAGTCGGTAGAGCATGAGACTCTCGGGGACGTGGGTTTGAGTCTCACGTTGGTCAAAAGATTCCTGCATTGCAGGGGGTTGAACAAAATGACGCTCGTGGTTCTTTCCAACTCTACAATTCTTTGATCCTATTTACAGAAACAGCCCTGTTTATAACTTCAGATAATATCCAGTGACAGCTTTAGTACTGGGTTGTACACTGTTTCATCGGTCATGAATGCCAGCAGCTATAGGCAAATTTTCCCCATCATGGCCTCTCCCCTGGGATGGGAACTGCAGGGAAATGAGAGAGGCACCATCCAATTAGGAACATAGTAAGCTGTGGTCTAAACCACAGAGCCTAGGGCTTGCTGATCAGAAGGTCGGCGGGTCAAATCCTCGGCATGGGGTGAGCTCCCATTGCTTGGTCCCAGCTCCTGCCCACTTAGCAGTTCATAAGCACGTCAAGTGCAAGTAGATAAATAGGTACCACTTCAGTGGGAAGGTAAACGGCATTTCAGTTCGCTGCTCTGGTTCGCCAGAAGCAGCTTATTCATGCTGGCCACATGACCAGGAAGCTGTTTGCGGACAAACGCCGGCTCCCTCGGCCTATAGAGCAAGATGAGCGCTCAACCCCAGAGTCGTCCATGACTGGACCTAACGGTCAGGGGTACCTTTACCTTTAAGCTGACTTATCCTGAGCCAGACCATTAATTCATCTAACTTTGTATTTTCTGCACTTATTAAAATCACTCTCTAGGTTTCAGAAGAGGGTCACTCCCAACTCTAACCGGAGATACCAGATTTTGGACCTACAACCTTTGGCATGTAAAACAGGTGCTCTACAAGTAAGCTATAGCCTTTCCCTGTTGGCACCGGGTAGCCAAAGGCTGGATTTTGCTACACATGCTCAAATCCTAAACAAAAACATATACACTGTGAGATTTGATTTTTATAGTATTACACCGCATATTTGTTGATCCAGGGCAATCATCTTAAAACAGCTCCCCATGGACTTTATTCTGAATACTGACCGGGACATAACCCATTGAAACAAAACAAAGTTTAATTGATTTAATTGGCCTTTGGATGAAGCTCTTTTGAAACTATCAAGAGTGTTAATGATATTAGAGGCAAGCCCTTGATTAATACACCCAGTCACCAAAGTTTATTTTTATTAGGTTAATTATTTACAACATTCCCTAATTTACAATAAAGCTGTCATTCCACTAGCTACAAAAGTGGCCGTTACTTTGTTTCTTTTTAATTTAATCAGATATTTAAAATCCAGTGTCATCTTCTTCTTCTTTCCGTCATTTAATGACTTCAAGTAGTGGTATTAATTTAAGGGGGTGGGGAGGGAGAGAGCGCTTTCCAATCAAACTGGTGAGTAAATGCATTTATGTAGGCAACTTTTAGCTAATTTAGTCTGTTGAAGTGCAACATTTTAAAGGACAGGAGCTCCATCTTGTGGCTATGAAGACGTGAAATATATTTTGCACTTTTCCAAATTATTTTATTCTTAAAAAAAAAAGCCTGCATAATTTGAGCCCTATGAAGTCATCTGGAGATTCTACAGCGTCCTGCTCCCCCATTTTTACGGTTCCAGACAGATACGAAAACCAACAAACAAAACTCCAGGAAGTTTATAATACCCATTGTGCATCACTATAGCCACATTCACACCAAACATTGAAAGCACTATGATAACACTTTCGGCAAGCATGGCTTTGCCCAGGGAATTCTGGGAGCTGAAGTTTGTTAACCATGCTGAGAGTTCTTAGGAGACCCCATTCAGCACCCATAACAAACCACAGCTCCCAGAATTCTTCAGAGGAAGCCATGACTGTTTAATGTGATACAACAGTGCTTTAAATGTACGGTGTGAATACGGCCTATATGGGTTGGTGAGTTATGTTTGCCTGCATGCTGTGCAGGCCTATTTCAAACAGGCTCCCACCCCCACCCCCATGACAGAATTTCACTACACTATCAGAATATGGAACATTGGGGCCCATTCCATTGGCTCAGCTGTCATTTGGCTCTTCCCTTCCCTGAGCTGATTGCATTCCAGCTGGACATTATCGTAACACCTTTTCTCTTCCCTCTTCTCCCTCCTCCCCTTTTGTGTTTCATCCATAAGCCTACAGGCGGGGACTGCCTGCTTTTTCCTATCTTGTACAGCGCTCAGAAAAAAAGAAATCAGTTTTAGAAATCATTATTAACAGTGACAAGAATAATCTATCCCCAAGGTTTTGTTTGTTTAATGTAACATATAAAAAGGTAAAGGTACCCCATACCAATTAAGTCCAGTCATGGACGACTCTGGAGTTGCGCGCTCATCTTGCTCTATAGGCCGAGGGAGCTGGCATTTGTCTGCAGACAGCTTCCAGGTCATGTGGCCAGCATGACTAAACCGCTTTTGGCGAACCAGAGCAGCTCACAGAAACGCTGTTTAGCTTCCCGCCGGACCGGTACCTATTTATCTACTTGCACTTGATGTGCTTTTGAACTGCTAGGTGGGCAGGAGCAGGGACCGAGAAATAGGAGCTCACCCCGTCATCGGGATTCAAACTGCCAACCTTCCATTTGGCAAGTCCTAGGCTCTGTTATTTAGACCACAGCGCCACACATATCCCTGTAATGGAACATATACAGTGGTACCTCGGGTTAAGTACTTAATTCGTTCTGGAGGTCCGTACTTAACCTGAAACTGTTCTTAATCTGAAGCACCACTTTAGCTAATGGGGCCTCCTGCTGCTGCCGCACCGCCGGAGCATGATTTCTGTTCTCATCAGATTTCTGTTCTCATCTCATTGCTTGAAACAAGCAGCCGCATAAAGTAAGGGATAAGAAAGACAAAAGACTGAAGGCAAAGAAAGGGAAAACGGGATGTGTTAAAGGGGAAGTGCAGAGTGCCATAGGACTACTGCAATGTGCTCTATGTGGGGCTACCTTTGAAGGTGACCCAGAAACTACAGCTAGTCCAGAATGCTGCAGCGAGACTGGTGACAGGGAGTGGCCGCCGGGATCATATAACACTGGTCTTGAAAGACCTACATTGGCTCGCAGTACGTTTCTGAGCACAATTCAAAGTTTCGGTACTGACCTTTAAAGCCCTAAATGACCTAGGCTCAGTATACCTGAAGGAGCATCTCCACCCCCATCATTCTGCCCGGACGCTGAGGTCCAGCTCCGAAGGCCTTCTGGCAGTTCCCTCAATTCGAGAAGTGAAGTTACAGGGAACCAGGCAGAGGGCCTTCTCAGTAGTGCTGCCTGCCCTGTGGAATGCCCTCCTATCAGATGTCAAACAAATAAACAACTATCTGATGTTCAGAAGACATCTGAAGGCAGCCCTTCAGTTTTTAATGTTTGATGTTTTATCATGTTTTAATATTCTGTTGAGAGCCACCCAGAGTGGCTGGGGAAGCCCAGCCAGATGGGCGGGGTATAAATTATTATTATTATTATTATTATTATTATTATTATTATTATTATTTGCATTTGCATCTGCGGTTTAGCCAGAACTGAAGCCTTGGCATGTCCAAGAACCTTAGGGCCAGAAGGGTGAACAACCATCACCCAAAACAACTTCTGTACTAAAGAGTACCTAAGAAAATCCCTGCTGGATCAGCCAGCGTCTTGTTGTCACAGTGGAAAACTAAATGCCTATGGGGAGTCCCCAGGCGAGACATAAATACCATGACATTCTCCCCAGTTGTGATTCCCAATAGCTAGTATTCAGAGGCATGCTGTCTCTCACAGTGGAAGAAGAACATATTCACTTACCCTCCATGAAACCTGACCGTTATACTTTGCAAGGTCAATAAGGTTACTGATGCCTGAGCTCAGTAACCCCACCAATTTCTTTAATTTCTTTTGTGCTTGGCCAAACACTCTCAAACACAATTACTGACTTCTTCAGTACAGTATATGGCACACTTGCAAATTACCTTCCTCACTATCCAAGAAAGAGCTGCTCTCATTAGAAACATTTTCTTAAAATTAAATTTTAATCCTCGGGCAGCAGTGTTTGCAAAGATGTACTTGATCTTGACAGACGTGATTTATGTTTCCCAAAGTAACACTAGATTGGATTCAGCACTTCTATTACTTTTAATAAAGGCTGATAAATGAAGCTGTGCACTTTTGGAACATTCCTCCCTTTGTATCTCTTTTTCTTTCTTTCAGTGCTTCATCTGAAGTTTTTAAGTAGTTAAAAAATGAGTGGGGCAGGGAGGAGGAAGGGGGAAATGATAGATTTTTTAAAAAAGTCATTTTTATTTCCTTTTTTTCTTCATCATGTGGCCATGATGCCACATACACTACTTGATATCCCATAATGGAAACAAGTCACAAACGAATGTTTTTGTATTAATGGAACCAGAATTTTGCCACAAATACTTCCTAGCAGGATCTAGAACAAACTTGTCTAATGTGCTATTTGATGCTTTCATTATTATCTGTCTGTTTCTCTGTCTGCCCACTTGTAAATATAGAAATGCAGTTAAAATGTGTCTTTGGAGATAAAATACTTTTAAGAATTGTGTGTTTTCAGAGAAAATACATTTAGAAATATGTATTTGAATGCAAATTTTCATCTGGTGTTTGTTTCTTTGTTTTTAATGCAGACGAGTGCCGAAATAGGTTGCAGTAGATTTATGAATAAACACACATCAAAGTGGAGGGAACCATAAATCTTTCCATCTGTACACAGTAACTTTCTTCATATTAGCAACCTCTTATTCAGAAGTCTCTTCTCCAGAGGAATTGGCATTACACATACCCATCCTTTCCTGGAAAGAATTCAATCTGATACTCTTAGGGCAAAGCCTCTGTTACACACACAGCCAGGTACAGATTCATAGGTTTATTCACAGAGAGTATCTCTTTCTTTCATCCTTCACCCTGGGTGTCTCTTGTATCTTTGGACCCCTATGTAAAACCTGAACCCTTGCTTCTTTCCACAGACTTACAAAAATGTGATCCCATGCAGCACAGCAGGCCTCACACCACCCCTCTGAGGACCAAGAAAGGCTTCTGTAGTACAATGTCCATTATCTCCAGAGCAAAGGGATTCACAAAGCCTATTGAGTAAGAGCACATTCCCATTATTCTCACTGTGCTTTCCTGTAGTGCAGACTTTATCGAACGGCCGGGATGAGCTGAACAGAAAGATAAGGCCTTGGCATATGTTGCAGGGTCTGGCTGTTGGTTTGCACTGAAGCTAACAATGGACTTAACATCACAAAAGTGTTATGAGGTGGTGTTCTCTGTGTGTCTGTTGCTTTGTTCTTTCCTGAATCTTGCTTGTTCTTGTTTTTGTGGAGGAAGACAAAGGGGAGAAATGAAACATCCCATTCTTATATAGCATTTATCTCTTTCGGCCAACATCCTCTGTTTATTCTTTGATAGCTGGCAGAAAATAATGGGGAAAGGCAAAAGAGCAAATAATATTTGGTCTGTATAGAATTGTCAAGAATTAGTGTACCAGAAGCAAAAACATTGTGTTCGAATGCTTAGAATGTGGCCTCTTTGCAAAACAGTGTTTCCAAACATTTTCCTTAGGCAATTTTAAAACCACCCATTGCAAAGGTGGTGGTGGGTGGGTAACAAGAGCTGACAATGGAAATATGAAATATTACAGGCATGTTTAAAAACAAGCTTATCTGACCTATTTTTAAAAGTTAGTTCTACAGTAAATTTCATTACTCTGCAGATGTGAAACCTGCAGGAAGGATTTCATCAATTTCCTCTTTTCAGAGTTGAACCAAATTACCTGAACAGAAAAATCTGTTGGCTGAAGCCAAATTCAGTCAAATCTGTGTCAGAGTTGCCTATTTTCAGTATTGTTCAGTAGAATCAGCAGCCCAGAAGCTGTCACACACTTGAATTTTCCCTCAGTGACACACTGGCCAGATTCAGATATAAGATTCTTTGCTGAGTTTGAGCACTCTCCCTTTCTACTCTCTCTCCCAGCCCCCGTTTCATCTTCTCACACGTATCTCTTCCACGTTTTCTAAACCACAGTTTCCCATGGTCTCAAAACTGGGAAACTGTGGTTTGAATGCTCCTACAAATCAGGATTGCATACCTCAGTTTGATGCTGATTTATAATCCTCATCTGTAGTGGGCGGGAGGAAGCTGCCACTCAGACTATTGGTCCATCTATCTCAGCATTGTCTACCCCAGGGTTTCCCAAACTTGGGTCTCCAGCATTTTTTGGACTACAATTCCCATCAGCCTGGACCACTGGTCATGCTAGCTAGGGATGATGAGATTTGTAGTCCAAAAACTGCTGGGGACCCAAGTTTGGGAAACCCTGGTCTTCACCAACAGGCAGTGGCTCTCTGTGTCTCTGCCCTACCTGGAGATGTCAGTGATAGAACTTGGAACCTTCTGCATGCAAAGCTCTACCACTGAGCCATGGCCCTTCCACTTCAACCACAGCTTCCTGGTTCAGCAGAAATTAACATGTTGATAAGTATTTAAAGATTTGGATCTGAAGATGTCATGGGCTGCTTGGATGCAGAGGAACGGTGGGAGGAACCAGCGGGGAAACCACCAAGGAAAGAAGGCTCAGAGCCCAGGGAGTGGTGGAGGAACAACAATGAGTGCTCAGAAAGGGGAAAGGGAGAAGACTGGGAAGAGGAGGTGGCAGAAGTGGAAGGGGTTTAGTGAGCTGGGAGAGTCTGTGGCAGAGACAAGTCCAGAAACAGAGGGAGAAGCTGAAGCAGGAGGGTGGGAGGAGAGAGGCCAAGAGGCAGAAATGAGTAGGGCTGGTGAAAGATATGGGTGTGTCCCATTCCTGCTACAGGGGTCAGCAAACTTTTTCAGCAGGGGGCCGGTTCACTGTCCCTCAGACCTTGTGGGGGGGGCAGACTATATTTTTTTTTGGGGGGGGGGAGAAAAAAGAATGAATTCCTGTGCCCCACAAATAGCCCAGAGGTGCATTTTAAATAAAAGGACACATTCTACTAATGTAAAAACACACTGATTCCTGGACCATCCGTGGGCTGGATTTAGAAGGCGATTGGGCCAGATCCGGCCCCCGGGCTTTAGTTTGCCTACCCATGTGCTAAAGCAAGCCCCCCCTCCTTTCCTCCCTTCCTCTGGTTTCCCAGAACCAGAAGAGACATGAAACAGGAGGAGCAAAGTCAGTCTGCAGAAACAGTCTTCTATTATTATTATTATTATTATTATTATTATTATTATTTAAAAAATACAGCAGAAGCAGAGCACCAAAAGGAAAGAAAAAATGCAACTGGGAAAAAAAACACAGTTCAAAAACATTGAAAACAAACATACTTATTGTACAGTGGTACCTCAGGTTAAGAACTTAATTCGTTCTGGAGGTCTGTTCTTAACCTGAAACTGTTCTTAACCTGAAGCACCAGTTTAGCTAATCGGGCCTCCCACTGCCGCCATGCTGCCGCCGCACCATTTCTGTTCTCATCCTGAAGCAAAGCTCTTAACCCGAGGTACTATTTCTGGGTTAGCAGAGTCTGTAACCTGAAGCACCTGTAACCTGAAGCGTCTGTAACCCGAGGTACCATTGTATAGTATTCCCCCCACCCACCCGCAGCTTCCCTCCACCACAATTCGACTTCTTTAAATCTCTATCTCCACATTTATTCTTGCATTCTCCGAATGTATCATTATTTGTACTTCTTTTATCTCTTTTATTTTCCAGTTCATACATATACTTTACATTTTTATTCTAGGCATATTAGCATATCTTTCTTAGAATAGTCTCTGATTGCTTCTTGGTGGGGGGGCGGGGCGGTGGATGGGACCCTGGAAAGGAAGAGACATAGATGGCTGTGGGGAAGCAGAGACCTTCAGTCTCAGCAACTGAGCTACTGAGGGTGAGTTCCTGTCCTCATTAGGCCTGACACTCTGACCAGGATGTGCAGATCCTGTTGTTGCTAATTAAAAGTTAACACCAATGCGTACGGTGTGATTTACTGCTGGCTCGCTCCTGTCAGAAGATGGGGGAAATATTGTGTAACAGAAAGTTGGAAAGAGTGAATGTTTTTAATAATTTAGTTTCTGTAACTGACAGAAGGATAATTGGGAGCCCTTGTTAGTTTTCTTTCTTTTCTTCTTTTTAAAAAAATTCTTCTCTTGCTTTCTTCCTTGCTTTTTCTGTGGCGTCCTCTGCTCTGGGCCATTATTGGAATCCAAGGACTGCACACACACACAAAGGGGGTAGATGGTTGGTGGCAGGAACCTGAGTGAGAGGCAGGGAAGCAAAGATCTCCCAGGGTGGGAGAGTGGGAGAAGGAAGGAAAGCTAGCGGGTGATAGCTTTCGCTGTGTGGCAAGGGTTAAGAGCTTGGGTAGGCAACCTAAGGCCTGGGGGCCAGATTCCGCCCAGTCGCCTTCTAAACCCAGTCCACAGACGGTCTGAGAATCAGCATGTTTTTACATGAGTAGAATGTACCCTTTCATTTAAAATGCATCTCTGGGTTATTTGTGGGGCATAGGAATTTGTTCATTTCTTTCCCCCGAAATATAGTCCGGCCCCCCACAAGGTCTGAGGGACAGTGGACAGGCCCTCTGCTGAAAAAGTCTGCTGACCCCTGGTTAAGAGCTACCTTTGAGAGTTGGACCACCCATAGAGGAGACCTGGGAGGGTTGTTGGAACAAATGCATATACAGTGGTACCTCAGGTTAAGTACTTAATTTGTTCCAGAGGTCCGTAGTTAACCTGAAACTGTTCTTAATCTGAAGCACCACTTTAGCTAATGGGGCCTCCTGCTGCTGCTGCGCTGCTGGGGCCCGATTTCTGTTCTCATCCGGAAGCAAAGTTCTTAACCTGAAGCACTATTTCTGGGTTAGCAGAGTCTGTAACCTGAAGCGTATGTAACATGAAGCGTATGTAACCTGAGGTACCACTGTACTAGGGGAAAGTGCTTCCAGAAATGCATACAGTCATACCTCATGTTATGTTTGCTTCATGTTACGTTTTTTCTGGTTGTGTCCCGTGGCAACCCGGAAGTACCGGAAAGGGTTACTTCCGGGTTCCGCTGCTTGCACATGCGCAGAAGCACTAAATCGCGCTGCACACCTGCACAGATATGGCGCTTCAGGTTGTGGGCTTTTCATGTTGCGAACAGGCCTCTGGAGCGGATCCTGTTCACAATCAGAGGTACCACTGTATATCAGTGAAAAGAAAATACACAAATGCATTATATTCATGAAAAAGGAGCTTTGCATTTTGCATGCCATTAGGGTAAATCACAATAAAATGCTAGTGAATGGCATCAGAACATCTGGGAAGTGCAACAGCCAGTCAATAAGTAAGTTTCTACCTGCAGTGTCTGAAGGTATTCTTCTAACCCACAATTTCAGAAGTATTTTCTAACATCTAGGCATATATTGCTAAATGAGAGACACGTTTTAAAGAAATGGCCACCAGGAGGCAGTATATGCCTTGCTATGGGAAACTTAATTACAAATTCGCAGCTTTTCCTTATCTGTAATAATCTCACGCTCACTTAATAAGAACTGGACTCCTTTCTCTACCAAAGCAAAACTGCAAAGGGCCAGAATATGTTGTCTTAATGGTTCCACTTTATTCCTGACAGTGCTAATTATTTATGGAAGCTCTGTAAGCATATTTAATTTATTCATTTCTATTTCTACGCAACGTGTGTGTGCGTATAGAATCTCAAACCAAGTAACACAACAAATAAACCCAAGCAGAATACGTTAGGCTAAGAAGGTTAGCCCACCCAATCCGAACAGCTGTTGCGAAACATGGGCAACCACGCTTGGTTTGGGGTGGCCACACAAACTACAGCGTGATCGCATTCTTGCAATTTTATTATATTCTTTTTAAATAAAAAAATAGGTAAAAATTATTTAGGGTAATTTGTGAAGTAAAGAAAATAAGGTATTCGTCATCATAAAAAACTCTAGACTCAGCCAGCAGCAACAGTCTTTTTCTTTAACAACAACAACAACAACAAACTCATGAAGGTAGAGAAGTGTCAGATCACCACTAACAAATTTCACTAGCCTTCTTGAAATACTTGTTTGCTTCTCTCAGAATCCCTCAGATGTTTTGACAGAGTAGGAAGAAACATGTACATTTGCCTCAATTTTTTTATTTCTTTTTTTATTATTATTTGGTTCAGGTAAAACTCCATCACAACTCTGTGAGATGCTTTTAAGGCTCTGGAGAATTGAAAAACAGTAACAGCCCAATTTGCTGTGCAGCATTTTCGTGTGATCTGCATGGCAAAATAAGAAGGGGAAAGACCTGAAGCTTGTTCACTACCATCCTAAATTATTGTCATTCATATATTAGCTCAGCTACAAAAACAGCTTTAAAAACATGTGGAATTTTTATATCAGTGACCTTTATTTGTTCAGTGGGCTTTTTTGGACTGATCTATTCCGTGGGCTTTTTGACTCTGAGTGCTTATTACTTTGCCCTCGACGTCGGTCCTCTGACAACGCCACTAACCCATATTGCTTGAGCTTTGTTTGCTGTTCAGTTTTTGTTTGCTGTTTGCATTCTTGTCATCATTGCTTTCCCCTGGCCATCCCTGGTCTACGTTGCCAGTCATCGCATCTTTGTGCTAAACTGACTTGTCATGCTTTCCGTGGATGGGAAAACCTTTTCAGCTCATGCATGGACCCCATTTCCCTATGGACAACCTTCCATTGGTGGGTAGGAGCAGATACAAAAGTGAGCAAAGCAACAAATGCAATTTTGACTTTTGTGCAGTAGGTTATTTTCTGCATGCACTCACATTTCCCTCTCTGTCCTCCATGTAAAACAAAAGGTATTATCAGAGCTGAAGGACATATTCAAGTCAGGCAAAAACAGTCGGGGGGGGATGCAAAGCAGGTTTGAAGAGGGGTGTGACACAAACAACCACCAGAATTTTTTTTAATATATATATACCATATTCAGAGAAGAAGAAAGTGATGAAGGAAGAGACAAACAAAGCAATTTCATTCCTAAAGTAGAGCAAAGGCTCTTTGACTCATGTTCTGTTACAAAACTTGAAGTATTTTCCCCAGAGACCCATAAAAAGGTCTGCCACATCCAAGAGCTGCAGCATTTCACACAAAAAATATCTACCAATATGAGTCTTTTGAGTATTTGATGACTTTTTGGACTCTGTATAATTGAGAATGTTATGTACTGAGTTGAATAGGATCCAAAATGTAGCAGTCTGATTGGTCCTAGAACAATAGGGTCCAAAATGCAGCAGTCTGATTGGTCCTAGAACAATACAGCAGTGTGACTGGTCTGCAGGAGCCACCCAATCCAGCTCCAGATGGAATTGAATCCACAACCTGATTGGCCTACAGGAGAATTCCGGAATTAGCCAATCATGTGCAGCCCATTGTGTAAATAATGTATATAAAGCAGATACTTTGGGGAAACTTTGATTCCTCCTCACCACTATGAGCTGAATAAAGAGAATGAAATTCACTCTCGACTCTGAGTATATTTCAGAGAAGTCATAACTACCATTCAAAAAGCAATCATTCTAGGTTTATGTGTGTATTAGTATATAAGATACATGAAAGTGGACATGGATGAATCCCTAGATCCAAGCACAGGACAGAATACTCTCTGACAGGAGAGAGAGAGAGACCCAGCAGAGGTTTTAAAAACACAAAAACATGTAGCAAAGTGAAGTGTGGGAATATAGATGGTTAGAGCTTTTAAATATCCTGTTCTAAGTCACTTACAGCAACTTCCCCTACTTTCTACCCTTTTTGCACAGCAAAGACCACATAGTTTGGTAAGTTTAAAAGAATAGTTTACTTACAAACTTCAAAGGTCAGATTCATGTGCTTTTCCGTGCAGCATAAAAAAGCGCAGGTTGAAAGTCTTAGTTAAAGAACTTGGAAAAAAAACATTTCTGAACACACAGTCAGGACTTGCAACTCTTACCCGGTTCATCCTGCCTGGTCAGATTCACATGGTGAAAGAGAATGAATAGTGGAAAGAAGCTGAACAAATGAATTTCCTTAACTGCCCATCACTAGATGTGAGGGGCTATAACCTGGTCAAGTCAAGCAACAGCTTACTCTGTGATCTCAACTCATTAATGCATTTTTAACTACAGCTGCACATGCTAGTTATTTGAAACTGCATTTCCCACAGTCAGAAGACTCTGAAGTCATGAGAAAAGCATATCCGTGATTGGTTCTTCCCAGAACTTGCTCCAACGATGCATGAACGGATTAGATTTTAGCTCACTTCCAGCTTCTCACAGTTACAAATTGGGCTGCACTAAGTAAAAGAGAAATTAACTGTCTGAATAACATGGAGAAATTTATTTTTGTTCAAATTTTCAAATATAATTCCAGTGGAGTGAAATGGTACCTTGTAATTACTTTTAGACTGAAATCCTATGTGCACTTTCTTGAGAATAAATCCTGGTCTGTTTAATGGGATTTTTTTCTGCAATGTACAGTGTTCTGCTGATAGTATACCAAACTGATAAAAACCAAAATATTTGAATCTTTGCACAGGCCCATCAGATATAGTGGAGTGTTTCAGGAAACCCACATTTCCTCCAAAAGAGTGGAGGTTGGTCTTTGATTACATAAACCAGGTTCACTGATACCCCCCCTTTTTTTTAAGAATCATGGTATTGTGAAGTAGAATGAACTCATACAAAACCAAAACAATCTAATGATCTACAGTAGTTGTCTAGGTCCGTATAGATAAAGCTATGGTTTTCCCAGTAGTGATGTATGGAAGTGAGAGCTGGACCATAAAGAAGGCTGATCGCCGAAGAATTGATGCTTTTGAATTATGGTGCTGGAGGAGACTCTCAAGAGTCCCATGGACTGCAAGAAGATCAAACCTAGCCATTCTTAAGGAAATCAGCCCTGAGTGCTCACTGGAAGGACAGATCCTGAAGCTGAGGCTCCAGTACTTTGGCCACCTCATGAGAAGAGAAGACTCCCTAGAAAAGACCCTGATGTTAGGAAAGATGGAGGACACAAGGAGAAGGGGACGACAGAGGACGAGATGGTTGGACAGTGTTCTCAAATCTACCAGCATGAGTTTGATTAAACTGCAGGAGGCAGTGGAAGACAGAAGTGCCTGGCGTGCTCTGGTCCATGGGGTCACGAAGACTTGGACATGACTAAACGACTAAACAACAACAAAATATTTTCATGTAGCTTACAGCAGCAGTCTGTGTCCAGGGAACCTTTTCTGCATCTCCCTTTGTTCCATGTCGTTTAGGCATATGTATCCATGACACGATGCTGTTATCATGTACAGTTCTTCCTCCTCCCCTCCCGCTGCCCATTGCTAGCCACTCGTGTCGGGTGTAGGAAAATGGCATGGAGATGGCTGGCTAAATGTCACATCAGAAGCTGCCTTACCCCAAATGAGACCATTGGTCCATTAGGTCCAATATTGTCTACACAAACTAGCAGTTACTCTTCAGGGTGTCATACAGGAGTCTCTCCCAGCTGTACCTATAGATGGTGGGGATTGACTGTAGGACGTTCTGTATGAAAAGGAGATTTTCAACCACTCTCCCTTCATACAAGGCTATCATATTTTGTTGGCAAATCCATGTCAAATTCTTCTGAGGTGTTTTTTTAAATAATAATAATAATAATAATACCAAAACAAATTAACAAAATGTGCTCTCCACCCTCTGCCTTTTCTGTTCTGGATTTAGGATATGAATATCAGGATATTCATACCAATTATACCTTCTATTTGCTTACTTACCCTCTGAGTGACTTTCACTTACTTTACGACCAGGAAGATAGACCATGTTCTCTGTGGCAATATATTTTAATGTAGCACCTCCTGTCTATTTTGTCAACAGCGATTGCACCCGATGGTCTGCCTGTTTGACAGGATGACACGATGAGAGGAAAGTGTCTATTTTGTGACTCAATTAGGATAAAATTTATTTTCTTCCCCAAGTCGATTGGACAGCTGATCTCACTCATTTCAGCAACAGATTGCACCTGGTGGATGGAAATGTTCCTTGACCAGAGAATTAAAAAAAAAAAGTAAACAGGCTTTGACAAATGGCGATTTGGCCACGATGAGTGGAGTTTTCTGCTTTTCAACATACAGGTGGCCAACTTATTATCATGGTGCACATGGTCTAATTATTTCCGAAATGAATGTCTGGAAGAGGAGATGTGACCTTGGTTGGCAGAAGCTCTGTAAATAAAACCTCTGCACATCTGCCTTTTGCAGAAGATGCATGGCTGTGACTGAAATACACCCATTTGTACTCCCAGGTAAAAATGCAGACATGCATACATAATTTTATTTGTATGTTGCCTTTCCACAGCTCCAAACATGCTTAAGGTGGTGTACAACATGAAAAAAATACATAACTGCGACATTTCAAAAGAAGTCAAAAACAGTACATTTTCTTGCCATCTGACTCATCTGCTTGGATACCAGATGCTGACTGCAGCAGCAGAAGTCCAGTATCAAAAAAACACCAGTTTGAAAAATCAACCCTTCAATGCCATATCTGTTGCTGCCTTAGAAGAGCATCAGCTAACAGCAACAGAGGACAGAGTTATTAGTTGCCAAGCACTTGGTTTGCCATCTTTCTTGTTCCATAAAAAGAAACACAAACAGGTAGAGAAATTTGAATGAAGAGCCAGGCAAGCATGAAGCGCTAGATTCACCATGACCTCTGAAGCCCTGGTGACTCCTCCTAGCCACAATGGAGTGATGGGTGGTGGTTCATTTTTTATTGCACTAGCTCCAGGCCCCAATTACTGTGGAGGGGATGGTGGTTGCTGTTTCCCACTTAGAGAACCACTGGCAGTAGTTTCCTTGCCAGTAATGTGAAGCAGAACCATCTCCACCAGCAGTGGTCTTCTTTGTGTGGTGTAGTGGTTAAGAGAGCCAGTGTGGTGTAGTGGTTAAGAGTAGTGGACTCGTAATCTGGTGAACCAGGTTCACGTCTCCGCTCTTCCACATGCAGCTGCTGGGTGACCTTGGGCTAGTCACACTTCTTTGAAGTCTCTCAGCCTCACTCACCTCACAGAGTGTTTGTTGTGGGGGAGGAAGGGAAAGGAGGATGTTAGCCACTTTGAGACTCCTTTAGGTAGTGATAAAGCGGGATATTAAATCCAAACTCTTCTCTTCTTCTTTGTGCAATAACCAGGCTCATATAACCAACATGCTAAACTTTACATAATGTATGAAGGGGTTAATATCATAGAGTAAGCTGGCCTGCCATGCTTAACTAGGTCACTTTCCCTTACCTTGAGAAGAAATAGGCAATCAAGCCTTTGTCTTTCTCTCCCACCCCCCAGCCTACCTGTGAACTCAGAGTGTAAGGAGGTCTAAGCTGGTTGCTCCAGTTCAGCCACACGGCTTTGACTAGCCTCTTTCTTTTTCCTATACCAATAGTTTAGGAACTTGTGCCACTTTCTAATAAACCTACATTTTACTGCCTGTGCAACTTTTCTGACTGATGCGTGGAAAAGCACATGAATCTGACCACTGGAGAATTTGTAAGTAAGCCATTTTTGGAACTCAGTTGGAAGAGCATATCTTAAAAGGTTTACAGCCTATTTCTATGCTATATTTTGCTGCCTATTTTGCAGTTTTTAATCTCTGCTGGTGTGCTCTCACCAAAGAGTACTTTCCCTAAACTTGGATCTTGGCATCCAGGAATTAGTCTTCTTTTAGATTATTTTCTTGACCCAACACTCTGCTGGTGGAAGCTGATAAAGAGGCAACTACCTACAATCTTACCATCACCACCATCATAAACATTGGAAGTTTAGGACTGCAGTCTAACACAGCAAGGAACAGCATTGTTTGTTACATTTTTTATTTTTTGCAAATGTTTTCTGTATTTTTTTAAAAAAACAGTTTGTTACAAACAGTTTGCAGTTTGTAAACGTGCAAACGCACACAAAATCCCAGAGCTAAGGTGCCATATTGCTATGTCTTAAAAAAAAAAAAGTTCCTGTCAACACTAGACTGTGCTATCACCTAGACCTAATAAAATGACTTACCTAGGCTGAGCCTAAAACTACAAGCTTGTAGCTGCAGTGTGACACTTTTGGGTGTCTGACACGGTTGGGTGTCTGATGTGCTTTTCAAGTGCATTGTCCAATCTAAACATCTGTCTACCAAATAGAATAGCCCTATTACAGCCTCCTGATATGCAGCGCTATGAATGTAATTTTAAGCTGCAATCTGGGTACAGCTGACACCGAAACATTTTCTACCTGCCATAATGATGGAGCTGAAATGCTTCGAAGTGAAACAAGTGCAATCATACTTTTTGAGCAGAAGGTTGCAGTAGAAGATCATGTTGGCAAATGTCAGGAGCTCGTCCATTTAGCAATTGCCAGTCGATTAGTAGTTACCCACAAAAATGTTTACAGCACCTTCAATGGGATTTGATTGCACAAAAGCTGTTTTTAAAGGTTCTGAACGGTGGCTCAGTTAGTGCTGTGCACGTAGCGAGAAAAGTGTGGTGTTTTTGTGTGTGTCCCTTGATCTTTCCATCCAACATGTAGTAAATGATTACACATCCAAGTCATTATAAAATTCCATTTAAATTGCTTGGCAAACCCCAGCGATGCAGACCAACTAAATAAATCAGTATGCAAGATGGGTGAGATGAAATAAACAGGGCTGAGGAGAATGTTTGGGAGGGAATGTGAAAAAGGGGAACTTTCAGAGAGACCCCAAATATTTCCTGAGAGACCCTCAAAAGCTTACTCTTTTCCTTCCTGTTTGCTGCAAAGAATGTCAAGGGCAACTCCCTCATTCTGAATTAACTGTGTATTTCATTAGGAGCATTGTTATGTATGTCTGCTCACCTTCGTCAGTGGGCGGTGTTACAGTCAGGACCTGAGCCATGTCAGTGATCTGGCGAATGGCAGGCCAGATTGACCAGCTGCTGGCAGACTTGGGTTGAGTCCTGGAGCGGGCCCAACCAACCAATCTGGATGCTTAGGCCTGCTCCCAGGGGTCATGAAATCACAGCTGGAAGTCTGCCCCTCAACCCTACTGGCTGAGGGGAATTCCCCACCAATGGTTGGCGAGCGAGTGTGCTATGGCTACCAGAGATGAAGGCGGAACAAAAGAAGACACAACCGTTGCCCCATGTAGAAGTGCTGAGAGGCTGTTCCCATTCATTCTTAGTGGATATTTTAGGCGGGGCGGTGGTGGTGTTACATCATTCCCTCCCCCTTGGCAGAATCTGATAAAATTTGCAGGCACAAAATCTGATGCAGGTTTGGGGCTTTTGTGAGAGAAGTAGAGTCGTGTTCTTCCATAATCCACATAATCTTTCTTAGGCCAGGTAGCACTTCAAAATCCATTTCGGTTTCATATTTTTTGGGGGGAAGAGGGAAGCAGGGGCATGTCTCTTGTCCTTTCTCACTTCAAAATAATGAAGAGGCGGTCAAGTGGTGTGTGTTCTTGTTTGTACGTTTTTATTTAACATCAGTTTCATTCTGCCCTGCTTATCTCTCCCGCTGCTTGTTTGTGTTGGTAGGGATGTTCTCCAATAAGCATTACAAGGTGAGCCTGTCCTTAATACTTCATGTGGTGTGCTGAAGAGCTCTGGATGTTTCTTTCTCTCTCCCTGCTCAAGAAGAGCAGAGGGCTTTTTAAAAACATGAATAAACCATTTAATATTTTTTTACAGCTAATCCACAGTTCAGGCTTAAAAACAGCAACAATAAAAAATCACCCCAAGTCCTTCAGTACTCCACAGGTAGCATATAGAGAAATCTACTTCTTGGAAAGACTGTAAACCTAAAGTTGAGAAACAGAATGACATAAGACATAAGGTAAAGGAAAAGGTACCCCTGCCTGTACAGGCCAGTTGTGTCCGACTCTGGGGTTGTGTGCTCATCTCGCTTAAGAGGCCGGGAGCCAGCGCTGTCCGCAGACACTTCCGGGTCACGTGGACAGCGTGACGAAGCTGCTATGGCTTGCCAGCACCAGCGTAGCACACAGAAATGCCGTTACCTTCCCACTATAAAGCGGTACCTATTTATCTACTTGCACTTAGGGGTGCTTTCGAACTGCTAGGTGGACAGGAGCTGGGACCGAACGATGGGAGCTCACCCTGCCACGGGGATTCGAACTGCCGACCACACGATCGGCAAGTCCTAGGCACTGAGGTTTTACCCACAGCGCCACCCGCGTCCCTTGACATAACATAGTGTACAAAAATAGTAGAGAGCACAGAAAAGCAGCAACAGAATGACATGAGGATTTGTGGTGACTCTGATTTGACTTAGGACATACTGCTGACATTGTGGTTTGACTTAGGGAAGTGTAAAATCAGCATAGGTCACCCCAATTCACCTCATTACTCTGTGTAGCACAGAGTGGTTATACAAAGTGTGGTTCTTCTACTGCCAAGGTTGCAGGTTCAAATCTAGTAAGGGACAGCTGCATATTTGAGTTAGACTAGATGATCCTCAGGGTCCCTTCCAACTCCATGTTTCTATGACTCTGTGAATTCCTAGTGACTCATCTGCTCCAGTTAAGTAGTAAACAAGGTCTTTATTAGAGAAATATGGTTAAATCTATGTATCTTGGAGAAAAGTGAATCAGAAACTCCAAAATGTTGAAATTGACCAATATTAATTATTACATAAGCTCCTCCTCTTTGAGGGCCATTTGATAACACCCCCATTCATCTTCACTTGGGCGGTACTTATAGTGAATAAAGGTTGTGTTTTGGCCGCCATGCCAAAGATAAAATCTTCACTGTTTCCTACCGTGTTTGTACTGAAATGGCAGGTGGGGGCAGGATAATATCTGCTAGTCCCACCCGATATGCCCATCCATTTGGCATTAGTATGAAAGGGGCCTGTGCACATACAACTGTGCATGTGCAAGGAGGTTCCTCCACATGATCAGGAACCATAATTCTCCTTGTGATGCCACATCTAAGGCATCCCTCCCTCCCAGCCCTACCTTCTCTTTAGGATTCAACACAGCCTCAGGAATACTGTTTTCGCGTCAGTAATATTTGTTGATGTTCATATCTCCATTTTCTTCCATCATAGAGCCCAAGGAAGCATATATGTGGGTTCTCAGGAAGCCATTCTTCCAGACACTGACCAGATCCTGACCTGCTTACCTTGAGCAAGCTGGATGCTCAAGGTAAGCTGGATGCCTCGTGTACCTTCTGACCATTATTTGGGATGAGGATATGAGACAAATTACAAAATTGTTTATGTACTGAACACATTATCATCTGTTTTCAGCTACACCCCCCCTTTGCCTACTTGTTCCTTTTCAGACACCTGCTTCCTTTCAGAGAGAGAGAGAGAGAGTTACCTGTATACCTGAAGGAGCATCTCCATCCCCATCATTCAACCCAAACACTGAGATCCAACACTGTGGGCCTCCTAGCGGTTCCCTTACTGTGAGAAGTGAAGCTACAGGGAACCAGACAGAGGGCCTCCTTGGTAGTGGCACCCACCCTGTGAAACGCTCTCCCATCAAATGTCAAGGAGAGGAGTAACTATATAACCTGTAGAAGTCATCTGAAGTATAGAGAAACCTTTTGCAGCGGTACCTCTGGTTACAAACTTAATTCATTCCGGAGGTCCATTTTAAAGATGAAACCATTCTTATCCTGAGGTGCACTTTCGCTAATGGGGCCTTCCACTGCATGCACGACTCCGGTGCACAATTTCCGTTCGCATCCTGGGGCAAAGTTAGCAACCAGGATCAGCTACTTCTGGGTTAGTGGAGCTCATAACCTGAAGCGTTCATAACCAGAAGCGTTCGTAACCAGAGGTACCACTGTATTGTGTTTTTATATACATTGGAAGCCACCCAGAGTGACTGGGGCAACCCAGTCAGAGGGTGGAGCGCAAATAACATTATTATTGTTGTTGTTGTTGTTGTTGTTGTTTAGTCATTTAGTCGTGTCCGACTCTTCGTGACCCCATGGACCTGAGCACGTCAGGCACTCCTGTCTTCCACTGTCTCCTGCAGTTTTGTCAGACTCATGTTTGTAGCTTCGAGAACACTGTCCAACCATCTCGTCCTCTGTCGTCCCCTTCTCCTTGTGCCCTCCATCTTTCCCAACATCAGGGTCTTTTCCAGGGAGTCTTCTCTTCTCATGAGGTGGTCAAAGTATTGGAGCCTCAACTCCAATAATTATTATTATTATTGCTTCCTAAATTCCCTTTGCCAGGCTGCTAAAATAAAGGGAGATGGAGCAGGGAACAGGGGAAGTTGAAACCTTCATTAGGATATTCACTGCAGTAACTATGAATCTGCAAAATTCTAGCATGCACCTGAACTCCTGCCACCACCCATGTCTTTGGAAAATCCTCTGAGATTTTCAAGGTCTGAACTGCGGGAGGTTTTTTTTTGTTGAGTTTGTAACTCAAAAAGTCCCCAGTTTAATCCCTAGAGTAACAGCCTTACAAAAAAGAAAAAAAGAAAAAAAGATGGAAGGTGGGGGTGGGGAGTCACACCGCAATATTAGAGTGACAGGACACCATTCAGCTCCATGGAGCTAAGCTGTAATAATAGCAGTAATAATAAAAAAGCCACGGTTCTCTTCTGACAGGGGCATAAGGGTCACAGAAAATGATGCAAAGGCTCAGATTTCACCCATTAGATCTACGGGGGTGTGCAACAGACTGGAAATCACATTCCATGCCCTTGATTCAAGAGAAAATTCGTATATACAAACACATACCTAAGCACCCAGATAACTCACACATACACACCCGCAGGCATGCGCACCCACATACAGCTAAGCACTCTCTGAGAATATCATTCTACTTTTGCAGGATAGCTGGAGGCTGGCATGAGAGTGAATAATTTCCAAAGATGCCTTCTGCTATCCACGTCTTCCTGCTCCCTGCCATCTTTGATAAGTCTGCTAGGCAACTTGGGTGGAGGAAAAGAAGGTTCCTGAGAATCAGCCGAAGCATATTCAAGAGCACTTCCCTGGCTCTGTCACTCAAGCAACTTCATTTTACAATCGTGTCATGCACCTGTTTCCGAGCCCATAATGTGATTACAGTTTAATGGGAATGTAACCTGTTATTCTAGACACTGTACCTTCTCAAATATGCACCACGAGACGGTTTTTCAATTCACTTTCGAGTAGCAGACATCAGATTGAATTACTGACCTTTGGAGTGGCACATCAGGCTATTTGGACCTCTCATTAGAGCAGTGCTTGCATGTAGTAGTTACATTTTCCATACCATTGCCTCGTGATTTGTCTCCCTGGCTGCTATCCTGGAGAGAAAACTCTCTGCTTCCTTTTCCCCTTTGAGTGACAGTTGCTCCGAGTGCAACAGAGAAAGTTTGGGGTATGCTTACAAACATGGAGGGATGCGGGTGGCGCTGTGGGTTAAAGCACAGAGCCTAGGACTTGCCGATCAGAAGGTCAGCGGTTCAAAACCCTGCGATGGGGTGAGCTCCCATTGCTTGGTCCCTGCTCCTGCCAATCTAGCAGTTCGAAAGCACGTCAAAGTGCAAGTAGATAAATAGGTACCGTCTGGCGGGAAGGTAAACAGTGTTTCCGTGCACTGCTCTGGTTCACCAGAAGCATGACCTGGGAAGTGGTACGCCGGTCCCCTCGGCCAGTAAAGCGAGATGAGCACCGCAACCCCAGAGTCGGGTAACAACTGGACCTAATGGTCAGGGGTCCCTTTACCTTTTACCTTTACAAACATGGAAGCTGGGACATATGCCAGGGGTGGGGAAGTTCAGGCCTAGATGCCAAATCTGGGTCTCAGGTCTCTCCCCCCCCCAAGCTGCACCCACACTTCCCAGGCCACAGCTTTCATGAGTCCTAATTTCCACCTTCCTTGAGCATTTTTGTTTGGCAGGAATGTGTCCTTGAGATGTAATATAGCCTCTTGCTCACCTGGAAGGAAGATAGAAAAGGGTGTGTGTCATGGGCCAGGAGTCATCTTCACCTGCTGAACAACAGCCTGAAGGGGTAGAAGGTGGCATGACTCCACCTGCAGCCTTCAAAGATGGGAGGAGAAGACACTGATGAGAACCAGCTGGCTCCAGGCTTCTTAAACAGAGCTCTCAGCAGCAGTGAGATCCTGGAAACAATGCCTGTGGTTCTTGGCTCCTCTACTGGTTCCTGGTTTCCATCTGGACCCTTGGCTCTGTGATGATGTGGGTTCTCTGGACTGTCTAACTTTGTATGTGGGTTCTGCTCTCATGCAAGTGTTCATTGAAGATATCTAGCCCCTGCTTGCTCGGCAACAGGACTTGGACAGGGCTATGACAGTGTGGGAGTGTGTGCAAAAGCTTGCCTACTGTGCAAAGGTGAAATTTATATTTCTAACTGCACACATTTTTACCTCTGACCCTGCCCACAGAAGCTTGCCGAATAGGGAAAATAGCCACCCGCCCTTATTAAAGGGCCTGATTTCAAATTGAAATGAACACTCTGGAATAAGGTAATGGCAATGCAATTACCGTGTTTTTTGCTCTATAAGGCTCACTTTTTCCCTCCTAAAAAGTAAGGGGAAATGTGTGTAAGTCTTATGGAGTGAATGCAGGCTGCGCAGCTATCCCAGAAGCTAGAACAGCAAGAGGGATCACTGTGCAGCGATCCCTCTTGTTGTTCTGGCTTCTAAGATTCAGAATATTTTTTTTCTTGTTTTCCTCCTCCAAAAACTAGGTGCGCCTTATGTTCTGGTGCGTCTTATAGAGTGAAAAATATGGTAATCACATAAAGTAAGATTGGCTGGCTTCTGTGCATCCAAGTGTGGAATGGTGCAAACCTTGCCCTGTGTCCCAAGCAGAAATGTAAGTTTTTTTGGGTATGGTTCTTCCTTATGGCATATGAAACCAGCTCCTCTATGAGACAAGGTGAAGTGCCTTGTTTTTGGCATCAGAATTAGGGATACCATCATAGTGCAGCAATGCATCCATTTATCTTATGGCTCTACCACTATTTGGATTTTCTGCCTCATTCACCAACATTGTGCAGGCCATCTCTGGCGACCCAAAGTTGAACCAAATAGCCTTTATGCATCTGAATCTCCCAGACCCTCTAGGATAGACCCTGCCAGTCCTTGAAGAGCTACTACAGCAATCAAGCATTCCCCTCATGGAATGTGTAATTGTTTCTTTCCTCTCTTTTGTTCCTCTGTTGTTGTTTTCAGATGCTTAAAAACTGAGCAATCATTCCAAGGATCATGTGGTCCAGAAAAGATACTTTATCAAGGCATCCAGAGGTATCATTAAATAACCAATTAACTTCTGCAGAGAAATGCCCACAAAGTGACATGTTTGAGCCACAAAGCATAACAGTCTTGGTGAAGTATTTTGACACGTCCCTGGGTACGTAGGCAGTGCGAAGATATGTGTGCTACTCTAGCAATATTATACGAAATAATTCTATCTTGGCTTTTTTATTATGATTATCAGAAGAAAAATAATCCTGCCTTGAAATAAGAAGAAGCATGAATTCCAGCAGACTTCCAGTTGAATTGTGTGGAATGCATCAGAGCTGAGGAACAAATCTTTTTAATCTTTTGGTCTGTCAAAAATCCCCGCACAGTATAAATAAGCAACTGAAATGCTTATTTCTTCAGTTATACATATTCATTTGGGGCACTGATACACACAGGCAATGAAGCTTAACAGAAGTAACCATTTCCAGTAGTGTCCCAAGTCATTTGGGTGTAAGTTTATTATCTGGAAAACACTACACAACTCAAGGATTGAATAGCTCTCCCCATATCTTTAGCCGTCAGTGTCTTAAATGAGTCCATAAAACAAATCTTCTCAGTAGGTAGACTTGCATACAGCAGTTAAAAATGTCAATTCCTTTGTCAGTTTTATAGCAATTTATCATAGTAGAAGTAGAGGTTGGGAGAGCTCTTGCAGTTAAATAACTGTATGGAACTGATGTGTGTTGTTCAGCAGTGCTGAAGTATTTATTGGCCAAAATCTACCAGACTTATGGACTGCATTCAACTAAATTCTACTCAGAACAGACCCATGGAAATTAATGTACCTATGTTAGTCACATCTGTCCATTTAAGCGGATCTGCTCTGAGTACAACTAGTTTTTGTGTACAATCCTATCTTGATAGCAATGTTTTTCTTTCTCGTTACTGTGGACTTGATAGCTCCTTCGGATAATAAGCAGAGACAGAAAACCTCTTCAGAAATTGTAGCACAAGAAGGTTCAATAGCCTGATCTGCAGAAATCAGGTATATGCATAAATGTTTTGCTTATTCCTTTGGGTACTCCACTCATTTTCATTAACAATATCTCATTTGTTTCTTTATTCATTGAGTATGTGTGCGCAGCTTACACATATCAGGGACCTTAATAGAAATCTGCATTTATTTTGAGGTCTGTATGGACCATCCAGCTCTCCCCTCTATTCTGGCATGAATCTTCTTTCAGACCTCACCATAGGGATGTTCGTTGCATTCAATGGGTGTTCAGTTTTTGTACCTGAGTAAATAAATAGTTGGGGACGCGGGTGGCACTGTGGGTTAAACCACAGAGCCTAGGGCTTGCCAATCAGAAGGTTGGTGGTTTGAATCCCTGCAACGGGGTAAGCTCCCATTGCTCGGTCCCTGCTCCTGCCAACCTAGCAATTTGAAAGCACGTCAAAGTGCAAGTAGATAAATAGGTACCGCTCCGGCGGGAAGGTAAACGGCGTTTCCGTGTGCTGCTCTGGTTCGCCAGAAGCGACTTAGTCATGCTGGCCACATGACCCGGAAGCTGTACGCCGGCTCCCCCGGCCAATAAAGCAAGATGAGCGCTGCAACCCCAGAGTCAGCCACTACTGGACCTAATGGTCAGGGGTCCCTTTACCTTTACATAAATAAATAGTTGAGCTGCAGGCTTCTACAGTTATGTACATGTGTTAAAAGACTCTCCTCTGATATATTGATTGACTTGAAGGATGATGACAGAGACCTGGCTGAACCCCAGCTCCCAAAAATGTATGGGGCAGGCAGGCAACCCTCTCATGAACCCGAATGACCATAGCCCTGGTTGAAATTTTGAGGTTTTACTTCAGCTTGGAACTGGCATGCCTGGGTTAAAAGATGGCGGTGAGGATAAGTTGTACCATGAGTTTCTTATAAATAACTATGCAATAAGGTGGGTTTTTTGTTTTTGTTTTTACAAAGCAGTGCTATTCACACCATTTTACAGCATATAAGTCAATACAAAACATACAGTCCATTACCCAGACCTAATTAAAACACTGGCATGTAAAGTTCTGTAAATATATAATTAGACAGCAGAACCTTCAGGCATGAGACTAAGCTTTTCATAACCATAAAAAAATTAAAACTTCATGGCATAATATGTGGCTCAATTATCTTCCTTTGCACCAAAGGCTGTTTGTCATGAACACATTCACTCTTTTAGCCTGTTAAATGACATTCTCTCTCTCTCTCTCTCTCTCTCTCTCTCACACACACACACACACATTCACACACATTCACACACACACTTTCTTCAGGGAACAATTGGGGAGAAAAGGCAGAATCTGAAATGGATGACTAATGTGCCATCCCTGTTTTGCACAAACTATATTAAATAAACCAGGACTTAACATTTAATAATAAACCTGCTATAACATGAAATTAACTTTGAGCATATTCAGCTTACAAATAAGTCAGCTGTTGCTACAGAAAGAAAAGATGAGGTACCTTCTGATTCCCACTGACAGGAGATAGTTAAGCAATATTTCCTGGGCATCTAATTATTGGTGTGTGCACCCCCCCCCACTGCTATGTGATCTGTTAGAGTATAAAGCTGCTATTTTTTATTTTGTTTTTCAGATAGATGGAAAGTTATGCATCATAGTTGCATGGCAAATCTCTGAGGAGCAAATTTCTCATTATATCTCTGAAATAATTCTTGCCTTGTCTGCCAGTTCAGTGCTTATGTATATAGGTGCGCCAGCAACTTGCTTTACCTTTTAATTGTGCTCAGGGGAGTGTATTAGTGTCACTGAGTTTAATCAGCAGGCTCTGATCCATTCTCTGTGCCGTTTCCCATGCCTAGACTTCCTCCGTGATCAAACCGCGCTGGTTTGAGGCTGAAATACTTGAATTACCCATCAGCTTGTGTGGCCCAGCTTGCAGAGAGGGAGGCAAATTAGGCAGTCATAGGCTTGGCTCACACATGCAAGGGAGATTGGCTGATTGATTGGTCTGCCTTTGATGACTTCACATTTGCTGACTGACAGCTGAATGTGTGAATGGACAGACTCTACCAAAAAGTACTGCATCTGAGTTATGGGGAAAGATCCATTGTGGCCCCTTACATAGGTAGTAATCAGTTGATGTTGCAAATCTTATGTGATTATCATGTATGCACAGGCCATATTGCAATTGAATTGTTAGCTGGCATCCATCTGTCTCAAGAAACAACAGAAGACTACATCATCGGGGGTAACATGTTACACTGCCAGCTATGGCTGTAGAAACCAATTAGGGGAAAGACATGTTTTATTGCAGGTAGGGCAAGTGAAGACGTCCAGTTTCACTTCCACAGGTGTACCATGGCCTTTCTTCTCTTTGCATTCCTCCTGGTGCCAGATTTATGTTTAAGCTAAAGAAAATATAGCTTAGGGCCCTACTCTCTTGGGCCCCCAATTTTTTTTAAAAGAAAAAGAAAAACCGGATGTACAGTTCCAAAATTTAAGATAAAAAACAAATAAAATAAAGCCTACATACAACAACTGTGTTTTGTGTTATGTAGGCCCCTATGATGTAAGTAATGGGTCCCGCCTGCCAGCCTGCTCCCTAAAATATCACCGGTTTGCTCATTTCTATATATAGGGTGCCTACATTCTTCATGGACTGGTTGCATACGTCTTCTTAATTATATTTCAGTTCAACAATTACTTTGATAAAATACATATTTTGTTATGTGCAAATGGCTTAGATATCTACTAGGTCCATAAATTACCATATAATTTGTTGTTGACAATTTGTTGTTGACAAAGGACAGCTGGACATATAAAGGGCCCCATTACCTTCAGTAACTTAGGGCCTCATCAAACCTAAATCCAGCCCTGACTCCTCCCAGTGGTCATTCCTCCTATGGTCACTGCTGTGAGTACACGACCTGTGTGTCTGCAGGCACTGTGGTCACCTGCAGGGTATTTCAATACAGTGGGGTTAATATTGCCAGCCTTCACGTCATGCTTGCAGACATCTTTGTAAGGCAGAGTTGGTCTGCCAACAGGCCTAGTGCCTGAAGTCAGCTCCACATGGAGAATATCCTTAGGGATTCTTCCATCTTCTATTCTGTGTACATGACCAAACCAGAGTTGGAAGAAGTGTAGAATTGGAAGGGATCTTGAGGGTCATCTAGTCCAACTCCCAACAATGCAGGAATCGGAACTAAAGTATCCATGTCAGATGGCCATCCCACCTCTACTTTAAAAACCTCCAATGAAGGAAAATTCACTACCCTTGGGAGTCTATTCTGCTGTCAAATAGCTCTTACCTTCAGAAAGTTCTTCCTGATGTGTGGTAAAAAGAGTGTGAGTTTCTAATGATATCTATTGTTTCAGGAAGTGTGCCTTAGATTGCAAACCGAACCAAATTTGTCACCCACCCCTAAGGGTATCTAACTTGTGGCTCTTCATATGCTTTTGGACTACAATTCCCACCTTTGTTGATTGTTGGCCTTGCTTGCTAGGGCTGTTGGGAGTTACAGTGGTCCCTCAGGTTACAGACGCTTCAGGTTACAGATGCTTCAGGTTACAGATTCCACTAACCCAGAAATAGTACCGCGGGTTAAGAACTTTGCTTCAGGATGAGAACAGAAATCGCACGGCAGTGGCGCAGCAGCGGCAGCGGGAGGCCCCATTAGCTAAAGTGGTACCTCAGGTTAAGAAGAGTTTCAGGTTAAGAACAGACCTCCAGAATGAATTACCGTATTTTTCGCTCTATAAGACGCACCAGACCATAAGACGCACCTAGTTTTTGGAGGAGGAAAACAAGAAAAAATATATTCTGAATCTCAGAAGCCAGAACAACAAAAGGGATTGCTGCGCAGTGAAAGCAGTGATCCTTCTTGCTGTTCTGGCTTCTGGGATAGCTGCGCAGCCTGCATTCACTCCATAAGACGCACACACATTTCCCCTTACTTTTTAGGAGGGAAAAAGTGAGTCTTATAGAGCAAAAAATACGGTAAGTTCTTAACCTGAGGTACTACTGTATAGACCAAAAACATTTGGAGAGTCTCAGGTTATCCACCCCTGTAGTAGATTAAATCAACTCAACTCATGAAATGGTGAGGATGAATTTTAGTTGGGGAGGGTAAATTTGAAATCTGTGAGGAAACAGCTGGTTGAGGGTAAACACTTTGGAGAATATTTTGGCTTTTCTTGGAACCAGGATGGGATGCTTTTCTTAACCTCAAGGTCATCACTCAAAGGATGCTTTGGTTTACCTAAAGGCTAACCCTCGGCCTATTAGACAGTGACCTTAACAGATGGCTGCATATCATTCAAAAGATGGTGTCCTGAACGTTAATACCAAGGAACAAAGGAGTAGCACCATCCCTCTAATGTAAAACAGGATAAGCGAAAGAGAAACTATGAACAATCTAGAAATCTCCATCTGAAATACTACACTATCTCAAACTACATTATATTTTATAGAAGACACTAACTTTAATGGTTGTATCCAATGTTTGCTCTACTCCTGTTAGGCTCATTGAAAGTAATGGGCACGACTAAGTTAGGTTTATTAATTTCAGTAGATTTGATCTGAGTAAAACTTGGTTAGATACAATCCTAAGTATGGAATTCATCCAGCCTACCATCCTATAATGAAATAGGATTGAACAGCTTCCCCACCCCTTCTTTGCACTTTTTTAGAGGGGGGTTGGAGATGCAAAAAATTGCAAATTAAATCTTGTCCTAAAATTGGAGAATGCTTTTGACTTTTGGTTGGGGAAGGTGGATTGCTATAAGGATAAGGTGACCAAGGTGTGTGTTTTTTAAAAAGTTGTTTCTTTAATAGCAGGGGGTGGGAGGGAATAAAAATTTTGTGGACCCACCATGGCGTGTGCTAATTGCTGCAGGAGACCTCCAAACGCTCAGCTTCTGTTCTTGAACAACTCAAGACTCTTGGCTGTGAGTCCTAGAAAGCCTGCTCCCTGCCCTGCAGGTCTTTTCCCACCTGGCCTGGGAAGCTGGAGCCCTGACTGATTCGAGATATGAAGCTGAGGCTGCTGAACAGACTCTTGGGTTGGGGTATTATTTCATGGGGTTTCGTTGTGGTGGTGGGAGATTGTTGCTGTCTTTGATATTACTCTGTTGTATCTTTCTTTTTCGATCATACTTTGATTTATGTGACTTTATAATTTATTGTTTATGACTACTTTAGTTATGTTTGTAATTATGTAAAGTTTTTCATGTTATAAGCCACCTTGAGCATGGGCATAATTATGGAAAGGCAGTATACAAATGAAAAGATGGATGGATTCAGCAATCCCGAATTAGGTTAGATTTGCTTATCTTGGCAGTATGCAATAATGCTGCATAGCTGTCAACGTTTCCCTTTTTTTAAGGTAAATTCCCTTATTCCGAATAGGATTCCTCGCAAGAAAAGGGAAAAGTTGACAGCTACGTAATGCAGGGTTTCTCAAACTTGAGTCTCCAGCTGTTTTTGGACTACAATTCCCATAATCCTTGACCGTGGCTCCTGCTAGCTAGGGATGATGAGAATTGTAGTCCAAAAATTGCTGGAGACCCAAGTTTGGGAAACCCTGCAATAAAGTCTGTATTGTGCTGTAAGTCCGCCCTTTTGAAATTGGTGCCAATGTAAGACCACTTACTTGCCACCAGTAGGGATGGACAAATCTGTCATTTTTGTTTCCTTCCATTTCTAATTTTTCCACTCTTAAGTTCCACTCTCCACATTTCCATGTTAGCTGCCTTAGCTTTACAAAAACATGAAACCTAAGCAATATTTGCATTAAAATGAATGGTGAATTTTCATGAGAGTTTTACCTTTTTAAAAAAATGGAAACTGAATTGCAAATGTGGAGAACTGAGTTTGAGACTCGAAAAGATCAGAAACTGAGAGAAAATAAGATGGACAGATTTGCCAGTTCCTAGCTGAAGCCTTCTAGATGGCGTAGTTTGAGTGTAGGGTTGTGCCGTCTAGCTTTTAATGGATTACTCTAAAGATAATAAAACTAGATAAATATTGCAGCCCTACTCGTGATAGATTTGACTAATATGAAAGAAACATTGCTAATTTATCTGGGGGATGTCCAAATACAGTGAAAATTATGGGCAACATTTTATTTCAAAGGGCTGTTATATATTGCTCCTTGCATCTTGCTGTCCAGCAGAGAACAGAGAGCTCTTCAACAGAAAATGGAGTGGGCTTCTTAATTTTTTCATTTAATTTGTCATTTTGGACCCGAGAGACAACAGAGGCCGATATCTCAGAAATGGCACAAATTCAAACAACTACAAGAACAACAAAACCCTAATTGATTCTTTTTCAGCTTGTCGAACATCTAGAGCAGGGTGAAGCTGAACTTTGCAGATAATAATTCTCTACTCTATTTTATGCTCTTTGTACCATTAAGATCCAAATAAAAGCATTTTAAAATGAATTAGGTCTCATAGCCTTAGGATTGGTTGGTTTAGCCGCTTTTCTAGGCAGTCATTTATAAAACACATGAAATATACAAAGTGCTTTGCTATCATGAGCTGCACATAATTTTTTGTGTTATATAGATAGGAAATCGTTTATGGGTTCCTGCTTCTGGTCTTCACATTTATTTATTTAACAAATCTCTACCCCACTTCTTGAGGCCAGAAACCTCCCAAGGCAACTTTACAAACATTTTTTTTTTTTTACATTTTAATCAATTTCTAAACAAATACAATAGCCATTAAACACTTATCCAGCAGCACATCTAATGGTGTTTTGTTTTATCCATCGTCTCTGGACATACACTTACACATTTCAAAATTCAAACATATTACTTAACGTAACCCCTCCACTGAGAATATTGAGCAGGCCTTGATTTTGGCCATTAACATAGTTAAAGAAAGATCTCCACATTTCTTGGATACAAACATTTAAAACAAAACAGGCAGTAAATTAAATACAACTAATTTTTCTTTTTGGTGGGAATTCTATTAAAGAGTTCGCAATACAATAAAATTATACCTAGAACAAATGAAATCTAAAAAGAAAAATGACGAAGAAAAACAACAAAACAAAAGAGGAGAAGGCAAAGGAAGGAAGAAAAGAGAGGGGGAAGACAATAGAAATTAACACACATACCAAGCTGCTAATCTTCAATCCACATACAAAGAAGTGAATCTCCTCAGCTCCCAACTGGGAAGTTTTCCAGTTTCCGCAGCCTCACACCTTGAGAAAACCCACTCTTGCTTGTCTCCCACACAGGCCCCTCCCCTCTAACCGTCATGATTGCATGGCGAGTTCCCATCTCCCACCAGAGGAAATAAAGACATAAGACACCATAAGTTAAGGTTAATGGGCAAAAATTGCCCACAACTTTATTGATTGCAGGAAATGAGCGGTATTCGCCTAGGCATTGGTCCTATCCACAATCTGGCTTCAGGCTGTAAGCATGAGAGGCCGGGAAGGGTTAACACCAGCAGGGGAAGCCCTGCTGATGCACATCAACTAGGCACTCCCCCGGGGTCACTGCTCAGGGGCGTGCCTTGGGCCCTGACCTCCCTAGGCTTCGGACGGGGCCACGCCCCCAGAGTCTTTTACCAGACTACCCTTCGCAACCGGGGGAGGTGATGGCACTCTACCCCTCCATCCATCTGCATAACAATACCCCGACCAATGCCTGACTGCCAAACCGTGGAAGTTGTGACGATTTGCTACGAGGTAGGCAAAAAAAACCCAAATGGCCGGTGCCAATTTGCCAAGTGGAAAAATTCCTACCAGGCCCTTTAACAGTGACCAACCGAAGTCCATAGCAAGTTCAAAAAGGGAGCCCTAAAGGGAGGGTGGGTGGGAAATTCCCCAGCTGATCGGCGGTGGCAAAGAGGGAGCTCCTCTGCCACACTTGCCTTAAGAGCAGCAAGCCACAGCCCCTGAGCCTTCTGATAGGCTGGCCAGGGGATGACGCGGCAGAGGATTCCCTGTACGCACGGGGCTGAGAGCCAGCCTCTGTGCGAGAGTTGGGAGGCAGGAAGTCCGCAACCCCACTCCTCCCTAGGGTCGGAAGTGGCTGTCTCAATACAACTAATTTTAAACAAAATGACCATATTAAAGCGGCAACAATTGTAACACATGCTGAGTAAAACACCAAAGCGTTAAATGCCTGTTTAAAGAGAGATACCATATTTACTCTGGTGTGTGTTCCAAAGATGTGCAGCCACCACTGAAAAGATCCTGTCTCTGGTACCCTGCAATCTACCCTGCAAGGGAGAAAACAGAGCTTCCTAGAATAGTGCAGGGGATGAGCCAGCCTAAACTAGAGGCAACCCTTTGGCATGAATTGACAGGATAAGCAGCTTAGGATCAAGCAAGTAATGCTGTAACATGACTGTAATTTACCAAAAGGTGTGGGAATAAATTTTCTACCAACGCTTGCCTAAAGTGAAATTTCTAGATGAATGGGGAGATTCTTGGTCAGGATTTTATTTTGCTTTTAAGAAAAACGTAACGAATTTAAGAGGAAACAAAAAGAAAAAAGGCTAGCTAAATGTATCAGTATACTACCACCCAGAGTGGCTGGGGAAACTCAGCCAGATGGACAGGGTATAAATAATAAATCATCATCATCATCAAACAGGAGGACTGGATGTATTGGTTTAGTTACTTTTGGTCTTGTGAGTTCTGAGAGGATCAGAAGAGGAAGGCAGGGAGGAGAAAATAATGTTGGCAATAGGGCTAGGTGATATATTGTCCCAAACCTGTTTAAATTCCATATTGTGATATCGGTTTCATAATTTTTGACCTGGAAATATATTATAAACCATGGGGTGTGGGGGTGGGGGTGTCCTATGCAAAAATCACAATATGGAGAAAATCGTGAAGTCAGCCAATGTTTCTCTTGATTCCTGCTGCTCCTGTTAACTCTGCAGGTTCAGCTTTCCCCTGCCTGCTTTAGGGGACAGAGAATTTCAAAAGCAGGTGGCAGCAAAAATGGTGATGCAGAAAAAAACTGTGGACTCAGCTAGATTGGTAAAGAAAAAGCATTTTATATGTGTTTTATATGCCAGGGACGTCCAGCTTCCAAGATACTGTGATCTACTCACACAATTAAAATCTGGCAGTGATCTACCCCTTTTTTTTAGAAAGGAACATCAGGGGGGGGGGTGTTCAGGTCTAAGAAAAAGAGAGATCAGTAAACAAACAGTCAGCCTTGCAGTGGTAACTCCGTCTTCCGTTCTAGCGATCTAGAGGACAGGGCGAGTGGGCGGGGCGGGGCTGGGTGGAGGAGCCAGCTACCTAAACCTCCTGGGGATCGACCAGTTGATCCTGATCGACCTGTTGGACATCCCTGGTATAGGTGATATAATACTGTGACACCAGATGGCGCTGTGGAGTCCCGTCTTCCCTAGTGGATTTCCCTGTATGAGTTTACAACGCTTAATCACTTCTTTGATGTGTCCATATCCAGCCTGGTTGAAACCAGCAGGTGCCTCTACAGAGCTCCATCCTTATTCCAGATTCAGTGATATATTGGTATATTGTGATGTTTAGCTGGTGACTTATCATCAACATTGAAAACCAGATATTGCCCAGGCCTAGTTGGCAATGAAACAGCATCATAAAATAGTGAAACTGCATTGAACCACCAAATTGAACCACTTAGAAAGCTTCTAGCATATGATCTGAGGTTCACCTAGTAGTGGACGGCATGGTGGGGTGGTGGTGTTGACCTGAGCTCCCAGCAGCTGAGTTGCCACTGTTTACCAAGAAGGAGAAGGGAGAAGCAGCAGGGAGGTTGATGCAGTGCAAACACATTATCAGGAGAGCCCTATTGTCTCTGCTGATGCATTTGCACCGTGCTAATGTATCTACTGCCTCACTCCTTTGGGAACAGCTTTCAGGAGGTTGAGTAAGCCCCACTGCCCCATCATGACATCTGCTCCTGAGCTCACTTGTCACTGTTTTGTAGATGGATGGCTAGTTCTGTCTGTTTCCTCATGAATTGTTTTCTCCAGCAAGTTTATAAGTGTAAAGTGTGTCCTGTTAGGACATAAAATCAATTTAGTATCATGCTTCAACCTTTATACACCCTGAGTAGGTGATTTATTCATGTTTAGTTTAATGAAACTAAATATAATTAGGACATTTATATAACCAAAGAGATTTTTGCTCATATGAATTGTGGCATTTCTTCTATCAGTTTTCCAGGATCACTATTAATCTTAATGGTCGACATACATTATTAGCCATATTGAGTTATTGCACGATCAATCTGACAAAATGCGCTCTCGACGTGGAGGAAAAGGACACCATTAGCCACAAACATAATATTTAATAGAAGATGGCATAATGATAAAAATACACCCAAATGCTGTATAATTACAGAATTTCACCGCTAATCGTATTTGCAGATGGCCGGTCTACGTGAGAGATGGCCTGTGTTCAAAGGAGAGATTGGGAGATTATAGAAATTTAGCACCAAGATATTCTCTGTTGCTGCAGTACTGAATTTTCTGCCAAGTAGTACCTTATGCTTAGTTTAAAAAAAGACAAGGTAATAAATGCTTGTTCTTGTGTTCATAATCCGGCCTTGCACATATGCATTTTGTCATTTTGTAAGGCATTAGGGAAAGCGTAAGATTCCAGAAATGAACTGTATATATACTGCTGTTTACTAAGACATTTGGTATTGGTGATTTTATTTCATACGTTTGCTTGTTTATTGCATTTATTTAGCTGCCTTGTAACAGGAGTTCTCCAGGCAGATCACAAAGCAACCCCCTCTGCAATACGCAACCCACTAACAACGTTGAAATACAGTATAGTGTAAAACAATATAAACTACTAACATTCCATAAAAATCATATATAGATTTAATGGTGGTGAAACCCCCTGCCGTGAATGGCTGTACTTTTCACATATCTCAGAGAGGAAAGGAAGGGCAGGAAGGCCTCAGACTTTCGTTGGTTGTGTTGATCCACTTCTGGCAGGGCAGGGAAGACATGACGAAGGGAGGGATTTAAGAAATGGGGTCTACCATTTCTGGTGGAAAGTGCCACAAAGGCTCTGTCCGCAACTTCCTGGCAGATGCACTTCTGAGAAAAATTCAGTAAGATAAATAGCAACTCCAGAAGAATTGAGAAACATCTCCCCCACTCCTGTTTTTTAAAAAAGGCAGAAAATTAGCCCCCATTTCCACAAGGAGATAATCTTTTCAGCAAACTGGTATGTATGTAATTTCAGCCTATCCCTAATAAGATCCGCAGTCTGCATCTGAGATGATTCTACTCACCAGCAGGTGCTCTTTTGCTCTGAATATTTATACCCTGAATAAATCCTTTTTCATCTCTCCTCCTCTCACCACAAATACACTAAAGGGCAGCTTCTCTGCAGAAGTGGGGCAGGCTGACAGTGATTGATGACTAGAAAACATCTGCCTCCACAGAGTTCAGAAGACTCGAGGTGAAGTCTGACCTTCTTTAGGACATTATTTTGGCTCCGCTCCTGGCTTATCTACTCTGCTTCAGTAAAGCAAGAGGTGTCAGGAGGAGGGGTATCTAGAAGTGCCTGGCTCTAAAATGCGTGTGACATATTTCTATTTCTATGCAGCTTAATTTGTTTATGGATCTACATCTGCATGTATGAATTAGTTTATGGATACAGCTTTCATGCAAATCTGTGTCCCCTTTCTCTTCCTTTCTCTCTCTGTGATACATGCACACGCACACACACACCTGGGAATGTGCACTGCAGTAAGCTTTGGGACACTCCAAATCAAACATTTACACCACAAGGAGAGTCTCCCTCCTACAATGCTTTTTGTGTGTGATGGTACTCAACAATGTGAAGTACCACCACCTGTCTCTTTTTTTGCTGGTGCTGATGGCGGCCATTTTGTGCTGACACCCACAACAATTTTATTTATTTATTTTTAAAAAATATATACATTTTCAGTTTGCATTATACATCCATTCATCTTATCATTATCTTACATAGACTTCCCGATTTATCTTTCATTGACATCCCATTTCATATTCTTTTGTTTGCTACATATCCATATATTTCTACATCTCTTCCTCCCCCCCCATCCTTTCTGATCCCTTATCTTGTCTACTGCTGATCATAGGCTTATCCCACTTGCTAGTTAACCTTAATACCACCCTTTTAAAAATATTCTCCAAAATATTCCCATGCCTTTCTTCTTGTTGCTGTTTTGTCCATCATAAATTCTTATTTTGGCCATCAAACTCGCTAACTCAGCAAACTCAATTAATTTCTGCAACCATTGATCCTTTGTCGGAACAATCTTTCCTTAAGTTATTATTGTGGCCGCTGTCGCATATAAAAATAAATTTCTTACTTTCCTTGGTATTTCTTCCCCTATTATTGCCAGCAAGAAGGCTTCTGGTCTTTTCGGGAAGGTGAGTTTTGCCATCTTTTTAAGTTCCTCATATACAATTTCCCAAAACTTTTTCTGAACATTTCCAACAAACATTGTATCCTCTCTTGTACACTTTGGCAAATTTACTTGTTTGATTTTTATAAAGATATGAGTGCCAGTACCTCATTTTTTTATCTCCAAATGCACTGCATTTATGCGATAGCATAGAACTATGCCCAACACCAGTTTAGACACCAGACATTGTCAAGCGCTATAATAATAGAGTGCCACAGAAGAGGAGCTACTATGATGTCATTAACAGCCTGCTATTTTCCACCCATTTTCAATAACAACTGGAGACTTTAAAATCTATTTTGCATTGAGCTGGATGTGGCGAGTTTTAATTTGTTATACAGTAGTAGATTTTTCTCTCACAATATATTTTCATTTGCAACAATGTTAAAGTTCACTCTTCATTTTATTGGATTATCTCACTGAGACACACTAGACTTGGCTGTGCGAGAAATGGACTCTTTTAACCTATCTCCAGTATTGTAGCAACTGAACCCTTTGAGGATTTTGATGTGTTTTAGAAGTCTTGCTACAAGCTCCACAGACCTGCCCCCCACCTTGGCTTAAGTGTCTCAAAAAGTATTTGTTCTCTTCCACGCAAATCAGCAAATGCTTATGGGATGTTTTCTCACCTATAATAGACAATGCCTTTAAAAAAATAAAAACAAAAAATCGCTCACAAAATTTGTCCAGCCAATATTGATCCCTTTTTAACACATATGTTGTAGCATCTCGCTGAGTTTCCCAAGTGTCAAAAGCCAGAGCACATCAACAGATGAAGCATGAACTTGATGCTGCAAAGTGCATGAATACTCTTTAGCAAAGCTATCACCTAAACTTTTTACACCGTGCTTGTTACCATGGCAGGGTAAATGAGGGCTGTAGGAAATGGTGACCCACTGAGCTAAATGCAGGCCACTAGGTGAGCTACTGTGAATTGTTGGTACTTTGAGACTCTCCTCCTTCCTCAAGAATCACCAGGAACAGAGATATGATGTAACATCACTCCAGGGTGAATAAAAAGGTGGCCGACAGCCACATAGAGACAGTATGAGGGCCAGTGAGTGTTGCTCCCTGAAATTCATCCTGCGCCAATTATGCTTAAGGAGTTTTATCTTTGTGAATTCTGACACAACATTTTTTGGGGGGAGATTCAAATGTATATCAGAACTTTAGATGTGCACAGTCCAGGTGGATTAAAGGGCTCTGTCCCTGTAGCACAACAACTCAACTTTTAAGACCACAAAAAATAAAATAAACTTTTTGCAGTTTGAAAAGTGATAGGGAAATACATTGATGAAAGATGAAAGAATGATGAACAAATGCAGTATTTATGCTCATTGTCGTATAACAGCCCCTCAAAGAAATTGGAATGAATGCACAATAAAGACATGATCTAACCACTGTGTAAACTTTGTGCAGTCAAATCAGGATGAATGCTGATTGAATATGTTGCCTGGAGGAGTTCATAGGTATTCTCCAGAGCTCACACTTCACTGAATTTTGCATGCAGTTCTCAAACTGTGTGCCAAAATGCATTTTTAAATGTGTATTTTATGATAAAGTGTCTACAGATGTGTACTTTCAAATGAAATACATTTGTAAATGTGCATTTAGTGAGAAAGCATGTTCAGAAATATATATTTAAATGTGACTATAAATACTTACTTTAAAAAAGGATTAATGCATTAGTCAGGCTTTTATTGAATGAACACAGGCAAAATGATACAGACCCACAACATACTAATCCATACATCCTGCACCCTCTCCCCCAAATCAGCAAAATATCACATCCTTTTGCAGCCTGTGAACTGGGCTGCAAAATGTGAAGCATATCAGCCCAGCCCTAGTAATTGACTTAGATCAGGTGTGGGGAATCTTTGACCCTGCTTGCTATGGCCGATGGGAGTTGTAGTTTAGCATCATCTGGAAGCAAAAGGTTCCAACCCTAGATAGCCCCAAATGTTTAGATTACACGCGCCAGTTTTCCTAGTGAAAATGTATTTTAAGGTAAGGTGCTCGATATATCAAACAAAAATATGAAGCACATTCATGTGACACAGTGAAGGGGATTTAAATCAGAAAACCAAACTTCAATTACAACAAAGTAGCTTTTAGATATGTTGCTGGTTTCAACACAGATACTTCTCATGCTGCCTGAAACAGGCTGGCTTGATTCATGAACAAGTTCAAATGAACATGTCCCTTAAAGCCAAATATATTTAGCTTGGGTGTTTATTGCCACCGAAAAGGCATATTGGCTTTTCATCATGAGAGCTGCGCTGTTGCACTAGCAACATGTTCTGAACATGATCTTTTTGTTGCACTTTTGTGTGCAGAGGAAGCCTGGGGCCAGCCTGTTGAGACTGTCAAAGAGACTGAAAGGTTCAGGGCAGAGGGAGTGACAGACTGAGAAATAATATTGGGAAGGGAGACTGTGGGATTCCAATGCATTGGGGAAATGAATATGACCAGTATCTGTAGATAGAACTTCAATTTTTCTTGGAGCAGGGGGGAATCATCATTTTTTCCTCATATTTCTATTTAAAGCCCAAATTTTGGGGGGAGGAGGTAATCTGTTTGCCATAACATCAAACTTAGACATGGTGTCAAGCATGAAGACTGGACCTTGCACACTTCATTTTTAACTAAGGAGCTGATCTGGACTGATCAAGTGGAGGGAGAGAGGAGATTTTACCTTGCCATTGTCCTAATCCAGATCAGGATATTTCTCCCTCCTCTTGCCAATATTCAGTAAACCAAAAGCAAACTTTTGCTTAACATGACAATTAGTCTGGCCCTGGGATTCTTGAACTGAATGGGAGTTGCTAGGAGGAAATTAGACTTTTACATTTCAGTTCTTTTTAAGGGATTCTAATCATGAGGCCTGTATGTGCATATCTTGGGGGCAGGGGAGCATCATAGAAGCAGTCTCCATCCCTGATCTTTATCTTACTCATCACAATGAAAGTGTCAGATAGAATGTTACCCGCATTTATCTCTGTGTGTGAATGAGAACTCTTGCTTAGAGAATGGACATAGCAGCACTTTAATATTAGTCATTGATTGATTGATTGAAGCAAGCAAGTCTCATCCCGGAACAGCTTCAATGAAGGGCTACCAAACCCACAGAGATTTCCTCCCACCGTCCAAATTCAAATTGCATTGGCGATCTGTTATTCTCTGTGATTCAGAGTCTTCTTTAGACAGAATAAAATTCAGAACAGCTTCCCTGATAGTTTGAGTTTCCCTTTCAAGTTACGATTTAGGTTGACCACATGCAAAGGATAAGGGGGCAGTAGCCATACCTTAAATAGTTGTGCATAAAGGGGCATCTTGGGGTGGATCTACACTCCAAAATCACGTGGCAGCAGCGGGAGTCCCCATTAGCTAAAGTGGTACCTCAGGTTAAGAACAGTTTCAGGTTAAGAACAGACCTCCAGAACAAATTAAGTTCTGAGCCGGAGGTACCACTGTATGTCTAATAATGCTTAAAAGATCAATGCAGATCCAGCCTTGGTAAGTGCATCAAGTCAAATAGAAGCAGAAGCTTTTAGAAGTTCTACACCAGTTCTATTCTTTGCATCTAATCACCACAAATGTGTTTACAAATAATCCTCACAACCGGGGTTCAGCTAAACCGGATAACAAACTTACAATATATTTGAGGGTAAGTAAGGTGTTCTAGGGCACAGTTCACTGAGAAGGTCTCCTGCATAAGTAAGAAATCACTGTATGGTTTGAAGGTACATGAGGCCACCACAATCTTCAGCCATGGGTTTGTTGTCCTACACCATCTCCAACCAGCTTAGCCAATGGCTGGGAACAATGGACATTGTAGTCTAACCCAAAGGACCCAAGGTTGAAGACCACTGATTGAAGTTAAACAGGCCTTCTGAGTCTAACCAATGCTCTGATGGAACACCTCCAAGGAACCACATGCACACCATCTTGCGTTCTATGATGGAAGAAACGTGGGATACGAATGTAGGGAATAAACAAACCTAATTCCCTTAGCACACACTCCCTCCACAACTGCTGAGAACTATTTTGACACATGATCTAATAGAATGATGGAACAAGCTACTTGTATAACTTCTCTTGCATAGGAAGATGCCAGCCAGGTTATGATCTAGATCATCTAGGCCTGGAGTGTAAGAGGAAATGTAATATTCTTCACTATTGAGAATTAACCTGTTCTACCTGAACCAAAATGCTTCACAGCGTATGAAGAGACATACATTATATTCTTTCTAAGAATATTCCTCATATGTTTTAGGCATACACTTTAAAATGCAAAGGATGTACAAGAAGTGAAGACAAATATATGGCGTGTGTGTTTCATATAGGAATACTCAATAAGGAACCAGAACTGGCTGAGATTTCATACCAAGTGTAATTCCAGTGGCCAGTCTTGTAAAAATGTGTAAATATCCAGAGACAACTAAAAGCTACATAAAACAATAATGGGATTGCCTTTGCAACACTTAACTTAATTTCATATCAACTTGTGTGAGAGGCGTACTGTCTTTCACTCAACTGACAACCATCACACTCTTGCCTCTGCTTAATTGCTCTTTCTACCAGCTGCCAATTTTATCCCCGCTTTTTTTGATGACTTTTTCCTTTTCCTGTATCATCTTGTGAGTTTTGCTCTGCCTGTCGTAGCCACAGTTGAGATGAGTGAGTGCCATGAAGATGACTCCATCAAGACATCAACTGTTGGGGTTGGATGAATGACAGAGAACCTTCACTGTGCCCTATGTATTTTACATCTTCGGTGCAGGGAATCATCATTAGAATGCTGCTGTTGTCACAATGATTTTTAGTGAGTTTCAAGATGGAGACATGGGGAAGATTAGAGAGAGGGAGAGATATGCTCTCCTGGAATCTCCAGTATAAATTTAACTGATATATAAATGATCCAAGAGTAATAAAACCAAAAATGTAAATTGGTAGTGATGGTAGTAACCTCTGTACTCTGCCAAACATTACGGAAATATTGACAAGCCTACCTATACCTGCATTTTATTTTAATTTTTAAATTGGTTATGGGTTTGTACTCAATGAAGTTGTCATGTTAGCACAATGAATTCTGCCTTCACAGTGGTAGGCACCAGATTCAGCCGGGGCCCAGGCCAAACTGAACATATGGGCATCAGGCAGGAAGGAGAGGGAGGCAGTTCACATAAAAGGCCAAGACCTACCCGTCTGGTGGCTGCATTTATCCAGGAGAAGATAAGCCCATTTTGGCAATCACACGGGGCCCCCAGACGTTTCACAGCCTATTGACCCTGGGCCACCACTGCGACTGCTTTCTTCACTGCCACCACCCCGCTTCTCACGGGGACACACAGAGTCCAGACAGTTGTTAACATAAACAAATAATCAAGTTTATTTTTAAATGCAGGAACAAGCGTATGGTTACAGTTTATTTTCCTCTTGTCAGTTTCCTACTCTTAGTTCCTAACAACTCCAAACGGATTATACCAACTATCTATCTGACTAAATCTAACAATTCCTCTCACTCTCTCACAATACAACTCTACCAACCCACTCCTATTCCACCCTCTTCCTTCTCCAACACCCAAGCCTCAACTCCCAACTGATAAACCTCAACTCCCAACTCCCAAACCTCAACTGACTTTCAAAACCTCCCACTCTGTCTTTTACTCCCCCCTTGCATTCTCACTGGCCAATCACATCACACCCATTTTAACCCTTTCCTTGACCCATCCTAGAAGGCAAAGGCCACACCCATGTTGCAGCTCTCCTTGCATCCTGACACCCCACCCCACAGGATCAATCCCCTGGGGCAGGCATCCCCAAACTCAGCCCTCCAGATGTTTTGGAACTACAACACCCATCTTCCCTAGCTAACAGGACCGGTGGTCAGGGATGATGGGAATTGTAGTCCCAAAACATCTGGAGGGCTGAGTTTGGGGATGCCTGCCCTGGGTTATGGGTGCTGCTTCACAAGTTGCTTTCCTGTGAGTAATAAATATAATAACTAATAATTTAAAATGTTGCTACTGCTGCCATTTGCCTCCTGTCATACTAGAGCTCCTCCTTAATCTACTATGCAATTTCATCTTCCACCCTAGAAGTCACCTCTGATTCCAGCCCTTTTTTTCATTCTGTCCCCACCCCAGCTCACAATTTTGAGCCAGTTCTAACTTCAGACTGGCCCTATTTCCCCCCATAATTCTTCCCCTTTCCTACCCCCTTAACTGAAGCAGACTGCGGCAGGGACTCTCTGAGCATCGGGCATTGGGTGACACCTGAATCACACCTGGCACCTTCATTCCACATGGCTTAAGGAAGGCTTTCATTGAATAATTTTGTGAAATCCTGAAAATCAGACTGTGGTCTTTGGACGAGCAACCTGGCTGACTTACCGTATTGGCCAGAATATAAGCCGCACCCGAATTTAAGCTGCACCTTTAAAATTCATGGGGGGGAATGAAAAAAAGAGGACAATACCCGAATATAAGCCGCCCTCTTAAAATTCTGCAGACACTCACACCCGTTCCATTTTACCTTATGTCTGTTTCAGCAGTGATATTGTAAAAGCCCATTTTGTAAGGTCGCAAATTTAAGCAGCACTTTAACTTTTCATGGTCGGAATTTGTGAAAAAAGTGAGGCTTATGTTCAGGCCAATACGGCATTTTGCTCAGGAAGAAAAGAGCCAATTGTCTTCAAACTAAGCCAAGCTGCTATGGGAAATATGTGTTAATTTCTGACACTGCTTGGACCTGGCTTTGCATTCCTCTTGACTTGGTGACAAGATGTAATGTGGTTCCTGAACAAAATGGCACAACTCTAGACTTCATCCTGCCAATTTGTCAATAAACTGTTTGACTTTTGCAGCTGCTTTGGTATCTTTAAAAAGTTTCTCTCTCTTCAAATTATACCAGCATCAATATTCCAGATATGAAAGTCTTGTCTTGGTGTAATGTATTCTAGTAGAAATGGCACAGTAATAAATGAAATGATCCAATTCACAGTGGACAGCACCATATCCTATGTAATCCCTCAAATTGATGGGATGTAGTTTTCTTCCCTCCCCTCACTGATGGAAAAATAACACAGTTGACCTTTCCAAACAGTGACATTGTCTATGTATCTATAGAACGTTGCCTGTCTTATAAATGTACAATCTGTTTCTGTACATTAAAATGTATACCTCATTTTCATTACCACAATGAAAATTTATTATACTTAACAAAAAGTTTTTTAAAAGTGCATAGTGGTTACACAAAATCATATCCCATTTCTGATGTATGGCAATCAAACAATTCAGGTCTGTATAACTTTTTAAAGCTTTGCAAAAAAAGCAAAAAAGCATGGCATTCTGTCTCATGTTAAAAGAAACATTCTTGCTAGGGAATTTCAGTAAATAAAGCAACCTTTTCTGGAGTCCACAAAAACCCTGTGCAGGAACATAGATATGGCTTAAAGGCCACAGGTTAGCCACCTGTGGCTTTAGGGGTAGTGATGGAATGATCAATCTGTTTCTGGGTGTTTTATTTTTGCATGTGTAAATTTGTAAGCCTGCTCCATCCCACTACTCCATTAATAGATGTTGCTTCCTCCTTTTTTTATTTTTTTTAAAAAGGGCTTTAAAATGTATTTTTTTTACCACGCTATCTGGCTAATTCATATTTATCTCAATGTATGCATTTCAAAACACATTTATCTTAAACAAAACACTTTGGTGCAGCCCACCCTGCTATCCTTGAAACAAAAACCATTATAATATGATTTGGAGAAATGCACAGTCTAAGCAAGTATATTGCTTTCCAATCCATCCATGAGTCCAGAAGCTGAAAATTAACTTCTTAACATAAAAGTGCAAATCAAATAAAATTTGTTTCCATCCCAGCTTAAGGGATCCCTTTGGACATTTTATTTGCTCCTGATTGTAAAAATGGTTAAGGCAACTTTGAGTCCTTCACCATGGTTCCCCCTCACTTCCTCGTTGGAAAAGTATCTGAATGTCTGGAATCTTACATTTAGGAAATCCTCAAAGCAAGACAACGCTCAAGTCCTAAGCAAAGGCCAGAGACTCTGGGAAAACCCACCTGATGTATTGAGCTATCTCTATTTTTATGTGCTAAAGGAAATTGCTCCAGGGATTAAATGTCAGAGTCCTAGGCAGTGGCGTAGCATGGGGGGTGCAGGGGGGGCCGGCCGCACCGGGCGCAACATCTGGGGGGGCGCTCGCACTCGCAGCTCTCTGCCCCTACTAAAATCCACGGGTTAGGGGGCGCAAATTACTTGCCTTGCCCCGGGTGCTGACAACCCACGCTACGCCACTGGTCCTAGGGGGGGAAACCCAGTTACAATGGAGTAATCAATACAATTTTTCATAATATAGCAAGGATGAGACCAAACAACTTTTCAATTACAGTCCCTGTGACTAGCCCAGATTCTACTGCCTTCCCTTATTAATCTACAAAGCAGACAGTAGGTTTGACAAGAATCAGAATATGATAGAGCTGATTTGAATTGATACATGAATAGAGACAGAATGTTTAATCACCATTACTTTTATTCTTAGCTTCCCCTTCCCCTCCCCAAGGTACACCATGCATGACATCCTCTGAACACAGTTTTCTTTAACAATACAGTATCTGTATTATTTATTTATTTATTATTATTATTATTATTATTATTATTATTATTATTATTAGGACAGGCGAAGTCCCCCCAACCCCAGGTGACCCCTGAGTGGAATAATGACTCAAGACAACATGCTATGGGATTAAAATTGGCCACAACTTTATTAAATTTCAGATGTAGGTTGACCTTGGCTCAGGCATTGGGTGTTTATCCTTCCCAGTCCCCAGCTGGGGATCTGGGAGACATCAGGGTTATTCAGAATGTGTGGGGATTGGGCTGGCTCTGGAGAACATATGTTCAAGCAGAGAGCCTCCCCCCCGTTTCGCCGCCGTTGGAGGGGAGAGCAATGACAACCTCTCAGGATATGGCCAATGCCTCCCCTCAAGACCCCTTTATCGGGGAACCCAAGATAACAAGCGCAAGGGGGGCATGGGTCACCGCTTCACTCCCCACCCCATTTAGGAAGATAGACTAAAGGATTCCTCCCAAGGCCTGAAACCGCCAAAGTTGTGACATTTTGCTATGGGAAAGGCAAAACCTGCCAATGCAGGAAAATTCCGGCCCTTCAACAACGACCCTGACATAGCATCATCTGCGTACCTGTGGAGAAGAGGTTAATTTGCAAAAGAAGACTTAACTGAGGGAGGGGAGGATGGGAGAAGCTCTGGAACTAACTGACACTTCACAGGTAAGATTCACCTTCTGTTGTGTGGGCAGGGTGGTCCCTCCCCTTACCTGGCTGATCCCCTGGCAACGCCTCCCAAGGCGGGGTTGGGCGATTGGCTGAGGTAGGCGGAGACCTCCAGGTATCCAGCCTGGGGAGGATGAAGCCAGCCCGAACCACCAGGAGCTCCCTTCAGAGTAGAAATCACATATCAAACAGATGGAAAGCTCTTCAATGTGAGCAGGCTGATAGCAAAGAGTAAGGTTACTGTAACTTCCGTCATAGAGGATGACCTCCAAACCATCCTAAATATCTTTGCAGAAGCTTATGAAAAGTTTGGCCTATCGCTCAACTTCAAAAAAAAAACCAAAGAGCTGCACCAACAAGTACAAAACAACCCCTCTGCAGCGCCACAAATCCAACTCAATGGTGTAACATTGGAAAAAGTTGATCACTTCTGCTACCTAGGCAGTTTTCTTTCCGCAAGGGCCAACACTGATGCCGAAATCCAGCATTGCCTGAGCTCTGTGAGTTCGGCTTTCTCCCGACTGAAGTACAGAGTGTTTGAGGACTGGGACATTCTCAGGGAAACCAAAATGCTTGTTTACAAAGCTATTGTACTACCAACCTTACTATATGCTTGTGAAACATGGACGACTTATAAACGCGATCTCCAACTCCTCAAAAGATTCCATCAACGGTGTCTCCAAAAAATTTTACACACCACTTGGAAAGATAGGCGAACTAATATCAGTGTACTGGAAGAAGCAAAGATCACCAGTGTTGAAGCAATGATTCTTCAACATCAACTTCGTTGGACTGGTCATGTTGTGTGCATGCCTGATGATCGTCTTCCAAAGCAACTACCCTATTCTGAACTTAAAAATGGAAAGCGTAATGCTGGTGGTCAACAAAAGAGGTTTAAAGACTGTCTCAAGGCAAATCTAAAAAAATGTAGTATAAACACTGACAACTGGGAAACACTGGCCTGCAAGCACTCCAGTTGGAGAACAGCCTTTACCAAAGGCGTCATGGGCTTTAAAGACACTTGAACTCAGGATGGAGGGGAGAAATGTGATAGGAGGAAGGCACGCTTGGCAAATCCACGCAGTGATCAACTCCCGCCAGGAAACCAATGTCCCCACTGTGGAAGGACATGTGGATCCAGAACTGGCCTCCACAGGCACTTATGGACTCATTGTTAAAACCGTGTCTTATGGAAGACAATGAATGATCTATGATCTATGAATGATCGCCAAATAATAATAATAAATAAATAAATTGTATACTACAATATATCCATACATCTCAGGGACACGAGTGACGCTGTGGTCTAAACCACTGAGCCTCTTGGGCTTGCCAATTGGAAGGTTGGCAGTTTGAATCTGCATGATGATGTGATCTCCCTTTGCTCTGTTCTAGCTTCTGTCAGCCTAGCAGTTTGAAAGCACACCACTGCAAGTAGATAAATAGTACTGCTGCAGCGGGAAGGTAAACGGCGGTTTCGTGCACTTTGGCACTCATCACAGTGTCCCGTTGCACCAGAAGCACTTCAATCATGCTAGCCACATGACCCGGAAAGCTGTCTGTGGACAAACACTGGATTCCTCTGCCTGAAAGCAAGATGAGTGCCACACCCCTTATTCGCCTTTGACTGGACTTAACCATCTAGGGGTCATTTACCTATCTTACCTTTACTTTACACCTCAGGGCAGTTCACAACATAGAATTACAATATAAAAAACACAAAATACATAATAAAAACAAAGACAACCAATATTTTCCCTTCCACATCACATTTTAAAAGGGCATTAGATGTCAAACAGCCAAAGGCCTGGTTAAAGATGAACGTTTTCGCCTGGCACCTAAAGATGCATAATGAAAGTGCCAGTTGAACTTCCTTGGGGAGATGGTTCCACAAATGAGGAGCCACTGCAGAGAAGGCCCATTCTTGTGTTGCCACTCTCCTGACCTCTTGTGGAGGAGGCACACAAAGAAGGAACTTGGAGGATGATCTCAGGGTCCAGGTAGGTTCATATGGAGAGAGGTGGTCCTTGAGGTGTTGTGGTCCTGGGCCATTTAATACTTATAAACCATGCTTTTAAAAGAACTATAGCAAGGCAGTAGAAATGAGAGATAAATTTGATGCAGCTGGCAATTAATGGCAAACTTGCTTAATTCACACTTTCTGAAATTTCCATCTTTTGAAATGTGCACTTTTCAGATTTTACAATGCAGTTTTCCAGCCAAGCAATGTGTAAAAAATTACACATGCTTTGGTAAAGTGCACATTACAGTGCATAAATCAGTGTTGCGAACATACAAAATGTGGAGACCTATTCTTAAGATTAGAGGAATGAGAAACTGAGAGAAACCAAGGTTGACAGATTTGCCCATTCCTACGATGCAGTGTACAACACAAAAACACAACACATGCAGGTCCTACCAGCAGAAAGTTTGTTATCCAAAATCCCAGTTCTCTAAACAAATAATTATAGCCAAACTATGCTGCACAAATGGCTGACTCAGATTTTTGAACAGCTGGAGTTTGCCTACTTCCTTCTTTGTTTGTGTTTTGCTGGGTAGTCTAGGGCCAGTATTTCAACCTCTGGTGTTTAGTGATTTTCATGAACTTTGATTCACTGCTGTTCTTATGGGGGTTTCCCCCCCCCCCCCGGATTTTGCTGATATTGTGTCTTCTTTTGAAGTAGCAAAACAACAGTGCCCAGTGGAGATCAAGCAATACTTTAAAAATAAATAAATAAATCAGCTACTTGATGAATGAGATTTTTGAAAATAGGATGGCTCTGATCTGGAATAATTTTAGGAGCAAGCTTTAGATATGTATGAGGCATCAAGGCTTCAAAGTTCAGCTGCTTACCTAAACCTTATTTGAGCTGGTCAGATCTCTCTGGGTTTGCCACACGCAATTGATTATGCTGTATGAAGAGATTTCATTACTGGATATTTTTGAATTCCCAGGAAGAGAGACATTGTTAAATGAAAATAGCAACACAACCTTTCCCAAAGTTCAAAACGGACAACTCATGAATGTATTTCTATTTAATCTTTTAAATCCCTTATTGGAAACCGCATTGCAAAACACTCCTTTGAATTCTAATCCTGATGGTAGCCAGAACAGATGGCCTTGAAAGTCGCCTGCCAAGCTCTGCTCCTACATAATGCCCACTAAAGCTGGTTGGCGGACACATCTGGCCTTACAGTTGTTCAACTACAATTCCCATCATCCCTGACCATTAGCTATGTTGGCTTCAGCTGATGGGAGTTTGAGTCTAGCAACATCTGGAGGGCCACAGGTTCCCCATGCCTACCCTAGGAGGTAGAGGGCATACCCAACCCAAAAGGTGTCTGGAAGAAAGGCTAGTTTTTACCTCAGGGAAGTTGGAAACTTCTTGGGGTGCTGAATGCCTCTTTGGTTATATTATAGGGCGAGGGAGCAATGGCTTTTGCTGCTGTGGGTGTGTTCAGTCATTTACCTCCACCTCTGGTCTCCTTGTATATTTGTGAACCAACTCAAATATTGTAAGTAGGGATGTGAATATCTGTCAGTTTCAGTTCTCTCAGTTTCTGATTTTCCAACCTAAAATTCAGTTCTCTACATTTCTGTAGCAATTTGCAATTTTTTTAAAAAAAAATCCTCATGAAGATGAAGCAACATTTTGACGAATACTTCCCCTAATAAACAGTACAAAGTTGTGTATGCAGTTTTGACTACTATACACATTATTGCGAGGAACTTCCCCTCATAGAATACATTTCCGTATGTTATTTTCACTAATATGTCCATTTTAATGCACATTCCCTTAATAGGTGCATTTTTTTGTAAACACTGGTTGGTTAGACAACTGCAAAATTAGGATAAGCGTGAATATTGAAGGATGGCTGTGTTTCAGTTCTCATTGTTTTGGAATGTTTTCATTTTATAAACTCATCTTTAAATGTGAGCTGGATCAAATTTCTACTCCATTCCTAACATAATTTGCCTCCAGCAACATCTCCATCCATAGGAAACCAAATCCCAAACCCAACTACGCCCTCAGTGCACTCTGGGAAGTGGAGTGTGCTTAGTGATACAGATCCATTGCTTCACAACAACACTCTCTCAGAGGTCTTGCTTGCACACAAACTTACCTGCATGGGGCTTCTCCACATGGTTGTGATGGTGGGTTTCTGATGTATGACCCTAGGTCCACTGCGGTGAACAGGTCTTCATTCTGAATTTCCTATAGCCTCCAATATGTACTTCCCTTCTGTCAATTGGAAGTGCACATTTTCTTAGAGAACCAAAAGCTTTTCTTGACAGAAGAAAACACAATTATTTACCACCCACAAGCTTGTCACCCCATTTTTTCGGTTGCTTGACGCTGTGATGTGATGTTTTTTCTCAAGGGGACCCTAGTGTCTTCCTGTGTGGCGCTTGGGCTCAGTGGGTGTTCCCTGGAGATTTGTTACCTCAGCAGGACCTTTGTCCACCGAGCCTGACTGAAAGCTGTGTCAGTCCACATGTCACTTTGTTGATCTCCACATGAGGTCTAGACTACTGAGAGGTCTTTCTTGAGTTTTGTCTGCTTTCTTAAGTCTCAGGCATATTTTATATGTTTTGTATACTTCAAGCATTTCAAAATGCCACAGTATACTTGTTGCTATTGATTTCCATTAGTTTCTATGATACATGGACTTGTCCTGTCATATGATACTGAAACCTAATGATTATTCAGTGTAAATCAATAACAACAAAAACAAATTAAAAACAAATCGCTAAATGCATTTACAGCACTATGGTTCCACTTTAAAGAGTCATGCCTTCACTCAAAGAAATCTGGGAGCTGTGGCTTGTTATGGGTGCATAGAGTTGTTAGGGGACAGGGGTGCCAACATGAAAAAATATTGGGGGAGCAGGGGAGCCCCACCCCATGTAATTGATCACATGACACAGCACACACATACCATTTAAATGGCAATGCCCATCAACTCTTGAGGGAGCAGTCTTCTCAAATATTTTACTGGGGGATGAAAGGACCTCGGCCCTAGGAGTTGACTTCTGTGTCAGGAGAGCCCATATTCCCCTTGTTGTTGTTTACTTGTCTTAGTTGTGTTCGACTCTCCGTGACCCCATGAACCAGAGAATGCCTTGGATACTCTCACTTTCTTCTCAAAACTTCTCCTTTTTATGTCAATGGAGTTTTCTTGGCAAATTACTGGAGTGGATTGCCAGTTCCTTCTCCAGGTTGATTACATTTAGTCTAAACTCTCGGCTATGACCTGTCCATCTTGGGTGGCCCTGCACGGCATAGCTCAGAGCTTCTCGGAGCTACTCAAGCCCCTTTGCTACGACAAGGCAGTGATCCATAAAGGGGCATATTCCCTTTACAGAGCTATAATTTGCAGAGTGATTTAACAATCAATCTCTCTTCACAGGGAACTCTGTGAGGGGTCTACTAACAATGCAACCCAAGAGCAGGGATTGGGACAATCTGTTTCACATCTGTTTTGCTTCTCTTACTCTTCTCTCCACCCACTCACCCCTTCTTGAAATTGTCTGAAACAAACATCTCAATACATTTCATAAAACTGATGTCAGCACAGGCACATCCTCCATCTCTAATTTCCTATCCCCAACTCTTTCTACTGTGTGATCTAACTTTGCACTGTGTGAGTGCTGCTGAATTCAGAACACCTTCACTTTCCTACACATGGCACTTCTGACTAGAAACTCCACAAGGGGGGAGGGTGAACAATGAGACTCTGACATTTTGCATACTAATTGCTTCATTTACCAGCATTCATAACTGTACGAGACATCTATTTATAAAGTGACAGAATGAACACATTTTAATATGACAATGTAATTTTAAAATAACATCTAGGTACAATTTGCATTACAAGATATGAAAACAGTAATTGTATAATTACATACGGTACTTAGCTGAAAGCAAGAAATCCTTTTTTATGGTTCCTTCAATCCTATTTGAATTACATAAATAACAATAGCTCCAATGTAATTACACATTTTTTTGGAGAGAAAAAATAAATGTTACTAACCTCCGCCCCAATTTACAACAAAATCTCTGCTCAAATTCATTTTACATAAAGTACAAGCAAGTATCACCAGGTTATAAAAGTTTAAAAAGTGTCCTCAAACTAGTGAAATTTGCTTTTGCAGTTTAGTGCCCATTGTACAATGGTACCTCTGGTTGCGAATGGGATCCATTCCGGAGCCCTGTTCACAACCTGAAAGGAAAACAACCTGAGTATGCGCACGCGCGGGTCGCGATTCGCCGCTTCTGCACATGCACGTGACGTCATTTTGCAAGTCTGCACGATTGGTGAAACCCAGAAGTAACCCTTTCCAATACTTCCGGGTCGCCGCGGGACGCAACCTGAAAAAATGTATCATGAAGCAAACGTAACAAGAGGTATGACTGTATTCCGTTACTTTAAATTGTATCTACTTTGGAGTTTACTTCCTCTTTAACCCTTTTTGGGCATTTAGAAAAACTTATTGAATCTCAAAAAAATGTTTAATAAGCATGAGGGAGATATGCACCAGCTCTGCCCCAAAACATTCCCATCTACCTGGCTCCACCCCTCTGTCACAAATTATTCACGGCGCTTTAGCAAAAATGCTCAGAGTTCCAGGTTCTTCAGTGCGGTATATTTATTGTGAGCTATATATACAAATATCTACAGGTTGTAATATACGAGCAGTTCATGCAGTCAAACAGAGTACCTGGCTGCACCTTAAGACAAATAGGAAGGCTCTTGCTTCCTCTACACCACCACCTTACTGCTGGACGCGTTTCCCTTTTAAACCGATGGCAGCCAATCAACTGTCAGCACATTACTGCTGAGTCTTTCTGACCTAGCACCTCCATAGAAAGCTTTGCAGGCTGATTGTATCAGCCTGTTGCATCAGCTAGCAAACTCAAGCTTGCAGACTTACTATCTCACACAGCATTCTGTGATCCCGACACCCTCATCATGTGACCTGAGCACATTGAGCATGAAAGTCTGCAAGGAGATTCAGCTGAAAATGGTTAGCCTCCACCATTTGACTGGGAACCTTTCTCAGCCCTGCCTTGAGGCACTAGAGACCTAGAGACTGTATCTGGGAGCTTTTGCACATTTGATCACTGAGGTACAGCTTACCCTTAACCCAGGTCTAGATAACCTTGCATTTCAAGATATGGTTTTACACTTCAGCTGTATGCTTGGTGGTTTTAACACCTAATGGCTATTTCTGTTCTTTGCTGTATATATTTCCTGTACTGGTTGGTTGTATGCTAAGCTTATTGCGTTTGTTTGTTTTTAAAAAACCTGGAATATGACTTTGGAACAGGCTTTTCTATAAGTCAAAAAGTTGGTATACATTAATGGTCATGCATAGGACTGGAATGTAGCTTCATTATTGTTTTTGTTCTTTTATTAACTTTGTATGATGCCTAATGGGATGCAGGTGGTGCTGTGGTATAAACCACAGAGCCTAGGGCTTGCCAATCAGAAGGTTGGCGGTTCTAATCCCCGTGACAGAGTGAGCTCCCGTTGCTTGGTCCCTGCTCCTGCCAACCTAGCAGTTCGAAAGCACGTCAAAGTGCAAGCAGATAAATAGGTACCGCTCTGGCGGGAAGGTAAACAGCGTTTCCGTGCACTGCTCTGGTTCGCCAAAAGCGGCTTAGTCATGCTGGCCACATGACCCGGAAGCTGTACGCCAGCTCCCTCAGCCAGTAAAGCGAGATGAGTGCCGCAACCCCAGAGTTGTCTGCAACTGGACCTAATGATCAGGGGTCCCTTTACCTTTACCTTTACGATGCCTAAAGGATTTATTTTCTGAGGAATCTCACAAAACATAAAACAAAAGTCTATTCAGAAGCAGGCTTTACTGAATTCAATGGGATTTACTCTGAGGTATCTGCATAGGAATGTGCTGTAAACCTATGAAAATTATTACTAAAATTCACTCCAAATTCTGGGCTAATGAATTCTGCCAACTGATTCAGTTCAGCAAGTTGGGCCCAATGGCATTAATTCTTTTTCTTCAGGCTTACTCAAACTCAGCCTTCCAGATGTTTTTGGCCTACAACTCCCATGATCCCTAGCTAGCAGGACCAGTGGTCAGGGATGATGGGAATTGTAGTCTCAAAACATCTGGAGGGCCAGGTTTGAGGAAGCCTGTTTTACTTCACACAATATATTCTTAATTTGTGCTTTGTTTACATTTTGGGGTTTGTTTATTTTTCTACTTTTAAGGAGGGACAGGAAGCTAGAAAAGACAAGAATGCTTATTCAGACTTCCCTCTCTCATCTGTTATTTCATCATACCTTACCTACACACTTCTGAACATATTTTCACAGAACATGTTTTCAGTTTTTGATGAAACATGATGATCGGGATGCTGATTCTAGTATCCACCTCCACATCCTGATTGTCTATCTCCATGAACCCTCAAGGAATTGAGCCCTGGCCTTAAGGTGTAATGGCTGTTGATGTCAAAACTGGAGAAAACGAGGAGGGGAATCTGCAAGATGAACAACATTTACTTTCCAGGGTTTTACTCCAGAGCCTGGTTCTACTTCTCTCAGAGAAATCTCACAGGCATTTCCTTTCACTGAATTCTGAAATTCCCTTGATACTCTGTGCCAGTGCCTCCCTGGTGACTCAGGACAAATCTCTCCCCTTCTCTTTTTTGACAGGTGCCTGCCCTGTCCTCGGTTTCTGTCAATGGAATCATCTGACACTGTCACCCTCACACTACTATGCTCTCCGCAGGATGACACTCTCAAGGTTTGAAACTGTCACTTTAGTCTCAGTAGAGTAGAGTACTCATTTTAAAGCCTATTGGCACCAGTTCCACATCCCACAGTAGTCCAGCAACACCGCTGAGAGGGCAAGATAGATGGAGAACAAATGGGGAGGTCATAATTCCCCAAGAATTGGTCTGGCAAATTGGGATAAACAAAGTCAGGCTTTTATCACTAGTCTCAGTGGGAACTTGAAGTACACTTAAGACTATTTCTTTCTCTGTTTCTTTCTCTTAGCTTAAGAAAGGGTGATTTGTTTCCCATGGAGCCAGTGTGGTAGAATGGATAGATCAGCCCTCCCCAGGCTTGGACACTCCAGATGTTTGGGAATGTAGCTTCTGTCACTTCTGACCATTGAGCATGCACTGGCTGGGGTTTATGGGAGCTGGCATCCAAAACACCTGAAGGGCATGAGGTCAGGTTGTGTAGGATGGAGTTCAAATCTCTACTTAATATAATAGTATTCAATTGATCAAACATTAATTTTCTATTAATCTCTGCTCAATGTAATATAAAATGACTGTGGTACCCCAAGTCATAGATGGTTCTATCTCTCATTTCTATTCCAGAAAACTTAACATGTTGAGAGACTTGTTTGGGGACTCAGTTGAATGCACTATGATTGCCTAGAATCAAAGGATTATGCCTAAATAACATTATTTATTATTAACATTTATTTGCAGTATACATTTGGCCCAGAGGCTCCCAAACTAGAGATGGACCCATTGATGCCCTCAAATGGTTTACTGCCTTAAGTTAAACATGGAAAGAGGGGAGACAGCTGAGGAAGATAGCTGTCATATTGGCTGGTAAAGGTAAAGGACCCTTGGACAGTGAAGTTCAGTCAAAGGCGACTATGGGGTTGCAGTGCTCATCTCACTTTCAGGTCGAGGGAGCCAGTGTTTGTCCACAGACAACTTTCCGGGTCATGTGGCCAGCATGACTAAACCGCTGCTGGTGCAACGGAACACCGTGACAGAAACCAGAGTGCACGGAAACGTCATTTACCTTCCCGCCACAGTGGTACCTATTTATCTATTTGCACTGGCATGTTTTCAAACTACTAGGTTGGCAGGAGTTGGGTCTTAGCAATGGGAGCTCACTCTGTCACAGGGATTCGAACCGCCAACCTCCCGACTTGCAAGCCCAAGAGGCTCAGTGGTTTAGACCACAGCGTCACCTGAGTCCCTATCCTACCGGCTGGTGATATCACCAATGACCCTTAACTACTGCCTTTTCCTGACTGAATCCTGCTCTTTGGGTGATGTGAGGAATGAGCTTTAAGCAGATCTCAGGTTCCCCAAATACAGTCTTTTGCCTGCTCCTTTCTGTCCCCTTTCTGATGGTGCTTCTGCTCACACAAATGAAGTATTGTAGGAGGACTAGGCGGACATAGAGGTGTGCTTGCTTTCAGACATCTGGAACATTATAATAGGAAGCATTTTATTCCTTCCCAAAGTACAATGACTTTTTAAACAAAAACAAAAACAGATTGCCTTGCATTTTCCAGACATTTCACTCTCTGTGTAATCCTCTACATTGAGGTAGAGAAACTGTGACTCTGTAGAAATGTCTGGATTCCAACTCACATCAGCCCCAATCAGTATAGCCAATGGGAGTTGCAGTTCAGCAGCATCTGTGGGGACACATGTTCCCAAATCCTGCTATTCAGATCTACAGTGGTACCTCGGGTTGCAAACGAAATCTGTTCCAGAGGTCTGGCCGCATCCTGAGGAATTCACAACCACAGGTGCCACTTCTGCGCATGCGTGTAGTGTGGATTAGCACTTCTGTGCATGTGCATGTGGCGAAACCCAGAAAAATACTTCCTGGTTTGCACCATTCGCATCCTGAAAGATACACAACCAGAGGTGTGCCCATCTAGAGGCACCACTGTATTCAGAAATAAGTCCCATTGAATTCAACAGGGCTTACTCCAGGTAAAGGATTGTAGCCTAAATGTTCTACATATGTACAGAAGAGTAGCAGCTGGTGAGCCATTGTGTTAATGTATTCTTAAAATTATCATGAATCACTCTGTAGTAAAAGAAGTGATGGGGCGGGGGGCTTTTTATCAGATTTTTGTTTCTTAAAAATAGCAAGAACCAATAAATCTTGTCTGAGTCCAGTAACCTTCCCAGGATAATTTCAAGGCATAAATTGCATTAAATACTGTCAATTAATTTCTTGTTCTTGGCCTGTCATCACTAGGCCACAATAGTTCATGCTTCATCTGAAACTTCTATCAGTTGCAGATCATCTAGTCAAAAACGGTCCTAATTTCCCAAAAGTACTTAAATGTTTTCCTAAAATTATGCTGTTTTATGTATTAAACCATAAATCACAAAAGCGCGAAGGATTAAAAGGGCATGCCAAAGAATAATTCGACTGCACAGCTCAGAAGTAGTGTTGCTTTGGAAAAGATGCAGTTTCTCAAAACACCAAGGTTGTTTATCTTTTCAGATACTGCATAGCACACTGGAGCACTTCAGAAGTGAGCTTCTAGTGTAAAAATGGCAAAAAGTCAATTATTAAGGCTCTTTGGGATCAGACTGATAAGTAGCTTCCATACAGTATCCTTGATCATGTGTATGATTGTACTTATGGAACCTGCTCCTTAGGGATGGGGAAGAAATTTGATTCAGTTTACATTTCAAGCTGAATGTATTTACTCTTCACTTTCGGGAAAGATACTGTATGTAAACCAAAACTCATCTATCCTTTGACATTTATGGTTCGCTGAATTTTGCAATGCGGTTCTCCAGCCAAGTCATCTTTCCAAAATGCATACATTAGTGAAAATAACATACAAAAAAAAATCATTGTATAAGAAAAATCTGCTTTGTAAAAAAAAGAGAGAGTGTATGTTAGGCAAAATTGCGTAGAAAAAATGTGTATACTTGTAGAAATTTGCATGAACTGATGAATTTTCACAAGGAAAACAGGTGGATTTTCTGCAAACTGATGCAGATACTGAGCCTAAGATCGAAGATAGAAGAAATGAGAAACTGAGAGATACTAAAACTGACAGCATTGCCAATCCCCACTTCTAACACTGAGCGGAGCCCATTTGGCCTTTTGATATACACTGAAATTGAGAGCTATGAAGCAGGTTTACACCAGCTTCTTCTGCCTAAGATCCTGTCCTAATTCACCATCAAGCACTGAGCTTAACCAATCAGTAACACCAATCAGTATAATCACTATAATATTAATTATAGGGCTTTCCACTAAAATACTTTTAGCTGATGTATTTAAAACACAAACCTATGGAATGGATTCAGTTTGAAATAGCTTGGAATTGAAGAGCAGGGTGGTGATTATTCTAGATAAAATTGATCAAGAGTAGAAAAAAATGAATGCTGTGCTATAATGTCCCCTCTTAGTTAAGCCAATGTAAAAGCATTTCATCTTATTTAGTACCAGTGACTTCAAACTGAAGTCAAGATTGACTTAATTAGCTTATAGGTCAAGCTGAAAGAAAACAAATATAGTAATCAGTTAAGAGCTTTTTATATGTCAGTGCTCACATGACAATTTCTTGAGATGCAGGTAGCAGTAGGAAACCTGCTCAGCATACTTGCAAATGCCAAACATCTGTACCTCTACATCAATATTTAGGAAAGTTTCAATAACAAGTTTGAAGAAACTATCCTGAATCACACGGGTTAAGTACATAATAGAAACGCCATTATGAATAGTCTGTATAGCTTCTCAGAAGAGATGGTGTAGAATGGTGACTTAGCGGACAATCCTATGGGGATGAGGAGTTTAGGATGTAGCAGACCTCCAGCCAAAGATATGAAGACCTTGCTTATGCTGGCTGAGCAGGCTGGACCAAACATGGTTGAGTCAGAGCAGGTGCAACTTTCCCCAAGAGGGGTATTCCGGGGACATGGTGGTGTCAGGATCACAGATGGTCACTTTGGCTGTATTAGCCCAGTCACATGACCTTAGGGAGAACAACAGCAGCCACCCAACTGCTGAACAGGGTTTGGTTCTGATGCAACTTTATTTCTTTGTTATTCTGTTTCTACAGAGCAACAGGTACCTTCAGCATCTTACTGAAGAAAAGAAATGAAGTGAAAATAGATGAGGAGCCAACTACTGTACATGATGTAAGTCACATAAAGAGGCTATGAGTTCAGGGGGATTAGACCTTAAATTTAGGAAGAAAGAAAAAGAAAATCATTTAGCACAAAAAGCCTAAATCAGGCATGGCCAAACTTGGCCCTCCAGCTGTTTTGGGACTACAACTCCCATCATCCCTAGCTAACAGGACCAGAGGTCAGGGATGATGGGAATTGAAGTCTCCAGACTTCCGGAGGCGGTGCCATCGGCAATGGCGGATTCCCTCTAGTCTGGAGGGAGAAGCTCCGCGGAAATTGGGTCTTGCCACTACGGCGAAGCGGGGACCCTTTCGGAAATCACAGGCGGGTGAAGCCTGTGACCGTGGGACTCGGCGGGCACCTTCAGCGCCCCCCCAAAGCACGAGGGAACCCTGCGAGGGGGTCCGGAGCGTAGCGGGGAGATTGGCGCGGTGCTGAGAGTCAATTGCTCTTTCCGTGGAGTGAAGCCATGCAGCTGTGGCCGGAGAGCGCCGACCTTTTTCCTGTGACAATTCTACTACTAAACAACTACCCGTGAGTAGGTGAAGTTTTAAAGATTGGGATCAAAGAAAAAAAGGGACCAATTTGGCACTGAAGCGGGAAGGTGTAAACAGGAAGTCCACCTTCCGTTTCTGTATACAGATCAAAGCAAAGACTGTTTAAGCTAAGACCTGGAGAGTTGCGTTTAAAAGTCTCAAATCCTAACGTCAAAGTAAAAGAATTCCCTCCCTGAATTGCAGGAGAGGGAGGGAAGAGGGGAAAGTAATTTATTTGCCTGCAAAAAAAAAAAAAAAAAGACAAGAAGGAGAGAAAAGGGAATAAAGACCACCACTTAATCCCTGGGAACGGATTGCCAGGATTGTTAGATCTGTTGTACTGAGAGTCGCACTATTTATGGACAATGTAACTTTTTGACAGCTAGCTCTGCAAGGGAGATACTTGTTAAAGGGCTTCTTTGGACTTGAAACTGTTGCTTATTTTGCTGAAGGGGGACTTTGGAAAAGTTGGAAAAGATATTCTATTGCAATATTATTGACTGTTACTGTGTCCCCCTAGAGGAACACTGAAATTGTTGCAACTACTTGGGGAATTTTCCACTCTCAGCTAGCTTGGGAATTTCCACTGCAAAACAAGCTTTGGCCGTGGGACTGTCCTTGATTCTCAGACAAAGTGTGATGGATGAAAAAATAACAAGATCGGGTAAGGTCAGATTACAGCAGACCAGTGCAGTATCCCAGCAGCATAGACCTTCTGCTTCCGGCCCTCCTGTACCACAGGGGGAAGATCGTGTATAAGCTGGATTAAAAGGAATGGCCTCTGAAGAAGGATTTACTTCAGTATTAAACAAAATTTATGAAACATTGGAAAAATTAAGTAAACAGGTTACTGAAGCGACAACTAAAATTGACCAGAACACTTCTAGCATTAACAACTTGGGGCAGAAGGTGAACTCCAATACAGAATCCATTGAAAAACTGCTGCAAGAATCTACTTCTAATCGAAAGACAGCAGAGGAAGCAAGGGAAAAAGCAGCGGCTGTAGAGGAAAAAAATAACACCGATATGCAAACAGCTTGGGGACCATCAGTCGCTTTTGTCCATGATTGAACTGAGGGAGAAACAGACTAATCTGAGGATCAGGGCGGTCCCTGAACTTGAAAAAGACAGCCTAAGTGATTTTCTTACACAGGAATTTGCAGGCTTTTGGAACTTGGATGACAAGCAAGACTTTAAGATAGTAAGTGCTTTTAGACTTGGAAGAGGAGGGAGAAAGAACAGGTCGAGAGACTGTTTGATTACCCTCCGATCAAAAGAGGAGAGAGACAAAATACTGAGTCTGCACTTCCAGAAGACCTTGGAAATAAACGATTCAAGAGTGGAGATATTCAAGGACATTCCAAAATATCTTTTGGACCTTAGTTCTAACTACGGAGATTTGGTGGCCCTGTTGAGAGGAAATAGAACCATTTTTAGGTGGGAATTCCCCCAAGGCCTATCCTTTACCTTTAAAGGGAAAAAGTTTAAAATAAGATCAGTGGAAGATAAAGAAAAATTCTTGAGAGAACACAAAGAAGACCTGCAAAAAGAAGTTGTAGAAGAGCTAAGAGCTTTAAAACCAGGAGTACTAGATATAGTACCACCACCTTTGGGATTGGACAAGTTAGAAAAAGTGATACCACCGTCAGAACAAGAGGAATTATTGGGAGCAGTTGCAGGAAAGTAGAATAAATACACCATGTCTCTGCAATTATTAAGTTGGAATATTCATGGATTTAACTCCCCGGAGAAGAGGAGGAAAGTTTTTCATTTATTGAAAAAGGAACAATTGGACTTAATTTGCTTACAGGAAACACATGTGATAAGGCTACACAGGAAAGTATTGATTAATAAAAGATTGGGTCAAGAGTTTATTTCATCGGATAAGGTTAAAAAGAGAGGAGTTGTTATTTATGCAAAAGAGAGCCTATCACCGAAATTCGTTTTTAAAGATGACCAAGGAAGATTTGTGGCAATCGAAATTCAATCACAAGGAGAAAAAATTTTAATAGTAGGAGTTTATGCACCAAATGAGGGGAAATCTGAATTTTTTAAGAAATTGCATGAGACATTGTTAGACTATATGGATTATAACATTATTATGATGGGAGATATGAATGGTGTGGTATCTACAAATATGGACAAGTCGCAGAGACAGGTTGTAACTAAAGATGGCAGACTACCAAAAACCTTTTTTGAACTGACTGAAAATATGGATTTGATTGACATTTGGAGAATTAAGAACCCCTTAGGAAGAGAGGGAACATTCTTCTCTGAAGCCAAAATGACATGGACAAGAATTGACCAAATATGGATAACTAGAGGACTGGCACCTAAGACTCGAAAAGTAGAAATTTGCCCAAAAACTTGCTCCGACCATAATGCTGTGAAAATGGTGATAAAACTAACACCAATCGGTTCCTTCAGATGGAGGATGAATGACACCTTGTTTAGAGATCAAGAGGTTATCAAGAAGGCCCAAAAAACCTTGAGAGACTATTTTGAGATAAATTTTAATATTATTGCTGAAAAAAGAATAATCTGGGATGCAAGTAAAGCAGTTATGAGGGGGTTTCTGATCCAACAGAATACAATAAAGAACAGAGCCCAAAATGAGAAAAAAGATAAAATTTTGGAAAAAATAAAAGAGGGTGAGAAGAAACTAAGAGCGAAACCAAAGTCACAAGAGATTCTGAGAGACATAAAGTTATATCAAGTGCAATATATGAAGATGATGAACCAGGAAATTGAATGGAAAATCAAACAAATGAGACAAAGGACATTTGAATCGGCTAACAAATGTGGAAAATTGTTAGCTTGGCAAATGAAAAAAAGACAAAAGCTCAACAGGACAGGAAAATTGGCTTCCAGGTGGAGAGGTCAAAATTAGAAACAGAGCTTTTGGAACCCAATACTAAGAATCTGTCAAGAATGTATAACTTGCTGTTGAAATGGAATACACAGGATGAGATGGTCAAATCAGCTATGATTAAATGGGCACAAGACATTGGTCATAACATTATGTTTGCTGACTGGGAACAAGACATTGGTCATAACAAGACATTGGTCATAACATTATGTTTGCTGACTGGTCTCTTTCCCTTGGTCACGGATTCTGCCAGTCATCTCCGCCAGTCCCATGTAGTCTATCACCTTGGTCTGCCATTCTTCCAGTGTGGGTAGCTCTTGTGTCTTCCAATACTTTGCTAAGAGTACTCTTGCTGCTGTTGTAGCATACATAAAAAACGTCCTATCTTTCCTTGACACCAATTGGCCTACCATGCCCAGGAGGAAGGCTTCTGGTTTCTTCACGAAAGTGCATTTAAGCACCTTTTTCATTTCATTGTAAATCATTTCCCAGAAGACCTTGATCCTTGGGCACGTCCACGAAAGGTGGTAGAAAGTACCTTCAGTTTCCTTACATTTCCAGCATTTATTATTGGGCGTGTGATAGATTTTTGCAAGCTTGACTGGGGTCATGTACCACCTATAAATCATTTTCATAATGTTCTCTCTTAAGGCATTACATGCCGTAAACTTTATACCGGTAGTCCATAACTGTTCCCAGTCAGCAAACATAATGTCATGCCCAATGTCTTGTGCCCATTTAATCATAGCTGATTTAACCGTCTCATCCTGTGTATTCCATTTCAACAGCAAGTTATACATTCTTGACAGATTCTTAGTACTGGGTTCCAATAGCTCTGTTTCTAATTTTGACCTCTCCACCTGGAAGCCAATTTTCCTGTCCAGTTTGAAAACTTCATTTATCTGGTAATAATGAAGCCAGTCTCTTACTTTTGACTTCAATTTCTCATAGCTCTGCAATTCACTTTTCCCTCCTCATGTTCTATAATTTCCCAATATTTTGGCCATTTGGATTCCATATTAAGTTTTTTCACTTCCTTAGCTTCCATTGGTGACTTATATGTTTTCTTTTTATTCTGTAAACCTTTGTTTTTTGTAAAATCTCAATAAATATTTATATATATATATATAAAAAAATGAAGTCTCCAAACAGCTAGAGGGTCAAGTTTGGCCATGCCTGGACTAAATGATCCCCCAAAGTGTAGTACTTTCCTTTTCTAATTAACAATATGGAAAATTTTGCCCTTTCTATAGCAGCTGTCAGAATTAGTTTTTACTGTGTATGCAGGAACTGACATGTCCTCATGGATATGGACATTGATCTGAATGGCAACCATAAAATTTCTTAGACCGGTACATCAAGCAAGGAAGCAATGATTAGGCAAAGAAATGGCTTTGTGGAACTGACATTGGAAGCTATCTGTAGGAAGCAGTTAAGGCAGCCCTAAACATGATTGGCCTTGCTTTGTTGACGTCATGAAAAATGACTTCACTGTGACGAGTCTTCCACTGAGCCTCTACCAGCTGTAACATTAAAGTGTCAAACACTGTATGAATTCAAACCATCATCACCATATTGAGTTTCTCAAACCTCCAACTTAAAACTAAATCTGGCCTGTAGGCCTTAAACCACAATGCTTAGAATCGTCTGTGAATTACCTGTTTGCTGATAACTAATGCACCTAGTGTGATTTACTGGCCAGTTTTAACTGTTGACCATTTAGCTGCATTTAAGTTAACGAAGCAGAAGCTGGGTAATTCTTTCCTTTTTGGCAGCTGCACACAGACTTGCCAGGACCATAATTAGAGACACAGTCATGTATTTCCATGCTCTTAAGAATCACTATTAGCCCCAGGTTGTGAGGATCTCATATTGCCTTTGTAACACAGTTTTCTGCCAGTGGAGTCGGCACAATCACTATTGTAAAGTTCATCCTTAGAAAGAGCCTGAATGTATCAAAAATGAATTTTAAGGGGAGTTGCAATTTACAAGTACCAAAGACTATCCATGCTTTTATATGTCTGATAGTGAATGGCATGGTAATCTATATCCATTTCACGAATACCAAAATGACAACGAATAAGAAAATGGAACACCCACTTACACAGGGGTTATGTTCCCAGGTACTGCATATATATGTGAAATCGTGTGCAGTGGGGGACACCATCTAAAAAGCCGGTTTTGCCCTTTTCATGCTTTTTGCAGTTTAATTCCATTTATTTAATTATTTCCCAGTGCCACACATATCCCCGGTCATGGACGAGTCAAATGCATGTAAGTGAGGAGACACCTGTATAGCAAAAAGCGTTTGGGTCACTGTTTGTGTATGCTGGAATTGGAAGTCTCTACTAAAAGCCATATCAGAAATGTAAAAACATGCAGCCCTCCTGCCAAAAAAAAATGAATCTTATTAACAATATTACTGCATCACCCCCACCCAGCCTCACTCTCATATTTGCGGGGGGGGGGGGGCAGGAGCCTGACTATTTTACTCAAATATAACTTGAGAACAGGAAATGAGAACTTGTGGTCCTCCAGATCTTGTTAAACTCCAGCTTTGATCAGCCACATCTAACATGGATCCTTGGAAAGGCATTGCCAGCTAGGACAGATGTTATCATGCAAAATGAACCAATAGTTTGACTCAGTATAAGGCAGCTTGTGCATTTAAAATGTATATTGCTTAACAGTTGACTAGGAATCTGTTAGTGGGAAAACAGAGTCATGAATTTTATGAAAATCTTAACAATTATGGTTGAAAGGCATGGGTAACATTTGTATTTAGATTTTCCACAGTTATGATAACGGTACCTGAAGAGAACTCTGTTTACCATACTGTTTAAGTGAAGTTTCAAAATCCAGCATCTTGAAATGATCCTTCTTTTGCTCATCATTTTCCATTATAATGAGTCTTCTACAGGGGCAGAGCGGGCTGCTTAAAATTCAGCTTGGTGTCTTGGCTGATACATTTTTTATTCAGGAAATTCAATTAAGTTAGATCTACACTTCCTTGCTCTGACAAACTACCTCAGTTCACGTCTTTCTCTTTGTAATTACCTTAATGGTTTAGCTGCCTACCATTATCCACGGCAAATGGAAAGTGCTTTGGCAAGTTTATCTTGAAAAGCTTCTAACAGCAAAGGCTTGTTAACCCAGTGTCAGGGCTCATTGAAATTTCAGTTAGACACTAATATAGCATAAGAAAAAAAGGAGGGGGGGATTTCAAGAAATAAGATTTGTATTGTCATTATTAATGAGATATAAGGTTCAGAAAGAAATCTAAGCCATCTGTGGTTTGTATAATCATTTATTGGTTACGATAGACATCTTTCTTTGGGCAAATTTCCACCTGCCCTCTGAGACCTGGACACATTAGTGTAACAATTCTTGTGTTACTTACCACGGTGACATGACAGCTAGGACCTATATAATACAATATTTGCAGAACTATAAGATATGGACAGTTATAAGCAGGGCTTTTTTTTCCTTTCAGCTGGAGCTCATCAAAACTCAGCTCCAGCACCTCTCAGTTGGGCGCCATTGCCATTCTAAGAAAACAAGTTCATGGTGAGTTCTGGCTCTTCTAGAAAAAATAGCACTGGATATAAGGATAGAATTCAAAGATGAGAAATGGTGGCCTGTACTTTTTCATGAGAAGCAGCTCTTGGTCAGCAAAGTTGCATGGGTAAATACACATTTTAAGGAAGAGAAAATCCTTTGACAATAGGTGGCTAGTTAATAAAGAGACTGAATCAACTTCAGACTGTGTGATTATGCTGGACTAAAGGATCAGGATGCAAAGAGGGAGGATGAGAGTGATCAGAGAATGGGACTACCATTTAAGCCACAGTGATCCATGCGACGGTCACCTCCAGGCTTGACTACTGTAATTCGCTCTACGCGGGGCTGCCCTTGAAGCTGTCCCAGAAACTCCAGTGGGTGCAGAATGTTGCAGTGAGGCTCCTCATGGGGTCTCTGCCATGGGAGCATATTCACCCAGTGCTTTTCCAGCTGCACTGGCTCCCGGTGGAGTACAGGGTCAGATTTAAGGTGCTGGCTTTGACCTTTAAAGCCCTTCATGGCCTAGGACCCTCATATCTACGGGACCGCCTCTCCCGGTATGCCCCATGGAGGACCTTAAGGTCCATAAATAGCAACACCCTAGAGGTCCCGAGCCCTAAGGAAGTTAGATTAGCCTCAACCAGAGCCAGGGCCTTTTCAACACTGGCTCCGGCCTGGTGGAACGCTCTGCCTCATGAGACCAGGGCCCTGCGGGATCTGATTTCTTTCTGCAGGGCCTGTAAGACAGAGTTGTTCTGCCTGGCCTTTGGCTTAGAATCAATTTAACTCCTTCCCCCTCTTTCTCTTTTTTCCTTTCTCCTGTGATGAGGCTGCATTTTAATTTTTTTTATATATTTTAATGTTGTATTTTAATCTTGTTTTCAATCAACTTGTTTTTATTATTGGTTGTTAGCCACCCTGAGCCTGGTCTTGGCTGGGGAGGGCAGGGTATAAACAAAATGTATTATTATTATTATTATTTATTATTAATCAGCAGAAGTGGCTGCCTGCCATAGTCCATGAAGTGGACTCTGATCCCATCCACAATATATTTATAAAAGTATTAAATGTATTATGCCACTTTAAATATTCATGGTTTCTCCCAGAGGATCCCAGAAGCTCTAGTTTGTTAAAGGTGTTGAGTTTAGGGGGCCCCTATGCCCTTCACAGAGCTACAATTCCTACAGTTCCCTGAGAAGAAGAATTGATTGCTAAACCATTCTGGTAACTGTAGCCCTTAGCAAACTAATATAGTGAAGATGGGACCTATAGCTTAACTCTCCCTGGTAAGCCATGGAGAAGGGAGTGCAGTAGCCATGTTTTGCAGCAGGGGATTTAGACGAGTACACTAAGTACTTTTGGGAAAGTACTTTCCCCCGTCACTGGGAAAAGATAATGGTTGTTCATCCCAACACATGGGCATCATGAGTGTCTAATCCCAGGTGCTAGCTGTACATGTGGAGGAGACTTTTGTGAACACCCTATAGTGCAGGTGTGTAAGGGAACAGTGGGGACTCATGCGAAGTCCCCATTCTGATTTATGTTAATTAATCAGAAGACTTTATACACATAGTGGAATGGATTCCTTTGGAAGGTGGTGGACTCTCATTAATTGGAGTTTTTAAAGCAGAGCTTGGGTGGCCATCTGCCATGGATGCTTTAGTTGAGATTCCTGCATTGCAGGAGGTTGGAGTAGATGAGCCTTTGGGTCCCTTTCAGCTCTACAGTTCTCTGATTCTTTGAACTTTCTAATAATAAATGTGCATTGGTCAGGGAGCAGCCATGTATGCATTGCCAAAAGAGCAATACTGCATCACAAAAAAGACACAGATTTGCATAGTATTTGCACATGCTAAATTTACATGTTTTTATGCAAATTTAGAAATAATTACTATTATTTAAATAAAAATACATTGCGTTTCACCACAGTGAGAACTGTTATGTCTGTTCAGGCATCATCCAGTTGCTGCTTCAAGGCCCCTTCTCTCTCATCTTATAGTTTAAAGGCACTTGGACTAGACAGTAGAGGACACCATCAAACAGGGGAATCCTTCTGAGATCTTTTCAGCAGGTGAAGTGTCCTCTGTAAAGCAGGACACATCACCATCTAAATGACTATAGCAGGGTTTGAAAGCCAGGTGCAGATGGGAAGCAACTGAGAGCCAGGGGGAGGGAAACACTCTCAGTGAATTTCTCTGCTGGGGAAGAAAGACTGGGATAAGAGAGAGAAAAGCATAGTCACTGCCACTTCAGGAAAGCGGAAAGCCAATTACCCTGAAAGGGAAATATGGCTAGAGGGAGATGAGGGGTAGCCCAACCCAGCCAAGGTGATGCAGTCTTCAGGTAGGGAATCACATTTGAGAGAGTCTTTCCAGAACTTTTCAGAACATCTGCATGGTGTCCATATGTCTCTCCTCCAGTTCAAAGCTTATCTCTTCCATAAGACTTCCTCCAGGATGCATTAATTTGCCATTCCTGCTGAAACTCCCTCTTATAACTTTGCTTCCCCATCCTTTCTCTTGGCGAAGTCTTCCACTAATAAAATTCACTGTATGTTCTTCAGGAACAACAGTGAGCAACCAAATGGATGATAAGATGCAGAATAAGGTTCTTATTTTCTTCAACTCAGCAAGGTAATGTAGATTTCCCCTTTACAAGAAGGCAGGTTTAGAATGGATCCATCAAATTTCCCAAGCTACATTACTTTTGTAGTTTTTGTAACATTACTTTTGCTGCCTTTAGCTGCCATCTTGTGGCGGGTTAGCTTCATCTCAGGTGCATACTTTTTGAACAAGGGATATTTATTTTCCCCATCTGTGGCTGTGATGTCTCTTCCACTCCCGTGCTAGTAATTGACAGCAGAGCAGTAAAGTGGTTTTACTTCTGTCAGCCGTTGTGTAAAGCAGATGGATTTCCATGCAACACCTACGCATTAATACTCATAAGAGCATACCAGCAGTAATGGCAGCTCAAAGTCTTCGGGAGCCATCAGTGCTCATGAGATAATTTTCTGTTTGCATTAACGGGTTGATCTGGGTCTGCACAGTTTGAAAAGGTTGACAAATGCAGAAAGGTCTTTATCATTTGATATTTTCTTTTCATCTTCTCTTCTTAGATCTTACCACAATTGATTATCATGGCAGTGAAAACAAAATGAAGCAACTTTAAAGGAAGAAATCTGATTAAACAAGTAATGCAATAAAAACCACCTGTACTACCTTTCTGGGGTCTGAAAAGCCCTCCTAAACATGAAGGTCTTAATCCCTGCTGAAAAATAAGTCCAAGAACTATTTGATTTTAATTGTGTGTGTTTTTACCCATCCTTTGCTGCTGCAGTTTATATCTGTGCATTTTCTTTTTTAATTGGACATTTTATATTTGTCGACTTATTTTTGGCATTGTTAAATAGAAAAGCAGGATATAAATATTTGGGGATGGGTTCAACTAACCCGGTGTGCTAGCAGAGGACAGCACAAGGACTCCCGCTCATGACAGATCTTCCCACCCCACCCCACCCCATGCTCCCCTCCCCTCCTTCTGTGCACCTTGCTGCTCCCCCAAATCCACTCTGGAGGGTCAGGAGAACCCCCTGAACAATGTGGGGATGGGTGGGAAGGAGAGTGGGATTCTGCCATCTAGAAAGCAAAAAGGTTTGTGGTGATGAAAGAGAGAAAGGAACTGAATGGAGAGAAAAAGCACTGAGTTCTACCCTAAAATTATATATTAATGGAAAGATAATTTAATGAAGAATGTAATTGTGGCGTTTGCCTCCTAGGATGGGTCATAAGGAAAGGGTTAAAATGGGTGTGATGTGATTGGCCAGTGAGAATGCAAGGGGGGGAGTAAAAGATAGAGTGGGAGGTTTTGGAAGTCAGTTGAGGTTTGGGAGTTGTGAGTTGAGGTTTGGGAGGTGAAGAAGGAAGAGGGAGGATTAGGTGTGTGTTGGTAGAGTTGTATTGTGGGAGAGTGAGAGGAATTGTTAGGTGGAGACAGATAGATAGTTGAAAGATAAAGTGAGAGATTGGCTCCATTACTACCAAATAATGGAGGTTTTTAAGTCAGACAGGAAATTTGGCTTCCAGGTGGAAAAATCAAAACTGGAGACAGAACTATTAGAATCCAAAACTAAGAATTTGTCAAAAATGTATAACTTGCTGTTGGAATGGAATACACAGGATGAAATAGTTAAATCAGCTATGAAACAATGGTAATAGTGTGAGGTTGAATTCCACAAGGTTTCAAAGAGGCCAGGAAGACCTCCCTAGTGCACAAAAAGCATTACAGAAAACAGGCCCTAGTTCTCATTACCATCACCTTTGCCTTCAGCAAATAGCAGGACTTTTTCTGCTGAACTTAATACATGATGTGGAATATACAGGTTTCGGGATGGAGCGGTTTTCTTTTTCTACGCAAGCCATTACTTTGGCTGCCTATGAAGTCATCACCAAAAAAGAGGGCCAATGGGGTCACAGATATGAAAATGTAGAAATAATTGCAGGCCCAGGGCACACACCTCCCCCCCTCAAATGAGTTACTAATAAAAGAGACCACACCAATGAATGAGTTAAAATCAGGCCACAACTTTATTGACTACAGGTGAAGTGGTTTGGCATAGGATAGGCATTGGCTAAGCATGTGTGAAAGGGTCAACCCGGAAGGCGGGGATTCCTATGACTTACATCAAATAGGGGGATCCCCACAGGGAATGCTGCCTCTAGGAGCACTGAAGCCCAAGCCAGCCTGGGCAAATGGACAGAAGCAATTCCTTCACATATCCCTTTAACGGGATACCCTATTTCTGGAGGGTACAACCCCTACTCCAACCAATAATAAGGTTAAAGGTAAAGGTAAAGGGACCCCTGACCAATAGGTCCAGTCGTGGCCGACTCAGGTTGTGGCGCTCATCTCGCTCTATAGGCCGAGGGAGCCAGTGTTTGTCTGCAGACAGCTTCCAAGTCATGTGGCCAGCATGACTAAGCCGCTTCTGGCAATCAGAGCAGCACACGGAAACACCGTTTACCTTCCCGCCGGCGCAGTACCTATTTATCTACTTGCAATTGATGTGCTTTCGAACTACTAGGTTGGCAGGAGCAGGGACCAAGCAACAGGAGCTCACCCTGTCGCGGGGATTCGAACCGCTGACCTTCTGATCAGCAAGTCCTAGGCTCTGTGGTTTAACCCACAGCGCCACCCGCGAAGAGGGTTACCCAATGCCTAAACCACCAAAGTTGTGATGATTGCTATGAGATAGTCAAAGCCCCCAGTTCATAGCCAATTCTCCTGACAGGCAAATTCCTACCCAGCCCCAAAATATGTTGACCACCGCAGCCATAGCAAGGTCAATTCAATGAGTAAATGCAAAATGCAAAAATACAGGATGGTTCCGTCTCTCACCTCCTTAGCCAGGCAGCCCTTCAAATAGAGGACTGTTCTCTGACAGGTCTTCCAATATATAGTTCTGGGCTCTGCAAAGCAGGATAAACAGCCAGCATACTGTTACTGACCTGAGACACAGGGATATGGCAGAGCACAGGTATCTGTGTTTGAAGTTTTACTAGAGTTTAAATTCTACTAAGCAGAACTAGAAACCAAATACATAGCTTAGATTTTAAATATTTATAATCCTCACATTCCTAAAGTATATTAATGTGGTTTACAACATACAAAATATAGTAAGACCAGTCCTTGAATAGCCATAAAACATAGTTTAAAACATGTGCTACAATTGATAGAAGCCTAACATTGAATATCACCCAGGGTTTGTATTTATTTTAAAAATATTCATCAGGGCACAGAGAAGTGGCATTTACAGTTGAGTGTTTCCTTAAAAGATTCATTAAAACGCCTCCAAGATGCCTTCATTTGGGGCATTAATTTAATCATTATAGCTCAAAAATAAGAATGATGCTTTATTGAGTATTCATAAGTTTCCAAAGCGAGTTCAGGCAAAACCGAACCATTCTCTTGTCCATAAGCTGGAGCCATAACTTAAGGTGTGGGGAGGAATATCTAAGCAACCTCAAAATAGAATGTCATATAATCCATAATATAAAGCTCTGGAACATTCAGTGATTAATTTTGAGCAAGGAGATGTTTTTATATCAATATGCACAAAAGAGCAAGGCAAGATTTTCCTAATTAGTTTAATGAGAAGGAATGGGAAATTATCTTTTAATGAACACGTGAAAGAATGCTCTTTTGGGCATACACAATTATTTTAATGTGGTGATTCAATTTTGGGGTCTTGTAGCAAATGAAATGCAACCTTGTTGTTCATTTCAGCCCAAGGCAAAGCTAAATCAAACCTTTCCATCTTTTGAAATTTTAATGAAGCCTCAAACTATTGGTCTTGGGCAATACAGCCATTAATAAATATATGGTTGTTTGTGTTTAAGGAAAAAGAAAACTGTTTTATGCCACTGCACAACTTCACTCTCTGGGCAGACAGACATCTCATATCCTAGTCAACAACTAGTTTTCCTGGAGGTCTCTGTTGAGAACAAAACAAAAGAAATTGTCAGGTTCAAAAGAAATTGTCAGGTTCTGATCTCATATTACAGAATGCACGGCAGGCTTAACAGTTAAAGCATATTGTATAGAAACATTGGAACACAGGTGGCACTGTGGGTTAAACCACAGAGCCTAGGGCCTGCCAATCAGAAGGTCGGCGGTTCGAATCCCTGTGACGGGGTGAGCTCCTGTTGCTCGGTCCCTGCTCCTGCCAACCTAGCAGTTCGAAAGCACATCAAAGTGCAAGTAGATAAATAGGTACCGCTCCGGCGGGAAGGTAAACGGCGTTTCCGTGTGGTGCTCTGGTTTGCCAGAAGCGGCTTACTCATGCTGGCCACATGACCCGGAAGCTGTATAGCCAGCTCCCTCGGCCAATAAAGCGAGATGAGCGCCGCAACCCCAGAGTCTGCCACCACTGGACCTAATGGTCAGGGGTCCCTTTACCTTTACCTATAGAAACATTGGGTGTTGGGAGCTACACTACTTTCTCATCTTCACCAGCTCTGTGGCTCTGCTTACTGCAACCACTACTATGCTATAAGATCCACTATCCTGTAATATTACATTTGGTATGTACAGTTGTTTATGGTTTTTTAAAATATTATTTTTGCTGTAAACATGTATGAGATTACAATATTAAATTTATTTGCATTACCTAGAGCCTGTTCTACTGATGAAGCCTAGGATGGCGAAACAAGGCTAATATTCCAGAAATCCTTCTCTTAGAATTTGTGAAAGGATTCTGTGGAACTGTAACAACAAAATAACGTGGATTATTGGACTCTATGAACAGACAGGTGGAATAGACACTTATACATGTATGGACCTTATGCATGACCTGACTAGAGAATGAACTGATCTACTGGGTCTTCTGCTTTTTTCATTGAACTTTATGAAACTTTCGTTGAAATCTACAATTTGATACTATGAATACTATACCTTATTTATTCAAAAGTACAGCGGGTTACAGCTTGTGTGTTTATTGAGTATGTTTCACGTAACCATAGGTTTGTTGTTGCTGTTTTGCTAGCCCAGTTGCACAGGCACACTGGAAGCGACATGGCACCCTCAGTGCTGATGCACGACTGTCTCATCTTACTCTAGAAATCTTTAAAAGGTTCCTCTCCTGCACCAAGGAGGAGCCACACACAACCCTAGGCAGTAGGAAAGCAGGCTGTGAAGGATGGAGCCACCCCAATGAAGAATGGAGCTCATCCAGGGGCAAGACCTGCATGAAAACCTGAGGTGAGCAAGCTGTGATGGATGGAGACACCCCAGTGAAGTCCGGACATCCATGAGTATCCTTGGAGTATCCATGAAGATACTCCAAGGCCCATCTTCCCCATAAGCAACCCAGTGTAAGGAAAACGACGAAGGGATCAGTGGATACAACCAGACAGAGGTTGTTGTGTTAGTTTTCCTGGGTATAATGCTAGCACTTCTGTTCTTCTAATGTTCCTTTTACACCACGTTACCTCTTGCACTAAGGAACTGTGGCTTTTTGATCACCATAGTGTCTTGTAGGCACGATGTGACACAACAACAGACATCATTGAACATGTTGCTACCCCTTCACCATTTATGCTGAGATGTGCTTCTATTTTCCAATGATTCACCCATTAAAATGACATAAAATCACTGTACTCTTTTATATCACCACAAATTTCATCCTTTCAATTTTATTTAATAGATTGCAAGCCCCGCCTGCCCCACCCAGGACCAATTAAGAAGGGAATATGCATGAAACTTCTACAAGTTTCTGCAAGGTTTCTGGAAGTAGAAAGATTATGTGAAAGATACAGAAAATGGGGATATGATCAGGTAAGACATTGAGAAATTGGAATAAGGCATTGTCTGTATGCAGCTAAAGAATTTTCTATGCATGACATGGTCTCAAGTTCAGCAGCCAATGGCTAATTGTGAAATGAAGCCTTATCTGCCAGAGAAGCAGGTCTTAGGGAGTGACCTCGCACATCCAACCACCAGGTAAGTGCTGAAGACTGACATTGTGGCCTTTGAGATAAAGATGGGATAGTTATGCTCCTGAGGAGAAGGTCTCCCACTGAATCAAGTGGGAAGAAGGCATCATAAGACTTCAAAGACCTGTTTTCAGCAAACTAGCGCTGGCAGGCCTAACCTTGATTTACTAACTGCTTCAGGAAGAGGAAGTAATACTAGACTACATGGACCAATGGTGTGGCTCACTATGTTAGTTATTTTGCCACTTGACTCTAGAGATCTGTAAATCGTATTACTGAAGCAAAATCCCTGTCCAAATTCATTTGGCTCTTTTGCACTAACAATATTATTATTATTATTTTGAAAAAGGTAAGATGTGATTGGAACATTCATATATATATTTCCCATTTACCATTATTTACTTTGCTTCAATCCTTGCTACATGACAGCTTTCCAACCAAGGAATTGCAAATTATAAGAGTCGTGTCTCCTCTAAACTAAACTAGCATGAGGTGATGGCTCAGCTGCAATTCGCTGTGTGTCACCTATCATAGAAGTGTTGAATATTTCAGGTCTTCGGGGGGAACGTTTGCATTATGCTTGGCAAATTGCAAGGTGTCAAGCAAGATAACATGTAACAGCATAGATTACCATTTGGACAAAGTCAAGACACAAAAGATCCCGGAGCGTTGTTTCGACATAGTTAAAGTAATGACGAAAAGAAAAGAAAGCAAGAATATGTCTGAGAAGTCCTCGTTCCAATTAAGTCAACAAAAATCCCACTGAAATCAAATCAAATCAAAAGTATGTCAGCATAGGAAGGTAGAGGCAGTTAAATAACACTGACTGGGGAAAGAGGGAGAATCCCATATGGCACAATGTAATATTTATTGGGAAATGTTGTGATGCATTTTAAGTAAACAGTCATCTTCAGGGGAATAAGTGTCCAAAGAGCAAATTTTATTACTTCTAGAAAGAGAAATCCATCATAGGAATATAGGAAGCTGCTTTATATGGAATCAAAGCACTAACCTAACTACAGTGGTACCTCGGGTTACAGACGCTTCAGGTTACAGACTCCGCTAACCCAGAAATAGTACCTCGGGTTAAGAACTTTGCTTCAGAATGAGAACAGAAATGGTGTGGCCAGCTTGAATGGCTTTTAAAAAAGGATTAGACAAATTTGTGAAGGTAAAGGATGTCAGCAACTACTGTCTCCGCACTCTGAGTCTTTATGCTTTTGAATACCAGATGCTGGAAATCACAGGAGAGGAGAGAACGCTGTGGTTGGGTCCTACCTGTAGGCTTCCCATAGACATCTGGTTGACCACAGAGAGAAAAGTGTTCCAGACATGAAGGCCCTTTGGTCTAATCCAGCAGGACAATCCTTACATTGGAAGCAACCCCCAAACAATATTTTTGGTGTAAAAATTTAGTACGTTTTTTCCCATTTGCAATGAACATAATCATAGTTAATCATTCTTGACAACCATGCAAAATATTCAGAAAAAAATAGATAGTGTTAGTGAACACAATGCTGAAAGAGTTATCCCTACGAAATACAAATCTGAATGAAAATGGAAGTTGTATTTTTTATGAGAAAAGAAAATCAATAAAAATTATAAATAAATAAGGAAGGAAGGAAAGGGCATATACTTGAAACAACATGCTAGTTAATTCTGTTACTTGCTCAAAAGAGAGATGGTTACTAATTCACATACTGTTTAATGCCAAGTTGGCCCCTAAGTGGTGTACAAAACATGAAAACCAAGGGTTGTCTCCAACTAAGTTTTACTCAGAGTAGGCACATTGGAATTAATAGTCCTCAGTTAGTTACGTTCATTGATTTCAATAGGTCCGTTCTGATAAGCATAGCATTGGCTACCACCCTAACTGCACAACTTTGTTAAAAGGCAGAAAAAAATAAAAAAATTGCCATAATCAAAATACACAACAAAACAATCCCATTAAGACATTAAGATTTAAAAGCACATGATTCAAAGAGGCAGTAAGACAATGGCATTTAAAAAACTGTGTGGTAATCAAAACATGAGGCTTGGTTAAATAGATCAAGACAGTGCCTCTGTCAACAGGTGAATCTTCAAAAGCAACCAGAATATCAATACTGATGAGGAATCACTTATTTCAGCTGGGAGGGTGTTGCACTGTTGGCATCAGTGCAAAAATTCTCATATGCATGCATCAAAGGTAATAGGTTCCAAAATAAATGGATGGGGGGTGCACATCGACTTCACTGTTGTATCTCTAAGATGGCCATTACATACAGAGGTGTCCCTCTTCTACTCAACTGCATGTGACCAACCTCTTTGGGTGATGCTGCACACATTGTGCAGTGTGCATTTATGTATGTGCCACTGATGTTGTGAGTGTTTCACATCTAAATGGGCACACATGGTGTGGACCCACATAGGAAGTTGTGTTGTGCAAAGCCATCTAACTCATTCTTGACCCTGGCTCTCTAGGATTTCAGACATAGGTTGTTCCCGGCACTAGCCAGAGATGTCACAGATTAAACTTGGGATCCTCTACATGCTATGCATCTCATCTCCCAAAGAACTATGGTTCTTCCGCGACACAACTGCATACCAATAATGATTGCGTATGTCTGCAGTCTTTCCCCATCTACACCACTGCTGTGTGAGATACCACCACACAGCTTCTATAAAGCTCAAAATGTGTTTGAATCTGCATGTCTGATATGGTGGGATTTAGCAACCAACCTCTCCCCTCTTCAAATCAGAGAAACAGGATGGACACCACTGATACAATTCTGTTGCTTCGGCAGCTTTCACAGTATAAACCATGTGGCAGAGATTATAGCCAAACAATATTTCCTTTTGGGTAGTCAAATCCCTTCTCCTTCCAAATTATTGGGTTTTTAATTCTGTGTCAGGCTTAATCCATATATTTTTTTTCATATTGTTTGAGCAAAAGGCTTGGTTTTCTTCACAGTTTTGAAAGAGAAGTATGGGCTTATTCCACTTCACGGTACTTTATTTTTTTTTTTCATGGGACTGACAGTAATGCTTCATGACCTGTCTAAGCCCCAATGTGTTCCTTTCCTCTTCTTGTTAAAGTACTGTACCTCTGGGTAGCCACAGACCCAAATTCCCTCTGGCTAAACACAGTGGGCTAAAATAGAAAGCAGCGGGGAATTGTAAATACACATCCATGCTTCAAACACGTCAGGAAAAGACAACTTTTCTTCAGTATAAAATTTCAACCTCCTTGACCCAGTTCCTATATTTATTTATTTATAAACTATTGCTTCTACATCTCCATTTGGTTTTCTCGGGAGGGTTCTGGCCCCGCAGAAATGGTGAGCATGACCTCAAACTACAGAAGTGCAACAATGACTGCAGAACCAAGCAATTGAACTCATCACAAATGGGAGACAAAACCTTTGGAGCGTTCGCTCTCTGCCTCCTTCTTTTCGCAGATATATGAAAACTCAAGTACCAAAGTCTTGTACTAAATCTTTGAAACCAATTGCAGTCCCGTACTACAGAATGTTAAACAAACTCCTGCGCTGCATTTGAGAGAAAAATAAGTCCCTGATTCAAATACACCTGAAAAAATGAGCTGTGAATTTTCTGTCTCCTTGCCTGCCCCCTATGCCTCATATAATCTGCTCTGGAGGGTCAAGAGAATCCCCAGAACAGAGCATAGGGGGAGGAAAAGGAGTATCATTCTATCTAGCAGGCATAAATTCTGGTGCCAATGAAACAATCAGAATAATGTGGCTTTGAATTCTTTCATATTATTTTACTATTTCCCTTTCTACTGAGCTTTTAGGCTCATCTTGGACATACCTGCTTCAGGTTGCTGCAGGTGAATGTGGCTTGCTTTCCAGCCCCTTGGAATAGCCAGATTCCTGTTAGTGTCCATTACTAATGTCAAAGGATGCATCCATATCCTCTATTGTCCATAACACAAGCGCAACAGTTCTCATCACATCAGGGTGTTGCTACACGAAGCATGCTAAAGATTATAAAGCACATGGCACACTGTGAAAAAAGTCCTATACTTCACAAAAAGGATGCTTTGAAGAATTCAGACTATCCTCTTTTTATATCTGCTGTGAACAGGGTTGGCCCTATCATTAGGAAGATGAAAATGACTGCCTCAGGTGGCAGATGCTTGGTGGGGAGAAGTGACAACAGTCCCCTGGCTTTTCCTCCTGAGCCTTCCAGCTGTAGTTTCAGAAGAAAGTCAGGAATACATCACAAGATGCCAGTGAAGTTAATTCTTTATTCAAAGAAACAAAGCAGCTTAGGTCTAGTGAGCACAGCAACTTCTCCCAGTAGATCTTGCCCCAATGAGGCAGTTGCAAGGACGGTGGCCTTCCCATAGAGCTTGATAAGTCTCCTATGGGTCCTTTCTAAGCAGCCGGAGACTTCTCTACCTTGTCTGTCTTTGTTTCACCCTTTTCATACCTCTTTGGGTTCTGGGAAACCAGTAGGGAGGGGAGCAGGTCACAGCAGAAGGGGGCTCCCTGGATTCTTCATCATCCTGTCTCATTTCTGTCTCTCTAGCCTCTGATTCAGACTGCTCTCTGCCACAGCCTCTTCCTGCTCACTAAATCCTGTTAACTCTTCAGCTTCCGACACCTCCTCCTCCCAGTCAGCTCCCTCTTCTCCCTCTGAACACTCTTTATCATCACATAACCAATCCCTTGGCTCTGAGGGTTCCCAGCTGTTGCCTCCCACCATTCTTCTGCATCCAGCCAGTCCATAACATGTACCAATCTGTTGGAGGGCAGATCAGAGCATGGCACATGGCCTGTCCTGCACTCTCAGTTGCAGTGGATAAATGAAGGAGATCTAAAATAAATAAGTAAATAGATGTCTTGATACGTGCTTCCAACCTCTCTCACCAACCATACAGCTATGTCAGTAAAGAAGGAGAGCAGGAGTCATTCCCTTACTATTAGCAGCTTTCCTTGATTTTCTGTGATTACTCAGGATCTGCAAAACTTATCTTAGCTTTTTCTCTAATCCTTTTGGAACCATCTCGGTTTCCCTTGAAATCCCTCAGATACATCACTCGAGCAGGAAACTTTGAATTTGCTTTCAGCTGAGCTTTAGGCAAAATATATCTGTCAAGCCTAATAAGGGCAACAAGAGGGGATCAGCGGAGATGCCATAATTAAGTCTCCACCAATAACCCTTCTGCTGATGAAGAATGGCAGCCCCTTCAACTTCTGAAAGGTTCTCTAAGAGGGGAATTTGACTGTGATACAGTGGAGGCATGTGGAGTTGGGTGGCAATCTCCTGACATTGCCATCACCTCTGCTTGCCTGCACCAAGCTGGGGTGGAGGTAAGATCGGGCTTATGCAAGTGCTTCAGTGGGGCCAATCTGTTGGGTGCACAGCCTCAATTTTTATAGCTCCACCAAGCTGCATGCTGAAAGGGACCCTTTTCAGGCAGGATGAGTGCCCAGTCCTGCCCAGTAGTTTATTGTGTTCCCTGAGTTGAACATGAACTGTGCTTAGATTCCTGCTCAGCTAGTACAGCTCCCTCAATTTCTGTGGGCCCAGGGCTAACACCTGCACACTAACCTAAATATTCCCTGGCATGAGTGGGCATGTGGATAAAATGTAAAAAGCTAAGGGACCCCCTGGATGGTTAAGTCCAGTCAAAGGCGACTATGCTCTTCTCGCTTTTCAGCCCAAGGTAACCGGCGTTTGTCCACAGAAAGCTTTCCAGGTCATATGGCCAGCATGACTAAACTGCCTCTGGTACAACGGAACACTGTGACAGAAGCCAGAGTGCACGGAAATGACATTTACCTTCCCACCACAGTGGTACCTATTTATCTACTTGCACTGGTGTGCTTTTGAACTGCTAGGTTGGCAGGAGCTGGGACAGAGCAATGGGAGCTCACCCCATCGCGGGGATTCAAACCGCCAACCTTCTGATCGGCAAGCCCAAGAGGCTCGGTGGTTGAGACCACAGCGCCACTCGCATGTGGATATGCACAGCCTGCAGCCCAAGATAGTTTGAGAGGGAGAACATAATCTGCCCTGCCCCTGGAATGTCCTCTTGAGGACATCCCACTTTGTCAATCAATATTGAAAGTGATGTGTCTAAATCACGGATCAGGCACTGTTCAGTGTTAATCCTCCTTTGTAAAATATTTGAGCTTAATAAAAGGGGGGATGGGTAGCCAGTGGTGTAGCTTAAAGCAACATTAGGAAAAGACAGACATGCCTGTTTAACCTCATTCAAAAGCCTACCTGTGTGCAGCCACACTTGACAATTTGAGCACTAACGCCAGTAACCTGACTTCACAGAGCAATATTTTTAGCTCCGATGTTTCCTCCCCATGCTTCAAAAGGCAAGGTCAATTGTATGATCCCCCTCATCTAGCTATTAAATTGGGTTACAAGCTGTGACCTTCGCAGCTGCTTTCATCCAAGATTGCGCACCCAACAAGTTTCCCGCTGTCTCGAGCTAACAGACCATAGCTTTTAAACTTCGCATTGTGGCTTTTCTTTTGCAGCCTCAAATCTTTGCTTCTGACCCTACCAATCTCTTTTTTCTTCCTTCCCTGCACGCAGGGGTAGTTTCAGAAACTTGAAAGGTGAGAGACATTGTTGCTCTGCTAAGAAGGTAGAATTTGGCTTGTATCCAGTGAGCTTTCCCAATCCTCCTTCTCTCTACAGATCAGTTACTTTCTGTTCTGTTCAACCCTCCTGACCTTTTCCTATATGACTACCACTTCCACAAGGTTTTTTTCTTTTTCTTTTTTTTTTACATAATAATAAAAAAAATAAGTGTAAAAGTTTGTGCTAAGAGCTAAGAACTGCATCTTGGATAGGGATGGGGAAAATTCATTCTGTCCACATTTTCATGTGAATTGACTACATTTGCACACTGTGAATCAATAGATTAACCACAATGCAACCAACCTTCAAAATTCAAATTTCCTTGAATTTTGTAATGCTTTTCTACATGAATCACATGCAAAAATGTGGGCATGAATGAGAAGAGTGTACAAGCAGCCATTGTACTATGGGGAATTGCTTGCAAAAAAATCCATATATTAGGCAAAAAATTATGTACAGAAATGTGTGCAATAGGGAAAATTTGCATGAAGAGGAATATGAATTTCTATGAGGACTTAATTTTTTTTTTTTTTTTGAGATGGAGTGTATGTGATTGACACCATGAATATTCCTCAACTGTAGAGGTTTTGTGAATTGAAGGAAACCGTTTATATATGCACCACTAACTTTGGAATGGAATAGGTTTTACATACAATATGTTCCCTAACTCTTTTGGGACAGGATCTGACAGAGGGATTGAAACCCATGGCTGTTTACTTACTGTTGTTGTTGTTTAGTCATTTAGTCGTGTCCGACTCTTCGTGACCCCATGGACCAGAGCACGCCAGGCACTCCTGTCTTCCACTGCCTCCTGCAGTTTGGTCAAACTCATGCTGGTAGCTTTGAGAACACTGTCCGACCATCTTGTCCTCTGTCGTCCCCTTCTCCTTGTGACCTCAATCTTTCCCAACATCAGGGTCTTTTCCAGGGAGTCTTCTCTTCTCATGAGGTGGCCAAAGTATTGGAGCCTCAGCTTCAGGATCTGTCCTTCCAGTGAGCACTCAGGGCTGATTTCCTTCAGAATGGATAGGTTTGATCTTCTTGCAGTCCATGGGACTCCAGCACCATAATTCAAAAGCATCAATTCTTCGGCGATCAGCCTTCTTTATGGTCCAGCTCTCACTTCCATACATCACTACTGCGAAAACCATAGCTTTAACTATATGGACCTTTGTTGGCAAGGTGATGTCTCTACTTTTTAAGATGCTGTTTACTTATAGAAGTGTTTAAATAAAATAAAATATTGATGCACTGCACACAATGTATGCAAATACAATAAAACATAAAATAATGTAAAACAATACCAAAATGGTCACAAAAATGACCGGTGCATCTAAAAAGGAAATTAAAACACTAAATCATTCTAGTTACAGATAAGTAGCCGTGTTGGTCTGCCATAGTCAAAACAAAAAAATTTTTTTCCTTCCACCTGGTCTGAACAAAGACATTGGATTCTTATCTCATTATACATGACAAAGCCATTTTTCACCTTCTCACCCCTTGCTTTTTCCTGTAAGACCTATTGCAGTCGTTAAGAGTCGTCAACAGGCTCATCACAGCTATCTGCCAACCACCCATTCCCACCACCCTTCTGAGTAATACCCCCTCCCCACCTTCTCACTATATAGAAGGATCTGGCAACTTCTGTTTCAGTGTATCTGAAGAAGTGTGCATGCACACGAAAGCTCATACCAAGAACTAACTTAGTTGGTCTTTAAGGTGCTACTGGAAGGAAAAAAAATTTTTTTTTTTTACTAAATCATTCTGTTGATATTAAAAAGCCTTCAAGAGATGTAAGAATGCCTGTTGAATCTCAGCTGGAAAAGGATTCCACCAGTGACACTTAATACATGATTTCTACTTGACTCCACTTGAGCTTTTGAGACATGGGGGACAGCCAACAGTGTTACTCTGGATGGTCTTTGTGGTCAAGCTGGAATATAAGGGTTCCAGCAGTCCTTATGGTATTTTGAACCCAAGTTGTTCATGACTTTGATCCTGGCCTGGTAGCATACTGGCAGTGCAGGTAGAACATAGCTCTTGGGTTCCATAGACAGACTGTAGATATTGGAAACTCTGATTGCTTTCATCCTCAGAATCAGTACTACTAAAATCATTGCAGGGCTTTAAAAATGTGTCCTACAAAGAGTTAGCAGTTAATTGGGTCTCTGGTCTTTATTTGAGCATCCAAGCAATTGATTGGTTGGTGTTGCGGAAGTTTTGGTTAACCTATTTCTTATTTGAATAATCATTCCATCCCAAAACAATTCTGAAATGACTCGTTAGGTTCCCGGAGATGGCTGTTGGCTTGGAATGCCATGGCTTAAGGGAGTCCAATTGCTTCTTAATGCAATTTCTCTCCTAAGAGAACCGTAACATCTACATTCATATAGCACCTTCCCTCCCAGAGAAACTCAAAGCACTCTGCAGACATCAATAAATTATACGTTCACAGGAATTACACTGACCACTTGTGAAAAGCAAGCCTGAAGCCTCTTAATGTCAAAGGGATATGGCATGTTTGGTTTTCTTGTTCCATTCTCTCAGAGAGAGGGAGAAGTAGGGAGTGAGATGGAACAGATTCTTGCCTCCAACTCTATCTCTCTCTCTTTTAAAGCACTCACATTGATATTTTCTTTTCCTTTCCGGAAGCACGCACATCCAGATTATTGTTTTTTCTACTGCCAGGAGTGTGAAAAGTGCTGTAAAAGGGCGGGATAATCTGCCAGGCAAATAGCAGGTTGCTAACACCCGAGAATGGGTGTGATTGTTAAGGGCACAGCACCAAGTGAAAGGATTTAAAACAAATCATTGTGGTAGAAGAAGTGCAACAGCTTTGAAACACTCGCAGAGATTGTCAGCTGATGAGTGAATTGGTGGGTGAGCCAAGTCAGTAGCTGTGAGCTTGCATGAGACAGTGTAGAAGGCATGGAAATATATGTAATAGTTGTTGTTGTTGTTGTTATTATTATTATTATTATTATTATTAGTCTCCAGGCATTCTCTGAAATGCAAGAAGGATTAAACTATGGACACCCATGGCCATGCATGAACCCCTATTATTCCCAGATGTGTGGGTTACTCTTCAGACCTCCATACAATTGGCAGAAAATTCTGAGGAGATTTTTATTTATTGTATTCAGTTGAACATGCTTATAAATGCTCACTACAGTTAGGAACTCTGATGAACTAGGCTTCCTGTTTGTGCGGAGGTTTCTGGGTACATTCAGCTGAATATGTTTGGAAACCCTCTTCAGATTTCTGCGCTAATCACAAAAGGACATCAAGAGGCAGGTGGAGGTTGGGCTTGGGGCTTGTGCATGCTCCCTTGCCCTCGATTTCTCCAGAACTGAGACCTTGGAATGTCCAGGTAAATTCTTGGCTGGGGTTGGGGCTGTTGAAAATAAAATACATTTCATTTCAAGTCCTTCCTCCGCCTGGCAACGTCCATTAGAGTGGTACCTTGGATCTTGAATGGCTTGGCTCCCAAACAAATCGACTCTTGAACGCTGCAAACCCAGAAGTAAGTGTTCCGGTTTGCAAATGTTTTTCGGAAGCCGAACGTCCGACGTGGCTTCCGCAGCTTCCAATTGAGTGCAGGAAGCTCCTGCAGCCAATCAGAAGCTGACCCTTTGTTTCCAAACTGTTTTGGGAGTCAAACAGACAACCGGAACAGATTAAGTTCGAGAACCAAGGTACAATAAATTCCAATCAGCATCAGCACAAACAAGATCATTATAAATAGAGTGACAGGCAGGGTAGCAAATCCCTTAGAACAGTTGCTCCCTGCATCCCCAGGAGTGGTCAGGGGCAAGCATGCAAGCCCCAACCTCAGCTTGCCATTTGGACCCTTTCTACAGTTAGCACTAATTTCTGAAGAGGGGTTTTAAGCATGTCCAACTGAATGAGATTGGAAAATTCCCCCATGCTGCAGGTCTTCAAAAGCGGACTGTTATCTTTGCACACCATATGGATCAATCCATTTTGTTTAGGAACTATTCAAAACAACTCCAGGAGAATGGAACCTCATTTTTCATTTGTCTATAACACTTATACCCTGCCTTTCTCAAGGTGGTTATGTAGGGGCCCTGGGTGGTCTCCTATCAGAGCATGGATCAGATCAGCTTCTGTGGGTTTTCTGTTGTTGTGGTTAATTTATTTATACCCCACCTTTTTCTCTGACATGGGTTCTGGGTGATTAGAAACATATAGATGTATTGAAAACATACAGATAGTTTTTTAAAAAATCACAATAAAAGCAGGACAGCACCAGCCACTTCATTAAAAGCAGTCAGTTCCCCCAAAGCCTGTTGGAATAAGAAGGTAGAAATATAAGAAATGAAGCTGGTCTAACTTCTCCCTCACATGTCTTAGGTATATATTTTAAACTTGCATTGGTTTCCATGTGTTCCTAGTGAGCAGGATGCATATCTAATTTGTGGTGTTTATTTTGTTATCATCAATCCACACACTGAATAGGGGAAGTTGCGGGAGGCAAAATCAAAACTCGTGTACACCATTATTCAGGAGCATAGACCTGTGTAGCTTCCACCCTCCTCCTTATTTTTCTTCTCTTATTTTGCAGAGCATGATTGAATGTAATGTGCCAAATCTTCGGTGCCGTTTCCCTAGTAAGCATCCTTATTTTAATTTTAAATGGGCGAGCCGTAGAGATGGCCTGATTGCTTTAAACACTGAATGCCCTTCACATTTCTAATTTGAACCAGAGTGATTAGCAGTCTTTCAGAGCTGAAAAAAATGAACTGTTAGTGGGAGCACTGAGGGCTTAACCCTATCCAGACCAGCCATTTCTAAAAAGAACCTCTGACCATAAGCTCTGTATATTGGAGAGTTAGTGGTTTCACATCCCTGCCCTAAACATTGCTGTAAATTAAATATAATTCTTTTATCCTTTTCTTTCTTGATATTTGCAAATCATATTATTCACCAGCATTCCCCTATTCTAATTTAAATTATCAAGAATGAATCTTAATTCTTTCTCTTATTATTCCCATTCCAATAATTTGAAGTCCAACAAACCAAAGAGCGGCAAAGCTGGAGGCTGCATTGAACTTATGACTTCACCTCCCTCAATGCCTGCATGCTACACCCTCAAGCACTGATCTGGATTAAATGATTCCTCATAAATTCCAAGGCTAGTAATGAAGTTACCGGAAGTTGCAGAGGAGAGGACAGTTCAAGATCTTCGCTGAAAACGAGTCCAGAAAGTCTGCGGTGGGAAAGGTATTTCCTGGATGTGACCTTTAAAGCAACAGCTGGGGGGAAGGAAAAAGTCCTAGCATGATACCATCCTGTGGATCAGCAGGCCAGTTGTCTTCATTTATCTCTCAGCTGGAAGTCTGTGTAGGAAAATGGCACTCCAGGTAGTGAGGAACTTTATGAAGAGTGATCTGGGACCACACAGAAGATTGCTAGGGGAGGGGGAGCTGATGAACCAAAAGTCAGCTGGCTTTTTAAAAAAATGAAGCAAATCCTTATGAATTTGCACACTTTGGAGCCTCTGACTTACTGCAGCATGAGTAACTAAATAAGATAAACGAGAGCAAAAAGATTGCAGCATGGAGTACCGCCTCCACTCATAGTTCAAACTTAGAATGCTCAGTTTTCAGTAGGCTCTATTTGTGGGGGTACAGTCTGCTTTTTTAATGGAGAGATTTTGTATTTTGCAAACTTTGGGGTTCCCCTGACTGGGCGAATACTTCTCACTTTTGTGTGGGTGGCAAAGTGGCATTCATATCCTGAACATTAGCAACAGAGAGAGTGATAAAATGTGCATGTAATTTTCACATGTCGTTTTTGCCACATAAGAGAATAGGATCAATACTAGCGTATATCATCTGGGCCAGTTCTCCAAATATGTCTGTCATTGCCATTTTTTCTTAATGAAGATAAGACATCTACCTTGTTTTGTCAAAGCAGAAATATGGAAGTCTGTGCTCCTTGGATTTTAAAATTTAAGAACGAGGTTGTGAATGTAGTAGAACAGGAATAGCCAGTTTGGGACTCTTCACAGATAATTGGACTACAACTCCCATCAGCGTCAGCCACCATGGCCAATGGTCAGAGATGATGGGATTTGTAATCTGAAATAATCTGAAGGGCACCATGTTGGCTATCCATGTAATAGACTGAAGGGGGGGGAACTATAGTACTGAAAACTGAAAACCAGAGCTTGGGCAACTGTGGACAATGAAAATATAAACAAGAAACATATAACAAAATTCAAGACCTTGTTTTATCAACTGATAATCTCAGTGGAGCGGTTATGCTAGATAATATTTGTTTAAATTTATTTTTAAACCAGTAAAAAATAATAATTCAAACAAAATAAAGCACTGCTATTGGAGAGGCAGGGGATGGCATTGCTTTGCAGCCTAAATCCAGCCTGTAGGACAGGGATAAAGTAAAGGTAAAGGGACCCCTGACCATTAGGTCCAGTCGTGACCGACTCTGGGGTTGCGGCGCTCATCTCGCTTTATTGGCCGAGGGAGCCGGCGTACAGCTTCCGGGTCATGTGGCCAGCATGACTAAGCCACTTCTGGTGAACCAGAGCAGCACACGGAAATGCTGTTTACCTTCCTGCCAGAGCGGTACCTATTTATCTACTTGCACTTTGAGGTGCTTTCGAACTGCTAGGTTGGCAGGAGCTGGGACTGAGCAACAGGAGCTCACCCCATCGCGAGGATTCGAACCACCAACCTTCTGATCGGCAAGTCCTAGACTCTGTGGTTTAACCCACAGCAGGAACATCAAACCCATGGACCAAAAACATCCCTCCAGGCCTCTCTCTATGACTCTCAGGGCTCTCCCCAGGGGACATACCTTCCCCATGATTCCTACTGGACTTGTTTTTCATCTCCCTTGAGTGTTTTTGACCTGACTGAAATGTGCCCTAGAACTCTGATAATGCCTCTTGCTTGTCCCAGTGGAGAAAAGACATGTTGTGGGTGTCTGTAGAAACAAGGGTAAAATTTACATTTGTTGCTCTGCCCATGTTCACTTCTGGTTTTGCCCACCACTAGCATGTGGCCCCTGGAATGTTGACCAGAAAAGAATGTGGCCCCCAGGCTTTAAAAAATGTACTTTATACCTGCTGGAGGGTGACAGCTAGTCTTTCTTGATCAAACCCGAATGGACAAATGTGTGTGAGGAGGAAGCAGAATTATGAGGGGTCCCGTCTGAGCTAGGCTTGAGAATCATGAGCGTGTTTTAACTGTCTGCACTAGAGAAAAGGTGGAGAAAGGAAAGAGAGGTATTTTTGGGTAGCTTCATGAACTATGTCGTGGTGACTTGCTTCTGGAGGCACCATGAGGATGAATAGAAAAGGCTAGCTCTTCAGGTAGGTGGAGTGAACCACTTCCTGCAGTGGAAGAAGCGGTCCCATTGCCAGAGCCCAAGTGGAACCCAACTTCTCATCCAGCTGGTTTCTGTATATGAAATGTGGTGGTTATGGGGAGAGGAGCCATGTTCTCCTTCGCTTTAGGGAGCCAGATGATTTAGGCTGGCCCTAGAAAGAAGACTTCTTAAAGCTTTGGCTGTATCAGGCAGGGGGAGCCATTAAGCTCCGCTTTAGGCAGGAAACAGACTTGGGCAAGTACCGATGAAGGCTGAAGTGACCTCAGCATTAGTGCTACATTAAGAAGCAAACAGCCTTCCTTTATTCAGGAAACTTTTAATCCAGACTGACCATTGGGCAGCCAGTGAAATTAAGGACACGGACTTGAAAGAACAATGTTGCCACCAGACCTTACCCCGATGTCCTGCTCTGCTTTCCGCACGGATAATTGCCTGCTTGTAAAAGTGACAAGGATAAATGTCATTAGTCTCAAGTTCTTAAGCATGTCAAGCTGAAGGATAATTTTAGCCAGGGCTGAAGATGTCTTTCCACTGCCCTTGCCTTCTGGGAGTTGTATGGAGGCAAGTGGGTCAACTATCACCAACAATCCATGGGATAACTTGAATATTGTGGTCTGCCAGGATTCCTGATGGAGTAAGAGCTCTCTTTGTGGGACATCCCTGGGAAAAGTAAGGTTCGTTAGCTATAGGGAGCAGGAGGCCAAATAGAACTTCCCCACTGCTGATGAAGCAAGGGGGAGAGAGGGACACATGCTTCCAAAGCAATCTCTGCCCTGACTGTAGTACATAGAGAAGGGTTGGAGAACATCTGTCAGGAGTCACATTCACTCATTGATAATCCAGGCAAGCGAGATTCATTATCCCAGCTCAATGACACATTCCATCCAGGCAAAAGCATTCAGTGAGGATGTGAAGCAAGGCTTCATGATGACCGGTGTGGCCAGGGGAAAGAGGGTGTGGTTGCACAGGGTGTGAAATGAAATTTATTGTTACGGTCAGAGACCAGATTGCGAAACACAAATGGAACTACAATCCCAAAAGCAAAACAAACATTTAAAACAATATACAGTGGTACCTCGGGTTAAGAACTTGATTTGTTCTGGAGGTCCATTTTTAACCTGAAACTGTTCTTAAACTGAAGCACCACTTTGGCTAATGGGACCTCCCGCTGTTGCTGCACCGCTGCTGTGCGATTTATCTTCTCATCCTGAAGCAAAGTTCTTAACCCGAGGTACTATTTCTGGGTTAGCGGAGTCTGTAACCTGAAGCATCTGTAACCTGAAGCATCTGTAACCCAAGGTGCCACTGTACAACAATGGATTTTAAGTTTTAAAATGTGGTGGGCATATAAACACATAAAAACTTTAAGATAGACTACCATAGAGAAATGACCCAAAGTCCACTGTGGATCCGAGTTTGGGAATTTTTGTGTCCCAGGTATGTGTCCCAGGTAGAGGAGAGAGGCAGATAGTGATAGTCATTCAGGTAGACATAGACAGGGGATGTATTTTGGTGGTACAGCACATGTGCTTTGCACACACAAACATTTTAGTTAGGATCCCTAGGTTCATATAGGGCAGGGAAAGAATCCAGCATGGATCTGCTGCCACTGAGGAGATGAGCCCATTGATTCACTCTTCTGTTTCTATGAGTGACAGGTGTGCAGTTTTATTTTTCAAGGTACACATCACTCTTCCCCTTGCTCCTCAATGCACCAGTGTACCCCGCCATGAAGCAATAATAATAAAAAGACACATACATCAACTTTCAGACTTCTGAAACAACTTTCCAGCCTCTAGAAGTCGCAAATTAACCAGCTTAATTTCCCTAAAAACTGCATAGTCATATCCATGAGTTTCATCCTGCTGCTTTGTAATAATGCAATAACCAGTACTGGCTGCCTTGGTCTCTAAGGCCTGGCAGCTTCATCTCTTGCTCAGCCTCTGTAGTATTAAAGCTACAATTCAGACTGAAACCCCAAAATGAAACACATGTGATTTAAAATCTGTGCTCGTGCTGGTTTGCCACCTGCTAGCCAATCTACTGCAGCAGCATCCTTTCCTCTCTGGCAAGGCAATTTGTAAATGCAGGAGATCCTTTCAATTATTTTTATCATTATTTGGTTCCTACTTCCATATATACTTCCTTGGTAGAAGAGAGAGAGAAAAGAAATGTATCTATGAGCAGGAATGCTTGTCCTTGTCTTAATGTGCTCACTGCACAAAGGATAACCTGTGGTCACTACAATCTGGTATCTCATTTCTATTAGTATGCCTGTTCTCCTTTTCCTCCTCCCCCATTTTTTTCAAAAAAATATATTAAAAATACAGAAGAGGTGGAGGGTTTCCCCTGCTTTCATTTTATGCAAATACTTTCAATATTTTTTATGACGTTGTGCACCAGTATTCTTCCCCATTCTGTATAGAGTCCAATGCATCCATTGTGTCACTCTTTTGCATAACTGATGATATCGTATTTGCCAAGATAAACACTTAGCAGTAGATGGGGGAAATTAATTGATTGCAAATGTCATACACTGGCTGAAAAGTAGATACAAAAGAAGCATGCATCATCTGCATAGAAGCCATCTCTTCTCCCTACCACCACCTGCTGCACCATAGATGTAGCGCAGGAGGGGGTTGGCATGGGTTTCCATGGGACCCTTTTTCATGTTTCCCTGTTGGTTCCTTACTGTGTTCCTTACTATGTGTGCATGCATAGGCATGGATCTCAGTAATAATGGTAAATAATTTCAACAGAAGGTGTGTGTGTATTTGCCAAGGGCTCAGCTACAGAGCAAACCCAGGCAATTGCTTTGGGTGCCACAGTTCTGAAGCAACCTATCTCTGCTATGGAAATAATCACCGTGTACAGTTTAACAGCTTGTTGGCTGGGTGATAGCCTTTGTATTCTGGTCAGCATGACTGAGACCTTTCAAATCTCCATGAAGTGTCCAGACGTAAGGCCAGTTTGCATGTAACGCTAAGGCAAGCCATGATTTAGTATGGACACATAAGCATATGGGCTTGCAAGGGAGGAGGTCACAACCTTCCTTTGGTCCTCCTGCTGCTGCATGATGACATAACATGATGGCCTAACCTTGGCTCATGATTTGTCTCCTCCAAATAGTACAAAGCCATAAGACAAACCTTGGCTGTAGCTTGTGGTTTATCTGGAGTGAGACAATGATGTTTCCCCCAGGATGCACTAGCATTGCATGTGAAAAGAGATTTCAACATAAGGACACACTCAAAGATGCAATCTATGGCATGTTTTTTTGAGGTGGTGCCTCCTGTCTTCAGTATTTCTGCAAAGCAGACAGAGGGGATTTTGATTGATAAGGGGAAATTATGGTTGACCTTTGCTGTGGATGCGGCAAGACTGATACCTGTGGTACACTAGCAAATGAAAGAGCCTGTCCCTTTCTGGGAGCCCATATGCTCTCAGATGGAAGATGGAATAACAGACGGCCCAGTGCTAAAGCGTTGCAAGGGATCCCACTGGAAAAATGATGGGTGGAAAGGCCAGCAGCTGAGGGTTAGAATGGGGGGTGGGAGCAGCAGCCAATTTCAATCAGGTGCCAGAACTCTTTGAGAGAGAGGTCAAATCAGACCCCAAGTGTGAGGCAGCTGGTAAGTGTAGCCTGATGAATTAGAGGACCACGCAAGCTACAAGTCCAGACAGGATGACTGATGAGTGACTTGTAATCACATACAGGATTTGAGTATGGCAAGCCAGTGTTGAGGAAAATACACCATACACATTCTTAAGAATACTTGGAAGAATAGCTGGGTTGTGTATTATATAAAGTATGCATGGGACAAGGCAGTATCCTGCAGTTGCACTCATCAGGAAGCACAATTTAGTAACTTTTTTGTTATATTTATATTCTAACTTTCCTTTAAAAATGCTGACAGCAGCTAACAACATCAAAATCCAGATAGATAGATAAGTACAGTGATTTGAGGGGGCGCTGGGGGGGCGCATACCCCTAAACATTTTGTGAACCTTTGTACTTTTGTCCATTTACTGTATTTATTTTTCCCAATTTGGGACTTCCGGGTTGGCGCCATCGCCGAATGGCGGACTCCCTCCGAGCTCCGGAGGGAGCCGGCTCGGCAGGGGCTGGGTTTTACCGCACCGGCGATGCGGAGACCCTTAGAAACCACGGCCACGGGGGCCGTGGACTTGGAGACTCGGCTAGCACCGCTAGCGCCCTCCCGACTCGTGAAGGAGCCTTTTTAAAGGCTACGGATCGGGTGCCGGGGAGAAGCGTGGTGCTTTGAGTCCTCTGCCATCCCTGCCGAGCGAAGCCGCATGCCATCCGGCGGAGAGCGCTGACTTCTTCCATTGAGAATTTGGACTTTTAACAACAACCCGTGAGTAAATTGGAAATCGGGTTTAAAAGAAGAAAAATTTTTTGGATTTGAGACGAGCGGGGGGGGATCTAAAAAGGAAGTCAGTCCCCCTCCCTATTGTAGACATTTTAAAACAAGGATTGGGAAGCCAAGGCCCAAAAAGAACGGTATCTTTGCTAAAATCAAGAATTCCATGATGGGGAAGTACAAGAATTGTGCTGGAGGAAGAATTGAAGGAGAAGGAAAATGCACCCCCCTCCCTGGGAACCGGGGCGATTGAGGAGTGAGCCTGGTGAAAAGAGCCGGTGATTTTGACAGCTGTCAAAGTAGCTGTCAAAGTCGGAATTTTAAAGAGGATTTTATTACAAGGACCTTGCTGGTCAAATTTGTTACAACTTGATATAATTTGTTAAGACTTGAATACAAAATGGCGAAAATACGGAGAACAATCGGATTTTTGGAAACAAAGCTACAACAACCCCCCTAGAGGAGCTTCGGGACATTACAAAGATGGGCGTAAGCCGGGAAAAATACAACACTTCGGAATTTCACAGAACTGGTTATCTCCTGGGAAAGCTGCAAAACTGAAACTGAATCTCGTCTACAGGGTGTTTAGACTAAAAGGAGACAACAGAATACTTTACTGAAGAAGGAAGGGACTGAACGCAAGTTTTTGTTCCTGAATAACAACAACCCATGTAGAGTTACTAAACTTCTGAATAAGAAAGTTTTAGCAGCGGAACAAGAGGAAGCTGGACTATAACCTTGAAAGAACAATGGGGGGAATTTTATAATTTGACATTTTTAAAGATTTAGGAATTAATTTTTAAAAAGTAATCCTAAAAATGGGAAATAATTCTGCAAGGAGTTGGGGGAAAAATGGGATTGATGGACTTAAGACTTCCAGGCTGGAAACATAGATTGGAGGATAAGGGAAATTAAACCGGGGAAGGGGAGGGAGAATTAGAATCCAAAGGCTTGCAACTATATTCTGAATTGGTTTTCTTTTTTCTAATATATTTCTTATTTTTTTATACTTTTATTCTGTGTGCTTTTACTTTAATGGGAAAAAAGGGGGACATTGTGGAAAGAAAAGGGGGTGGGCTATGGGGAGAGATCTTTTGCTTTTTTTTATCAAGGGTGTTACATAAGGTTTGTATAAATTTAAATTTGAACAATGGGGTATATAAATTGTGCTTTAAATCAGAAACAGAACTTGTGGAAACAACAATATGAAAGGGGAATACGGTAGGGGTGGGGGAAGGGGGGAGTCCCAGAAAGTGGATGTTTGAAAATAAGGTTCTGAATGTATCTTCATAATTTCTTTTCTTCTCTTTCTGTATTTTGGAAACTTCAATAAATATTATTTAAAAAAAAAAAATATTTTTCCCAATTTGAACTATAAAATGGTGATTTTCTTGAGTCAAAATTAGAGTACCCCTATTTTTATTTTTTAGGGGGGAAAGCACTGGATAAGTAGATAGATAAAATATAGGACCAGGTAAATACAAACAAGTAAGCAAATTGTCTGTGTTTCCTCTTATATAATGTATGAAATGACCCTAAAACTTCCACCTAATACCCAACAGAGGATATTCAAATTTAATGGCATGCCTTATACTTCTGAAGCAGACAGCTGCGGACTGATCTTTGAGGGTGGTTTTTCTGTTATTCCCTTTGCAAAAGTGTTAGGGCTGAGTGAAGATTAACCCTCTTCATGTCTCCGTTTGTAGTTTATGTATGTAGCAGCACATTTTGGTTGGGGAGTGGGGGAAGGATGCATTATTTGGGAAGGAAGGCTCACCACAGCTCCCTCACAGCTCTGCTAGATTAATGGCCACCATCTTTCTCCCAGAATGCCTCTTGGAATGAACAGTTATGGTGGCAATTGACCTAACAATTGGTATGTTTCATCAGGCCCTCCCCAAATGCAAAAGAGAGGAAGGAGTTTTTGACCCCACTTTTACCTTAACCTCCTCCCAAAATTAGAGACAAACTATAGGAGGTCTGAAAGCTTGGCCCAACCCATAATATTCAGAGATACCAACAGAATCTACATCAGGGATAGCCAATGTGGTGTCCATCAGATGTTGTTGGACTACAACTCCCATCAGCCTCAGTTACCATGGCCAAGTTCAAGGATTATGGGAGTGGCAGTCCAAATGTATTTGGAGGGCACTATGGTGGCTACCTGTTTGTATTCAGGTCTCCTTTGTGAGTGAGGGATGCAAAGTATGAAATATGGCTACTGGAGCACTATGGCTATATTTCTGTTGAATGTTGGGTGACTCCTCAATAGATTCACCTGTTACCCACCCACATCTGCTGCCCTGGGTGCCTTATATCCCTCTAAGTGAATGCTCAATAGCAGAATAGAAAAAGCCTCTTTGAGTACAGATAATCAACACCGAATATTGGAGTTGGGTCCTACGACAGACTGCTGTAAAACACTGGCTCAAACGGAGTCCCGATTTTCTACATAAAGCACTAAAGTTCCTCTCAATAACATAACACTTTCAAAGATCTTCAGATTTAGAAGCCAATTAGAGTATGAGTGTAGTGATTGCTAATAGTGTATTAACATGCGCCATTCAATCAAAACTGGATTTATATTTGCAAATGTACCATCAACACAAATGGATGGGAGAGAACAATGTTTGATGCTCTCATTCTCTCAGTTAATGAGGTGAGAAGAAAACACAGAGCAAACAACTGTGCATCATTTGGAAATATCCATTATATTATCTTGGTTTCTATGAATAAATCTATTGAATGCCTGGAATACAGCAGAGCAGGGCCACAGAAGTCATGATAGCCAGCTTGTTACTACTAATATAGACCTGATCCTGCATGAGGTTAATAAAGACCAAGGGTGGTGTCAGTCTGCAGCCCAGTGTATATTTAGGTTGCTATGTCTCATTGACTTAATTGGCTTTTAAGCAGCCTACGTGTGGGATTCAAGCCAAAAGCGTTTTTCACTCCCGACTTTGTTGCAATAACTTTGTTCCACTGGTGGCGAGCTATGGGAACCAGTGGTCGGCTCCAGCTTTGTGAATGGTGTTAATGGCTTAGCACTATAGTCCACTTCAGCTGTTCTACTAATGTTCGAAACTGACACATGAATAAGGAAAGCAGGGGTGACTCGCAGTCCCCCATCACAATTTCTTCATGAATCACAGGGCAAGTATCTGCGGTGAGGAGTCTTTTGTACTCAATGGCTGTTCTCCATGTGATTTAGAACCTTGAGCTCCTGGGTTCTGAATCTTGCAGAAAGGTCTCCATGGCTCCAGAAGGATTCCAGCTTCATAGGTTTGTTCTCCAATTCATGGGTGGTAGATGGTGATGGAGGAAGAATTTAGGAAGTTCAACCCTGTCTCACCCACTTGCAAGGGTTTGTTTGTTTCACCAATAAGTAGAATAGATGAAGTGGGTTTATTCACCTGGCAGTGCTCAGTGACATAAACATTTCCCTAACACAGACACACCCCATTGTGAAGTATTCCTTCTGCTCTTGTGAAACATCTGTAGGAAGTTCAAGAGAAGTTTTGCAGTAGTTTTATGTTATGGGGAGCAACCCCAGCTCAGTGGCAAAGCATATGCTCTGCATACAGAAAGTTCCAGCTTGAGACCCTGATATATCCAGTTTTTGAGAAGGATCCGGTACCAGATGACATGAAAGACCTCTTCCTGAGACTGTGAAGAACTACTGTCAGAGCAGAAAATACTCGGCTAGATAGATTCATAGTCTGATCTGGTTCATTCAGCAGCTTCCTAAGATTTCCTAGGGGTTTTTTAATCAGTACTTATAAGACAGGGATGTCCAACAGGTCGATTGTGATCTACTGGTAGATCCCTGTAAGGTTTTGGTAGATCACGGTTGATCTCTGGCTCCCTTTCCTTAGCGTTGCTAAGACTGACTCCAGCCACGCCCCCAAAAAACAGAACTTGCCCCCCCCAAGTTTTATTTTAAAGCCCTTAAGAAATGGGGCCTTCCCCATCCCTAAGAAAAGCTCAACAACTTTGAGCTGAACCCAAAAACCGGGGCTTTCCTTCCCCCCAAAAAGCTCAACAATGTTCAGCTGAACTCCAAAAAGGCGGGGGTAGATCACTGCCAGTTTTTAATTCTGAAAGTACATCACAGTCTCTTGAGAGTTGGCCACCCCTGCTATAAGACAATAAACCAGTAGTGGATAGTGATGTGATGCTGCTTACCTGACCTCCTATCATGGTCATCAGTGGTGCAGGTGAGGCGTAAGGTGGTGGCAAGGTTGGTGCAGTGCAAACACACCAGCAGAGCCAATTCAGTGCTCCAGCTGGTGCACTTACATCATGCAAAGATCGCCACTTCTTTGCCCCTCCCCAAACACCACAGCTTGATCGGAGGTCAAGTCAGTGCAGGCAGTTAATATTTGTTGTGAATTCATACAATGTAACCGTTGGGAGATGTTATGCAATCATTTTCTAGGAAAAAGCCATGGAACATTTTCATTAAACTGAATTGATTTTTTTTTTTTTGCTGTGGGGGTGGGGAGGGGTGCTTTGAGGCTGTAAGTGGGAGGGGAAATAAGTGAAAATGGCATTCCCTCCTCCTCCATTACTGGATGCCTCCTGCTGGTGCATGAGTACTAGAGAGACCAATTTGATTCCACTCAGAATAATACATCTTTTAGCATCTGATGGAACCGTGCAAAATTTGCTGGAGTTACATGGTTTCCTGAGGCATTCTGTGGCTGGCTCGGTTAAGAAGAATTGCTCAAAGGGCATTGTACAGCCTTCCTGACAACAGAGGAAAATTAGTAATTATGTGGGGGGAATGAGAGAGAAGAGAAACTGTCCTGTCATTGTTGGCTGGGGTTAACACAGAGCTACCAAAACGTGTTAACTGTGTCTGTTAAAATGACACTCTCTTCTCATGACATTGGATTTTATTTATTTTTTCATATTCTAATGCATTTTATTTGATGCCTTTAGAACGTTAATGGAATGAAAACCTGAGTTATTACTTAAAAAAAAAAAATAAGAACACAGCTTTGATCTGTTCTTTTTGCCCAAGGAAATCAAAGCACTTTAAAATATTCATTCTGCCTCTCTCGGCTCTTCTTTTGAAGATGGTTACCCAAATCCCTGAAGGCAGAGTACATGTCAAGGTAAATTCGACTGGTATTTGTCTCTCATTGTTGTTGTTGTTTTTCATTGGTATTCTAATGATTGATAATTAGGGGAGGAATCAGAGCTCATCATCTGAATGAGAACTGTGTAGTTGAAGGATGGATCTGAAGGCACGAGGGACCATCTGGCCATTAAGACCACAGATGCCAGATTCTTCTCCAGCTGTGAAAGAGGATGGGCTTTCAGTCTGCCAACTGCTGGGAAGATTGCTACTGTGTCTCAGACTAAGTTAAAATGGCAAATCATGGGTCTTGTGGCTATGCTGAACCCTCTCTGAAGTTAGGCTGAACTTTCTTGGATTTGCCTCATTTCCCCCACCGACAGAACATGCCCACCCTCCCACACCATTCCTTGTTTGTCTTTCCCTGTCACCACTGCTTTTCTATTCCCTTCCCTTGCAGCAGCTGCTGCTGCTGCTTCTACTGGATGCCTTACTCAGTGGCTTCATCTTTCCTCCTCCTCCTCCTAATTCTAATTTTCTGAGTTTGTTAATTTGGGGTTTTCATCAGCTGTACGCCATAATCATCACAATTATAACAAATAAAGGCTTGGCATATCTGTCTTTGCATGCCATGAGTCTATCTCATATATTAGTTTCACCTGTTAAGTTGAATTACTGAAATAAATGAAATAAATGAACTTTTCCACGATATTCTAATTTTTCGAATTTCACCTGTAGAGCAAAGGTAGTCCACATACCAGTCTCTACTAGTCTTAATGGGTGCCAGGCAGTGCCCCACCAACCTCAATCTTCCCATTTTCCTACATGCAGCCAGTCAAAGGGATGGCACTCTCTATTGGATTCCTTCTTCCTCGCCCTTGAAGAACATAGCAGGGAGGGTGGTGACAAAACTAGAATTAGTTGCCTTAGCTTGTCAATGGTTCTGGCTCCACTTACTGTTTGTCTCCCTGCCTTCTGCCCTACCAGTCTTAATGGGCACCAGCCACCGATTCCTTCAGATGTTGTTGGATTAAAACTCCCACCATCCCTGGCTACTGATCATGCTTCAGTTGACGTGTGAAAGGTTTCTACCCACATACTGATTCAGATGTGAAGTGCTCCTTCATTCAAGGGTCCCTGGTTGATTCTGGGCACTGGAGGTGTGGCCACCTGATTCTTACAATGTATTGGAGATTCATCTGGACTAAATGCCATACTGGTTATTATCAGCTAATGCTGTAAATATTTAGCATGGAGATTGATTATGATTTAGATTTTCTTTTCTTTTAAAGCTTGGTGTCATTTCTGACATCTACAGGTTATTGATGATGAAACTTTCCAGCATGCCCTCTCTGTTCTGAGTAATTTTATTCCTGGTAGTTCTGGCCTGGATGGGCTTTATCCTGGAACTTGTGTTGTACTCCCAGAATCCTCATGACATGAGCCTTCTCAGAATTATGCAGAATGTGCATTTCCCTCCTCATATGGTGGTGGTGGCAGCAGCAGCTGGCTGTGTTTCTGTCTGAGCATTGTACATTCAACACACACACACACACACACACACACACACACACACACACACACACATTATCTTTTCAACAAATGTGCATGGCCCCTGCTTTTATATAAGCTCTTAGCTACATCTCTGAAAAATCGTTTCATAGATTTTTACGTCCATTTCATTTTTACAGCGGTGGTGTTATACATTCTGCATTTTCAAAAATGGGCAGCGTTTAAAAAAATGTGAATAAATTTATTATTGGAAACTGGATTTGGAGCTTTTCCAAGATGTTTAGTTCTTGCGTTTTAAATGTGTGTGTTCAGTGGATTTCATCATAACAACTCCATCCAGCAAATCAACAAATCTAGAGTCTCCATATATGTTTATGTCAGTGGGAGAACCAACGTAGTTTACCTTTTACGTTAAATGATGAGGAGTAGAGTTAACCCATAAATGTATTTCTGGATATTATTAGTAAGTCTGATAAACAAGTTGAAGTTCCTTGAGGAAGAGAATTGCATTGGACTGGAGAGGATGCGAGGCTTAGAGACAAACTGTTTCTCATCAATAAGTCGGCAATCCCTTGCTAAGAAGCTTTGCTTTTGAAACCCTCTTGGGGTTTACTAAATGAATTTAAAGCAATACAGATACCTCCCAAATCCCACTATGGAATTCACAAGTAAGCCAAATAAGCTGGAAAAATTCTGTTGGTAGCAGAAGGCAAAGTGAAATTAATCAAAACTGGAGGGGAAACATGTGCCATGTATGTTTTCCTCAGTTGTATTTAACCAATCACTGGAAAGATCTGGAAAGGAATATTGTTATAAATAGGCTTAGCTTCTGCCTCCCTTGTGAGCTAGGACAAGTTCCCTTGTGCAGTTTACACATGAGTGGTGTCATCACCACATTACCAGTTTGAACACATGGAACTTCAACCCACCTGTATCTTAAAGGAGAATGAGACCGTTTGAAGTTAGCTCCCTTTCTAGCAACTGAATACCATTAGCCAGAACAGAAGAGTTGGTGTGGTGGAGGTCGCTGAAGTCAAGGCTCATCACACTGCTCCAGGTTTCTAATTTAAGGAATTTATTAGAAATTGAAGAGGAAAGCAAGTGTGAGAAACTGAAATTGTACTGAAATAAAATAAATGGCATTTTCTAACTGACCCTTACACTTGATTTAAGAAAGCCTAAAATTAGTTCCAGTAACTCACATAGAAATGATGCACCCTTCAGTGTGCCAAGGACATGAACTCAGTTCTGGCAGGGAGGAGGCAGAGCTTTTTCCAGGCCAAAGCAAGTTTTTAAAATTGCAATTTTCACACTGTGTTTGAGCTTGGGCGGTAGGTTGGCATGGGAGAAAAGCGAGTGACCAATCAGATTTGTTCTTAGACTTTTGAGAATGCTCACTCAGGATGAGTGGCTGGGGCAACCCAGTCAGATGGGCAGGGTACAAATAAAACAACAACAACAACAACATTAATTCATGGTACAAAGTAGAGCCAAAAGGGTGTGGCATGTGATGTGGTTTGGAGTTCTGAAGGCCAAATAGACAGTCCTGGAGGGCTGCCTTTGGCCCCAGAGTCTGAGGTTTCCACCCTTGATTTAGCTTGTGGAAGTAAATTAATAGGTGTACTTAAGGAATTGTCTCATTACCTCCTTGCAGGATAAGCAGAAAATAGCACTTTGTGTTCTTTGAGGGGGTTGCTTTGTGGGTGACCTTCTGGATGTGGAGACCTCCTGGGTATGGGTGGGTTTTCATAAAGGAATGAAAAGAGGTGTTGGGAGGGATGGCCAGTCTTGTATTTTTCTGGGGTGACTCAGGGGAACACATACCCCTAAACATTTTGTGAATCTAACTGGAGAAGGAACTAATTTTTTAAAAAACAGTTTCTTCTCTAAAATGGTGAATCGTCAGTTCTTGTCACAGTGTTTCCTGAGTCTCAGATGGAATGAGTGTACCCCTAAACACTTTTTTAGAAGAAGAAGAGGAAGGAGGAGGAGGAGGAGGAGGAGGAGGAGAAGGAGAAGGAGAAGGAGAAGGAGAAGGAGAAGGAGAAGAAGAAGAAGAAGAAGAAGAAGAAGAAGAAGAAGAAGAAGAAGAAGAAGAAAGCACCGTGGGTGGCTATTCTGTTACAACAACAGAAGGTGGAATCCTCTTCTTGCAATTCTTCATGTTCTACATCTAGACAACCAAATTATTAGTACATGGGTAGACAAATCTAAAAAGCTGCTCATCCTGGCAGATTTTGCCATGATATTTTCTTGCCCCTGCCCCATGCTAATAGAGGAAAATTGAGGGTTAAAATTGAATTGGAATTAGTATGCTAGAGAGCCGATTTCCAGGCCTATAAGGTGGTGGCAGTGAAGACATCTTTTTTCATCAATGAAATCCATGTCATAACTGTAGAAATAACGGAGGACGACACGGAAGTTGAATGCATGTGAGCTGTGCAGGAGCAAGCAAGCTGCCGGCTAGTTTTGCAGAGCCTCTTTTTATTAGCAGAAACCAACAGTTGGAAACAGTAGTGAAACCACCCTGAACTGAACATATTTCCAGAAAGGGCACATTTCTAGCACGAGTGATACATGCGTCAGACCAGCTGCTTCCCCCAAATGTTCCCCTGATACTCGAAAGTCTGCCTCACTCGTCATGCTCCAGCCAGGTGAAACATTAAGCAAAGCTTTCTGTGAGGGAGGCAAAGGTCAGAGAGTAGGCATGGTGGCTAGACATCCTGTGGTGTGTCTTATTCGGAGGTGGGGGTGTGCCCCCACACTGCATTCGTAATCCCCACAATAGCTCTTTCAGATAGTATATAAAGTGGTACCTTGGTTTGCAAACAGTCTGGTTTGCATACATTTTGGATTACAAACACGCCAAACCCGGAAATGCATGTCCCGGTTTGCAAACTTTTTTTGGGTTACAACCCATTATTTTTTTTGGATTACGAACAATTTTTGGAGGGAAGCCCCCATTGGGTTACAACCTGTTTTGGTTTACAAACAGATCGCCGGAACGGATTATGGTTGTAAACCAAGGTACCGCTGTATAGGATTTCCAAGACACTATTAAAACAGTCTTAGGAATGCTTCTGGGAAGGAAATGATAAGACTTAGGCTCCGGTGTTGGTCACTGTGATGTTTTATTAACGGCTAGTGGGATAAGTTTTTTTTATATAATAGGGGTGCATTTACATAGAGCATCTTTTTACATGTCCTTGTCGACTGATCTTGGCATGTGGAGGGTAGCATGAAAGGAATGCTCTTAAGGATTGCCATAGGACATAAATCTCCCCAAAGCATAAACAAAGCTTCTGCTATCACTGTCTGTTTATTCACATATTGAGTAGCACATGGTTTTCTACATGGAAAATCTTGTGCTATCACTACATCACTTGTTTGCATGAAGGAGCTACTGCAGATTTGCTATCATAGATCATCCCCTGTTGTCACATTAGCTTATCGCCTAACAAGGCAAGGCTGTCTGGGATGTGATATGAACAATCTGTGACAGTGAATCCCTGATAATGTAACTGCACAAAGAAGTAAGCTCCTTGATGAATTGAAATCAACTGAATATCTTGTCAGCAGCATGAGCCAGCCTTGTGCCTTAGTGAGCAAATCTTATGCAGCAAGGGTGGGAGGTTTCCAGCATCATTTTTTTTTTTTGGGGGGGGGAGTACGAGTTATACTTGTAACACATTGTGATGCATTTATTCAGGACAGGTTACTTGACACTGGGTGGGGTGTATGCATATATGTATGCATATATGTATGCATATATATATATATATATATATATATATATATATATATGGGTAGATCTACAGACAGGGGGGAAAGCGCTATAAATAAATCAGAAATTAAATTGTTATAACAAATAATAATAATAATAATAATAATAATAATAATAATAATAATAATAATAAATTGTTATTTGTACCCCGCCCTCAGAGCGGCTAACATCATATAAATAATACAATAATACAAAAGAAAAAAACACTATTTAAAACTGCATAGAAAATTTCTTTGCTCTCCAGCACCATCTGGTGTTGCATGTTTATAACACATGCTGGGAGTCAGACAATGCCCGGAGAGTGCTATGTTAGGGAAGGCTGGCCTAGTTCAAAATTTGTTTAGCCCTGCAAGTCATAGTGTCCTTTGTGCCCTACCATTCCCACATTGAGTATAAATAATGTCCATGGTGAGAATACTTCTCTGTGCATGGGGGAGCGGGGAGATGAGAAAAGGAAGAATCTCAGGAATACTCTCAGGAAGAATGTTTTCTGAGAAATTTCGGCTCAATTTGTGTAAAAAAGGAAAAACAATAGAGTAGTAGTCTTGGTTCAGTGGCAAAGAAAAAAGGGCATTCTTGTTTCAGCCCACAATATGTGTCAAAATGGAGGCTGCAATTTTTTTAAAAAAGAAACACACATCCTCAGAATTGATATATATAGAAATTCCTGGTGAAACTGGAAGACTGAACAGGATTGTTTTATATGTCATTTAGACTAATGGTGGGTACTTCTGTCCTATAGATAGAAAATTACGAATCAGGAATCTAGGTCTAGGGCTCAGCTGAGACTTCTCCAATTTTGTTGGCATGTGATGAAAGGAGGGGGATTTTGATCATGTTTCAGAGGGTAAAGGGTGATTTTTGTGGGTGAGTGTGAGAACTTACCTCGTGGATGTGTTTTCTCCTCCTAATTCTTTCTTTGGAAAGGTTTGTCCTGCCTTTCTGGTGCATACACATAACTTAAGGTGACTTACATCGATTAAAATTACAATCTCACAAGTAAACTCAATAGAGACAGACAAGGTTGACAAAGCAGCTTCTGAATTAAAACACAGTGAATTGGTGGCATAGGAAACCTTGTTGTTTAACCATTAGGGGGCACAAGGGGGCAGCAAGTAAAGTTGTGTCCAGAACAGATATAAATTAGCTTGTTTTAAGGAATGCCTTCATCTGAATTTAGCGTGTGCTTTGATTATTCCCAACTCTTGAGGTCAACTGGCAAATTAGAGTAATGTGTTTAGTAATGGGTCCTGATATCTGAGTAGGAAGGTTAAGGTCTCTTGGCTAATATTCTTTACTGTCAATCTAAAGGAGAAAAGACTGATGTTGCACATCTCAACTGTCCTTGTAGATAGGTTATGTTTCAAGAGACAGCAGATCTGAGAATGCCCCAGAACTCTCACATCTCATTTGGAAATAGCTGCTTTTATGTGTCTGCTATGTCAGGGTTGCATGTTTTATGGATGGGTTTTTTAAAAAATAAAAATAAAAATCTTGATTTGTTTGATGATGACCGGGCCTTGCAGCATGATGTATGGGGTTATTGATTAATTCCTCAATCAAGGTAATCTTGGAGGAGATAGAGAAGAAAAAATTATATGTTCATGTCACCTTACCAGTGGTCTCAAATAAAAGTCTTTAGTAACCCGCCCCTTGTGTCATTATTTATGATCTTATGTAGCAGAAGGGATAAAAAAGAACAGCTCTTTTTAAGGAAAAAGGTGGTATGTGGTGTACATTATGAAAAAGTGATGCTAAAATTGTTTTTGCTATAGAAAGAACTCATAATAGCAGATGAGTGGAGATTTTCATCAAGACCACAGAAGATGAGGAGAGGCAGTTCATTCCTTCCCTCCTCAGGTATATGATGATGAGAAAATTATGCTATGCTTCTATTAGCCCCCTGCCATAAGAGCCAACTCCTAGGGCCCGAGTTCCCTTCGACTGCTCCAATAAAATATTTGAGGGGCCAGCCCCCAACCCCAGTTGATGGGCATTGTGATTCAAATGGTGTGCATGCCCCGTGTCTTCTGATCAATTATGTGGGGTGGGATTTATCTGCCCCCCCCCCAATATTTTGCACCCCTGTCCCCCACCAATCCAAGTTGGACCACTTTCGTTAGGATTGTGACTGGGGAAGAAAGAATTCAACCTCACCTCCCCACATACCATGATCCAGACAAAAAGTGCACCTTCTGCACCTGCTTTTCATGAAAAGAAAGGCAAAATGACACTCCTGAAATGCTTCACAGAGATGTGCCCAGTTGGGTCCTGAGACAAAATATCAGAAAATGAAGAAATGGTGAAATAATTAAAAATGTATTGTATTCGGGGGAAATTGCTTGGCAAAAATGTGCATATTATGAAACATCTGCGCTAAAATGCTGATGAACTTTCAAGAGGATTTTTATTTTTTTAATGCATAATAATATGCGGAGAAATGAGCATAAGACTGTTAAAATTTAAAACTGAGAGAAACTGAAATGGGCAGATTCACTATCTGGAGGGGCTTGCATGCCTGTAAATTTCGTCCACTTCTGTCAAAAGAAAAAAAATTACAGGCCTTTGATAAAATTCCCCATAGTAAAGGGAGAGGGAGATAAAACAGACTCAGAGAGAACACAAGCTGAATCAGGTATATGTTAGAACTGGATATGGAACAACTGATTGGTTCAAAATTGGGAAAGAAGTACAATAAGGCTGTATATTGTCTCCCTGCTTATTTAACTTATATGCAGAATTCATCATGCGAAAGGCTGGGCTGGATGAATCCCTAGCCGGAATTAAGATTGCCGGAAGAAATATCAACAACCTCAGATATGCAGATGACACAACCTTGATGGCAGAAAGTGAGGAGGAATTAAAGAACCTTTTAATGAGGGTGATAGAGGAGAGTGCAAAATATGGTTTGAAGCTCAACATCAAAAAAATGAAGATCATGGCCACTGGTCCCATCACCTCCTGGCAAATAGAAGGGGAAGAAATGGAGGCAGTGAGAGATTTTACTTTCTTGGGCTCCATGATCATTGCAGATGGTGAGAGCAGCCACAAAATTAAAAGACGCCTGCTTCTTGGGAGAAAAGCAATGACAAACCTAGACAGCATCTTAAAAAGCAGAGACATCACCTTGCCAACAAAGGTCCGTATGGTTAAAGCTATGGTTTTCCCAGTAGTGATGTATGGAAGTGAGAGCTGGACCATAAAGAAGGCTGATTGCCAAAGAATTGATGCTTTTGAATTATGGTGCTGGAGGAGACTCTTGAGAGTCCCATAGACTGCAAGAAGATCAAACCTATCCATTCTTAAGGAAATCAGCCCTGAGTGCTCACTGGAAGGACAGATCCTGAAGCTGAGGCTCCAGTACTTTGGCCACCTCATGAGAAGAGAAGACTCCCTGGAAAAGACCCTGATGTTGGGAAAGATGGAGGGCACAAGGAGAAGGGAACGACAGAGGACGAGATGGTTGGATAGTGTTCTCGAAGCTACCAGCATGAGTTTGACTAAACTGCGGGAGGCAGTGGAAGACAGAAGTGCCTGGCGTGCTCTGGTCCATGGGGTCACGAAGAGTCAGACATGATTAAATGACTAAACAACAACAACAACAAATCTTAGACTGAGTTGGGCCAGATTTTTTTGGAAGCACTAAATGAAAGTCTAAATCAAATCTTGAGGTCAGTGCCCACCCTTAATATCCCCAGCCCTGAAATTGCTTTTTGGAACCCAGTCCCAAAAACTTTCTGCACGTTCACTCTCAGAATACTTCAAGTAAATTATCAATCACTGATAAGATATTGGGAAATCCCTCTTAATTAATTAATTCATTCATTTTTTTAAAAAAAATGAGATACAGTTTCAGTGTTGCACATGTTTATTATGCTATCTTGTGCACAGATTAAACATACGTGAAATATAACATATTTTGCTGGGTATGTTTTATGATCTCCTAGGGAAACATGCAAGGCGAGGCTGTCTATTAGTATTGCTACTCTGAAGCGATCTATTAGCATTGCTGCTTTCCAAGGGCAAGAGTACAAAACAAGAATTTCCATCTTCCCGTTAAGAACGCTATCGAATTTCTTCATTCTGACAGGCAAGATAGGCTAGAATAAACGGATAAAGTATTTATATTATCCAAGCCCTTCTCAACGAAATCTAAAGCTGAAATAATTAATCTACACAGAGGTAATGGAATTGTAGGTGCATGTTAGGGCAGCTGATATGGACTTTGCAGCATTAATGTCAATTATGTATAGCATCAAAAATGCACCTTATCCTCGGTGCTAATGCATTTTTGTTAAATACCTCAGTAACTCTTACTGCTTACAGGATCTTATCCAAAGGCTGGAAAATGCTCCAAAGGAGGAGAGAATGATTGAAGCAGCTTTGTTAATCTCTACAGCACATGATTTATAATCCTGTCTGGTAAAGTCAGAAGATACACCATTTCCCCAGGTCTGTACTACGGAAGGAATGCAGCAATATTTTACTTTCCTTTTTTGCATTTCATGGACCAATGTAGGGTAATCTTATCATTTCTTTTCTCTCTCTTTTTATATGCCTCAGAGTAGATGACAGTAAGATTCTACTATATATAATGACATAGTTTCACCACACAAAAAATGTGCTACATTCTTAAGCAAAGACCCTCAACAATAAATGTGATGTTATTTCAGGAATGTCTTTAAATCTTTGTGCATGAGGAGATTCTTCACATATTCTGAAACTAAACAACACAACATATTTGCAGTATTTCCTTCTTTTTGTTTACTGACCCTGCTGCCGTGATTTTAACACAGAGACACAGAAATTTCACAGGTGAAGCATTTCACCCCAGCATAAATTATGAGGGAAATTTCACTTGCTTAAAGTAGTGCAGTATTCTTAAATTCATAGGTGTGGAACCAGTAACAAGGCTGGCAACTTAGCAGAGCATATTTTTGTCATTTACACCCACATAATTATAAAATGTGATAATGAGTAGAGTGACTGCATTGGGTACATCTCAGTCAGCGCTAGCCTATTAGGTTGGTTAAAATTGTATGCTTCAGTAGCTTAGGGTACCATGGAAAGGCATAAATTGTTCAATTATTTGATATTTTGTATTATTTTACCACCACAGTTTGATTTTCTGTTTCAGGCACTCAAATGTGTTGGGTTGTCTCTGCGTCTCTTTTCTCCTCAGTGCATCTTAAGCCAGGAATGTTATTCACAAAGTCCCATTGATTTAACTTTGTTTCATTGTGCCATTCGTCTATTTCTTCTGTGTGGGGTTTTTCATGTACGTGTCTGTGCAGCCACAGCAATCAATTTAACTTCATTTTCATTATGATCAAGAAGAATATTATGTTCAAAAAGCACTTGCATTTGAGCAGGACAGTGCTTGACATGTTCTCCTTCCATTCTGTTGTCATCTGCATTCCTTCCAAGATGATTTTTTTTCTTTTCAGATAGTATGAAATTGTGCACCTATGTGTGGTTACGCACACACACATTAATATGGCTGCTTCTGTTCTCTTGCACATTTTCTAGAGCCAGTGTGGTGTAGTGGTTAAGAGCGGTAGTCTCGTAATCTGGGGAACCGGGTTCGCGTCTCCGCTCCTCCACATGCAGCTGCTGGGTGACCTTGGGCCAGTCACACTTCTCTGAAGTCTCTCAGCCCCACTCACCTCACAGAGTGTTTGTTGTGGGGGAGGAAGGGAAAGGAGAATGTTAGCCGCTTTGAGACTCCTGAAGGGGAGTGAAAGGCGGGATATCAAATCCAAACTCTTCTTCTTCTTCTTCTTTCTACACATTGGGCCTTTTTGAACACAATGGCAAACTATGCCTTAGTGTTACATGCATGTGCCTCATGCTTCAGCATCTATTTTTAAACTAGGACTCAGTTATACAGCTGCAAGTATAACATTTTAAGTGTGCTTTAAATGCATTATACAAATGTGATACTAGATGGCGATTGTGAGCGAATGGCAAATTCTATCTATCTCTATCTGTCTGTCTATCTATCTATCTATCTATCTATCTATCATCTATCTATCTATCTATCTATCTATCTATCTAATCTATCTATCTATCTATGTATCTATCATCTATCTATCTATCTATCTATCTATAAATGAGCATTTCCAAGCTTTTTTTATATGTGTCTAAATTCCACACTTACCATGGCTCCTTATTACATGTGAATTCACAGGAATTCTGAGTTTGGCAGCTTAAATTGCCAAAACCACAGCAACTCACAAATCTCTAGATTAGGCTGCCCTTGCATATGAAACTATCCCAGACTACTCTATATTTCCCCTCTGAGTCTAACTGATGGCGATCCTTTCAGATATATAATATCCCTGGAAACAGCTGTCTAATTGTACTAATCAGATTTTAATCACTTTTCTTTCTGAAATGGCTCCCTGTATTTCATAGGGCATATTGATAAACATCATATTTTCTGGTGTGGGTAATATAATGTGAACTTGGAGGGGATTTCTACTGGTCTGTTTTAAAATAAAAATCTTGCAATGCCTTATTTGTAAGGAAGAAGTTTATAAAGCTTCCACTTTAGTTTGTCCTAGCAAGACCGCTTACTTCAGTCACAGGTAACAACCCCACATCTGTAAATACAGTTGGGCATTTATATTTAGATGCAAGTTTCCAACCGTTGCAAATATTAGTTGTACTTTAGAGAAAGTTGCTTCCCACTGGTGCAATTCTGGAAACTGAATGGATGTTTATCCTGCTTTGTGTAATGTCACAAATAATGCATTGTACAATGCCCAGTATGAGATTATGATGTTAGTAATTTACATCAGTAAAGGGGCTAATTGAACCTTTGGTTGAGTAGTCAAATTGGCTCCCACCAGCTAAAGCTTTCCCTTGTTGTGACAATGGTAATCAGAAGGTCTTTGAGGACCATCTTTAGTAGTAGTTACTAATCACAGAGCCATTCACGGCACTGCTTGCATAGGGATTTTATCAGCAATTACATTTACTTAGAATAGCTAAAGTCCCTTGGAAAGATTGTACAATAGAGGATCAAAAAATCCAGCCCAGCTTGCCAGAGCACTGGGCTAAAATAGTAGATAAGCATTTAATAGAAGCCTCACAGCTTTCTTTTTATTATTATTTGCAGACCTGTGACACAACGTCTTCATGCAAGGATGAGAGAAACTCAGTCAAAGATTTTTACGGGCATGTCTGGAACAGAATGACAACATAGCTGACAACAAAAGAAGTTACTTATTCAGGAAGCAGTGCCTATCACACTGGCTCACATATCACAATGATCTCTGTACAGTCATCCTAGGATCACTTGACACCAATATTGGAGCTTGCCATTGTGCCATGTTTGCTTGAAGTTGCCATTTGATTCTACTGGTGACCCAGAGGAGAATACAGGAGGGCTTCCCTAAGTGTGTGAACCAGCCCAAAATAAGACTAAATAATATGTAGGCCATGTCATCTTTTCACCATGGAGCATTTGGTTCTCTTTTGATTGTAGCATGTTTTTATGATACCTGAATTACGTTTTTCAGACAGACCTGCATTCCAGAAGTGGAATTCCCTCACTAGACACTGAATCTGCTGCCATTTTGTTGCAAGATTAAGTCCTACCTCTTCACCAAGGCTTTTACAATTTGCTAGCAAGGAGTTCTGTTTGCTCATAAGATTTTTATTTTTCAAAAAATGATTGGTCTTTGGTGATTTTTGCTATCTTTTATCCGCTCTGTCTGTTTCTTAGCTTGTTTGCATTTTAATTGTTTCGAAACCTACCCCGGGATCTTAAGATGTAGGGCAGGATAAAGGTATACTAAATTAAACACATTAATAAATTAAACTATAACTGGTCACCCACCAACTCAACACAGCAGTCCAGCAGACAAAGAGGTCTTCATAAAAACTCTAACTGCTTTTCAGTACCCAGAGGTTTATTGCGCTCTTCTGATGACCTGCTATGCATATGCTACAGGTGGGGTGTATTTAGCTTCTCAGGTCACAAGTTGGGAATTTGTAATAGGATTGGTATTCAAAAAATTATCTGAGAAGGATGGGAGTTTCTATAAGACACCACAGTAATGTATGCCTGTTAGCAATTGTTGTTGTTGTTGTTTAGTCATTTAGTTGTGTCCGACTCTTCGTGACCCCATGGACCAGAGCACGCCCGGCACTCCTGTCTCCCACTGCCTCCCGCAGTTTGGTCAAACTCATGCTGCTAGCTTCGAGAACACTGTCCAACCATCTCGTCCTCTGTCGTCCCCTTCTGCTTGTGCCCTCCATCTTTCCCAACATCAGGGTCTTTTCCAGGGAGTCTTCTCTTCTCATGAGGTGGCCAAAGTATTGGAGTCTCAGCTTCAGGATCTGTCCTTCCAGTGAGCACTCAGGGCTGATTTCTGTAAGAATGGATAGGTTTGATCTTCTTGCAGTCCATGGGACTCTCAAGAGTCTCCTCCAGCACCATAATGCAAAAGCATCAATTCTTTGGCAATCACCCTTCTTTATGGTCCAGCTCTAACTTCCATACATCACTACTGGGAAAACCATGGCTTTAACTATACGGACCTTTGTTGGCAAGGTGATGTCTCTAACCAATTGCAACTATCTTTCCCAACAGGGCAGCAGAAAGTTGTAGGACAAGGACCTGTGGTTTTGGGGATTTTATTGGACTCCGGCTTCCATTGGCAATGGCCAGTGGTCAGGAGTGATGGAAACTGGTCTCCAGCAACATGTCTTGTTTTAGAGCAGTGGTTCTCAACCTGTGAGACCCCAAATGTTGTTGGACTACAATTCCCATCATCCCCGAGCTCTGGCCTTGCTAGCTAGGGGTGATGGGATTTGTAGTTCAACAATATCTGGGGACCCACAGGTTGAGAAAGGCTGTTTTAGAGAATGAGAATAGGTTTTCATTATATATTTTAATTCAGTTAAGTGCTCTTTTTCACCTTCACATCAAAAGGATGGAGTTTTATCAGCATGGCTGAATACTGGGGGGGAGCCTCTAAAGATCCACTCAAGTGATAATTATGGCTGTTGCTTGCTAACCTAAACATGTGAAAGTGCCACCACCAGTTATCATGTGATCAATCATCATGGATCATTTGCCTCAGGCAATTATTTCAAGCTAGGAGGTGATAAATCTATCTGGGTTAGCTATTACCCAACATGTATTAGCTATCATTCAACTGAATGTATCTGCTTACCTCTTTTAATTGCATCTCTTAAATTTATAGTGCCCCATGCTCTCTCCTCTTCCTCCCTCCCTCTCTTACACACACACACACACACACACACACACACACACTTCCATCAAATTAAATACAATGCCAAGTCATTATAACTGAGTTCACTTCAAATGATGTCACAGTGGCTATCCGACCCTACAGAACAATGCAAAACCATCATATATTTTGGTAGGAAGAGCTGAGGGGGAAGAGATCCTTTGGAGTGTCATCACAGAACAGGTCCAACTTGGGTTTTGCAAGGAGAATCAGAGCAATGCTGTCAGAGACATGGCCTGCAGAGAGGAATCGGCAGAGGGGGAGGAAGAGGCAGAGGAAAACAAAAGGCTGCCTGTCACTTCTCAGGCAGGTGGTAGTAGGGGGTTGGAGTCAACTCCAGAAGAGGAGGAATTGGCTACACCTGATTCTACCAGAAATAGGAGGCGGAGCAAGGGATTACAGCAAAGATAGACCGGCTGGAAGCAGGGGCGGGCTCGGCATACAGAGGTACCTCAGGTTACAGACGGTTCAGGTTACATATGCTTCAGGTTACAGACTCCGCTAACCCAGAAATAGTGCTTCAGGTTAAGAACTTTGCTTCAGGATGAGAACAGAAATCGTGCTCTGGCAGTGCGGCAGCAGCAGGAAGCCCCATTAGCTAAAGTGGTGCTTCAGGTTAAGAACAGTTCAGGTTAAGTATGGACCTCCGGAACAAATTAAGTACTTAACCCGAGGTACCACTGTATATCTGGCCTTGGAAGGGGTGGAAGGGAAGGGTGGAATCTACACACATATAAAAAAATGCTGTGAAAAGGTTTCTTTTAAAAAAAGTTTTGAAAAAATACATTGAATTTTGCATAGCTCACTGTCACCATCTAGTGTCACATTTGTGTATTGAACTTTACAACACATTTAAAATGCTTTATTTGCAGCTGTTTAGCTGAGTCCTAGGTGTGAGGAAAAGGGACGCGGGTGGTGCTGTGGGTTAAACCACAGAGCCTAGGACTTGCTGATCAGATGGTCGGCGGTTCGAATCCCCATGACGGGGTGAGTTCCTGTTGCTCGGTCCCTGCTCCTGCCAACCTAGCAGTTCGAAAGCACGTCAAAGTACAAGTAGATAAATAGGTACCGCTCCAGCGGGAAGGTGAACGGCGTTTCCGTGCGCTGCTCTGGTTTCGCCAGAAGTGGCTTAGTCATGCTGGCCACATGACCCGGAAGCTGTACACCGGCTCCCTCGGCCATTAAAGCGAGATGAGCGCCACAACCCCAAAGTCGGTCATGACTGGACCTAATGGTCAGGGGTCCCTTTACCTTTACCTAGGTGTGAGGAATGTTTGGCCTGACAGAAGACAGAACCCTGATCAGCCGTAGGAAGCTAGCCCAACGTCCAGGGCACATAGTAGTTGTAGTTCAGCAAAATTTGGAGGGATAAAAGCTCCCCACACCTGACATCACACGCACACACCCTATGTATACATAGCTAGAACTCTAAGCTAAGATCTTCCAGTCAGGAGTGGTAGGCAGGGAGTGACAGTGCCATAGACCAGTGTTTCCCAACCTTGTGCCTCCAGCTGTTTTTGAACTACAACTCCCATCATCCCTGACTAGCAAGACCAGTGGCAAGGGATGATGGGAATTGTAGTCCAAAAACAGCTGGAGGCACAAGGTTGGGAAACACTGCCATAGACTGTGATCCCGGTGTTTCAGAAAGCGGGGAGGACGGGACTGGGAGATGGGGGTGGTTTGGGTGCACCAGAAGGAGCACTGGGTTGGCTCTGCCAGTGTGCCCAAATTGCCCCATCACTCCACCCTGCCTTCTCATGGGCTTGGCTGAGGGCAGTAACAGCACTGCTGAGAGGTCAGGTCTGCAGCATTGCCACTCCCCATTGCCTGCTCCTGATCCCAGGGAAGTGATTTGGAATACAAATCGTTAGTATTTCTGCTTTTCATTCTGCTGGCAGTTTTCCTTTTAATTCCAACAAATCAAAAGTAAATTTAATCAAACCTTTGAACGTCTACTTTAGAATGATTAAAGGCAACACACTTTGATGGTTGCAATTTTTTTTAAAAGTGCTTTTGTCATGGATATTGTGATTCAGAATGTTTTCCGACAATCCATTGAGATTGCTAGGTAATTTGTTTCTTTTCATTTGTAACCATAGAGATAGGACAAGATTGAAATATGAACTTCCAATAAAAGGGGGGAATAAATTATAAAGCCATCTACTTAAAAAATTATTGACCAGAAATACATAAGGGACGCATTAAACAGCATTTGGGGACATTGTATTTAAAGTAATTGGACCAGACATTATGCATGCTTATTTATGAATTTTTAAAGGTTGCTTTTCATCAAAAAATCAAAGTGGCATTTAAAATAATTAATAATTCATGTTGATGGAAATGGCAAAGTTGGCAAAGCTCTCCCTTGTCCTTTAATTGAAGCTAAATAAATAAGCTGCTTAGGAGAAGCTTGAATATCTTCCACTGCTAAGACAACGTAACATTGAACAGTAGGTCTATCATTGCTGAAATAAACACACTGAGCATTGTAATGGAAAAAAATACAGTCAAAGATATATTTTAGCTAAGATTGTGTAGATGACAAATCCACACAAGCAGAGAAAACATAACATTGTGGCATTTGTGTGTGAAATTAAGGTTCCTGAAAAAACTAGCTTTCTGTTTAAAAAAAACCTGGTATGTTTCTAGTCCACAGTGTCAGAAATATATGCCTGGAAATGTCATGCCTATCAAAATCTTTGTAGTCAGAAGGTACATAGAGAAAACTTTGCAGTAGTCGGGAGTTGGGTTTTAGGGCCTTGAATTGCTTTGTGACTAGTAGAAAAAAAATGAATAAGTCATGCAACACAGGAGAAATCCGGGGAAATTGCTTAGTCTGCATAATTTATGCAGGCTGCAGAATCCAGCTTTTCCTAGTTCAGAATGTAGAAAAATATAAATCCCATCAAGTTACCCTTGTTAGTCTATACCAAAAATATGTGTCATACATCATGCAAATCCAGACACAGAGAACTGTATGATGAGTTTTGTTTCAGAGTTCCTTATTTCTGACAGCAGCTGTATACATAGCTCACTTCACCCAACAAGTTCCCATCCACAGAGAGAGAGGAGTTGGGTGGGGGGAGATAACCGTCAGGGAAGAACCCAGTGGCCTCTATTATAGTACAAGGAGAAGCAGGAGTCTTATTCAGGGAAAGCAATATGTGTTTAGAGGACACTCTGTGCACATGCCAGCTCTGCCCCAAATATTGTCTGTGTGCCAGATATGCCCCCTCCTCCCCTGACCTTCACATATTTAGTGCAAAGGTCGGGGGGGCTTTAAACTGCATTCAGCTGAATATTGTAGACACACCCTACAGAGTGCCCTACTAAGCATATGAAGGTTGGTGGACCACAAGCTTTACACAAGAGTCAACAGTGTGATGCAGCAGCAAAAACATTAATGTAATGCTATTCTAGTGTCCAGATCTAGGGAGGTAATAGTACCAGCCCATTCTGCCTAGGTGAGACCACACCTGGAATACTGTGTCCAATTCTGGGCACCACAATTTAAGAAGGATGTTGATAAGCTGGAACGTATTCAGAGGAGGGCAACCAAGATGATCAAGGGCCTGGAAATTAAGCCTTATGAGGAGCAGTTGAAGGAGCTGGGTATGTTTAGCCTGGAAAAGAGGAGATATGATAGGTATCTCAAGGGCCGTCATATGGAAGAAGGAACAAGCTTGTTTCCTCCCGCCCTTGAGGGTAGGACTCAAAACCATGGCTTCAAGTTACAAGAAAAGAGATTCCGACTAAACTGCAGGTAAAAACTTTCTGACAGTAAGAGCTGGTTGGCAGTGAAATGGACTCCCTTGGGAAGTTGTGGACTCTGCTTCATTTGATGTTTTTAAGCGGAGGTTAGATGGCCATTTGTCATGGATGCTTTAGATGAGATTCCTGGATTGCAGAGGGTTGGACTAGATGGCCCTTGAGGTCCCTTCTAACTCTACAATTCTATGAGGGGAGGGTATATTCAGCACACAGGTGTTCAATCTGTGCTGTTTATCTTCATAATGTTCCAGTTGTGAATGGAGAGCCTTTTAAAGTAATGCAGTTAGAAATTGCAGATCTCGTGGGATGTGAAACACAAGAGCGGTCAAGTACAACCTCCCTAGAGTGGACATAAAAGGGGATGTCTGGACCAGCCAATCGGAACTTCCTGTTTCTCCTGTCTGGGACAGACTTCCTCTGCATGTGACTAGAGGTGGGTGTGGCCTCACCTGTGCAGGTAACAAAAGCATAGGACTGGCCGCCATCTCTCTCTCTCTGACTACATTCATCAAAGAAGCAACATCTGCTTAACCTAAGATGCCCTCTTGGCTTGCACCCAAGAGAAGGCAAAGGGACTGTATCTTTATGGGATAGATTTCAGGTGTATGTTACTTTTCTAAGCCAAGTCTGCCTTCTGGGGTCCAATTGTGAACAGAAAGTGTGAGTAAACTCTTTTTATACTTTTATAGAAGACTGTGTTGTGTCTTATCTTTTATGAGGGAATAAGGGGGAAACACCAGGACAGTTATTATTGAGGCTTTAGCGAGACTGAGCAAACGCATCCACTGTAAGTTTAAAAAGGGGAAAGTTACTCTGCTAAATCGTGAAACTTGTTAACACAAGTTGGAAAGGCTATAATCAAACAATATATCCTCTCCTGCATCCCTGAACATTCCCACAGATCTCCAGTTCCTTCCCCCTCTTCCAGAAAGTAACAAATCTTGCCCTTTTTCAAAGCTTGCTTTGGTGTCCTGTGTATCCCCACACAGGCCTCCCATGTTATGAATGGGATAGTGATACGTTAATGTCAATTTTCCAAATACAGTCATACCTTGGGTTGAAGTAGCTTCAAGTTAAGTATTTTCAGATTGCGCTCCGCGGCGACCCGGAAGTCACAGAGTGCATTACTTCTGGGTTTTGCTGCTCGCACATGTGCAGACGCTCAAAATGACATCACACGCATGCGCGGAAATGGCGAAACGTGACCTGCAGACGCACAGACGCACAGTCGCGTGTTACGTTTACTTCAGGATGCAAATGGGGCTCCAGAATGAATCCCATTGTATCCAGAGGTACCACTGTAAAGTATACAAACAGCAGCTTAAGTGTGGGTTATGATCATTACTTAAACTGAGCACTACAGGGGTCAGAATCATCTGATAGTTTACCTGTTTAAACATTTGCTTTCATCTATGGAACTGATAGCTTGGGGCTCTTTTCTTTTCCCTTTCAAAGCTAGGCTGGTTCGTCTCTGAGTAGAATTTCAATGGGTTTATAATTTGTTAGTGAATTTAATGCAGGGTTTGGTGGATGATGACACAAGGATAGTAGAGAAGTTAATCAGATTTTCCAGATTTATAAATTAGGGGGATAATGAACTGATAAATCAGTAATAAACCTATTCTATAGAGTAAGACACTTTTGGCTCTCTTCATTAAGATTTGTATCTCCTGAAGCCAGAGTGATTTTCTTAGAGCTAAGCCCTCTAGAAGTCATGGTGACCTAGTTTTGAGAACAAAATTCCCAAAGATAAAGTTTTTATTTGAAATTCGAAGGTACTGTAGGAACAAAACAAAACAAAATGTCACAGGCAGAATTAAATTTTGGGTAGATGCAGATACAGCATATTAACCACTTATAAAAGGGGCTAGGAAATGTTGTTCTTCAGGATTGAACTGTTGGTCCATGTAAAAAATGCTGAGAGAAATGAACGAATGATCTGACTCAGGATATGTTCCCCGTGATCAAAGTTACTCAGCTTCTTATGTTTCCTGTTATCACAATTACCAGGCTGTGTTTTCATTTGTTGTACCAGTAAAATAATGGGTAGTAGGCAACCCAATTTCAGCTCCAAGGTAGCTTCTGACATCTCAGTATAATTATTCTTCCAATGACTAGGGAAAAAAGGATTCCATAAGGCCTTGGATCTTCCCTAGCAATGCTTATTGTTATGTATAAGTTCAACTGGCTCTCCTGTTCCTTAGCTGTATGTTCTAATATGAATATAAAAGCTGCTGTTCCCTTGCTTCCTCCCACAGCCTAATTTCCCCTCCTTCATCTCCATTAATGGATGGGAAGGGGCACTTGAAAGTGCCCTTTAGGTTCATCTGGCTCACTGCTAATAATGAATGAAAATGTGAAAGCTATAAGATTTAACACAGTTTCACTTCCTTCCCTGAAAGCTAGACATTTCCATCGTTATTAGCATGGCACCCATTAATTAGATCATTAACTTGTCTGTCTCCACTATTATCACTGTGGCTACAGTTAATGGGACTGTTATGTGGAACATTCTCCCTCATAGTGGCCTATTGCTCTTCATCTTTCCCATTCCTATCTTCCTCCTCTTTCTTGCTTTTCCCACAGACAAATCCAAGCTGTTCTTACCCACGCCAGTCCCCACTTTAGCTACGGCCCAGTTCTACCTCCAATATCTATTATTAAGTCATCCAATCAAGGTCTTCTGAGGGAAGAGAGAGAAAGACCAGCTCATCCTCTTCACAGAGGTCAATAAGATGTAACAGTCTCCTGTCAGCCATACATATGATTTCCTCAGCAATTGTCCTCAGATTCTCTCCATGCCAGTATCACCTTACTAAGAATGCTGTCAACACCCAGACATTTTCTCTTCTGTAATATTCATAGTTTTCTTTTAAAAATCTCTGGCTCGATAATTTTAGAAGGAGAGCCCGCTATGTTCTGAAATAGCTTTTCCATCATTTTTCTAGAGTTCATTCGCCCCACCTTTTACACCAATTTCATGTTTGGATTTCTTTTCACACACACAAAATGAACTTTTGTAAGACTAAGGCTACAATCCTCTACTCACTTGGGAGGAAGTCACACTGGCACTGTAGAACTTACCTCTGTGGAAACAGGTATATAACTGTACGATGAGATCGCATATGCATCTGGGAGAAATGTAATTCCCAATCTTTAAATTTAGTTCTCCACATTTCCACAACAGGTTGTGTGTGTGTGTGTTTGTGTGTTTAAAATGTCCTTGTGAAAATTCATTAGCATTTATTGGTGAATTTCTCCTAATTGTATGCAATTTTGTTGTCTGAACTCTCACAAACTAATTTCCCCTAACAGAATGGATTCTTGTATGTTATCTTCACCAATATACACATTTTAATGGATATTCTATCCTAGTATATGCATCCTTGTACATATTATTTGTCTGGATAAAAGCACTGCAAAATTCAGAGATGTTCAAATTTCAAATTATGGCTTCTCCAGAATTCTTTGTGGGAAAGAATATGCTTTGAAGGTATAAAATGTGCACAGCCATAGACCAGATAGCTATGCAATCTCAGAGTACCATCTAAAGAACTTCAAGGAGTATGGTTCAGTACAAGGTTCTAGGACTAAGCAGCATCCCAGAGGCTAAATACCTTGCCCTCCTAATGATTATCATCCTAGGGCTGCTACTTCTGGAAACTCATTTTTTATTGGAAGGGGGGGGTGGGAAAAATGGAGGGGATGAACCTTAATTTTTCCCTTTTATGCAAGTGCTTTGTTTTGAAGTTTCTCTAAGGAACAATATCCAAAGTGGGCATTTGAAAGTTGTAATTAAAACAATTCAAACTTTGAGGACATCTCCCATAGACTCCCATAGACTGCACTGTTGTAAATTATGCAAATTCCCTGTACAATGTATAACTTCGAACCCTAAGTCTATTTACATACTTAAATTCTCCATTCTCCACTTTAGTCCTTAAGGGAATTACAAGTCACAGTTGAAGCAGAAGAGAGCCAAGAAGAATTAAAGCAAGGGCTTTGGAAATGTAAACATCACAAGCATGCAAATTGTGTCATTTGGGAGTTTTCGTTATTGTCAGAGCACTTTTCTTTAGGCGTTTGAAGTATCTAACAATGCAAATCTCCCCAACACCAGTAATAACCGCAGTGGTGGTGCTATCTTTGATGTACTACTCCCAGACAAAAGAAAGGGTGTCTATCTGAAACACTTTGGGAGAAAATGAAAATGTGTGATGCCATTTAAGAGCTATTAAGTTTACAGATCAAGATATTAGATTCTACCACTATGGGCTGGGACACATTAATGTGCCCTTAAAGAACCCAACTTCTTGGATGAATCTAAAACTCCATGTCTCTAATAGTGTACAAGCCTGATACTGTATGGGCAGTGGCATCACCCTAAACAAAGAGTAAGGACTCATAATGATTCTCTGATGCAGCCTACATTATAGATTATAACTGACACACAACCAGAAGTATCATTCTAATGGACTGGCTGAGTTGGCAAGAAGAGGCATGACTCAGAATAGGAGCCAGTATTAAGTAGACTATCTTACAATTGCTAGGACCTGAACCAATGGCTTCAAGATACAAGAAAGGTTATTCTGACTAAACATCAGGAAGAACTTCCTGAAAGTAAGAGCTGTTCAACAGTGGAACAGACTTATGAGCCTTAGTCTGTCACCTCTAATTTAATCTAGAACTAGTTGGGCAATCTACACATGGTTTGAAAGACTTGCGGAATCTGAGAACCAGCATACATTCTACCATAGGATTTAAAAGAGGAGAACAATTATCCACACATACTTCATCCTCTGTTATATAAAGCTATAATTAAAAAGTTGCTTAGGCACAGGAATAGGCTCTAATGGGTGGCATCTGAACCACTGAAATCTCCTGTTTCCACTATAACTCTACTTAGAACAAGACTACAGTCATCTAAAGTTGTGATAATAGGCAAGTCTAGTGATTGCAATATTGCTGTCCTGAAAAGCAATAACATTTTCTGCTTCTGAATTTCATTGTCCAGTATTGGAAACTCTCTCTTGTTAGCTCTATTAGATCATATCACACTTTGAATCAGTCTACTAGATGGCTTGCCATTTGTCATGTAAGAATGTGCTGTTCTTACGGTGAACTCTTTGTCTGCTATTCCCAGCCAGTACTATAAAATAATAAAAATAAACTTGGAACTGCCTGGGTACTGTAATGCTATGCACTTACATGGGAGCAAATCCCATTGAATTTATGTTATGGATTAGGACATGACTTTCTGTATATTTAATGCCACAACTCTCAGAAACTAAAAATGGGTAATCACATCGAAAATATATCAATGCCTTAAAAAAATCATTCAGGAAACAAACAAGTAGAAGGTGGGAGTGTCACTTCAATTTCAGCAATGAAAGAATTAATACTATATGGGCTTACTCTGAAGCATATCCCTCTTTCATTCAATGGGGCTTATTCCTTCTTATGGTTAGGATTTCAGCTTTAGTGATATTCATTTCCCAGTCCACCTTTGTTTTCCTCTTTCTGGTGGAAAAAAATAAGCTTTTTTTTTTTTTGGTATGTTACCCATATAAAAGTTAGGGGTACGCATAGTCCCTATGGTCCCCAGATCAGGCAGATTCACCCTGTCTCACCTCACCCTAGATCCCTCCCTGGGTTTTTAATGCCCATTTCAACATAAAGTAGGGTTTTTTAAATGTTTAAGGTGCACAAGCTTTCCCACTTTCATGGGAAGTTGCTTGTGAACGAGCAACTGTTAGAATTCCTGCTCCATGACTGCAGTCATGGGATTGTTGTCTTTCACATGACGTATATGTTTTGACTCCACAGAGTGGGAAGTGCCAGAGACAGGATGTTTGTGTTACTGTGTTCTGTGAAGTGGGACTATTGTTCTTTATTTCTCTTTGCTGTCTGATGCTAGAGAGAGAGGGAGCCATGTTGCAGTGCTCCGTGTGTGTTTATATGTAATAGATTAGCCAAAATGCTGAGTTGCTGAGGTCTGTTATACAAAGCTGCGAAGACTCTGCGGATCCCTAAGTGTGCCGAACCAGGAGGGAGAGAACATGCCAATCAGGCATGTGTCTCTGCCAGGGTCCTACTCGAGTGTAGGCTGAGCTCCTGAAACCAACAACCACTCCCTACAGGATCTGATCCCCCCACTTAACACATGATAAGTATGAGGATCTGATCCTGTGCAGTGCTTCTCCTTCATGGGTGGCTTTCTTTCATGTGATCAAGCCACTCCAAAAGGAGCACCAGCTACCAGCACCATTCAGGATTACAATCCCGTGTAGTGCTGCTTTGCAAGCGGCTTTCACGAAATGAAGCAGCACCCCAGGGGCAGATGACAGATGGCACCCTGAGCGATGACAAAATTTGGTTCCCTCACAAATATTTCTTATGTCATCATCATTATTATCAGATTTTATGGGTCAATCAAATACAGGTTATTGCCAAGAACAAACAAACAAAAACAGGTCTCAAAAACATATTACAGTGCTATCTCCAGTTGCGGATGGGATCCGTTCCGGAGCTGTGGTCAGATCCTTAGGTTTCCGCAACCGAAGAGACCGCTTCTGTGCATGTGCATGCAGCAAAAACCCAGAAATATACTTCTGGGTTTGCAGCTTACGTATCCTGAAGTTTACGTAACTGGAAGGATACGTAAGCGGAGCTACAACTGTATAGCCCATATGATTAAAACATTACAAAACACTTCACAGATATACACAAATATTATTTCACAACCATTCTTTATTTATTAATATTTTGTGACCCCTCAGCTCGGTGTCCTGTGTGGCAGAATCACCCACAGTGTCCTTAATCCAGCAATGAGCACCCACATCTCAGAGATGTTCAGTAGAGGTATTGATCATGTGGGGTGTCAAGCAGGAAGGAGAGATGTAGTCCTTGGGCCTACATTCTCCTGGGAAGATGCAGCCACTTCACAGGCAATAGTTGGCCTTCTACCTGTGGTTTTCCTGTCCTGCTCACCTCTCATTCCTCTGTGATGTCATGCCTCCTGACAGGCATGGATAGCTCTGGACTCATCCAACTCAACTTGCAGCAATATGTCTATGTGTACCTGAATTGTCTGAGGCTCTCCAACTATTCCTGATTTGATCTGGAATATGGGCCTTGGCTGAATTTTGTTCACAGTCCTAATAAATATCCAGCTCTTGTATCAGATTTCAGCTTGTCACATCTATTTGCATGCATGCTGTTTATGTAAAGCTGCATTCACGTAAGTATGGATCCTGAGTGGACTTCAGCCTTTAAACTATATAATTCCAGGAAAGTCTGCATGTTTTATCCCCTAAAAATACACACGGAAGAAAGGTGTCTTAATTCACAGAGCATTCCTAATTTAAATCCTAGCAATATCTTTCTGATCCAAGTGGTATCTTTCTATTGCGCACACATTTTCTCAGGCTTTAGTAACCAAGACAAAATCAGGCAGAGCATTCACATAAAAGAACAAAATATGCAGCTTTCTGTTCTCTAACTTTATTGCATTCAAGTGAACATATATACAGAATGGGATTTTTAATTAAAGCATTATTTTTGTACTGCAGCCTGTTCCATAACTTATCTGTATTTTTCTCCTTTTTCAGTTGGAGAAACCTGCTTGATTTTTGAGTAGCCTGTAGTGGACAATTTCCAGTTTGCAGTGTGTGTGTGTGTGTGTGTGTGTGTGTGTGTTTAGCAAATACATTCATTATTATGTCACATATTTTGCTATATGGAAGGCGAGCAGAGATGGACAGCATTAGAATTTATGACTTCATCAGGGCCAGAGGGCCAGCCCTGTCCTTAGATAGAGTGATGCAGCTGCCTGGAGTGGCAGATGTTGAGAGACAGGGAGAAAACAAAGCTGTGTATATCATAACACCTGTCCAGCATTGCTTAAGCTAGCCTGCTGGCATCAGGGGGCAGTGGATACTAATGGCTTGCTGCTGATGTAGAATAACCTGTGGATTAGAACACAGCTCCCAGCTGGATCTCACACCTCTCCAGATTTTGCGATGCAGTTTCGGTGCATGAAAGCGTTTACAAGAATGCATGTTTTACATAAACGATGGGTACAAAATGAATATTCCCCAGATGAAAGCATTGAAAAACATTGGAAATTGTGTATTTTATTGAAAAGTATCACATTCTACCCCCCCAAAAAATGTGTGCATGGAACAGATATAATTTAAATGAAAACATTCCATGCATTCTTTTTTTAAAAAGTCTGCACATTTTTTAATGTGCAATATTCATTTAATGTGCACAGTCTGTGTACATAATATCCAACTTATTCAAATCAACAGATTTATACTTGTTCACACACTTGAGCATGTGTAGACACCACTTCTACCTGTACTCATTATAACGTGTGTACAGTAATATAGGACGTGTACAAATTTCAGCCATCTGAACCTTTGAGTGAACAATGGATGGCAATTCCAGATAAAAATAGTAAGTTCTCACAAATCTGTTTTCTTCCAATTGCAATCAAAACCCTTCAAATGGAAAATTCTGAAATCATGTTTAATGTACACTGCTGCTTGGAGCTGATGAGGAGAAATTGAACTCGGTATTATCTTGCTGGGGAAATTAGTGCATAGATTAGATCTCAATCAAGTGATTAATACCATGGTACAGAAATATCATTATATGTATTGCACGATTCTGTCCAATCAGAAAGCCACACATATATATATATATTTTCAACCAGCTGCCTGAAACTGCAGGAATTGCTGATTGGTTTAGTGGGTCATAAGTTTGTGCAAGCATATGCTAATCTTAGCCAAATCTTTTTAACTTCCCTTGAAATTCTAACAGATGTTTTGCTGTACGAGGGTTTATTTCAAGGACAAAGTATTACACCATCAGGAAACATCTGTGGAAAGTTAATAGTGATGTGTCACTTGGAGCATATTACCAGAAGACACTTTTCACATGCCCTTATACGTTTAATAATAGTGTGCACTAAAGTAGGGATGGGGGATACATTTGAATTAGTTCATGTTTAAAGGTGACCCTGCCCAATTTACACTTTCCAAAGTAATATACGAACTGATTGATATGGAGATCTCTAACCAAGTAATGTGTACAAAAGGTAAAGCCTCTCTCTCATCTATCTATATCTATCTATCTCTATCTATCTATCATCTATCTATCTATCATCTATCTATCTATCTATCATCTATCTATCTGTGGTGTTTACCCTCCTAGGCGGGTCATAAGGAAAGAGTTAAATGAGTGTGAAGTGATTGGCCAGTGGGAACCTAAGGGGAGGAGTTAGAGTTAGAGTTGGAGTTGTTGGGAAGTCAGTTAGGAGTTGGAGAAGAAAGAGGGAGGATATGTCTGTGGGTTGGTCTAGTTTTGATGTGAGAGAGTGAGAGAAACTGTTAGGATAGACAGTTGGGATAATCAGTTAGAAGTTATTAGGAAGGTATAGGCCGGTATAGAAACTAAGGATAAGAAAAGGACAAAAAAAATTATCTGAAACCATAAACTTGCTCATGCTTATAAAATAAACTTACCGTATTTTTCGCCCTATAGGACGCACTTTTTCCCCTCCAAAAATGAAGGGGAAATGTGTGTGCGTCCTATGGGGCGAATGCAGGATTTCGCTGAAGTCGGGAGAGCGAGAGGCATCGGTGCGCACCGCCCCCTCTTGCTCTCCAGGCTTCAGGAAGCTATCCGCAAGCCTTGCGTGCCCGGCGGGAGGTCCCGCCGGGCGCGCGAGGCTTGGGGCGGCAGCCTGCAGCCCGAAACAGGGGACGAGCTGCGGAGCCCGCCCCCTGCTTTGGGCAGATGCCCGCAAGCCTCGCGCTCCCTGCAGGAGGTCCCGCCGGGCGCGCAAGACTTGGGGCGGCAGCCTGCAGCCTGAAGCAGGGGGCGAGCTGCGGAGCCCGCCCCCCGCTTCGGGCAGATGTCCATAAGCCTCGCGCGCCCGGCGGGCGAGCAAGGCTTGGGGCGGCAGCCGCCCCCGCGCCTGGGGGGGAAAATAATTTCCCCCCCTTTATTCCCCCCCCAAAAAAAACTAGGTGCGTCCTATGGGGTGGTGCATCCTATGGGGCGAAAAATACGGTAATTATTGGTTTTAATGTTAACAACTGTCTGGACTCAGTGTGTACCCGAGGGAAACGGGTTGGTGGCAGCGGGGAAGTGATCATGGTGGTGGCACAGGGATCAATAGACCGTCAAACATCCAGGGACCCTGTGTGATCGCCACACTATCTATCTATCTATCTATCTATCTATCTATCTATCTATCTATATCTATCTATCTATCTATCTCTATCTATCTATATCTATCTATCTATCTATCTATCTGTCTATCTAGCTAGCTAGCTATCTAGCTATCTATCATCTATCTATCTATCATCTCTATCTCTCTTAGACTTATACAACAGAAAATACTAATTAGGATCTATAGGGCTCCCTTACTTTGTATAAGAAGGCCTGTCTAATGTAGCTCTTTGTTGGAGATGCAATATGGACAATGCTTCTTTGAAACATATGCTTTTACTGTGTCCCACACTCACTAAGTTTTAGGAGAAAACATTAGACTACATAAACAAGACACTATGGGGGGGGTGGATTTCAGAGCTGAATTTTCAGAGGTGAATATGTTTGTGAACTATATACCCATTGTATGGAAATTGACAATAGGATAGAGAAAATGGATTCTACGTGCCTAATGATGACCAAGAGACTGATACTGATGAATTGGAAGAATAGAAATATGATTCCCCTTAATTAATGTACTGACAGCATGACAACATTGGCAACATAGGAACAAATAGATTACAGAAGCAGACTTTCTTTGGCTGAATACAATGATATTTGAAACGAGTTTACACAGAATATATTAGGTTACTGACAGTTATATGTGTATTAGGATAATAAGAATATACAGATATGTATGGCAATGTATGGTAATGTAACAGTATTTATTTTTCATTCTCATTCACTTTTTTCTCTATCTTTTCATAAATGCAATTCTCTTAATAAAATATTAATATGAAATCTCTCTCTCTCTTTATATATATTTATTATGTATGGGGAAGATATTTGGGATGGAAATGTATATTAGGCAAAATTGCATGTGAAATTTTAAATTTTAGGAAATTTACTGTGGGATTTTTATGAGAACTTAAGGGGAAAAAAACGCACACTGCTGTGGAAATGTGTGGAATGGAATGGAATAAAAATTAATAGATTAGCCATACAGCAAACACAACTGGATTTTTCCATAACAAGCTACCCACATTGAGGGTTGCCAACCTTTCAGCAAGTCTCTGTAGCTGTGCATTTAAGAGCAACTTGATATACAGCAATTAGTAGATGAAATTATTTTGATAAATGGTGATAGATGCCGACCAGTTCTTGGGTATCAAGTTGCTAATAGATGCAGAGCTGCAGAAGCTGGTTGGCCTCACCTATCTGTCTAATATTCATTTGATTCTATCCCTTACTGAATCTTCACCCTTCTCTGCCATCAGAGAAAGTGAGAGAGGGGAAAAAACCCTGAATATATGAATTTATGAATGTATATATAGAAAAGTTGTAACGCTGCCAAGGGTTGAGCTAGGTGCAATATCATTTCTGGCATCATATGCCATATTATTTATTTATTTTATTTTAGGAGTTTATAACACACCAAGGGTGGCTAGAGGTTAAATGATGTCTACTTTCTGCACCTGCCACCAATAGAAGGAACCGAGCAGTTGTCAGGATCCCTGCAAAGCAGTTAAGATTTTTCCATTTTCCTGCGCTGCTTTTGCTACTGCTCACTCCTGAAGGGAGAGGAGAGACCCTGGACTATCCCTGGAAGACCCTGCACCAACCCACCATTGATTGACATTTATTGATTGATTGATTGATTGATTGATATGGCTTGATGTCAAACTTTTGGGTTGGAATGGGAGGTTAAGGAGGGGGAAATGTTGTATGTGGTGTGAGATATTAACATATTATATAATTACACACACCTCTTCTTTTCCCATGGTATAATGCCTTTGAATTTATCCTTCTTTAATGTAAGTTGCTTGGAGCCCTTTGGGTGACTAGTAAGTTTAATTCATAAATAAGTAAATTAATACAAATGCAGATTATTATTTTTCTGATGCAACATTTCACAAAGAAATTGATCAGAAAGACCTGCAGGATAAGCGTTGATTACAGTGGTACCTCGGCTTAAGTACTTAATTCGTTCTAGAGGTCAGTTCTTAACCTGAAACTGTTCTTAACCTGAAGCACCACTTTAGCTAATGGGGCCTCCAGCTGCCGCCACGCCGCCGGAGCACGATTTCTGTTCTCATCATGAAGCAAAGTTCTTAACCCGAGGTACTATTTCTGGGTTAGCGGAGTGGGCGGGACAACGTCCCACGTCATGGCAAGGTGTCCTGGCCATGTCACAGCACTGAGCGCCCAATCAGGAGGCTTGAGTGCCGTTTCGTTCCCCTTTGCCTCATGCCACGGTTCTCCCGCCCTCCCACCCCTTTTTTCAGGTTTCGCTATTGACCTTGCCTTGGACTTCGTTTGGTCGCCTGTTTTCAAATAGGGGCCATGTAGGATTTTTTTCCATTTGGCAGATTGGCACTGGCCACTTGGTTTTCACCTACTTCTCAGTAATCGTCACAACTTTGTAAGGTTTGGCGGTTAGGTATTGGAATAGCAGTGTGTAGGGGAGGGGAGGTGCTACCATCACCTGCCCCTCCATGCTCTAGGATATTCCGTTAAAGGAATCCAGGGGTCTGGGTCTTGTCTGAAGCCCGCAGAGGGGCTAAGGCCATGCCACGACCCCAGGGAACCCAGGGGATGCTTGAGTCGGTTCACATCAGCAGGGCTCCCCCTTTGGGGTTTACCCATAGCAGACTTACAGCAAAGCGGGCCAGAAGTCAGATTTAGTCTTGTTTGGCAATGCCTAAGCCAATACCACTCACATTCTGTAATCAATAAAGTTGTGGCCTAAATTACACCCATTAACATTAACCTTAATTACTGTGTCTTTATCCTGAGGAGTGGGTTTGGGGGGCCTTGAGGTGCAAGTGCAATTGTGTTCGCTGAGCCCGTATTTTATACAGTCTGTATATGATGTTTGTTTGATAATGTGTGGTGTGTTATGCCTAATAAAGGATTTTGAATTGAATTGAGGTGCAAGTAGGCCTTGGGTTAGCAGACAGCCCAAGCGTCCCTATTTTCCAGGGATAGTCCCAGATTTACAGAAGCCAGTCCAGTTTCTGAATTGATCCTCATTTTCCTTAGGATGTCCTATTTTCATCAGATAAATATTGGAGCATGTGGAGTTATGTGACCTCTAAGCCAAGGAGATAAGTAACTATACAACCTTTAGAAGACATCTGAAGGCAGCCCTGTATCGGGAAGTTTTTTTAAAAAATGTTTAATGTTTTGTTTTGTTTTGTTTTTATATATGTTGGAATCCACTCAGATTGGCTGGGGCAACCCAGTCAGATGGGCAGAGTATAAATAATAAAAGTATGGTTTTTATTATGGAATAAGATGTTCCTATTTTCATTTGAGAAATGCTGGAGGGTATGGCTTGCCAACTCTCTGTTCAAAATGCTGTGTTTTATCTGCTGTGTTTTGCTTCTAATTTGCTCCAACATATAGCACAAAAGCTCAACATTTAGGCACAAGGAAATACGTTTATAGAGATATCTTCAAACATGCTCTATAATTTAGCCCCATCTTCCCCCTGGGAAGAGGCTGTGGCTTGGGCTGATTCCCCTTAGACCTCCAAGCCCTCCAAAAAGCGTGCCTTTCCTTTCCCCACGTCTACCCCCACCCTTGGGCCCTGTCACCATTTATAATGACTAAAATGCCTTTAGTCTTAGGATCATAGAATCACATTGGGTGGATTTTATTGTGGAATTCCTTCTCAGAATTTACCCAATTTCCAGGGCAGCAGACATCCTTTGGAGCTGTGAGGAAATAAATGGCTGGTACCTTAACCTCCCTGTCAAAAGACGAAATGGTCCTTCTGTAAAGATTTAATGCTTTCTCTCCTTAAGGAAAATATTAAGTGTCACAACGAGCTTTTCCAAATGCAGAGCATGTAAGCGGCAGTCATGGAGGTTTAGAGGATTTGTAGCTAGTTAATGTAATCTTAGCTTTATAGCAATTCCCCGGATGTTAACCAGGAGGACACATGAATAAATTTTCCCTTTTAGCATCTGAGTAAAAACCTGTAAGGGCTGAGGGGTGGGAATGCACCACTCAATTAATTATGCATGCAAAGTTAGTTCCAACCAGAGTAACTTGTCAGGTACAGCTAATGCAAGTGACGCGTGGCCTTGAGATGTTCTCTAGTCAATTCCTGTAAAAATAAAAAGCGCCTTTTTTTGCTACAAAGGTCTTCAAGACTTCCCAGTTTGTCTCCAAACAGCATGTTTAAGAATGATGTGTTGGGCATGCAGTGAAGCTCTGAGCTACTTGCCCTGTAGTATATTAGGAAGCAGATTTCTTTCCCTGTTTAGAGCAGGAATGTGTGGATCCTATGAGAATTCCTCCCACCCCTGAATTGAAATTCTTTGGATGTTCCACTTGAAATGATATCTCCACCAGCACTTCTTGACAACCAGTATATTGAGCATTCATCCTGATTTAGTTTCAGGGAATTAGATGGCATTGGCTTCACAGGGAGGCTAGGCAATGTGTCAAAGAAAGTGTTATTCCACATTTCCCGCTGCATTTTCTTGTCACTTCCCTTATCACAAAAGTCTGAGGTTTGTTTTTTTTGAGGGGGGGAGAGCAGGTTTGCTACGCAAGAGATCCAAATCAGCATTAATTGTGTAACCTGAACTCCCCTTGATGTGACTGACTCCCATTCAAAATCAGCAACATTTTGGAAGCACCAAGAATTCACCTTGATATTCCTTGTGTCTTCCAAGATAGATGGATGTCAACCATTCTACTTTAGGCACAATTCAGTATCAGCTTCTAGATATGCAGAAAGCTTCAGAAAATGTTGCTAGTCCTACAAAAACACCTTTGCTTTTTGTTATATTCCCCAAGTATTTATTGAGCAGGAACCCCGTGCTTCTTCTCAGAATGTCACTCTACATGATATTGGGGGGCAGCCAGAATTGTGCAGAAACCCCAGTGGAACTTCTAACAATTTTTTTTTTTTTTGCTTCGCTTGGAATTTATTGGAAGCCCCACTTGAACAACAGTTTCCAACTTTCTATCTGCATTTTGCTTTAGACAAAACGTGGCGGCACCTGAAGCTTTAAATAGTTATAAATAGTCATGGTGACTGCAGCATAATACAGTGGTACCTCGGGTTCCATACGCTTCAGGTTACATACGCTTCAGGTTACAGACTCCACTAACCCAGAAATAAGAACAGTTTCAGGTTAAGAACGGACCTCCAGAATGAATTAAGTACTTAACCCAAGGTACCACTGTATGGCCTTCAACATACCTGTCTTTCTGTGGACAGCTGCACACAGTAGAAAAATTATAACAATGCAACTGGATAAATTCCAAGTGGGAGTGGCAATTCATGTTTTGGAGGAGCAAAGGCATTCTAGGGAAATAATATGTACGGTACATAATTCACAGCAACACGGATATGTTCGAGGCCAATTTGCAAATTGCAGAAAGATGGTGTTTCGTAAGTAAAAGAATACGTTGTGGTTGCCCTTTTAAACATAATAATAAGAGGTATATGTTATCCTGAAGATATGGTTTCTGCAAGCAGCTCCAGATGAGCTTGTTGTTCCATTTGCAGCTCCCCTGCACCAGCTTATATATTTGATTCAAAATCCTGGTTGCTAGAGACTTAAATAGTCTGTGTCCTGCACGTCCCATGGAGCATATCCTCCCATCTATAGTTCTCCATTCTTAAAGTCTTCTGAGGTTTCCTTGCACCGTATACTCTTCTTTTGATCTAATTCAGTCAGCTGAAACCTAAAGCAGAGGTTTTCTAGCAGTGGGACTGTCCTTGTTAAATGCTTCCCCTAGGGGTGGCTAACTTGTGGCCCTACAGATGTTGGACTAGAACTCCTAACAGAGGAACAGAGGAAGGTGTCTTACACTGAACTCAACCATAGCGCTATCTATTTATTTTTTTTAAGAAACATTTATTAAAATTTTTCACATTCAATACAAAAAAATCAAAAAAGACAAAAGAAACAAAAAGAAAAAAAACACATGAAATTTACAATTCCATATTTTCAGTAACAATTTCCCTAACTTCCCCACACCTCCTCTTCTTGTATTCCGATTCAAATTGTTAGTTCAACAAGTTCCTATCCCCAATTTTTAACCTTTTTATATTTAATTCATTTTTTTTAAAAAAACCAATTTTGACTTATAAACATCAATATTTGTATCTCAATACACAAACCTTTTTCTAATGTCGACCCAAATTCCATTCCACGAATTTCCCAATTTTCATATTAATAACCAAACAAAAAAAGATAAAACAGATCAAATTATACACCCTTTGGATTCTCAAACCCCACCACCCCCTTTCCCAGTTTCGATCCCCAACAAATGTCCATCAGTCTTAATCTTCTATCAGCCTGGAGATCTCACGTCCGAGGCTCTTAATTCTCTCTCAGTTCCTCTCTGCCGGTTTTTTTGATAGTCCTTAATATTAAACTCCAGATCTCGGAGGAGCTCTGTCCCAATAAGATCCATATTTCTTCCAGCCAGACCTCCATACTTAAAAGCAGAGTCCAAAAGTCCAATTGTCACAAAAACTCCAACTTCCACTTTAGTCAAATTTGTAATCCATAGGTCTTCAGGTCTCCACATAAGGAGATCTCTCCATTCTTCAGTCGCCAATTCTAACCAGAATTTCATCATCCAATACTTATCTTCCCTTGTAGTCATCCTGTCAGGCCTCTGGTTTGATTTCTTGTTTTCCTTTGTGAGCATGATATCAGGCCTCTGGCTCTCCTTTGTCATTTGCAAGATTACAGCTCCTCCTTCCTTCTTATCAGAAACAACATATGTCTCTTTCTCCACACTTTCAAGATTCTCAAAATTCTCTTTTTGTCCAGCTGCATGGGCTTCCTGAGTCAAGTCCTTATCAAATTCCGTAATGTTATTTACTGTTAAGTTCAAAGTTGTTACATTTGTAGCCAAAACATCAATTTGGCCTTGTAACTTTCCCAGGAGAACAAATACTCTGTCCAGCCCAGCCTGAATTTTCCCTCTTCCAGCCATTCTTGTAGTGTCCCAAATCCCCCTCTAGAGGGATTTTGGTAACTTAATATTCTTTCCAGTTAAAATCCAAAAGTCCAGTTAATTTGTATCAGTTCTTACTTATTTTCAACAAAATATAACCAAGTTGCAACAAATATATCCAGCAGAGACAGCAGAGACAAAGTTCTCTTTTTCCTTTTTGACAGCTAATTTTGACAGCTGTCAAACTCCTCTATATCTCCTCAGCAGGCTCTCTCGCGAATCGCTCCCGGTTCCGGGGGGGTGGCACTTCAACTCTCAAAATTAGCTCTTATCCTCCAGTACAATTACTTATACTTGTATCGCCAAATCGTGAAATTAATTTCTTTTGTCCACTAACGAAGAAGAAATTCTCTCGACCTTAGTTAACTAGTCCTTGCTTTAGATTTTTTACAAGGCGGGGAGGCGGACTTCCTGTTTGCGCCTTCCCCGATCGTGCCAAATTCCAAAGAAAATTTCCTTAAAAAGTCCAATTTCCGTACTACTCACGGGTTGTTACTTTTAGAGTCCGATTGTTCACAAGAAGAAGTCAGCACCCTCCGACCATGGCTCGCGGCTTCACTCCACAGGAGAAGCAGTCGACTCTCAGCACCGCGCCACTCACCCCGTCCCCCATTCCGAAGCCTTTAAAAAGGCTCCTTCGCAGGTCGGGGGGCGCAAATGGTGCCCGCCGAGTCACCAAGTTCACAGGCTTCCGCGCCTGTGATTTCTAAGGGTCCCCGCGTCGCCGCAGCGGCAAGACCCAACTCCTGTAGAGCCGATTCCCTCCGGAGCTCGGAGGGAATCCGCCATTAGCCATTCGCGCTAACCCGGAAGTCTCAACCATAGCGCTATCTAGCTCATCATTTACACTGACTGTCAGTGCTGGCTGATCACTGGACCTTCTGTATGCAAAGCAGTGGTAACTGAGCTATGACATTTCCTGTTTCACCAGATCTTACCAGCTAGCATGGCCAATGATCAAGGTTGATGGGAACTGTTATCCTACAACATCTGCTAGGCCGCTGGTTAGTCACCCCTGCCTTAGAGAGAGTTATATTACTTTTTTGAATCAAACCTGAATTTGATTTATTTCATTTAGATCTTAAGGAAACATCATGAAAATTTGCTAGAGTAAATGTTTTTTCCCTAAAAAAGACACCAAACCATGCCTATCTGTTGCATCAAAGTTTCTGATACAAAGCATTTAATCTCTTCTTCCTCTGCTTAGTCTATTGAATGTACAAAATGGAGGAAGCTGTGTTCTCAGAGAAAACAATCTTGCACTGATCAAATATTTGTTTAAATTAATTCACGGAGAAAAGTCGATAACAGCGAATATCTCCTATGGAGAGCCCCCCCCCAAACTGGATTAAAGTAGCAGGGATATGGGGAGAAAATACCCATTCTGCTTGCCTTAGTGTTTTTACTCCACAGTAAATCCTGGTCCAGTGGATGTAGATTTTGAATATGCAGTCTGACTGCCAACCTTCACATTAGCATTTATTGCAAGCAAGAGCAGTGCAGAGTCACAGCATTTGAAGATGCATTGACGTAAAGATCTGTAACCTTATTGCAAGTTCATTTCCTCCTAATTCTGGAAAATATAGGATTTGGCCAACAGAGATACAGGACTCTATGGGAATGTTGATGACATCATGAGGGCATGCTGAAGCCCAGAGGCCTTTTCATCTTTCATGGCCCTTGGCCCATGGATTGAGTTTACTCAACTTTGCCTAATATAATGGACATGTGTGAAGGCCAGGAGACCTCCAGATATCTGTCATGTAAATCTAGTCCAGGGGTGGCCCATCTCATTTTCCTGCCTGGGATGAAATGGAAAGCTGATCTTCCCCACTGTGATGTCCAAACCTCACTTACCAGGGTGGCATGGGGGCTTCCAGTGAAATTTCACAATATCTGGTGTAACACTCACAAGAATTTGGGAGATCTTTCCCAAAGAAAGTGCCACCACCACACAACCCCAGTGATGACAGGAGCAGGCAGGGTGCCTGTGTGGGTGCTACCCCATGGGATTCCACCACCTACGGCAGCTGCTTCAGCTCACCTCATGGGTGGGCCAGCCCTGAGTAAATCAGAATGGTTGAAATTTGAGATTGTATGCTTTCAGCTTTTCATGCCAGATCTTCTAATGTTGTGAATGTCTCTGAGCTGGATCAGCAGCTGCCAAAGCTAGAGAGGAAACCTTTATATGTGACCACAGGACTCAAGGGCACACAGTTTTGTTTGGGGGGGGGGGTAGGACAAAGAGAGCTTGAGCCAACTAGGGAGCCAGTGTGGTGTAGTGGTTAAGAGCGGTAGACTCCTAATCTGGGGAACCGGGTTCATGTCTCCGCTCCTCCACATGCAGCTGCTGGGTGACCTTGGGCCAGTCACACTTCTCTGAAGTCTCTCAGCCCCACTCACCTCACAGAGTGTTTGTTGTGGGGGAGGAAGGGAAAGGAGAATGTTAGCCACTTTGAGACTCCTTAAAGGGAATGAAAGGCGGGATATCAAATCCAAACTCTTCTTCTTCTAGGATGTGTGCCAACAAGCAAGCAGGGCGAGTCTGTCTACTGCACCTTTCACCTTTCGAGAAAATGCTGCAGTATGAGATAAGATTGGGTTCTCCATGAAAATTTAGATCCAGCATTCCAGATAATGGCAAATTAAAGGCTGTTGTTCTGTACTTCCAAAATGTGTGGCCTTGATCTCTCCCATCTTTATTAAGACTTCTGATCTTGTGGGTATTCAGTTTTTAATTAAAGTTCTGCAGTAGAGCCACATGGCGATACTATGGCTACTATAAGTCGAAAAACTCATTACTCCACATAATGCACAAAGATCTAGTGATGTGATACAGTTTCCATTTACATTCCCTTTTATTATCTTTGTTGCTGATGTCACCATAATTCACTAAAGAATTTACAAGGGCCAAAGTATTTTCTCACTTTGTATTTCTCTCAAATAACATGGGGTGGGGGGACTGGAGGAAGCCAACATGATACTGTAATGAATGTGAACCTGGTTTAAGATCCTTGTTTTGTCATGAATCTCACAACATCCCTGTGATGAAGGTTGATGAACTTGCCTACCCATCCTGTCATGTTGCAGGACAAAATCACAAGTATTGATTCTGATTTGCCATTGATTTGTCCTATCCACAAGACCTGGAATATCAAAAGAAATGTTTTCAGTATCCAATCAAACTGAAACAAAGTGATTTGGCCAAACACACTCAGTGAGCTTTAGAGTCCATCAGGAATACGATAAATAGTTCATTTAAAAAGACAGGGACATGGAATCTGTGGCCCTCCAGATATTGTTCCCAATATCCCTGACCATTAGCCATGTTGGTTGGGGCTGATTGGAGTTGGAGCCAACAACTTTTGGAGGGACTCATGTACTCAACTCTGTAATAAGGAGAACACTTGTCACTTATATGTTTTCATCCATCTCCAACTTCTTGCAAGATTCCATCAATGGTGTCTCCGAAAAATCTTACACATCACTTGGGAAGACAGGAGAACTAATATCAGTGTACTGGATGAAGCAAAGATCACCAGTGTTGAAGCAATGATTCTTCTACATCAACTTCATTGGACTGGCCATGTTGTGCGGATGTCTGATTATCGTCTTCCAAAGCAACTACTCTATTCCGAACGTAAAAATGGAAAGCGTAATGCTGGTGGTCAACAAAAGAGGTTTAAAGACTGTCTCAAAGCAAATCTAAAAAAATGTAGTATAAACACCAACAACTGGGAAACACTAGCCTGCGAGCACTCCAGTTGGAGAACAGCCTTTACCAAAGGTGTCATGGACTTTGAAGACACTCAAACTCAGAACGCAAGGAAGAAACGTGCTAAGAGGAAGGTACACTTGGCAAATCCACACCGTGATCAACTCCCGCCCAGGAACCAATTTCCCCACTGTGGAAGAACGTGTAGGTTCAGAATTGGCCTCCACAGTCACTTACGGACTCATTGTTAAAACCATGTTGATGGAAGACAATCTTACTCAGCTACAAGTGATCACCAAAGAAGAAGAAGAATGTATATTTATTGAATGTATCTCATTTTGGATCCTTTAACTTAATTTAACTTTAGTGTAAACATTCACATAGCAGCACATCTAGGGAATTCCAGCACCTAGAATTATTGGGTAGTTGCCAGGGCCTGCTGTTGATGCCTGTCTTGCACCCTCCTTAATTATTTCCCCCCTTCACCACTCTAAGAGATACTATTAAAAACTCAGCCACCCTTGCAGTTAATTCCTGGTTAAGGGATAGAATCTGATAACACGGGAAGTTTAAAAGGGTGTAAACGTGCAGCTACATGGTGCTGTTCAGAGTGCTGAGACAAAAGAAGGATGGATGGAAGGAAGGGGGGGGAACACACACAGATAATCTGTGAACCACACAATTCGAAGAAGAAGAAGAAGAAGAAGAAGAAGAAGAAGAAGAAGAAGAAGAAGAAGAAGAAGAAGAAGAAGAAGTCCACCAGACCCAGATAGCAAGGGGCTCACCAGAAGGCTCTCATCCTAAAACCCTCAAAAGCCTGGAGCTGGGTTGTTTCCCAATGTTAATAATACTCAGAGTAGACCCGTTGAAATGAATGGGCCCAAGGCAATACTCTAGTCTCCTTCCAGGAATCAGGGCATACTTTCCATGTCATTTTCTGGCAATATCACTCCTTGCCTTGAAAGTTCTAATGCGGCACCATTGCATGCTGGGACACATGGTCTGTAAATACTCTTGAAAAGATTCACAATAGCTCTTGGGAGTTTATCATGCTCGATTAAGATGGATGCTGATTTTCTTATATACCATATATATATATATATATATATATATATATATATATATATATGTGTGTGTGTGTGTGTGTGTGTGTGTGTGTATGTCATTCATTCCATTTTTGTCCTGGGCATGAAACTAAGTTCCCTGGGCTGTTTGCAAAAACATTTTTAAAAATACAGTTTGCATAAGTGGCATGTTTTCATTTGTGTCTCAAATCAAGAAAATGTCCTGTTTGGATGTGGCCCAAATCATCATAGTAGTCAGATTCTTTTCTTTTTCTCTTTGCAATTCATGAATATCTTGGCCTTTAAAGAACAAAATGCCAGAACCAAGTATCGAATCTTTACAGTTATGGATGCAACTGAAGCAATAAAATGATGATGTATCCCAAAGGCATATTAGTTGAAAATATGAAATGAAATCATGTGTGTTGTTTTCAAATTCCACGCTTTGTGACCCAGTGAAAGGCAGACTGGAGAACAATTCATGGGAATCAAGCTGCCACCCTTGAACTCAAGCTGCCATCCTTGCCTTGAGTGTTTTTGCTGTCCCTTCTCGGCAGCAGAACAAACAAACAAACACCAGATGATTTATTGGGTCCTAGGCAGACTATTGCTGCTGCACGGAAGAAAGCAGCAACCGCTTTACAAGCATTAAATACAGACATAATAAGATTGTGTCAGGAAGGATTATTATTAGAACCAAACTATAGCTAGTGCAGAGAGTCGTTGTCCAGAAACTGAACAGGGTGACAGAATGGGATCATCTAATACCAACCCTGAAAGTAATGCACAGTACGCATTTCAAGGTGCTAACATTAGTATTTAAAGTCCTGAATGACCTTGGAACCATGCATTTCCAGAAATGCCTTCTCCATTACCAAGATTTGCTAGAGAGGCCCTGTTAATGGTCCTGGACATAGACTATTTGTCAGGTAGATGAACTCAGGCCTTTTCTGTGGTGAATCCATGAATATGTTGTCCTTCATAGAACTGTGTCCATCCTCCACACCTTTTCACTGACGGCTAAATATTATTTTTCTCTCTAGGCCTTCAGGGAATGGTGAGCTTCTGCTTCCTGGAAGGTACAGGTTTTATTTTGTGCCTTAATGGTTTTTTTCTATTATTATTTTATTTTTACTGCACTCCGATCACTTGGTAGGAAGGGTGGGGTGGGAAAAGGCAGCTAACTAACCAAATACAAGTGCATTGAGTAGAAAGAGACACAATTATTACAATTTCAAGTTATGTGTTGGCTCTGAACACATTAGCAATTTCTGGGGCACAGGACTAAAAGGGTGTCTTGCTGAAATGCAGTTCAGATGCCTTTTATCACCATTCATTCTTTTGGATACCAGAAACAAAATTAGATTTGTAATTTTGGGCATGTAAGGAAGATGCTGGGCATCTACTTACATGATGTGGCCATGGTCACTCTAATCTATATTTCTAATGTTTCCAACTGAAATCCCAGCCTTTTTGTTTGACCGTGACTCCATAATTAGGTTTATGTCTCATTCAAATAAGTGGAAGGAGACTTCAACATGCATTCACTAGCCAAGCATAGGGAGACTTAATTTCCTTCTTTAAATGGTGTCAGGCAATGACAATTTAAATTAAGTAATGCTTCCCAAAAAAATGGAGTAAGGGTTTTAACTGTCTCAAATTCCTTCCTGCTTGAATGAGGTACTTTAACATGAGACTTGAATTAGTTTCACTGTAAATGGGTTATGGCTTGAGATGCCTTCAGTGATTCTTGTCTGAATAGGTACTTATATGGAGAAGTGTCAGGAGACTCTGCTATTTCCTGCTTTAAGTAGAAAGATATAAGATTATCGTTATACACACACAACACACACGAACAACTTTTCTTCTACTAACTTATGCGGCATTGGCAGTTCAAGCCAAATGGCAAATTCTTGTTATTATTTGATTTACCAGGGTCAACTAGTAATGGTGCTGAAACTTGAAATTAGTTGGTTCATAAATTGAACCTAGTAGGTTTGCAATTTTTCAATGTGTTATGAGCTCTGACACTGATCTAGTAAACATGAATATTCTTTTTGTCATTCAAACTAATATTGATTATGAGCAGGAATGTGGGGAAATTCAGTTCAGTTTCCATTTAAAGGTGACTCTACCTAATTTTCACTTTCTGAAATGATATGCATTTCAATATCCATTGATATTCACAGTTCTCTGAATTTTGCAGTGCAATTCTCCAATCAAATAATATATGCAAAAATTAATATACTAGGGTATAGTGTGCATAAAGATGTGCATTGTTTTTCCAAAAACATGTATATTAGGCAAAAATGCACGCAGATATGTTTATTAGGAGGTATTTTCACTGAAATGTTTATGAATTTTAATGAGGACCTTTTTAAAAATGCAAACTGATGTTGAAATGTGGGGAACTGAATTTAAGATTGGGGAAAATGTGAAAATGAAATTGACAGATTGTCCCATCCCTAATTTTGACTTTGTATTCCCTGTACCTGCATAGGTGGCATGATGCTTAGTTGTTATGCTGCAACCTTTTACTGTATTTTTCGCCCTATAGGATGCACCGGCCCATAGGACGCACCTAGTTTTTTGGGGGGAAAATCAAGGAATTTTTTTTTATTCCCCCCCCCCAGGTTTGCGCAGCCATCCCCAAGCTAGAAGAGGGAGACGGAGCGCTCCGTCTCCCTCTTCTGCCTTCAGGGACAGCCTCTCTAGCCTCCGTGGGGCAGCGGCTTGCCCCGCTGTCCCCCGAGCTTATGGGGCTGGCGATGGGGAGAAGCAAGCTTGCTTCTCCCCCCCCCCCCGCCAGCCTCCAGACCAGGTCGAGGAATAGCGGGGTGGCGGCACTGCGCCTCCCCACTGTCCCCCGAGCTTTTGGGCTGCAGACTGCTGCCCGCAAGCCTTGCCAGCCCGCAGGACCTCCCGCCGGGCTTGCAAGACTTGCGGATAGCTTCCTGAAGCCTGGAGAGCGAGAGGGGTCGGTGGGCACCGACCCCTCTCGCTCTCCAGGCTTCAGCGAAAGCCTGCATTCACCCCATAGGACGCACACACATTTCCCCTTCATTTTTGGAGGGGGAAAGTGCGTCCTATAGGGTGAAAAATACGGTACTTTTCAAAAAGAATTAAAATATCCCAGTTACTTTGCACAAATATGCAGAATGATTTTCCTTTTACCGTTCAGTCCCCTGCATAACCACATCAGTAACTTGCCAGTTTTTATGCTCCCCTGTCCCACCTCGTGCACCTTGCAGCCACTTTCTCCCTCCATGGCTGCCGCTACATGCTAATCTACTGCTGTAAGCAAAGCAAATACACATGATAACCGCCAATCAGAGAAGGGTGCATTTGGACTTTAGAATGCACAGGGAAGAAAAGAACACACCACGGAAGGAGATGGTTCATGCATTCACACACAATTCATTTATTAGGATCCTCATATGCAGGATTTTGCTTTTGACTTCCACGGCCAACTTTGACCTTTCTTCTCCTGTGACATTTAATAAAGTTGATTTGCGTCGATTAAACTTACCCATCAGCATAACAAGTTACAGTAAATCACTCGCAGAACTCATACAAGGAGATTTAAACAGCTGGCCAGGACGAGAAATAACATCTTATATTGAAATGCCATTGCCATTTTGTACTGCCTTTGAAAGATGTAAGAAAACCAAATGCATACATTGGAGATCCTGAGCTGACAGATACTAATGGTGGTTCTTCCATGCCATCAAATAATTTAGTATCTCCAGCAAAGGATTTTCTATTGAATGTATAAGGTTCTTATTCATGAATGGATTGCAAAATATTGTGTTGCTATTTTCAGCTCTACTTCAATGTGTAATTTCTTTAACTGTACCTGACTGTAAGGCAGCAATCTCACCTGCATCTACCCGGGAATAAGCCCCATTGAACTCATAGTTTCATTGAATTCATAAAACTGTCCTTATTTAGGGAAATATACAGCCAGATGTGGGGAAGCTTGTTATATGTGAAATCTTTAGTGCCTGAGGTAATTTCAGCTATTACCTCTCTGTATACCCAATGCATTCCATCCTGACTCAACTGCTCTTATGATAACTGCCTTGTTATCAGCAATGACCTGCTCTTAGTGAAGCACAGATGAACCTAAGTCCACTTTATTTTCACTGGCACTCAAACACAGGCCCATTTTGTTCATATTTATTGACGCAACACACGAAAAGTTCATATTTTAATTACTATATGCATTATCATATGCATTTAATATACTTTTCTGGAGAAGAGGGACAGGTTACAATGAATGAATTGAGTCCTCAGAGACCTCAGCCATAAGAACCTCAATTGTTTTTGATGCTCCAAAATGTATGTCTACTAAGGAAGATTGCCCCCAGAATCTGCATTATGCCAATTCTGAGGTAGATTTGGATGATCTATTTAAGCACAGAGATGTGGAAGAAAATCAATGGGAGGGATCATAATTTCCCATCATCATTTGTAAATTTATGTAGTCCTCAAGTCTGCAGTCTCCGGTTGTCATCTTTCATGCACTTCAGAATAAAAAGCACATTTCTGTAAAGTCACAACTATGATACCGAGTGTACTTGGTGAGGATTTCGTTTCCCACGGTCCACAGATAAAGATCAGCTTGTTGAAAGTTTGATTCCGTCTTACTTTGAAAGCAAAACAGAAACCGTGTTTGTTGGTGCTGACTTTAACACGCATTGGCCCTGAACCTGCACTGGCTCTTATGTCTCCCCAGCCAGTTGGCTGCCCAGTTAGAAAAATAATTGTCAGGTCCCATTAACAGAACATTGTCATCTCTGAATCCAGTCACCGTGTGTGGGACCAGATGGTGAGGGAAATGAGAATTCCCTTGGTACAAATGCCATCTGACGTGAAGAAACAAAGCCCACTTGTTATGGTGTGTGAAACAATGTTAACTTATGACAGATGAAGTTGTGTCTCTGTGTTTTGTTTTGTGGTCCAGGTGGACTTATGATTTCATCCTTGCATTTTATGAGGGTGATTAACTAATGCCCAAAGTGTAGTTTGCCTAATGCGGAAATGTTTGCTTTGTGAGGGGTTAATTAACTTATCAGTTCTTCTAAATGTTCTTCTTTTTGTGTGCAATATATCCATGCTTTGTCAATTAGTTTCCAAACTTTTATTCTTAAAAAACCCCACACAAAACCACATATAGAACCTCTCTAACATTAGCAATTGCTCAGAAGTTGTTAATAGCTCTCCTGAGAGCACTTGTCTCATCCAGTATCTCCCACCTTATCAAAAGGTCATGTTAATTAGAAGACCCTTGCTGGGAATGAATCAATGTGTCAATCACAAGGAACCCACAATGGTGCTTCATTTGGAATATAGAAACTTCAACAAAAATAATGATATATGAGAGCAAAGACTAAGTCTATTTGGAAGAAGTTCAGCATGCCAAATAAACTCATAATGAACAGATGGACACATTTAAAGGAGATCTTTAAACTGCTCCTAATGCTTTGTCTTCGGTTCAGCCAAGAAGCTAATTGCACATCTTTTGTTCTGTTCATGTTTTACTGTCCTTACCGAAAGCAGAGTGATCATCTGGAAGTGATAGAAGACCTCTTCACTGGGGCAAGGGGCTGGGGACAGTAGGGGTCTTTGCATAGATACAGTTTCTCTTTTAAAAATATTTTAGCATTTTTAGTGCCTATTTATGCCATAGCTTTTATGAATACCACAGCAGTTTTTCCAGATGGCATCTGACACTCTGAGAACACAAAGCCTCATATTCCATGGCATCATGGACCATTCCTTGTTTTTTTTAAAAAAAACAACAGGTAATCATGTTCTAAACAGAGGATAATTGTCTTCATTTATATTGAGGAGGGGCATAAAAGGCTATCCAAAATGTTCACCAGCTTTCTTGTGGACGTCAAGATTTCAGAGTCCCAAAATAGTTCATGATAAAAGTTTTCACTGCTAAGAATATTTGTTTCAACCACCCCTGCCCCTCCATGGAGATAGCTGAGTTGCCCAGTTCTCTTTGTTTTTCGTGAGATAGGCAGAAAACATTCGTTTTAAAAAGCTATTTCCCGTTTTTGTATTTCTCTCTCTGCTTGGTTCTTGGATAAATGTACTTGAGTTGATTCTTGAAAAGGTTGAGTTCTTCAGCATACCTTGATTGGGTTTTGCCAGGATTTCCTGGGACTAGGGGAACCATGGCATCCTCAGCTGTAAGCAGAGGAAGGTAGAGAGGTTGCCTACTGTTCCTATTGCCTACTGTTCCTCCTGGGCCACTAGATGCTCACTTAGCTTCATGGAATGCAAAACGAATTTTGTAAAAATGCCTGCCCATCTCCAGAAGGGTAAACCACTAGCCTAAATTGCCTGCTTCAGGAAAAAAGCAGTAAAATCAACCATCAATTAAAATACCTGCTGGAGGTTTTTTTGTTTGTTTGTTGTTGTTTTTTAAGTCTTCATTAGACATGAGAAGAAGAGGAGACAGGGAGAAAGTTTCATTGCTAAAGGAGAAATCATTCCACTGATGGAACTTTCATGCTAGTGTTATGTTGAATTCCAACCTGTTAATTTTTCTTTCTTTTAAACATATTTCCAGTGCTTTGCAGCCTCCCTAACTTCTTGTGCTTTCTGATCTTAAAAGCGCCATGACATCTTCCCCGATCTGAAGACCCCAAGACACCAAATAGAAGATGCCAAGCACCTGAGAGTGGTGTCATCACTGTTTTCATTTTTAAATGAAGTCTTACCTTTTTCCTTTTTTATTAAAAAAAATATCTTTGCATTAAAAAATGCAGTAGGAACAGTAGGCAACTTCTCTACCTTCCTCTGCTTACAGCTGAGGATGTCATGGTTCCCCTAGTCCCAGGGAATTCTGGCACCAGGAAGGCTGCAGAGTGGAGACTACTAGAGAGATGACTTGAAAAATGTAAGCATGGACACTGACAAACACCCCTTCACCACCTTAAAAGTAAGCTAAACAAAAACCCATGAGAATTCTGCCAAAATTTCTTTCCACTTTTGAAAGTTTTTGAAAGCAATTTTCCCACCCCCAAAAAATTAATAGTTGGAAAAAATGCAGGAGAAATATTCCAGCAGATAACTGAAGCCCATAGAACACTGATATCACAGCTGATAACATGCCATGAGAACCTTTATGCAATAGCTAAAAGGACATCTGAGATCTTTACCAGGGTTTATCTTTACTCCACTCCCCTTGCAATTAACAGTTAAAAGACCTTGATATTCAGTTGTAGTGTGTTGATTACAGAGATTTTGTGTCATGCCACAGATAAACATTCTTCTGTATGACTGTATTAATCACTTGATTACAAGAAGATCTGATTGAGGTCTAATTTATGTGCTAATTTCCCCAGCAAGTTAATGCACAGCTCAATTTCTTTTCATCAGCTCCAAGTTAGAGTGTACTGTAAACATGATTTAGGCATTTTCCTTTTTACGGTGTTCGATTGCAGTGGAAAGAAACAGATTTTCAGATAATGTCTCCTGCTGCAGGCAACTGAATGCAACAGTGTTTAAGGTGCATTTCATCAGTGGAAAGGAGATATCTGCAGCTTTCATCTTGGTCTGCAGAACCAAGCCAAAAGCAGCTCACCACTCATGGTTACCAGCTGCTTGACAACATCCCAAATTGTGTAGTTTGGGGCTGGTCACAGAAACAGGGTTTTTATTGAGCACATGGTGGACATAGGCTGCTGTAAAGCCCATAAGCTTCTGTTAGGCTTTGAGGGTCACAGATTATACAGGGTTTTCCGCCTTAAGAATCCATCTAAGAGTGAGCTCCCTCATTCTCATTCAGAATGCATCAGCAGCTCCTGAGAATGCAGAGGATTCCATTAAGGCAGGCATGTCCAACAGGTAGATCGTGATCACGGTGGCGTCCATGTAGATTGTGGGACCTCCGGGGTGCTCCTGATCGATCCCTCAGAAAAGCTTAATAAATCTGGGTCACCCTCCCCCCCCAAAAAAGCTAACAGCCCCCTTCCCCCCAAAAGCTCAACAACTGTGATCAACCCCCCCCCCAAAAAAAAATCAACAACTCTTGGCAATGACAATGGGTAGATCACTGCCAAGATTTTTTTAATAGTGGGGGTAGATCACAGGCTCTTGGGGGTTGGACGTGCCTCCACTAAGGCATGCCGTACTCGTTGCTGTCCAGATCTACTTTCCCCTCTGATGACCTACGTAAATGCATTGTTCTCTGGGACTGCATTCTGACCTGTTGGGACATGACTCTGAAGGGACCCAAGGCAGCCACCTTGCTGAAGCCAAGCAACTCTGGGTCTTCTCAGTGCATGGATGTGGTAGATGAATCAGTGTACATGTTCTGCCCAATTGTCTCTCTCAAGTTCTCAGACTTGCCTTCGCTTGTGCTTCTAACTTCTTCATATCACAACACGGTTGTGCATTGCTTATTTTCCTGTTTCCTCTTCCATCAGCTTGGTCCAGCCTTAATATGCAAGAACTGCACATTTCTCAACGGCTTCCCCACCTTACTAGTTATTCATTCTACGTATTTTCATGCCATCCTTTGATACAAATTCCCAGGGCGTTCTAGGTAGGAAGCAAACACAAAAACAATTTTGATACAGAACAGTGCTGATGCAAAGAAGCATAATAATAGGAATGAAAAGGCAACAACATAAAAAACCCAGGCAGAAACAATCAATATCTTATATCTAAAAGGCACAGGGGCGCGGGTGGCGCTGTGGGTTAAACCACAGAGCCTAGGACTTGCTGATCAGAAGGTTGGTGGTTTGAATCCCCGTGACGGGGTGAACTCCCGTTGCTCGGTCCCAGCTCCTGCCAACCTAGCAGTCTGAAAGCACATCAAAGTGCAAGTAGATAAATAGGTACCTCTCCGGGGGGAAGGTAAACGTCGTTTCCGTGCGCTGCTCTGGTTGGCCAGAAGCGGCTTAGTCATGCTGACCACATGACCCGGAAGCTGCACACCGGCTTCCTTGACCAATAAAGCGAGATGAGCGCCGCAACCCCAGAGTCGGTCACGACTGGACCTAATGGTCAGGGGTCCCTTTACCTTTACCTTTTAAAAGGCATAGAGAAATAGGAAAGTCTGTTTTCTGTCAACAGGACAACTAAATAAAGGGTAGGTGAACCACTTTGGAAGAGCATTCCAGAAAATGTTAGTTTAATGCCTATGATTCTGAACTACTTTATTGTTAACTGATGTGCGTACTCTTTACTGAAACTTTATATATGGATACAAAGGCACTGAAGCCTCATCCCTATGACACACCCTCTAACTAGGACCCAGATTTTCCACCTAGCTGTTTTAAATGTCATGGCATATGTTAATGCAATCATTTCATTTGGCCAGAACTCATTTTCTAGTAGAATGTTAGCATGGATACGGGATACAGTTTAACATCGGAAATTGCATCTCGTTTAAGATTTGCATTTGAAAGGCTATGACTAGTCAAAGGAGATAAGTGAAATTAATACACACTTTAAAGCATTATTTTTCTTATATTTTGGTTAATTTGTGATGAGTTATTGTCGAAAGAAATCAATCAGTGTGGCTAATGAGGTATTCTTTTTTAATGATGACAATTTCCTAAGGAAAGAAATTTCTGTTCATATGTAAATTAAGGCTACGGTTAATGAATAAAGGCAGACTATCCATCTTGACTGGAAAGGCAAAAGAAAGGGGGGGGAATATTTTTTTCTAAAGCTTTCAATGTTCCCTAATTGCCAAAAATAGTCTATCTCATTTTCCTGTTCTTTTTGGGAAATTAGATTTATAATAGGTAGTTATTTAAAGTTGAACACAACATGAGAAAATATGAAAATATTGAAGGGCAGAAGGATAATATTCTGGTCAATACTGTTTTTATTGTTTTTATTTTTAAAAGTAAAATTGCTATTTACAATCAGTCTGATGCACATAAAACAGCCAACCATGTGTAAAAACAAATGCTAAACTCCTCTACTTGAATAATCAGACAGAGTATACAGATACCCAGTAAATGAAATGATTCTGCACTATCTTGTACCTTGGTGCACCAGCAATTTATAAATAAAACACTCAATTATGCCTCAAAAAGATTTTCAGATCATATATGTTCTCTAACTCTGACCATATTTGTTAACTTTGCCTTTGATGTACACAGATTTAAAGGTAAAATGGTAAAATAAGAACATATTGCCCCAAGGCAACAGGTGAAAATGTGAATCCACTTTTGCATCGCAGATGGAAAACACATCCTTACACATATTCTGCAGTGCAGCAAGGAATCACATTAAACGCCTCTTCTGCAGATGCATACCTCAGTTTTGGGGTGTGGGGAATGTCTGCCAATAGATTCTGCTAATCTTACACATGCTCTTTTTTATTCCCTTTCATGTTCCTTAGATGGTTTGATCAAGCTGGAACCTCCAAATTTGCATTGAAACTTCAACTAAGCTGAGATCCAGTGACAACGTAGTGGTACTGAAATTTCCCCCCTACATTATTATTATTATTATTATTATTATTATTAGGAAACTTATACCTGCCCTTCCTTCCCTGGAATGGTATCACATGTGCAAATGTGAAGTTCCCACCTCAACAAATCGGTATTGGCTTTGGCACCTCTGTATTTAGCAGGAACATATGGGTCCCAATCCAGTGAGGGAGGCTAGAAATGACAGCTTTCCTTTCATGAGGATTTCCTTTGCTGGCTTATAAAATTGAGTGTGGAACTGAATGCTATGAAAGACATGAAGCTGCTGAGATCTCTTTCCCTTCTTCCAACAAATCCCTATTTTAATATGATGTTACATTATCGCATTGTGTGTTGCCTGCCCCCCATCGTGTTCTAAACTGTCAGTGGGAGAAGAGCAATACCCGTAATAATGACACTGAATTATCCCTTGTATTAAACTAGTGGTGGGAAATCTCTGGCCTTTGAGTCTAATGAGGCCTACCAGGCTGAGATCATATATGATATCAAACATGGGGAAGCTTGAGCTGCAGCTTCAACCTCCAAGCCACAGCTAAAAGGAATTGCACTTTCAATTCTTCCCTTGTGGCTAAAAGGCTGCACTTTTTGAATATGGTGCCTTTGTATCGTCAGAGGAAAAAAAGCACCACATTCAACAAAGCTGTGACTTTCGGCTGTGGAGGAAGAGTGGGGAGTGTGTTTAGAGCATGCTCTCAATTCGTCTTTTGCATTCCCCACCTTGAATTCAAGAAAACCTCTTCCTTTGCAGACATAGCTTGAGCTGCACCTGCAAAAGAAGGCAGTTCTTTTCTCTTTTTTTGCAGCCTGGATTGAATTCAAACCAAGGCTATAAATGAGCAGTCAGGAGCACACATATAGAGCTCTCCTGGTTCTTCCTCCAACAAGACTGTGCTGAAACGACATCACCCAAAAATGGAGTAATGTAATCCAGCTGATAGCTGTGTTCCAATCCAGATAAACGTCACGGGCTGGCAAAATAGGTTGGTTCACTTTAAAATATGAACCAAATAAATTTCTCTTCTGTGCCTTCCAACACGCCGACCAAGCCACCCCAAGTTCACCTAGCTGTCAATTTGGGGAAGCAAATGCCTCCTATAGTCTCACACAGAGCCTTCAGTCCTGCAACCTGGGGAGTAGTGTGGAAATGAGAGAAGATGAAGAGCAGAGCAGTGAAGTCTGAGCACAATCAAAAGCAAGGCATTCTGTCACCTTCGGTATATGGCGCTCATGTGTCAGCTCAGCTCATCTTAGACTCTTGGGTGATTTGATATTCCAAAGGCAAATCAAATGGAGCCTCGAGGCAGCTCTCACGACTGTGTTCTTTGCATTAGATCTGAATAGATTTGGATTCCAAAAACCTCTTACCCTGGCCTCTCACAATGACAGCACCCCCAAATTGTGTCATTATTCAGGAAGACGGCTCCTACCAGCCATATCTGAGGAAATGTCAATTGCGGTAAACAAGTCTTCCTTCTTCAAATGCAATTTTCGTTTAGTTGGAACGGTGGGGAATGAAATATTAATAACACAGCGGATATGGAGACAACAATATTTATTTTTTTGCCAAACTCAACATTGTGATTAATTATCAATATCTGAAATTAAATACATTTGGTGTTTGACCAGTGTTTACAAAGGCACCTGCAAATATGAGATGGTCCCTTGGGGCCTTCCTTCTGTGGGTGGCAATAATGAAGAGAGACTCTCTTTCTGTGAAATGTTTCCCCCCACCCTGACACGTTGACAACTTTTTGGTGCTAGGTAAAAACTTATTTTTTCCTAGTCTTGCAACTTTTATTTTGTATCGGTTTTCTAAAATAAATAGATAGATAAGGTATACATAGTGTTGTGATTGGTGAATATCAAGCTTTTGAAGATCATGTAGTCAAAACTCCTCCATTGTATCTGCAGATTGATAACTCTGCGTGTTTCTTATACGCACACAAAATCACAGCACCTCTCCAAAGCACTGAACTCTCACTTTTACTACTGACCTCCTACTTCAGGGATGGAGTTGGGAAAAGAGAGGGAGGAGGCTGGAAGTCTTATATGCCGTGTATGATTAAAGCTGAATACACTGTCAAACGGCTAAATCATATCACACTTTTAAGTCCGAATTGAGATAACGAGTGAGAAGGTGTTCGTTCATTAGCACCAGTTTTTGCAGTTGAATAATTCTAGGTGGAATTTGGAAAGCCCTTAGACAAATAGCAAAGCTGATTTCATGTGAAGTAGGGAGGGTACACAGATGCTTGTTTGGGTGGAAGTGGTGGAAGGGTAGAAAGAAGATGAGGAAATTTCAGCTAGCTGCTGCTTGCCACAGTACTGATACCCTGACTATAAGCATGCAGTGAAGGTCTGGACTATAAAAGATCATTGTGCACCTGTGTTCCTAGCTGTATCATGTACATTATGTGCCGTGTTTGTCAATGCTGAACCTTGGAGGGAGGATTTGGCCTAGAGTCTTTACTACAGAGGTACCTCGGGTTACAGATGCTTCAGGTTACAGACTCGGCTAACCCAGAAATAGTACCTCGGGTTAAGAACTTTGCTTCAGGATGAGAACAGAAATCGTGTGGCGGTGGTGTGGCAGCAGCAGCAGGAGGCCCCATTAGCTAAAGTGGTGCTTCAGATTAAGAACAGTTTCAGGTTAAGAACGGACCTCCAGAACGAATTAAGTACTTAACCCGAGGTACCACTGTATTTGGCATGCCGGTGGCGCTGTGGGTTAAACCACAGAGCCTAGGACTTGCCGATCAGAAGGTTGGCGGTTCAAATCCCCGCGACAGGGTGAGTTCCCTTTGCTCAGTCCCTGCTCCTGCCAACCTAGCAGTTCGAAAGCACGTCAAAGTGCAAGTAGATAAATAGGTACCGCTCCGGCGGGAAGGTAAACGGCGTTTCCGTGCGCTGCTCTGGTTTGCCAGAAGCAGCTTAGTCATGCTGGCCACATGACCCGGAAGCTGTACGCCGGCTCCCTTGGGCCAATAAAGTGAGATGAGCGCCGCAACCCCAGAGTCGGTCACGACTGGACCTAATGGTCAGGGGTCCCTTTACCTTTACCTACCACTGTATTTATTTAATATTTACTCATCCATCTATGTTTATGCTCCTTTGCACTGTGATACATACAAAAGACTGGATAAGGATGCAATCTGAGTTCAATCTGAGGGTGGCTGGGGTGTGTGTGTGTGTAAATTCATCCAGTTCAAATTTCATATCCTCCAGCATTTCTCCAATGAAAATAGAGATGTCCTATTCCATAACAACAACAACAACAGGGTTTTGTTTTTTTTAAATATCCCACCCATCTGACTGGGGAAAGCTAATTATATCCTGCAGGGGAAGGATTAGAGTTGTGGGAGGTTGCATACCCTCCAACATTTTCCCAATGAAAATAGGAATGCCCTATTCAATAATAATAATGATGATAATCATTTTCTTATTTATACCCTGCCCATCTCACTGGGGTGCCCCAGCCACTCTGGTCATCTTCCAAAATATATGAAAACATAATAAAACATTAAACACTAAAAACACACACACGAAAAACTTTCCTACACAGGGCTGCCTTCATATGTTTTCTAAAGGTTGCATAGTTACTTATCTCCTTCGCTTGGGGGTCGCATAACTCCATACCCTTCAACATTTATCCAATGAAAATAGGGATGCCCTAAGGAAAAGCGGGAAATTCTGGGATCAAAACAGAAACCGGGGTGGCTTCTGTAAATCTGGGACTGTCCCTGGGAAATAGGAACACTTGGAGGGTCTGAAATTTTAATGCAAATCTATCCCTGTCCTTTGAAATTTGCACTTCTCCAAAATGATATAAAGTCAACAGAATCTGAGATGTGCCCAGTTCAGAATGAATTTCCCCTAAGGGGCGAGGGTGAAACTGTTTTTGATGGTCCAAATGAGGAGGGGTATAATAGCAATAAAGATAACAATAACTATTGCTCATCCTTCATCGCCAGATCCCAGGGCAGGTCAGAACAATCTAAAACTCACCATTAAAAACAGTAAAAATAAATTGCAGGAATAGAGTGGGTCTCAAAAGCTAGATATTGAGAGTACACGGGGACATGATGACAAGTCAAAGAGGCTCACATGCCATATGACAAGACATGTGCTAAAGTAGAGGTCAGCAACCTTTTTTAGCCATGGGCCGGTCCACCGTCCCTCAGACCATGTGGTGAGCCGGACTATATTTTTTGGGGGAAATGAACGAATTCCTATGCCCCCCAATAACCCAGAGATGCATTTTAAATAAAAGCACACATTCTACTCATGTAAAAACACCAGGCAGGCCCCACAAATTGTTAGAATTCCTGCTCCATGATTGCAGTCATGGGATTGTTGTCTATCACATGACAGTATATGTTTTGACTCCACAGAGTGGGAAGTGACGGAGACAGGATGTTTGTGTTACTGTGCTCCATGAAGTGGGAATATTGTCCTTTGTTCTTTCTCTTTGCTGTCCGATGCTAGAGAGAGAGGGAGCCATATTGCAGTGCTCCGTGTGTGTTTATATGTAAATAAAGTAGATTAGCCAAAATGCTGAGTTGCTGAGGTCTGTTACACAAGCTGTGAAGACTCTGCGGATCCCTAAGTGTGCCAATGTCTGTTGGCATCGGTCGCTGTGATGTTCAGGCAGAAGAAAACTTTTGAAGCTCCTGAACGATCGACCAGGAGGGAGGGAACATGCCAGTCGGGCATGTGTCTCTGCCAGGGTCCTACTTGAGAGTAGGACAAGCTCCTGACACAAATAACCCAGAGATGCATTTTAAATAAAAGGACACATTCTACTCATGTAAAAACACGTTGACTCCCAGCTCATCCACGGGCTGAATTTAGAAGGCTACTGGGCCACATCCGGCCCCCAGGCCTTAGGTTGTCTACCCCTGTGCTAAAGGCATTTGTAGAGACACACAGTGTATAGGTGTTGATATGCTAATGCTAAGTGCTTTTGAGCCAAGATGGGGCAGCTGGAGTCCTAGGTCTTAAAGGACAGAATAGAAATAGCAGGCATAATGGAAACCTGATGGAATGGAGGGAACCAGTGGGATATGGTGAAACAGCAGCAAACATTCAATTTGTAACATAATTCTGTCTTCAGTAAGTTAGCTAACTAAGCGAGTGGTGGTAGTGAAGGTGTCTCTTAGCAACCAGGCAGACTGGAATTATGTTTGCTGTTGGTTCAAATATTAGATATCTAAAGGGCTGCCACATGGAAGATGCTCCATCCAAGCTTGCTCCAAGCTTCTTTTCTCCTGCTCTGGAAGGTAGGACCCAAACCAATGGATACATGTTACAAGAAAGGAGATTCAGACTAAACATCAGGAATACCTTTCCAGCAGTAAGAGCTGTTGGAAAGTGGAAAAGATTCCCTCAAGAGGTGGTGGACTCTTATTCCTTGGAAGTTTTTAAGCAGAGGTTCGATGGCCATATGTCATGGATGCTTTAGTTTAGATTCCTGCATTGCACCGGGTGGTCTAGATGAATCCTGGGGTCTCTTCCAACTCTACATTTCTATGATTCCGAGGGAGTATTTATCTGCATTTATCTGTATTTAAGTCTCTCTGTTATGTACAAGGCCTGAAGTAAGAAAGACAAAGCATCTCAGTTCTGTTCACCTGAAATTATACATTGTTTTTGTTCAGTTGTTGCATCGAAGTGTTAACAGGACTTCTTTTGTCTCTGGACTCTATGTTATTTAAATGACTTTGCTAACAAAGGTTGTGGTCCATGTGGGAATGTTCAGGGATGCAGGAGAGGATATATCGTTTGATTATGGCCTTTCCAACTTGTGTTAACAAATTCACAATTTAGCAGAGTAACATTCCCATTTTTAAACTCACAGCGGATGTGTTTGCTCAGGCTCGCTAAAGCCTCTATAATAACTGTTCTGGTATTTTCACCTTATTCCCTCATAAAACATAACAACGACACAGTCTTCTATAAAAGTATAAAAAGAGTTTACTCACATTCTGTTCATAGTCGGATCCCAGAAGGCACTTATCTTAGAAAAGTAGCATACACCTGGAAACTATCTCATAAGGAGAGAGCCCCTTTGTCCTCTCTTGGCTGGAGGCCAAGAGAGCATCTTTGGCTAAGCAGATGTTGCTTCTTCGACAAAAGTAGTCACAGAGAGAGAGATGGTGGCCAGTCCTATGCTTTTGTTACCTGTACAGGTGAGGCCACACCCACCTCTAGTCACACGCAGAGGAAGTCTCTCCCAGCCCAGAAGGAAACAGGAAGTTTACCTGCTGGCTGGACAAACATTCCTCCCCATGTGTAAACATGTTCACTCTAGGAATGTTGTACTTGACTGCTCTTGTGTTTCACATCCCACAGTCTGAGAGGGTTGTAGTTGGGGGAGGGTTCTAGATCAGTAATACAACATCTGCTTTGCCCGTAGAAAATCCCTGATGTCGCTAGTGAGGACTGGGAAAGATATTTGAAATGCTGGAGAGCTGCTGCCAGTCTGCGTGAGCAATGCTGAGCTAGGTGAGCTAATGGTCTGACTTGGCATGAGACAGCTTCCCATATTGCCAACCTAGCGTGTCTATGTTATATGATTAGTTGTAACCAGATGATAATCCTTGTTTCCTTCTATCGGCCTTTTGAGTATGCCTGCTTAACCAAATGGAGCAGTCAAGGGGTTAAAAATAGTGCCGAGAAACATTAAAATGAGCATGTCCAATCCGTCCTTATTTCCTGTCTTGGAGATAAGGTGCACTGGGCGTGGATTTACTTACACAAATCCGTGACATTATTTACTGGAATGAGAATGTAAATATATTATTTGCTTCAGGAAATAGCTGCAGGAAGGCACTTGAGCGTTTCAGTATATATGCCCAAGAGAAGCGTACATAAGGCAAAGGAGAAGAGCGCCAATAATGTATCTGACAAAACCGACTGACGGAACATAAAGTATGCATTTCTTCGAGCCTGTAATTTACACAACTTCTAACAAATTACATAAGTACCTTAGATTAATCTACTGCAGTTTACAACTGAATGGTTTAAAAGGTACCCAAATGCTCAGCATTTCAAAACTGTTTAATGTCAAAACAGTGACAAATCTATGCAGATTTTCCCTGTGGAACAGCACAAGTATTTGTAAATGTTTTGCTTCTGAGTTACAGCCCAGTGCGGCTTCGTGAATATTCAAGTCGAGCACAGTTGGCTGCCTGCTCAAAGGAGCAAAGTGTGTTCCTGCCGGTGTGTCTGGCACTGCCTCCAAAGATGCTTCTGAACTAGGATGTGAGGGTTCATTGTTTATTTATTTCACCTTTGTCTAAATTTTCCACCCAAGTTCTGCATAACACAGAACTTGAAGCAAATTGGGGGAGGGGGCATCTCTTCGGGCAAAACATCTGTAGAATTACACTGGAAGTGGGGGGCGGGGGAGGAAGAGTTTCAGTAACAACAGTGATATTTCTCTAGTCTTGGGGGACTCTGTGCTTTTCCAAGTTTCCACTGAGCTTAAGAACAAAGGTCCATAGGCGCCAACTTCTGGGGGCCCTGGGGGCCCGTTGTTGTTGTTTAGTCATTTAGTCATGTCTGACTCTTCGTGACCCCATGGACCAGAGCACACCAGGCACTCCTGTCTTCCACTGCCTCCCGCAGTTTGGTCAAACTCATGCTGGTAGTTTCAAGAACACTAACTAACCATCTCGTCCTCTGTCGTCCCCTTCTCCTTGTGCCCTCCATCTTTCCCAACATCAGGGTCTTTTCCAGGGAGTCTTCTCTTCTCATGAGGTGGCCAAAGTATTGGAGCCTCAGCTTCACGATCTGCCCAGGCACCCACAAAACTTTTGCTGTGGCTACCCAGCCTCTGCCCCTGTGCTGCAACTGCACACCAAGTGCCTTTTGGCTCTTACTGACTTGAAGTAAGACCCTTAGCTGCCTGCCTTTACAGTCAAACCTCATTCTGCATCCGCCTCTGCTTGCGTCCACCTCTGTGAACGTCCGCTGCAAATCCAGAAGTACCCGAATGGGTTACTTCTGGGTTTGTTGCTCACGCATGCACAGAAGTGCTAAATCACACCGTTCGGGTAGCAGACGCAGCACTTCGACATGCGTCATTTTTGGCTTGTGGACGGGCCTCCGGAATGGATCCAGTCTGCAAAATGAAGTTTGAATGTATTTTCAACAGCTACCATTTTGAGTTGCTTCTATCTCCTCTTCCTCTTAACTAAAAAAACCCCCAAACACCTCATTTTTTTTTCTTGATCCAACTTCCTAAGGAATACACACACACACCACTTAAAACACACACTCAAATAGCATTGCTGCCTTTGAGAGCATCCAATTAAGTTAAATTGGTATTGCGAGGTACAGTATATTCTTGCAAAAAGGAAACACTTTACAACTTGGGGAGAAAATCATAATGTCAATGATCACTTTGCTTAAGTTTATATTCTAATTACAGATTTTTTTTGCAAAATACTACATTACATCTATTACATAATAGTCACAGGATGATGTCTGCAGTTGCGAAATCCAACACTTTGTGAAAGACACAGGGTGTAATTTGATGCACGCATGTTAATGTGCATGTTTTGTGTAATGCGGACATTTGTGTTCTAGAGGTTTTGGGAAGTGTGGTGAACCCTGAATGGTGATTTGGTAGTAACTTAGTATTAACAAGTTACCTTGGACAGCAACAGGGATCAGAAAATGAAGACTACCCCTCGTAAATAGGGAGTGTTGGGTAATATCTCAGTAGTTAGTGGGGAATTGACTGTGAGTGTTGCATGTACTTCAGATCCAGGATCCACGAGAAGGGAGCGTTACCCAGCAGAAAGATTAAAGTTCTGTGTAGCTTACTAAAGGCAAAATCATTCCAGGCCACAAAGTAGCAAAGCTTATGGAGGGGGGGGAGTGGGGGGGGAAGACTCGTTGTAATCCACATTCCTGATTCTCTTTCCCGTTAAATGTAAATCCCTGTGGCGATGCATCAAACATGAATTAAATCCATCCAACTCTGATGATAATTAATAATAAATTTTGGCCTGATGGAATACTTTTCTACATAGCCTCTCAAAGAGCTTAGCTGAAGCTAATGAATTAAGCTTCACCCACCATGTCACAACTCAACAGGGGCGTACTTGTGTAAAGAGGTCTTGTAGACCAAACAAGAAGCTTGTTAAGATTTTTTTTATATAAAAATGAAGAAACAGTAGTCTCTAGGACTAAGCTCTGAGGAATGGGTATAGTTTTCCTTCTTCTGAAGGTCAATGTGGAACATGTCACTTTGGAGCAGGGGTGGAGAATGTTAGGTCTCAGGGGCAAATGTGGCCCTCCAGGTCACTCTGCCCTGCCCTCAGAGAGAGAATACAGAGTCCTAACTCAAAGATAGCTCCTAACCCTTGTCTCACACAGGAAGGGGGGAACCTCTCAGTTCTCTCCTGGGAGCTTTCCTTTTTTTAGGGCTGCCATACATCTGGATTTCCCCAGACACTACCAGGATTTCAAAGGTGGAAGTGACATCTGACGGAAATTTTCGGTGAAGGTTTGTCTTGGATCCTTGGCAAGTCAACCAAAAATTTGTTGGTTTGGGGGGTATTGTGTGGTGAGTTCCCTACTCCCCCAGGTAGAAATAATTACACATGATACAATTATTGAAGGTTAATGGGCTAAAAAAGGCCACAACTTTATTGGTTACAGGTGATGAGTGGTATTGGCATAGGCTTTGGACCTAACCGACTATAACTGACTCCAGCCCATCTGCTTGAAGTCCGGGTGGACAAAAAGGGAGATCCCTGGCTGTGTCCTGCCTTTATGGGGCAGGCCACACCCTCGGACCAACCCGATTGGCCGGCTAGGGTGTGATGCAGCTGGGAATCCCCCAATCGCGCAGTGCTGGCCTCCCACACCCTGCGCACATGGAGGGGCCGTGAAACCCACAACTCCACCTCCTCCTTAAGGTGGAAGTGGCTTTTTCGTAAAATACCAAACAATTTTGGGGTCTTCCTAAAAAAGCTCAATGACTTTCGGGGTGTCCTGGTTTTTACTTTTTGAAATATGGCAACCCTGCCTGTCTCTCACCCTGGGAGACCTTCCCTTTCCTGCCTCTCAACATCACAGCCATCTTGACCCTCAACCGTGGAGGAAAGGCGGCAGCCCTGACCCCTAGGCCAACACTGACATCCTGAAATATGTCACATGGCCGCCCTTTTGCCATGCAAAGCTCTCCTTCTTCCTCCTGTTGCAGAAAACTTTGCAGAAAGGATAGAGAGGAAGAGGAAAAAATATGGACTTGAGAAAAGGAGGGAGGGGGAAAACACCACTGTCCCCTCATTTCCATGGGCAGCAAAGGTGGCATAGCAATGGAAAGGTGAAGAGAGGGTTGGCGATTATGAGGAAAGGGCAGAATGGTAGGTGATTTAAAATGGCCCCCTGGTTTGTTGCTGACCCACAGTGCAAACCTCGCTCGTTTCATGCCTCCATATATTTTATTCATTGAAGCCTTACCAGAAGGTGTGCTTTCCTTATTATTTCCTGTTTGGTCAGATACCACTAATGAGGTCGTTGACTTTTTAGTTCTGTGGTTACCCAGAGGTTGCTCTGTATTGCGGCAAAGTAAATGATTAGGGATGACTCTTTCACATGCAGCTTCTAAGGATAAAGCGCTTAGAAGTGTATTTGGTGTGCAAAGCTCTGGGTTTGGTTTTTTTTTGTTTTTGTGTGTGTGTGTTTTTGCTGCTATAGCAATATGTTACTGCTGCACCAAAGCATAATCTTTTATTTATATTTCTTGCACTGTTGAGGTGCTAGAAAGCTTGAAAGTATGAAGGGGGGAATTAGGGGCTAAGTGAAAGTTGTAAAATATTTTAGCTCAGGGGAGAAGGGGCTTCCCATTAAATGTGCGGTGCCAGCATCTTTCTTAAATCTTTTCTGTCTTTTTTCTGTTTATCTTTTACATAAATGTTCTTACTTGAAGTACTTGCAAGCCCTCCAAGTGCCCCTATTTTCCAGAAACAGCCCCAGATGTACAGAAGGCATCCTGGTTTCTGATTCGACCCTGGAATGGCCCGCTTTTCCTTAGGGCTTCCCATTTTCATCAGAGACATGTTGGAGAGTACGGTAGGATGTCCCTATTTTCATTGAAGAAATGTTGGAGGGTAAGTACTTGCTACTCCCTTCCCTCCACCGCTGTGCATCATGACATTAGCATGATTCATCCAAGAAATTGTGGAAGAAAATGGCAGCATAACTGGCTGCCAATGAATACTCTGAGAAGCAGCAAAGACAATTTCAGGATAGGGAGGGGGTGGGAAATGTTTAAGAAAGACCCACCTTAACCGGTAATCTCCTCTGTGCTTGAATATTTTCAAACTTTCTCTTAAGCCCTAAAATATTTGACAGAGAGTGTTCTCTTGATTTTGAGACCTGAGAATGATGATGGAAAAGTGCACTGCTAATATTTATTATAGGGTTGTTCCTTTAAAAATAAAAATAAAAATCTGCTTGTAATTATTAGGTACTTATGTTACACACCCCACTCAAATAGTGTGTCACAAGGGTCTATGGGAGAGGGAGTTTTGTTGTTGGGTTAGCTCTAGGTGACTCATCCACACTAAACTTTTGCCCCACGCTTTCCACGCACATGTTCACACTTTCAAACTCTGTGTCTGAGCACTCTTTTTTTCTTTCTTGCCCCTGGAGTTTCCCTGCAAAAGCCTGGTCTTTTCTCCCCACAGATTGCCATCAGCAGCAAAGAGCAGTTTTTGCACAGAAAGTTCCAAAGGGGGAAAAAAGGGGAGAGATGCTGAGACACAGAGCTTTAAAGTGCAGACCATGTCCAGAAAGAGCAGAAGAAAGGTAAATGTGGATAACCCCTTATTAGGTCATCAATTTCAGACACAAACGTCATTCTTCCAGACAGATTGGTGTCCTGGCTCACATAAAACTACCATGTAGGCTGTGCCAAGGCTGTTCAAATGGTTTTGACTCTAAGCACTGCTTCTGCACTACTTAGGATGCCTCTGGCAACAGCCAAATAGTATGAAATGCATTACTTATACATTCACTTCATTATAGTCTGCCTTTCAGCTGAAGGAGTCCCCAAGGTGGCTGACAATATAAAAGCATTATTTTAAGAAAACAAAACAAAACTGTGCATTACAAACAGTAAAATGCATTAGTCAGCATAATGTATAGATGCCATCACATTGCATCAGGTTTGCTGTGCATTTTGGAACATTGGATTGGCAGCCTGAGAGCATGTGCAGGGTTTCTTTCACCCAAGGAGAAAGAAGTGGGCTTTATTTAAGGGCCAAGTGTCCGTGTGCATGTGCATGTGCAGAATGTCTTTGTTTTGTGAAGGAAATGCTTCCTGCCTTCTAGGTTGGCAGCCACAGAAGCTGCAGTGCCAGAAAGATGGGTGTGGGATACTATATAATGGCATGCAATATCATGAGGGAAACAACAGGCTCGTGTTCTACTCTGGGCAAGCTGGTACACCTGCATAGGGCTAAATCTGTGGAGCTTTGCCAATGCGTCTTGTAAAATGGTTGGTCCCAGCCAATTCAATTGTCCATATTAAGAATAACAATGTTCCACTCTTCTGTTTATTTATTGGTTGGATGAAATCATTTGTTCTGAGTTTCACTCCTTCACAAATCTGTGTCGATAAGGAGAACTCCTAAAAGTAATTCCGGAATTGGACATTCTGTTTGTTTGCAATCTTTTTCTTCCCTCTACTTTATAAATGCATTTGAGTGTGGTAGTAGTAGTAATGCAGTCTTGATCTGATCATCCATTTGATTACTTCAAAATTCTTTTTCTTCAGTGCCTTGCTGATGTGCACATGTGCTCCTATATGCTGGTAAAACACCACAGAAATAAAAGATTGCAAAAACAACAACAGCGTATTTTTCTTGCTTTCCCAATTTTTGTCAAGTCTAGCAACTGCCTCAAAGGATTCTTCTGGTAGAAAAGTATAATTCTGTCTCAGTGGCGACCCTACAATTTTGAAGATGAAACTCATATGATCATAGGGAGCAACCCTATGCATAAAAAGCTGGCAGAAAGCAAACCAGTGTATATTAAGAAGGCGTACATTTACACCAGATCCAATTCCCATTCAGCAATGGAGCTGCTTTTCCACCCAAGCCTGGCAGAGTGAAAACAAGGCTTTAAACAGTGTTCTCTGCTGTGTTGCCAGGTCATGTGTTTGTGGCAAACGGTCTTAGGATCCAGCCCAAGCCCCCCACCTCAGTTTGTTTAGGAACACTCCTTTGAGGGGACTTAAACCAACCTCCGTTCAAGCAGCTGAACCCTGGCTGATCATGTTATGCCGGCATCAGTGGTGTAGCATGGGTTGCCAGTGCTTGGGGCTGTGTGGAGGAGGTGGGAAACAGACAGCTTAGGCCTGTGCATTCAATGCCTATTGGTGTCTGTCTCACCCAGGAGATCACAGCCATAGAGATCAGAAGAGTCATTCCCTTGTCTAGAGAGGTCACTTCCTGGTTCACATGGAGAAGCCATTTTCAAAAGAGCCTACAGACAGAAGCACACAGCTGTATTTCCTTTTAAAAAATATTTTTATTGGTTTTTAACATACAAAATTATAAAACATACCACACAATTTATCACAAACACATTCTTATTGGACTTCCATCAGCACCTCTGATAATCCTCCGTCTTAATCACCTCTTATGCATTTCGTAACTTATTATTGCCTTTACATCTCTTAACATATTGCATCTCCTTCTCCATTTTTGCAATATTTCTAATATTATTCCTCACAGAACTTCTTGCAAACCTACAAACGTCGTCTGATCATCACAAATATTTATCAAATAATCCGTAAATTTACTCCAGTCCTCGGTAAACTTCTGGTCCCGCCGGTTTCGGATCCTTCCCGTTAGTTTATCAAGTTCCGCATAGTCCATTAATTTCATCCTCCATTCTTCCATCGTTGATAATTCTTCTTGCTTCCATTTTTGGGCCAATAGTATTCTTGCCGCTGTTACTGCATATAGAAAGACAGCTGTATTTCAGGAGCGCTGGGTGTTGAAATTTTGTGCCCCTAACAATTTTGCAACCGGGGGAACCACCCCTCTGCCCCCCATGCAACACCACTGGCTGGTGTATCTTTGGCTGTGCCAGGGTTGGGAACTTAATGCCACTGGAGATGAGAATCAGCTGATTGAGCTGGAGACCCTAAACGGCTCATCCCAGCAGACCCTGCTATAGGATTGCTCCCATCTTCTCCCTTAATCACTTTTCAGTCTTTCTACCCCGTGCGGTTTCTTTTAGTAAGATCAGTGTGCCATCCAAATTCGTTGATTGCCTCTCTGCAGTGTCCTGAACAATGTCCTTGGCAACTAGGGCAATGAGAGGAACGTTTTCAAGAACTCAGATACTCAGATCAAAACAGAGCTCCCTGAAATAGCTCAAATCCTCTGCAGGTTGATTAATATAAGTTAATTAACATAATCTCAGCCAAACATATTAAATCCGGGAAACAGAGCAAAAACAAAAAGTTCAATCTACTTTGCAGTCTAAAACGATGGCAGAATGTTTTCCTTAAAGTATGATGAATGCAGTTGGCTTTAACAGGCTTCAAGAAATGTGGTCTGAATTAATCTTCACAGGAACTTCACTGGCTCCTAGTACATTTCCGAGCACAATTCAAAGTGTTGGTGCTGACCTTTAAAGCCCTAAATGGCCTCGACCCAGTATACCTGAAGGAGCGTCTCCACCCTCGTTGCTCAGCCCAGACACTGAGGTCCAGCGCTGAGGGTCTTCTGCTGGTTCCCTCACTGCGAAAAGCGAAGTTACAGGGAACCAGGCAGAGGGCCTTGTCGGTAGTGGTGCCTTCCCTGTGGAACACCAGTTGTCAAGGAGATAAAGAACTACACAACTTTTAGAAGACTTCTGAAGGCAGCCCTGTATCAGGAAGTTTTCAATGCTTGATGTTTTATTATGCTTTTATATATGCTGTAAGCTGCCCAGAATGGCTGGGGAAACCCAGCCAGATGGGTGGGGTATAAATATTATTATTATTATTATTATCATCATCATCAATCATCCATTTTCTAGAATATGGATGATAATAATAATAATAATAATAATAATAATAATAATAATAATAATAAAGAAGGCTGGAATTCTATACTCACCTGGGAATAAGTCTCATTGAACTCTGTAGTAGTGTCCCTGTGTGGAAAAAGGTGGGATATAAATAGATCAATAAATGCAGCAGCAGCAGGAAGAGGAGGAGGAGGAGGAGGAGGAAGACTTGCTTCCACAGGCTGGGCAGTGCAGCAGAGCTGTGAACAGACTGGCCCACATGGGAAAATGTGTTCTCTTAAAACATAGCCACCCCCAGTTCCTACTACAGTAAGTAGTTGTGTAAATTCAAAGCATTCTACAGTCTTTAAAAGCCATTGGTATGTGGAGCAGCTCCCTGCTTCCAAAAACATTATGGTCTTGGTAAGTGAAAATGTGTGGCTTATGCCACTGTCCCAGGTCTCTACTGCAAGCAGATCATTCAACATTCACATGGTGCTGTAATGTTGATAGAAGGAAGAGCGATCAGCAGGATAACAACAGGAATTTGGAGGAAAGCATTTTAAACATCCCTGTATCCGTCCCAGAATTCAGGTGGCATGCATTTCTGTTAACCTTGCGTGGAGATCTGCCAGAGCCAACGTAGAAGGATGGGAATGCTTAAAACAAAGCCATCTTATAACAACGTGAAACCAAACCAAAAATTTACATTTTGTTTTAAAGGAGGGGGAGGCAAAAGAACTTCAGGGGAACAATTAGCGAAAAGCAATTTTAGCACAATTATTTCTTATGGCCATCTCCTCCATCTAAACGGCACTCCAGAATCACTTCACACATTCAAGTGGAATGCTTGCTGAGTGTTATGAGCACGGATGGCTGTCAACCAGGTGTGCTATTTAAAGTGAATTACTCAATGCCATGCAAAAACACGAGGTTTAAAGCGACATAAACTTGCAGATGCAGCATCCTCAAAATATTGCTTTAATGTGAGGAGGGTAAAAGAACAAAAAAGCAGGGTGAAATATTCAGAGCTACGTGGAACATTTCAGCCTCCAAAGAGAGGCCACAGGAAATCACATCTGTGTTTGGAAGCCCATTACAGTGGTGCCCCGCAAGACGAATGCCTCGCAAGACGGAAAACCCGCTAGACGAAAGGGTTTTCCATTTTGGAGGTGCTTCGCAAAACAAATTTCCTATGGGCTTGCTTCGCAAGACAAAAATGTCTTGCGAGTTCCTGCGGGTTTTTTTTCCTTTCCCCCCCTTTTCCCCAAGCTGCTAAGCCACTTATCAGCTGATCCGCTAAGCCGCTAAGCCGCTAAGCTGCTTAACAGCTGATCCGCTAAGCCGCTAAGCCGCTTAACAGCTGATCGCTAAGCCGCTTATCAGCTGATCCGCCAAGCCGCTTAACAGCTGATCCGCTAAGCCGCTAAGCCCTTATCAGCTGATCCGCTAAGCCGCTTAACAGCTGATCCGCTAAGCCGCTTATCAGCTGATCCGCTAAGCCGCTAATAGCGCTAATCCGCTAAGCCGCTAATGGGCGAAAAAACCGCAAGACGAAAAAACCGCAAGACGAAGAGACTCGCGGAACGGATTCTTTTTGTCTTGCGAGGCACCACTGTACTATGTATGTATGTCTGTGTCTCCAAATTTAGACAGGAGGGTTCTTTTGAGTTAAATTTACTGCAATGTTTAAATTTAAAGGGCCTCTCTTGGACATTTTCAGGATTAAACTACAAAAAACAACAATAACAACAACAAAAACCAGTGTGTGGCCAGCAAAATGTCTGTCAAAAATACCCCTTTCTTGAGAAAGGGAGGCACTGTGTCTGCCTATAGCCTCCTTTCTCATAATTGCTGGGCCACCCAAGATCAGCATAAAAGAACATGTTTTAATTGTGCTGCAGCAGTGTCTGAACTTCAGTGTTTTTTATCCAGAAGTAAGCAAGCCAAAGAAATGAGATCCATTCAAAAATACCACTAAACCTTCTCCTTGAAACTCCAGCCACTGAGTCCTCTCCTATCTGCATAGCCCTAACTCTTCACCTGTTGAGCTTGATCCTAGAATAAGTTCCTTGATCACCATAGAATGTGATGGAAGTATAGATTCTATAGATACCATCGCTTCCTGCTTAGTCTAGCCAAGGCAGAGGGGGTGGTAATGGTGGGACAGATTAGATCTCATAGTTTGTCCATTCTTCCTGTACTGGATGCAGTTACACTTCTTTAAGACTCATAGTGAATCAGTACTCAGGGATCTAAGCTTGCTGCTAGGTTGCAGCTGGTGAGCTGACAGTGTTTGCTTCTCCATGGCAAATGTGGTTTTGAACTCAGCCCAGGGGCATCACAAGGGGGGGGGTTCGCTCCGGGTGTCACGCCTAGGAGGGGTGACAAAATCCCCCTGGGTGGGAAGGAGGGAGAGGCCGCGAGGCTGAGAGAGCGAAAGAGAAGTGAGGCAGGGGGGAATGCAAGAGAGAAAGAAGGGCAACCAAGTAACAGGGAGGAAAGGAAAGAGGCCCTGTCTCAGGCTCTGGGCAGCAGCAGCATCCACCTGCTCCACCCTCAGTGCCCTCCGGCGAGAGACCCGGACCTGGCTGTGGCACTGGCGACAGCTGCTGCACCTTGGCACTATGCCCGCATTTCCACAGGCCTTCCCCGGTGGTGGCGGTTCCTTCGGGCTCGGCTCCAGGCCCGGCTGGTCCATGGACTGGTCCCTCCCCCTTCGGACCCACCTTCTCGCTTCACCTGGCAACCGAAGAGGAGGAGGTGCGTGTGTGGAGAAGGAGCAGCCGGGCAGGGAGGAGGGATTGTGATTGCCGCCACAGAAACTGCTGCCAAACCGGTGGTCCCTTCCCAGCGCTCTGAGGGAACTGCCACTAACTCCATCAGCTTCTCTCTCTCTCTCTCTCTCTCTCTCTCTCTCTCTCTCACACACACACACACACACACACACACCCCTCCCTGACGTGCCTGTCTGCACGCGTGCCTGGGATTGCAATGGGATTGATGGGCGGCCAAGTGGGATGGGACTGCAGAATGTGGTCTGAGGAGAAGCCGGAAGGGATTTGAACCAGGTGCTTGCCATAGTAGCAGTTTGGAGGGAAGGAAGCTCATGTTGGCTGTGGCTATCCGGGCAACAGGAAGGAGAAGCGCCCACGCCGGGTGTATTTTTGCAATTGGCGGGTGGCGCTGGCACCCCTGGGAGTATTGGGTGCCGCCCATGTTGCCCCCGTGGGCGGAGCAGCCCACCCCCGGGTGCGCATCATGTTTGCTGCTCCGGTTGCATGAGCGGCTTCCTCCACCATTGCCTCAGCCGTCAATGCTTTGTTAACCATGATTTGCCCACTGCAGCATTCCCCGACTTTGTGCCGTCCAGGTGTCATTGGAATACAACTCTCATCCAGTACGGCAATGGTCAGGGATGATGGCAATTGTAGCCAAAACATCTGGAATGTCCCATGTTGGAGAAGGCTAACTAACAATGATGCACTCTAGGTGAGAATGGCTTTCAGGACTGTTCAGAAGCTGCAGTTAATTCAGAAGTGTGCTGCTTCTTTTTATACAAGAATTATACAAGTTAGGGATGAGGCAGTTTTGTTGATGAGGCCCTTTTGTTGTTAGAGACTCCATTTTTTGTTTTGTTTTTTATTTATTAAAATCACATTCATTTTGTTGCCCTTCGAAATTCCTCAGAATCCAACACACACCCCTAGTCCTAAACATTATAGCATCATATGGTGAGGAAGCCTCAAACATTTCACTACCCTTAGCAGAATTGTTTTGTTGCACTCTCAATCCTTCAGGTGCTTCCTGCATGTAGGAACCTCCACATTCCCTTACATGTTTAATCCCTCTTTAGGCTTTATTCCCATCAAGGGGCAACGTGAGTAGAATGGATCTTTGGGAATCATAGTTTTAATTCCCACATGGCTGATCTCATTTTTGGCTGTTCCTTCTGAAGCAGGCAATTCTCCTGGTGCACTTCAGAGCTCTGATCTTCCAGAATTCTAAATCATGAGAAGAAGAGGAGGAGGAGGAGGACGAGGAGGAGGAGAAAGAGAAGAAGTGTTTGGATTTGATATCCCGCTTTATCACTACCCAAAGGAATCTCAAAGTGGTTAACATTCTCCTTTCCCTTCCTTCCCCACAACAAACACTCCATGAGTTGAGTGAGGCTGAGGGACTTCAAAGAAGTGCAACTAGCCCAAGGTCACCCAGCAGCTGCATGTGGAGGAGCAGAGACATGAACCCGGTTCACCAGATTATGAGTCTACCGCTCTTAACCACTACACCACACTGAGAGGAGCGACTTCAAGGCATCCAAACACAAGAGCAGCACAAAAGAACAACACAACAGGAACACAGGAAGCTGCATTATACTGAGTCAAGCAATTGGTCCACCTATCTCAATGTTGTCTATTTACCGACCAGGAGTTCCCCAGGCTTTCATTCACTGTTCACTCCTAGTCCTACCTGAAGATGTCCGGGATTGAACCTGCATGCAAAGCAAATGCTCTACCACAGAGTTAGTTGGGTTGAGGGTAAAAGAATTGGACCACATCTCCATTCTACTTGCCTTGCTCCTTCACAGTGATACTGACTTTAGATGAATTTGTTGGGCAATTTAGCTTTGGTTCTTGTCAACCTTGACCACTATGTAGACAGTTCCCCCTTCCCCACACAACAGAGCAGCTGCTGCTTAGATGCCCACGGCACAACCTGAAAGACAACCAGAATCCATGTTTTCCATGGGCCCTTTGTGAGAATGTATGGGAACGCCAGCCCCTGAGAAATGTCACTTGTGTCATCAAAATGCTCTTGGCTTCTCTCGAATTTCTTTAACTGTTCTGCTTAAGCCAGACTCCCCCAGATATGCCTCAAAGTTTCCTCTCTAGACAAAACTCAGTAGCAATTCTATTCTGAAGGTGCTCTGCTTTGCGGAGTTGACTCCCTTTTATATTGTCTAAAATAATTCGGTATGTAAGAATGCATAAAGGATTTTCCCCTCTCCTCAGCTCTAAAAAGTGCCATGCAGTTGACAAAAAAACCCCCAAGATAATATGGTTTCCCAAACACACGGCACCCTCTCCTCTGAAAATAATGAGCTGTTCTCCAGTGTTGGCATTTTACAGACCCACAGACACAAAATGTCAAGATTTCAATAATTCTGCTCCCAGGAAGTGCTTGGATGTAAATTGGTTGTCTTAACACTATTTGTCAGGTGGCAAAAATTTTAAGCAACAGTACTAAACACACATAATTTGTGGTGGCAAAATATTAACAAGAGGGAAATCTCTCATCTGGAACGTGACAGTTTTTGGTGCTCTCTTGAAGGGAGCGCCTGCTTACATTAGTTTGTGAATCTCTGTCTCCAAGCCATAGCTAGTCACTGGAAAGTTACAACAGTTTTCTCATCAGGTACATAAAGGCAGATTCTTGCCTGCAGCATGCTTAATTAAGAGAACAGCTGGATACCCAGCCTTAACATAAAAAGTGGGTGAAATGCAAGGGAATCTTAATGCATCTCAAAGTGCCATGGAGGTGAAGTGAAGCCAGCATATGGATGGAAAATGAATCTGTCACTGTGTTATTATTATTATTATTATGAAAGTACTAAAAAGGATGCTTCTGACTGCTATATCCTTGCAGCAGTCATGCCATTCAAACAGCACTTGAAATAAGGCAAGAAGCAGCAAACGGGTCGTGTAATGTTTGTGGGTCCAATAACAGGCACCACAAATAAGGAATATTTTTTATGGAGAAGTTTTATTCAGAGGAGCCTCTGAAACACTCTGCTTGCTCTTGAAATTCAGGGGCTAAGGAACTTCTCAGGTCATGTTTCTCAGGGCCTAAAACTAAGGAGTCCCTTCCAATCATAGGAGTCAACTCCTAGGGGCCGGGTGGTCCTTGCCCCCTAAAATATTAGGGGGCTGGAGCCCTCCAAAGTTGATGGGCATTGCCATTCAAATGGTGTGTGTGCACCACATCATGTGATCAATTATGTGGGCCAGGGCTTACCTGTCCCCCCCAATACAGTGGTACCTCAGGTTAAGTACTTAATTCGTTCTGGAGGTCCGTACTTAACCTGAAACTGTTCTTAACCTGAAGCACCACTTTAGCTAATGGGGCCTCCTGCTGCCGCTGCGCTGCCGGAGCACGATTTCTGTTCTCATCCTGAAGCAAAGTTCTTAACCTGAAGCACTATTTCTGGGTTAGCGGAGTCTGTAACCTGAAGCGTATGTAACCTGAAGCATATGTAACGTGAGGTACCACTGTATTTTGTTCAAGTTGGCACTCTTGCTTCCAACTCTACAATTCTATGAAATTACAGACTACCATTACACTATGTGTTAAGCAGGTGAGGAAAGGAATTCCTTTCATCATCTTCATTTGCAGCAAGAACAGAAAGCTAAATAAAACAAAAACCTTGGGGATGGGGGCCAAAGCTATATTACTGTTCATAACAAGCCATGCCCTGAGAAATGGTTGGCTACTTTTTCCTCCTCTTGAGAAATTTGGGGAAACGCTGTCATCAGGTTCTGCCCACACAAAAATGGTGGGTGATTTTGAGATGCCATTTGGTCACAGCTCTGCACAAGCCTGCCCTAAATACAAACTGAATGACCTTGCATGTGACATAGTGATGTTCTGTGCAACATGCAAAAGAAGATCTCTGTGTGATGTTCATGGAATCCCATTATGCATTGGGCTGGGGGAGCTAGCTTCATTGTTCTGCTTTTCTACACAGGATAGGGTGGCCTTGAGGGTAAACAGAAATGGAATTGTTTGTACACAAGTAGAGCCATTGATGGAGGGCACAAGGAGAAGGGGACAACAGAGGACAAGATGGTTGGATAGTGTTCTCAAAGCTACCAACATGAGTTTGACCAAACTGCGGGAGGCAGTGGAAGACAGAAGTGCCTGGCGTGCTTTGGTTCATAGGGTCACAAAGAGTCGGACACGACTAAACGACTAAACAACAACAACAAGAGCCATTGTGCGAATGTTGCACATGAGAAACTCTAATGATGATGTGCTATGGAAGGTCAATCTATTTTCTCAAACAGCACACGCACATCCAGTCTTACAGGTGAAGGTAGTCTACATAAAAACCCATATCTTTGAGAAACCTCTATTAATTCTTTATGTTCTTGGGTATAGCAGCTTTACTTAGGCCTATAATGTGGAGGTCACTCATTGGGATTAAAGCTCCAGGTCAAAGTTTGAAGGAATTTGATATGCCTAGGCTACAAATTTGAATGCAAATGAAACTATGTATTCTATTGTTTGTTAACAATGATAATAAATTTATATCCAAAAGTATTAAGAATACATTTCATTAGAATCTGAGCCCAACCCAGTCGCACAGATTTTGTTTCAGTTTTGTGCAGAGTGAACACAGCTTCTGGAAATGTTTGGTTTTGAGAAGACCATGGAACCCTCAAGCGAAACTTAAAGCAACAGCCCAATGAAGTTCTGCAGACTAGCTGAAAGAAACTGTGACTCCCAGCCAAGTCCTAGAGGGAAGTGAAAGGCTAGCTTTAAAGGCTAGCTTTGAGACATCTTGGCTTTGTGTGTGTGTGTGTGGGGGGAGAACCTTCAGAAAACTGTCTCAAATCCTTTGATCTTCTACATAGGCCTCCTATGTTTTTGATTAAACATTCTACTTCATCAACCGGGTAACTAAAATGATCAGGAAAAGTTGCTGTTGGCTGGGGAGGGGGATACATCTGGAACTGCTCCTTGGAATAGATAAGGATTTACTATTGGACATCAAAGACAGAGCATTAAAATAATTCTGGTTGATGAGGGACATACTTTTTGATGATTAGAGGAGTTATGAAATAGTTTGCAGGTGGACAATGGCTGTAGTAGCAGCTTTGTGGGCTGGAAAGAGGGAACAGACAGCATCATTGGCTGTAGCTAATTGTAGCTGATCTACAGTTATAGAAATAAAGAATTTTATTCTTCAGTCCTATGCTCAGCTGGCAGTCAGCCGCATTGAACTCAAAGTGACTTACTTTGGAAGAGGTACATATAAGATTGTGCTGTCCGTTTGGTTAAAAGAGTGACCCCAGAGCACTGGTTTCATTTCGTAAGGCCAATTTCCATCCAAATCTGCAATGGGGAGAGGAATGTGAGAGGTTCAATGGCCACTAAAAATAGTTTCACATTCATCTGCAAGTGGGTGACATCTATTTTGTTCCCATGCCTAAGTTTTAAGGTGCTAGTTTTGACCTTTAAAGCCCTTCACGGCCTAGGACCCTTGTACCTATGGGACCGCCTCTCCCGGTATGCCCCACAGAGAGCCTCAAGGTCCATAAATAGCAACACCCTAGTGGTCCCGGGCCCTAAGGAAGTTAGATTAGCTTCAACCAGAGCCAGGGCCTTTTCAACTCTGGCTCCGGCCTGGTGGAACGCTCTGCCTCATGAGACCAGGGCCCTGCAGGATCTGACTTCTTTCCGCAGGGCCTGTCAGACAGAGTTGTTCCGCCTGGCCTTTGGTTTGGAGCCAATTTGATTCCCTCCCCCTCTTTCTTTTTTCTTTTCCATTTTCCTCCTGCGATGAGGCTATATTTTAATATTTTAATGTTTCAATATTTTAATGTTGTATTTTAATTTTGTTTTTAAGTTGTATTCATTCAACTTGTTTTTATTATTGCTTGTTAGCTGCCCTGAGCCCAGCCTTGGCTGGGGAGGGTGGGGTATAAATAAAATGTATTATTATTATTATTATTATTATTATTATTATTATTAAGTTACGGTACTGAACTCGTGAAAAAATAAATGGCAAAATTCAAGTCTGTCTAAAACAATCACCATCTGATCAGGAAGTCATTGCCTAACCCCTGCTGTGTGGGGACTCTATCTACTTGATGAGGAGAGTACACTCTGATGATGTTTGGGGCACTTTTATATTTTCATTCTTCAGATCACTCTGAGTTAATTCCAGGTTTTAAAAAACCAATGCCAGGCAGAGGCTTCGTGAGTATTGGAACAAATGAAGACCTCCATCCAGGCTAAGGCTTTTATCACTTTCACCTTCTTTCCATAACCCAGTGTGTGGACAATATTCACTTAGTATTAGTATTTAGTATTCAATTTAGTATTCACATTTTTGCTTCCAGGGCTTATCCTTAACTCTCAACTGGATGTGCGAAACTCAGAGAAGCAAAACTTTTATATTCACCTATCTCTACTGATTATGAATCCTAATTTGAGTGGGTGGGATTCCCACAAACAGAAAACGTCATCCTTATGTTTGAGGAGATGTACGAATGAACTGTGCCTAACTCTGCAAAATTCCACACATCCTTGGAACATCGCAACAAATTCTAAATTATCTCCCATATCTAATTAGTGAAGAGCATATAATTTTCCCCTCAGCTTTAACTGAGCAGCATGCTTGAGTCCCTAAAAGGAGTCCTTGGCAGTCTTTATGCAAGTCACTCTGTGTCCCCCTGTCCCCGTATACATTATTTTTTCCTTAATCAGAATAGCATGAATATAACATGAAAGAGTCTTGTCTCTCATGTAAGATGTCATTGTGAAAAGTTTCAACATTTATTCTAGCAACATCAATTTTTAATGAAAGCTGGAAACCACCCCATTGTCTACTCACAGGTGTCCACAGTTTTTGACTTGGCTTAAAAGCTAGACATCATTCATGGTGGCCATTGATCGCTCCTTGTCCCTGAATCTTGCAGCATGTACAGAGAGTTGCCTTTCTGTCAGCTTTTGCGGTGAAGCAGCGAGGTGCTATGTATGCCTTCTGCAAAAGATTAGAAAGAAGGGAGAGAAACCATCCATCCTCTCTACTGAGTAATAATAATAATAATAATAATAATAATTTATTATTTATACCCCGCCCATCTGGTTGGGCTTCCCCAGCCACTCTGGGCGGCATCCAAAAAAATATTAATATACTGTAATACATCAAACATTAAAAGCTTCCCTAAACAGGGCTGCCTTCAGATGTCTTCTAAAAGTCTAGTAGTTGTTGTTCTCTTTGACATCTGGTGGGAGGGTGTTCCACAGGGAGGGCGCCACGACTGAGAAGACCCTCTGCCTGGTTCCTTGTAACCCGCAGTGAGGGAACCGCCAGAAGGCCCTCGGTGCTGGACCTCAGTGTCGGGGAAGAATGATGGGGGTGGAGACGCTTCTTCAGATATACAGGACCGAGGCCGTTTAGGGCTTTAAAGGTCAGCACCAACACTTTGAATTGTGCTCGGAAACGTACTGAGTTCTCTGTGAGCATCACATACACTTCTGTCTTTGTGCTGATTTTTTGTACTAGGAACAAACAGCAGGCCCTTAAAACACACACGCACATTCCCAGATTACAGATTTTATTTTATTTTTAAAACTTGCTTTTTATTTTTGCCTTTGGGAGCAAACCTATACACAAGAAACTGACTGATGGAAGTTAAGCTAGTGTGAAGTTGCACCATAACCAATCTCTGTTTAGCAGCAGGGCTACTACCACCTGAGGTTGCCTAAGCTTGGAAGATGGAAAACCAAACTTTAAAATAGTATAGAGTTTCACCACCCTATCTGATGTCTTAATTTATCCTGGATTGCCAGCTCACATGCTCAAGCTGAATGGTTTCAGTATCCAGCCTAACTCCTCTCTGCTAGGCTCCCAGAATGCCCCCTTTTTCAGGGCTTAAGATCTGCTTGGCTCAGCTGAGCCAGCTGGGTCCTGATAAGATAGAAACTGGGAGATATGCCAGCATATTTTTGGCTAACCTGAAGATGATGGTGTAGCTGGTGATACAGGGAATCGTAGCCTGCTGATCCCAGTGGATCTTGCTATGGGATTCCTCCCTTAATATAGCAACATTCTTCTTCCATGCGCTCATGGCAAGGCATAGAAACCCTTCTTGTATACTCTGATTAGTGATGAGGAAGAGATACAATTCACATTTAAGAGTGACTTTTCCTAATACACACTTTTCAAAACAACACACTAATGAAAGAACAACCGTCTATGAAATTTGCATTTCTCTGAATTTTGCACTCCAGCCAAGAAACGTGTACAAAAATGCATATACTTCAGTAAAGTGTGTATAAAAATGCACATATTAGTGAAAATGATATACAAAAAAGCATTATAGTAGGGGAGATTACATCAGAAAAAATGTATGTATGTATTAGGCAAAATGACATACAATAGGCATATTAAATTCACACTAAAATGTTGCTGAATCTTCATGCAAACTTTTTATTTAAAATGGGAAATTATGAAAAACTGAACTTCTAGACCAGTTCTAAACATGGGAAGCCGCTGTACTTAACACTGGTATAAACTATGCCAGATCCAAACTTGCCCACATATCCCTTGATTAGTTATTTGTTGCAAAGAACCAACCCTCTTTTAATGTATGCAATGCAGAAAAGCTTCTTTTCTTGCTCACAGAAAAGAAATTATGAGCAAGTGAACAAGCTACTTACAAGGACTGCTCAGGGGCCAAATACAACCCTCCTAATTTCTCTAACTCTCTTGACTTTGATCATGTGACCAAGAACTCAACAGAACTTGTTCCAACAAAAACAGGTGGTGTGAATCAAACTCTGTTTAAATATTTGTTTGTTTGGATGGATGGCGGCTAAAAGATTGAGGTTGAATCCTGACAAGACAGAAGTACTGTTTTGGGGGGACATGGGGTGGGTGGGTATGGAGGACTCCCTGGTCCTGAATGGGGTAACTGTGCCCCTGAAGGACCAGGATTGCAGCCTGGGAGTCATTTTGGACTCACAGCTGTCCATGGAAGTGCAGGTCAATTCTGTGTTCAGGACAGCTGTCTGCCAGCTCCATCTGGGATGCAGGCTAAGACCCTACCTGCCTGCAGACTGTCTTGCCAGAGTGGTGCATGCTCTAGTTATCTCCCACTTGGACTACTGCAATGTGCTCTGTGTGGGGCTACCTTTGAAGGTGACCTGGAAACTGCAAGTAATCCAGAATGTGGCAGTAAGACTGGTGACTGAGGGCAGCCGCCAAGACCACATAACACCGGTCTTGAAAGACCTACATTGGCTCCCAGTACATTTCCGAGCACAATTCAAAGTGTTTCTGCTGACCTTTAAAGCCCTAAACGGCCTTGGCTCAGTATACCTGAAGGCGTGTCTTCACCCCCAGCGTTCAGACTGGACACTGAGGTCCAGTGCTGAGGGCCTTCTGGCGGTTCCCTTACTGCAAGAAGTGAGGTTACAGGGAACCAGACAGAGGGCCTTCTCGATGGTGGTGCCCACCCTGTGGAATGCCCTCCCACCAGATGTCAAGGAAATAAACAACTGCCCAACTTTTAGAAGGCATCTGAAGGCAGCCCTGTTTAGGGAAGCTTTTAATGTTTGAAGCTTTATTCTGTTTAATATTTGGTTGGGAGCCACCCAGAGTGGCTTGGGAAACCCAGCCAGATTGGGGGGGGGCTATAAAATTGTTGTTGTTGTTGTTACCTTTTTCAGGCTTAGTTCCTCTAAGCCAGAAGTAGCCTCACTCCTGACCAGTATTTGGAACAAGGGAAAATTATATCTGCTGAATTTAAGCTGGTGTAATTTGCATCAGCTTCCTTTATCTAGGATTGCTGTGTGAATTTCAAAGGTTGAACTGCAGAAAGCCATGATAATTATGAGAAAGTCATGGCCCCTTTTTGTTTTTGTTACTCAACAGTGCCTACGCAAAGTTCCAACGTCCTCTGCAGTGTTGACTTGCGTGTTAAGTTGTGTGCACTTGTGAACTATCATAGTAAAATTAATAGGTGCAGTGCCATAACATTGTAGACAACAAGGAAAGTGGTTATAACAATTCAGCTGGGGAGAAATTGTCATCATAAATTCTTCCTCTGAACATAATCTGTGATTTACGATGTTGCTGTAGCATGCATCATCCCAAGTTTGGATAGCAAAATACATTTCCCTTTTGATTAACCGTTTCATTGTCTAATTAGCATACATGCATCAAAGTGTCCCTTGTGAGGATTTCTCTGTGCAATGTTAAATCTAGGTCATGCTTTCTTAGCCTGTCTTCACGGCTCACTAAGAATCAAACAAGGGTAGAATTAGCAATGGCCTAAAGTTTGTAGGGGGAAATAATTTTAACAGTTATCGAGGTTATTCTGGGCATCTCTGTTGCAAGAATTTGCAGTTGGCTTCTGACTCAGATTTCACACCTAAAGAATATTGGCACATTAGTGACTCAATGATGTGGTCCTGGTGTTAGTAGCAGCAGCAAGAGAGATATATACATAGGTGTGCCTCCTCCATCCTCTTTAAAACTCCACAGACTAGGATGCAGAGATTCTACAGTGGCAGTTGGGGTCATAGCTGTGCTTCCAGAGTAGGGGGTATTCAGATAAAGCCTCTCCTCCTTCCAGAGGGGAGGGGTTGTGACTGGGAGACGATTCCTGTGTTGTTGGTATACGGAAGGGCAAGGTGTGGCCATTGCCTACCCCTTCACTTTTGGGTATTCCGTTAAAGGAATCCGGTGGTCGCGGATCCTGTCCGATGCCCTGTGTGGCGGGGCACCATGGCACGACCCTCGGTGACATCAGGGGAGAGCTTATAGTTATATTTGCATCAACAGGCTCGCCCTACTGGTGGTTAACCCCTCATCAGACTCACCCCTCTCCGAATGGGTGGAGTCAAATTGTCTGTGGTCCAATGCCTAAGCCAATACCTTCTCACATGCTGTAATCAACAAAGTTGTGGCCTTTTCTTGCCCATTAACCTAATATACTGTGTCCACGTGTCTTCATTCCCCAAGCAGGGATCGGGTCCTCGAATCACAAACACATGTGCTGTGAGGGCACAGTGGAAAGAGGTTGGGGGTCTGCTGAGGGTAACTTGTCCAAAGCCCCCTAAACCTTGGCATCTGCATTGGTGGTTGAACATTTCAAAAGTAAACGACCTCATCTCATGAGAAAGAAGAACCAAAAAGAGATGTTAAAAAAAGAAATGGAACTTTGAGCACTTGCGATCTGGAAAGTGAGTGGTGGTAGCGGGGACGAAGAAAAAGAATGGAAACTGAAGCACTGAATAAGCAATCCGAAGGGATAGAAGCAGACAGTAAATTAGCATATGGAATGGAGCAAGGGAATTGAATTTCTTTAATTGCCTTTTGTATTTTAACTTCACTGATAAATCAGCATGACCAACGTGGATAATTATTCAAGTCCATTATACGTGGCACCAAGACTTTTTGAACAAGCGAGGAATATCAATCAGATATTCTGCAGCCATCAGTGATGGCAGGCTACATTCCGATGATATCAGCCCTCGTTCAGTGATTAATATGACACCACACATTTGCAAGGAAACGTTACGGGATTTTGAACGGGAGTCCTCAGCTATCATTAAGAGTTCAACGGGGACAAAGGAGGCATTGAAGTGAAAGGAGCAAGAGGAAACAGCAGCAACCCAGCCTGATCTGTACCATTTTGTTTCTGAAGTGAGCTTATTCTGCCTGTGTCTTTGTGCAAGGAGGGTTTGGTAGAGGTCATGTGAGCACCAGAGGAAGATGATCGGTCAGGTGGGAGTTTCTCTGAGTGATAATAGACTCCAGGTTAGTGTTAAGTTGTGGGTGAACATATCAGATGATACAGTGATTCTTCAGACAGCTCTTGTTTATTCACAGGTCAGAACAGAACTGAACTGAAGGGTTCAGCCAACCTGCTTATATAGAGCTCAGCTACAACGCAACAGTAACAACTTTCTGTAACTATCCAATCACTGAATGTCACTTTCAATTCCTTATTTGCATATGTGGACCTGAGTGAAAACTATCTACAGTATCCCCCTGCTGTCCCAGGGTGAGAATTTCAGTACATAACAGAATACTGCAGTGCGATCTGCATGGGAACTGCAGATATCCCTCTGAAATTTGTTGGGATCCATCCCATAAGACAATGTCACAGTGCCTGCAAATTCCATATAATTTCCCCCCAAAATGGAAAGTTATAAGTGCTTCCAACAATAAACAAATAGATATTTTATTTAAAAGTACCCACCACAAATACTGCTAGGCCTGTTCAGTAGTAATTTGGCAAACTTCACTCTGGAAGGGCTACTATGCCTGCAAATCTAATCCACAATAGGGCAAATCTGAACAACTTCAACACTGTGTTGTCTTTAGCCTTTTGCCTCCCATCACAGTCATGAGGGACTCAGCACTCTTGTAGTTAACCCCCTCCCCAGTCTTCCAGTCAGTCCCATTCCCAATCTTTAACCTATCAAATGTTCTGTTCTATTTCTATACTTTTACTATTGTTCCAAAGAACAAAACAAATTCTGAATAATTACTATGCAATAGCCAATCCAGACAGCTCACGGTGCCAGAGCCATGTAGATGCAACAGTAGAACTGAATGATTTGTCTTCCGACTAGTCCCTGGGCCATTTTGATCCTTTAGTACGGCAAATCTGCATTTTATGACCAGAATAAAACAAGTAAATAACAAGCTGTTTGCCTTCCTTCCTAAAGGCTATAATTTTGTTGTGCAAATTGCGAACAGACAAATGGTGAGTATGGAAAATAAACATCATTCTCTCATATTTCTCACTGGAAAGGCATGATGACACAATCAAGATGTGCCTAACGACTTCTCCCTCTCGACTCTTTTACTTGTTGAAATGCCACAATCCTTGACATTTCAGGTGCATACTGAATATTTTATTATTCTCTCCACATGGCAATGTTAGGTGCAGCTATTTATCCACAGTCTGAGCTCTGGGGGTAATAGTTAGAGCTGACTTATTGTGTCACACCTTGTTTGTTTTCCTTCTTTTTTCTTTTTCTTTTTGCTTCCTTTTTTGCCAGTGTGTCTGTCATAAATTGCTAAAGGCGGTGATGTGCTCCATGGGAATGTGGACATAAAACTTGAAGAACAGGAGCAATTGTTTCTGGTGCTTCCTCCATGAATTGAGGAAGACTAATTTTCAATTATTAATCAGCCTGTAGCTCCCTCGTTTAGCATATCTCATGGCGCTGCACGGAAGAGACACAGAACTTTAGCTATGTGTGTGTGGGTCTGTGTCTCTGTGTTCTGCTTATGAGAAAAGAGAGGCAATGGGAAAGCTGAAATAATGTAACACATCCTAAGACCTTGGCTGCATTCATGTTTTCTCCTGATATTTCAACATTGATTTTGACATTACACCAAGTAACATCTTGGTGTAATGTCACTAGCATTTGCCATAGCAACGCTATTTAGGAATTTTGGAGTCACTTATTATTGTTGTTTTGGCCATCAGGGTCATAACAACAACAGGAATACACATCAACTCACAATTTTGAGGAACAGGAGCAACCAAAATATGCCTTTACATTAAAATATACAGTAATAATAATATACAACATACAAAAGGTTAAAAAAGCATAAAGCTATATTACACACACACACACGGTTGAGAGAACTAATGCAGTTAAAAGTACCCATTAAATATTTGCAATTTACCATATTAACCTCAATAATATTTCTCTTCAGCTTCGGGCTGCTATTTAGGCATTCATTACTCCTGCAGTTACATACATGGGGGTAGGATCAGGGGTGCAAAAATTAATCCGTTTTAGTTTATAATTTTTCTAATCTTAATTTCAGTTTATCACATTTCTGTACCACTTGAATTCTTAAACACACACACACCACCCATACATTTAAAATACATACAGTCTGACCAAAAATCAAGTGATAATCTGCAGAGGAAATGGATCACCTCTGCAATATTCCATCCAAACCCGACTTCCCTCAATTCACTTTTGAATCTCAGTTTTAATGACTAATTCCCTCCCCTCCCCCCGCATAAAATGCACTAACTGACATTGCTGCACTGTGAAGAATGTCCTCTGGGAATATGAAGATTTGATTTATACCGATGCAATTTATATCAGTGTAAATATGCATAGCAATGGGCCACATTTCCATCTACTCATCTTTGTTTTGCTTTATTTTATTTCTTACCAGTACAGTGTAGATAATATGCTGGCATTCAAAATATACATATGGTATATGCTCTTTCTACTCTATGCATCAGAGTTGTTTGTGCTTCAACTGCATTTACATTTGCTGTTGTTAGCAAAAGGTGTGCTCTCTCTCTCTCTCTCTCTCTCTCTCTCTCTCTCTCGTGTGTGTGTGTGTGTGTGTGTGTGTGTAGTCACAGTGAGTGGTATAATAAAGCCAACTTCAGTTCTTGAAAGATAAGAGAATCTCCTACTTTTAAATCCTTCTTATAAGCTAAGTTGAGAAGGCTATGGGAGAAGGAGGGTAGGGAGCCTTGAACTGCAGATCCCCACAGGCAAAGTAAATATATAGACTGAGCAAAGCCACAGGGAAAGCAATTTCAATCAGACTGTTTTAATGAGATAAGCCAGATGGATATGATCAGGAACTGGGCTTTTTTGTTTTGTTTTTTTAATTCAGGTAATAAAACAGAAAATTAGGAAATATTAGAACCCCCCCCCCTTTGAGCCATGAAGACAGTTCTGAAATCTTTATTTTTAACTGGTCCCAATGTGGTGTCTCTACTCGCAACTTTGACATACAGACAGTTAAGCACTGGAAAACTTTTTTTCCTGGAGTGAAGATAATTGGAAATCTTCACCTGCTACATTTGTGTGTATCAGGCTGCTGGTAAAGCCACAGGAGGTGAGCTGGTAAAAAGGATTTGGGATGACCATGCTCCTTTCCGAGAGGATCAATTGTACCTCAGAGGTGACAGCAAGTACAACCTCACAGTAGTGCCCTGCCCACCAAGTTAACAGCCTGTACTTCAAAGGTGGATTGAACCAAGGAACCATTCTTCTCCCTAGTCTGTCCCATGAAGATGATGTATTTGGCTAGAACATGGGTAGGCAAACTAAGGCCCGGGGACCGGAACCAGCCCAATCGCCTTTTTTTAAAAAAAATATTTTTATTAAACAATTCCAACATAACAAATTATCAGTCCAAATAATCAATTACATTATTCCCCCCCCCCCCCAGGACTTCCCTCAGCTCCCCTCTCCGGTTTCTTTGCACATATTGTTCTCTGCATATTATAAATTTGCACATATCCTTGCCTTGTCTATCATATACAGTGGTGCCTTGGGTTAAGTACTTAATTTGTTCCGGAGGTCTGTTCTTAACCTGAAGCACCACTTTAGCTAATGGGGCCTCCTGCTGCTGCCGTGCCGCCGGAGCACAATTTCTGTTCTCATCCTGAAGCAAAGTTCTTAACCTGCGGTAATATTTCTGGGTTAGGGGAGTCTGTAACCTGAAGCGTATGTAACCCGAGGTACCACTGTATTCAAGTAATAAATTTGTGGATGTTTATTCAAAACCTGCCAAGGAGTCCAAGTCATTTTGTTGTATTTTTAAGTAATTTGTAAAAAGTTCCCATTCTTCCTTGAAGTCACAGTTGTCCTTGTCACAGAGTTTATATGTCAGCTGGGCCAATTCCAATCGTTCATCAGTTTATCTTGCCACTGTTCTTTTGTTGGGATTTCCTCGTTCTTCCATCCTTGTGCTAACAAGACTCTTGCCTCTGTTGTAGCATACATAACAGCCCAATCACCTTCTAAATCCAGCCCACGGACAGTCCGAGAATCAGCATGCTTTTACATGAGTAGAATGTGTGCTTTTATTTAAAATGCATCTCTGGGTTATTTGTGGGGCATAGGAATTCCTTCATTTTTTCTTCTTCTTCAAAATATACTTCATCCCCCACAAGATCTAAGGGTCAGTGGACCGGCCCCCTGCTGAAAGTTTGCTGACCCTTGAGCTAGAAGCTCCAGGAGAAGGGCCATATCTCAGAGCATTAGCTTTGAATTCCAAATTCCCCAACACCTCCAGATAGAGGTGGGAAGAGCTCCCTGCCTAAAACTCCAGAGAGGCATTGCCAATCAGGAAAGACAATACTGAACTAGAGGGACCAATGGTATGACTTGCTATAATTTCCTATGCTCCTGTGAGGAGGAGCCATGCAGTGATTCTGTTCAGCTGCAATGTAGACTTCCTGTTCTTTGGTTTCTATGGAGTTTCTTGTACACATACCCAGTGCTATTTCTCTAGAAAAAGAGGTGCTGGAACTCACCATGAACACCTTCATCATCCTCTTAGAATGGCAATGGCACCCACCTGAGAGATGCCGGAGCGAGTTCTGGCTAAAAAAAGAGCTCTGCACATAGCAAGGCAGAAGCCATCAGAAATAAAGCGTGATCAAGGGATGGCAGTCTCAATCCAACTGATGATATGTCAGGGACTAGGCAGAGGAGAAGGAAAGGTGGAGACTGCTTCCCCATCCTGACCCTTCCAGGGAGGAGGAAGAGGAAGACAGTATAGATTTACAACAGGGGTTTGAGGGAGGTCACAGCTCAGAGGCAGATGAGGGGGAAAGCTGGGAAATAATGGGAGAGGAGGAGAAGGAAGCACCGGGGGACAACAGCTGATGGACACAGTGTCTTTAGAAAGCATTGTAGATGCACACCCACCCCCAAACCCAGTGAGCCTTGAAAGTAGGAGAGCTCAAAGACAGAGGGCACGTAGCAGCACCCGTAGGACAGACAATGAGATTAATGAATGAGGAAGTGAGAGAGACGGGGGGTGGAGATTCATTCAGGACAACACCATTATCCAAGAGGCTGGGTTCTATAGCTTCTCTATAGAAGCTTAAACCCAATTTTACGTGGGGTTCGCTCTACGTGGGGCTGCCCTTGAGACTGACCCAGAAACTCCAGCGGGTGCAGAATGCCGCGGCGAGACTCCTTATGGGGTCTTCGCTGCGAGACCACATTCATCCGGTACTATATCAGCTGCACTGGCTCCCGGTGGAGTACAGGATCAGGTTTAAGGTGCTGGTTTTAACCTTTAAAGCCCTATACGGCCTAGGACCCTCGTACCTACGGGACCGCCTCTCCTGGTATGCCCCACAAAGAAACCTACGGTCTGCAAATAAAAACATCCTGAAGGTCCCAGGCCTCAGAGAGGTTAGGCTGGCCTCAACTAGAGCCAGGGCCTTCTCGGCTGCGGCTCCAATCTGGTGGAATGCTCTGTCACAAGAGACTAGGGCCCTGCAGGACCTGACATCTTTCCGCAGGGCCTGCAAGACAGAGTTGTTCCACCAGGCCTTTGGTCAGGGCGCAGCCTGACTCCCTCCTCTGGCAACCTGCACAGAGTTTTGCTTAATGGTTGCCATCAACTTGATTTTAATTAATTTTTATAATGAAATATTTTTAGAATGTTGGTGTATTTGATTGTTTGATTATTTGATTGTTGTTAGCCGCCCTGAGCCCGGCTTTGGCTGGGGAGGGCGGGATATAAATAAATTTTATTATTATTATTATTATTATTATTATTATTATTATTATTATTATTTTACTCAGCTTAAACCCAATTAAATTAATGAACTTAACTAAGTTAGGGCTGGGACGCAGGTGGCGCTGTGGTCTCAACCACAGAGCATAGGACTTGCCGATCAGAAGGTTGGTGGTTCGAATCCCCGCAACGGGGTGAGCTCCTGTTGCTCAGTCCCTGCTCCTGCCAACCTAGCAGTTCGAAAGCACGTCAAAGTGCAAGTAGATAAATAGGTACTGCTCTGACGGGAAGGTAAACGGTGTTTCCGTGCGCTGCTCTGGTTCGCCAGAAGTGGCTTAGTCATGCGGGCCACATGACCCGGAAGCTGTACGGCAGCTCCCTTGGCCAATAAAGCGAGATGAGCACCGCAACCCCAGAGTCGTCCACAACTGGACCTAATGGTCAGTGGTCCCTTTAACTTTACCTTATGTAAATGCTGAATAAAAAGCAAACTGTAAAAAAAAATAAAAAATAAAAAATATTTGTATTTGTATGTTCCTGGGCAGCCGACTGGGAGTTGCTGGCAGCAGCCTGACATGGTACAAAATAGAGGTCAACAACTGGAAACCTCTGAACCCCATGAAGTTGCCATGTGCTCCTCCTCTGCTGCTAAGTAAGTGGTGAAAGGGATGTATGTGTGCAGGGGTGATGACAGTAATCTGGGGACTTGGGAGGGCTTTGGTAAAGAAAAGTTGAAACCTTGGCTCTCTGTGACTCACTTTTTAAAATGGCACTTGAGCGAAACTCGTTGCTGTCAAGTGACAGAGCTTTTTAACAGAGAAGTATTTGAAGTGTTTTCTGAATGAGTCATACTCTGAGTAGACCCATTGAAATAAATGGGCTTCAGTTAATGATGACAAACTTTATCACATTTATTTCAGTAGATCTACTCTGAAAATGACTTAGTCAGATACCACCCATTCATTGATTAATTTGGTTTGATTTCTTCCCTTCCCTTTGCCATAAAATTCAAAGGTGGATGTTAGAACATCATTGCAAGCAAATCACAATGGTGCCCTGAATGAAACTGAGTATGAGCCATTTTTTCATGGCCAAAAAGATGACCAAGCATCTCCATGGCCAAAAAGATGACCAAGCGTCTTGGAGTATCCCAGCTCCAAGTCCATGCTCGTACAACCATGCTGGCTTGCTATAGATCTCTTGTCACACACACTGCTGCTAAATGCATAGGCAAACCAGCAGTCATGTGACGAGGGAGCCTGGGAAGGCTCTTTCTACAGATGGCAAGGTTTTCAGTTGCTCCCATCCACGTGAAATACACTGTTCCTCCTTAGTAGTAATCAGCATACTGGCTGTAAAACTGGAATATAGCACTGAGAGTTCCAGCTACATAGGCAACAAGGACCCCATTTGTTACATTTTGTGTACAACTCCTAAAATGTATCACGACTTTATCTTCCAGTTCTCCATCCCAGGAACCCTTGGGATTAACAATATAAATTAAAAATGAAACCTGGCCATGTCCCCTCTGGCCTAACTTCAAATAATAAAGAGAGAGATTTGCATAAGAGACCTTGATGAAGTTAGGTATTATAGCATGAACTATATTAAAGTTAGCTCCAAATTGCCTTCTGTACAGTGTGTGTGTGTGTTTAAAAAAAAATTCAATAAAACTTTCCACAGGAAATAGTATTTCATCTATTGCACCTGGAGGATAATTATAAAATACCTGACATTAGGGGTTTAGCTGAAGATCACACTGCATTCTTATAATGGTGATAATAATTATTTTTGGCCAAAAAGAGTAATAGAGTTACTTTGATCACACACTATATTCATTCAACATTCTTTTTCTTATGAGTTCTTTCCTGCCAGCTTATGTAAACTGTAGAGCAAAAATTAATAGACCACTTCAAATTTGTGTGCTGTATTTGGGCATGTATGTGCTTCAGTTAGCATCTTAATGTGAATTTGTGGCCTTTTGAGAAGAGGATTGCTAATTCAGCATATTGATATACTGTTACTCAGTTCTTTACTCTACATTTACTAGGTTATAGTGGTACCCTGAACATGCCTGCTCAGCAGTTAGCATCAATGTGTTCAATGGAACTCAAACCCAGGTCACCTCCAGATTGTCAGCATTTTACAGAGGGATTCAAGCACATACTGGAACTTTGAGTTTGTGCAATTGAAATGGAATAAAGCTCTCTGATGACATAGAGCATCAAACCCACTTGGCAGCAGCAATAGGCTTTTTGAGGGTAGGAAAATGACAGGAAATGCATTCAAAAGTGTTGAATGAAGAAATGATTAATAGGAAGTGATGTGAAAAACACACGAGCCAATCAGGATGAATGCTTGTTGTTGTATAACTTCCTTACAAACAAATGAGAATGAATGCTCAATAAAGACCAAATATAATCTTAGCCTCTGTGTAGGCTTTGGGCAAGTACATCAGGATGAATGCTTAGGATGTATAGGACTGTAGCCTATTTGCTACATTCCCATAATGTAGGATCATATGATATGTCTTGTCTTCTTGTTGTACATTGTAAAATTTATAAATCGACTACTGAAGCACACTCTTACAACAATTCATTGCATTTTTGTGTTTGCATTTTCCTATCAACTTTCCTTTTGCTAATTTGTAAAGGGTTTTAACAGTCTGCCTTTTAGCCCTGCACTTACTGTAACAACTCCTTCCAGAAAATAATCAAAAACCCAACAGGTGTGTATGGGTGTCTGCAGATAAATCCCAACAGGTAAGCATCCTCTTGCCTGAGAAAACCCATCCCTCCCTCCCCCCCCCCCGGTTCAACAATGTGTAGGGAGACTCCACATGTACTAAGCTTTCAATACATCAGACAGTCACCCCTGCAAACTAATAGAGATCATAGAGGAGATCAAAGAACTGGGGAGTTGGAAGGGACCCTGAGGATCATCTAGTCCAAGTGCCTGCAATGCAGGAATATGCAGCTGTCCCATACAGGGATTGAACAGGCAACCTGAGCATTATCAGCAACATGCTCTAACCAACTGAGCTATAGAGCTATAGAGGGTGACAGGAATGATGGAAGAGGACAGAGTTTACTCATCTATGAATATGCATGTGTAAGGAGGGCTAGATATAAATTATTATTATTATTATTATTATTATTATTATTATTATTATTATTATTCTCCACATATCTACAAGGTGGCTTGTGCTGCCTCATACATATGGTACCTCAGGCACAGAATGCTTTTTAGTAGCATCAGTTCATGCATTCAATGGCCACTCATGTGTATGCTAATTAACCATAAAGAAATCAAATGACATGCATTACCTTGTGAGCCAACCCAAGTCCAGGAAGGTGGGATAGATTGACCTAAGCTCATCTCTTGTGACAAATGTACTTATGGCATACTACATCAATAAAAAAGATAATACTCATGAGTATATTAACATTTTATTACGTACAGCCTTGCATGAATGAAATATTAATTGCTACATCTCTCCGTCTCCACCCCCCTCCCCACCGACACACACATTTTGAAATTATAAGCATTTCAGTTGACAGACATCAGCGAAAGCTGAGCAAAATTGTGTTAGCAGTCAGCATCCCTACGTTAATTACCTATGGCCAATATAAATTCAATAGCTGCACGATTTGAAGAGGAAAAAAAGCACTAACACAATGCAATTTCACCAGGCCATTTATTAGATTCTCTCAATGGGACTTTAAAAAGAGAGGACGAGAAGGAAGGAGTAAGTTAGGCACCTAATTGAATTAGCCACTGTCCAAGTAATTCCAAGGCACTTCTTGTTAGTGACACATGGCCATAGCTGGGCGGAGAGCATTGTGAGGCAGTAGTGGTTTGTCTGAGTTTTGTTTTTGTTTTTTAAGTCCGAAACAGGTTTCTGACTTTTCCCCAGCCACACATTTTTGTGATCAATCACCAGACTACTTTGAGGAGGGAGGGGTCAGAATTCATTAGGATGGACACAACTAAATAAAGCTGATGGGGCAATGCTCCTATAATAGCCTCTGGACTTTGGTTTGGACTCAGTCTGATCCTTATGTTTCCCTTATGTTCCCCTCCCCTTATGATTTTGATCTATGGGTTACTTTTAAAATAAGGCTGCATTTTAAATTGCATTTTAACCTGTATTTTAAATTGGTTTTTTCCCCCTATTCTGTTTTTACTGTGATATTACTGGTGTTAGCCGCCCTGAGCCCAGCTCTGGCCAGGGAGGGTGGGGTATAAATAAAAATTATTATTATTATTATTATTATTAATAATAATAATAATAATAATAATAATTTCTGTATCTAGCAGAATTTATTGTGTGTGCACGCGCACACACACACACACACACACACGTGTTGAGACCTATGGATGGGGAAACCGAGAAAAGTATAAATCTTTGTAGTGGAGAAGCATAAAAAGACATCACTGAGACATGGGGGTGCAGGCCTGGGAGGTACAGACACGGAGAAGGAAGTGTGTATTATGAAGTTCATAGAAACAAAACAGCAGAAGTCTGCTCTAACTTACAGAAAAGTTGTGAGGATTAAATGGGGCTGGCAGGGGGTACAATGTATTCTCCCTTCAGCACCTTGGAGAGAGGGATCTGCATGCTTGACAAAAGAGAAGTGATGTGGGATGTAGAGAGAAAACAGGGATCCATAGACAATGGGTTAAAAAGAAAACACAGAGCTTAAATGGTATTCTGATGTTAATATAGCACCGTGGTTTTCTTGATTTGGTAAATATTTTTTTTAAAAAAAGTATCTCTCAAAGTGCTTTGTCTTGTGTGCCCCTGTCTTAGCACAAAACCCAAGGATTCATTGGCTGCGACTAGTGGTAAAGGAATTTATATCTAGCCAGCTGTGCCACACTCTCCAGGAATAAAATGGTATTTTTAGCTGCAGTGATGCAGCTAAAGCTTAATGCCTGAATGCTGCAGCAACACTTAAGAGTCACAGCCTGCCACAGAGCATGGATGGATGGATGCTTCAGCATGGCAGCATATTATTATATCCTTTAGAATTGCAGCTCATATCCTTGTTTGTATTCAGAATTCTGTCTTCCTCAGAGTTTCTGTAGCCTGGCCTCAGATTTAGATTTCCCAAGATGCTCAGTGGAGAAGGGAAAAGGAAAACAAGAAGAAAGATGTGGAGAGGAGAAAGGCAGGAGTTTGGAGAAGGATAAATAATGGCCAATGGGAACCCAATAAAACATTTGTGGATTAGGGAGAAGAAGGTATCAGCCATGGGGAGGAGATGTTTCCTCTCCCTTTCCACCTCTCACTCACATAAAAATGATAAATAAAGGTAAATGATCCTTGGATGGTTAAGTCCAGTCAAAGGCATCTATGGGGTGCAGCGCTCATCTTACTTCAGGCCATGGGAACTGGTGTTTGTCCACCAGTTCTAGGTCATGTGGCCAGCAGGACTAAACCGTTTCTGACACAGCAGAACACTATGACGGAAGCCAGAGTGCATGGAGATACCATTTATCTTCCCACCACAGTGGTACCTGTACTGGTATGCTTTTGAAATGCTAGGTTGGCCGAAGCTGGAACAGAGCAACGGGAGCTCACCCCGTCGTGCAGATTTGAACTGCTGACCTTCCAATCAGCAAGCCCAAGAGGCTCAGTGGTTTAGACCACTGTGCCACCCGTATCCCCTTCCACCTCCCACTCATCTATCCTGTGGTGGGCAAATGGAGGAAAAGGCAAAAGATAATTGACATCAGAAGACAAGCATATAAGTACAGCTGCCTTCAGCCTGAGGTCTATCCTTTTTCCTTGGTTTATTTTGAATTGAAATGGGGCCTAATCCCTCTCATAGCTCAAGGTTCCTTTGGAGAGGAGCATAATTTGGAATTAGGGGATGTACTTTCACAGAATATATACCTGTGAGGAAATACTAGAGGCTAAGATTTCTGCATCTCTATCCAAAAATAGCTCATTTTCTCCACTGTCTATAGGGATGGACAAATTCATCTTTATTTTTGAATTTCTCATTTTCCAATCTTAAATTTGTTTCTCCACAATTCTGCATCAATTTGCATTATTATTATTATTATTATTGGGGGGGGGGTCATGAAAAAAAATCAGCATTTCAGCATTCATTTCACCTAATAGACACATTTTTGTATGCAGTTTTGACTAATGCATACATTTTCCAAGCAATTTCCCCTAATATAACACTTTTTCATATGCTATATTTATGGACATATTGATTTTTATGCAAACCTTGCCCTAACATACAAAGTTTTGTAAACATTGCTTGTTTGGAGAACTGTGTCACAAAATATGGGTAGGTGCAAATTTCAAAGGATAGCTTATTGGTTTGAGAAGTGTGAATTAGGTAGTTTCTCATTGAAATGCAAGCAAAATCAAATTTGCCCCCATTTCTAATTGCATAGCATCCTTCTGGCCACCTTTTAAGAATCTTTTAGATATAACGGATTGAATTCCAACCCTGCCTGTCAGGAATAAAGAGGAACTGTTTCCAGATCACACCTTTTATTCAATTTTATTCAGTTGGAAAAGTGTTAATAGCCCTTCAGGTTGTTCTTACCTAAGTATTATATGCATCAGACTTTCAATGGTCACATCAGATGGATATATTCTCTTTGCTCTTTTGAAACCATTCCCTGATTCTATAAATGTAAAAATGAGTCCCATCTCTGTTAACACCCTCCCTTCATTATTCAGGGATAAAAATGGGGCTCATTCATTCATCAGCTGAAAACCGTGGCTGTTCCTTGCAACCCTTGCAAGGAAGTTTGGAATCTCTCTATATGGATTTAAGGTAAAGGTAAAGGGACCCCTGATCATTAGGTCCAGTCATGACCGACTCTGGGGTTGTGGCGCTCATCTCGCTTTATTGGCCGAGGGAGCTGGCGTACAGCTTCCGGGTCATGTGGCCAGCATGACTAAGCCGCTTCTGGCAAACCAGAGCAGCGCACGGAAATGCCGTTTACCTTCCCACTGGAGCAGTACCTATTTATCTACTTGCACTTTGACATGCTTTTGAACTGCTAGGTTGGCAGGAGCAGGGACCGAGCAACAGGAGCTCACCCCGCCGGGGGGATTCGAACCGCCGACCTTCTGATCGGCAAGTCCTAGGCTCTGTGGTTTAACCCACAGCGCCACTTGCGTCCCATATGGATGTAGCATTGACTATTTAAAGCAGGATTTCCCAAACTTTGGTCTCCGTCTGTTTTTGGACTACAACTCCCATCATCCTTAGCTAGGAGGACCAGTACTCAGGGATGATGGGAACTGTAGTCCAAAAACAGTTGGCAACCCAAGTTTGGGAAACCCTGATTTAAAGCAAGGTGTGAGGAACATTTTTCAATCCAAGGGCCCCATTATCTTCTGGGCAACCTTCTTTTTGAAAGCCTGGAGCCATGTGGGTAGGGCAAGTAACACAGATCCATCCCACCAAATCACCATCATATGTGCCAATTTATTAGTAAGATGTTCATGTGATTGGCTCCACCTGTTCCTTAGCACCCAGACATTACTATAGTAATGGGGAGAAGAAGTCACAGGGAAGCATCTTCTGTGCATCTCAGGCACAGTGCTTAGTCGCAGGGCTGTGCTGTTGGGAAGATACAGTGTAATGAGAAAACCCTGCTTTACAATAACCACAATAACATGCTGTGTTTTGCTTGAAATTCAGATGATTGCCAAATTCTTAATATGGAAACACAGAGATATTGGAGTGATATGGAAAATAAAAGCAGGCTGGTGTGGGGAGAAACCCAGCTCCAAAATGCTTGCAGAGATCTTTTAAATCATAAGGCTATAACTATTTGCACCAAGAGAGGTTAATGGGCAGAATGATAGCTAAACATTGCACCACCTGGTTTATTAGCATTTAGAAAGAAACTGTACAGTTGAGAAATGGAGAGCATATTATGGCCCCTAAGAAAGATTGCTTAAGCCTCATCTTTTGCAAATATGAATCTGGAGAACTTTAATAAAAAACACAACTTTCCAGCTGTTTCCAGATTTGCAAAACCAGTGCAATGAATTTTATAATCCTTCCACCAGATGGGGGAAATGCTCACATTTCCAAAAGTGTTAATGGAATTTAGATAGAGTGACGTTTTGAACCATACGTTAGGAGAAACAAAGTGTATACAGATTTTTAACAGCTCTGCAAGAGACAACATCTGTCACAGTGAATTCAAAGTGCAAAGAGAGATCCCCCTCCCCTATATCCCCAGTGCAAGTATGAAAAATGCACAAATCAGTTTTTACAATTATGGGCACAATCCAGCCATTATTAAGCTCTTTAAAATGCTGTCGATTTCCATGAGAGTCTTTTACGTACCCACTTAACTCTGCTCAGTTTCATGGAACCCTGTACAAATTCAGTGTGTGTGTGTGTGTGTGTGTGTGTGTGTGTGTGTGTGTAAACCAGATGATGATGATGGACCAGAGGGGACGTGGCTTTGGCATGTGTCTTCATTCCCCCTGTGTGAGTATTCATATGCATGTAATCTAAGTGCACCAATAGACTTATGTCCATGGGTTGTTGTTTTGTTTTTGTTTTTTGCACCAGTTGCTAGATACAGTGGTACCTTGGGTTACATACACTTCAGGTTACATACGCTTCAGGTTACAGACTCTGCTAAGCCAGAAATAGTACCTCGGGTTAAGAACTTTGCTTCAGGATGAGAACAGAAATCATGTTCCAGAGGCACAGCAGCAGCAGGAGGCCCCATTAGCTAAAGTGGTGCTTCAGGTTAAGAACAGTTTCAGGTTAAGAACGGACCTCCGGAACCAATTAAGTATTTAACCCGAGGTACCACTGTATTGAGATTCTAGTAAAAATAACACAGTAGACCCTATAGAACTGAAATATGACTGCTACTACCTCTGTTTTAAGGTATTCAGCTTTGTATATGATGTTGATTGATGCTTAATTATTTGCTAGTTTTGGAAATAAATTGCAGAGTATTTTTTACAAGGGGGCCTTGCAACAATGATTTGCTCCTGTTCAGAGTTACATCTAACCATCTTCCGAGATACTTCTTCCATCCTATTCTACTCTCCCATCACTTTGCAGGCTTTCCTAATCTTTGCCAATAGCTAGCCAACTTCCATGGCTACTGAACATGTTCAACTCTCATTGGCTGCTTAGCCCCCCCTCCTGATTTTATTTTTGCCCCACTTGTCACTTTTTCCCAGAATGATGAGGAACCATTAATGAGTACCCTTTAGGTTTGGTCAATTAACTAGCAACAAATCCACCTAATAGTTACCTTATCGTGGGGACCTTTGTCAAAAGCCTTGCTGAAATAAAGATACACTATGTACACAGCATTTCCCTGATCCACCAAGCTTGTAACTCCATAAAAAAAGGAATGAGTTTTGTCTGGCATGACTTGTTTTTGAGAGACCCATGCTGGGTCTTGGTAATCATAGCATCCTTTTTCTAAGCGCTCACAGACTGACATCAGTGGTTTCTGGTTCACTTAGCACTACATAATCTCTCTCTCTCTCTCTCTCTCTCTCTCTCTCTCTCTCTCTCTCTCTCTCTCTCTCTCTCACACACACACACACACACACACACACACACACACCATGAACATAATATATATGATTCTGGAATGCAGAGAAAGGCCTCCTATGAAGATCTGGGGAAACAAACAGGGAAATATGCTCTTTTAGGTATCTGAATGACAAGCTATTAATTCCTCTCTCCCATGATGACAACAGTGCCAAGAAGAGAATAATACTGATGTTGATGCTACTGATTAATCCTTGAACTGGAATGTGTCCTGGAATACATGTCCTTGAACTCTGCTAATGCTTCTTGCTTTCCTGGCTTCCCCTGGCTTCTCCTACTGTACAAAGGTAAAATGTTGTGTTTGTTCCTTTGCACACTTTTGCCTCTGGCCCTGGTATTTGCCCTCTGGAAGGTTGCCCAGCAGGGAGTGTGGCCTTCAAGTGGAAAATGATTCTCCTCCCCTGTTAGGAATCCAGCAGATGGGTTTTTTTTAGCTGAAGGCACTAAATTAGTCAAGGAAGCCTCTCCCCACCTTTCTGTAATCCTCCCCCTCCCAGCACATGCTTGATACAAAATATGAGGAAAACAAGGTGTCTAGATTCAGCAACGGAAACAAACTTTGCCAGTAAACTACAGCCTGAAATATATCCAGTGTTTGAGCAGTGATTGTATTAGGGTCTGGCCATTAAACAGAATCAGGGAAAGGTCATTAAAATAAGTGGATTTTTTTTGTCAAGCCTTCCTGTCTAGTGAGGAAGATCTAAGAGTAACTTCCTTCTCCGACACTTCAATGAAGGTTAATGGGATTTTAAAAAGAAAACAATGTGTGACAACTTCTGAGATGCTCCTCGAAGATCAGAACAATTGCAAACTACACCAGCAAGGTGACAGTTGTCTTCTGGCAGGATATAAGGGTCTAACTAGGCAGTCGAAGGGAGACGGGGCTGCCAGCTCTCCATAACTCTCCTCTGCCTATTCCTCATTAACAGCTAGTTGAGCACAAGGGGTGATGAGCTATCATGATGCTGTGTTGCCACAGCTATAACTCATGTCTTTGGCTGCTGATGTTGGGAAAGGGCACAGATGGGGATAGCTGGAGCATTGCATTTCCAATCTGTGTCAGGTTTGCATGTGTTCTGTTCCATTTCCACACAATCCATGGTACATATATTTAAATCTAAACTAACATTTGCATTCACACTTCATAAGCACTTTATCCTGAAATATGCATGTTGGTACTTTGTGGGGCTGAGAACTATACCACAAAAAGAAGTGGGAAAAGCAGAAGATAACTGTGTTCCAAAATGTGCATTAGTACATGAAGTGCAAAACAGGTTGGCTTGTTTAAAAACGCAGACTGAATGAAATCCTTAAGCATCAAGACATGCCACACAATGAGATCATGTCACATATTGTGTTTAACTAGACCTTATGTGGAAGAGGAGGAAAGAGACATAGAGCAGTGGTAGCTCTGTGTCTTTCTTAACAACACTAACAGTGCAGTCCAAACTCAAGATCTGCTGGGGTAAGTAGATTTGGTGTGGCTGGATTCTAAGCTACTCTAGGAGTATGCAGGTGTTACTCCCTCAACCCAGCTAAACCAAGACTATGCTGGCACAGCTAGGGTTCAGCCAGGGTAGGTCTTCCAAGGGCGTGTTCCAGGAGCATGGCAAAGGTGGGATGTAGCAAGGAGAGACTTGCATTTACTCTCTCCCCCCAGTCAATCATGTGACCTTACACCAGCAAAAATTCAATTAAGCACCCAGCCCCCACTCCTTAGCTTATCTGTGCAGTGGTCTAAGGAGGGGTTGTGTTAATCCTCTCTCTGTCCAGCCAATAATCAAGCTGATGACCAGGGAGGAGTGACTTGCATCAGTATCAGGGCACTGGATTATGCCCACCCTAGTAGTATATCTACTTTATTTATGGTGGGATCTTGTGTGGGGGTGGAAAAAAAACATATTGGAGGGCCAGATTAGGCTTTTCAGATGGGGGTTAACCACTCCTACTATAGGCTCTGGTTTTGGGTATCAGTGTGGTGCTTGACCTTGAACTGCAGAGTTATACCCTGAAGGTGTGCAGCAACTTTCATTTTGATATTTTGGTCTTCACTGAAATTCTATGTTGTATCCTTCCTGGCTGGCTTGAAAATAAAAGATAGAGGGTTGTGGGTTGGCGCAGGCAGCATTCTAATTCTGAAATGAAGAATTATGCCTTGAACATGAGTAATGCAGGCATGAAATTAACCACTCATCTGGGGCAATTAGAAATGATCCCCAGTGGAACAGGAGCTGATTGCGATCTGGGCTTGATATCTCAGTTTGTTAGCTACTTATTGTTTACACAAGCCATAGTTTGACTTCTTTGGGTGCAACAGGAAACTGCAGGTTGTTCCAAACCACAATTTGAATTTTTCTTTCCTTATGTGTGATGGAGGAGGAGAAAAGAGAAGAGAGGAATGCACAAGCCCGAGGCTCACACCAGTTGCTCACAGGTAGTTTGTAACTTCTGAATGCAGCCAGATTCTCTGATTTGCACCACATCATTGGCATGGATTATTCTTTAAAAGGAAAAAAAATGAACTCCAGTGCACATATTCAGTACACCAGTGGTTCATTCAGTTCCTATCAGAAGCTTCTGCTTGTTTTACAAATAAACAGTCCACTGCTGCATTTCTATAGTTGCATTTAATTGAGGCTCATTAATCGCCACAGTGACACACAGACGGCCTTACCATTATCTTCTGTTTATCTTCTGCCCCGGGGCTGCATAATTGAGAATTGGTGAGAAGTGAAATGTGATGGTTAGAGAATCATTAGCTGTTTCCATTTAAAGAGGAAAAGACAGGTATTTCTATTTTAAGAAGAAACTGAAGGGAAATAGATTCCCCCCCCCCCAGGAATTCTCTCTCCTAAGATTACTGATTCATTTATAAAAGTGTTTCTGAACAGCCGACTCACTCAGAAACATAGTGTAGTGGTCTTCAATAAAACATCATATAATTATAAAATCATACAATGCAGAACAAATGACTCACACTGAATCAAATTAATCCTAATTTGCCTAATACTAGGCAAAACAGAAACTTTTTAACAGGCAGAAAAATATGAGAATTGTGGGTGCTTATCTGATATCAATGGGAACAGTGTTCTAAAATACTAGTAGCACTACTCTAAATGTCTTAGTTTGCATAGAAGCTCAATGAATATGTGAGAACTATATGGCTGTCAGCAGAGCTTCACTAAAATGATCACAGTGATCAGGCTGGTGTATAAAGGAGAAGGCAGTCCTTCAGGTAACCTGGCCTTTTGCCATTTAGGTCTCTATACACTACCAGCAATACCTTGAATTTAGCTTGGCAATGTACTGGTAGCCAGCAGAATTTTCAGCACCAACTGATGTGGAACAGCTCCATTCAGCATTCTTCATGAGCTGCAATCTCCAAACTAACCTCAATGGTATCCTCACTCAGAGTGCATTCCAATCTAGAGGTTACCAAGGGATGTACCACTGTCTTCAAGCAGTATACTAACTGCTCAGGATAGTTAGTATACCAGGTGAAGCTGCAATAAAATGTTATTAGCCTCTGAGGACACCTACGCCTCCACTGACAGGGATGAATTGAAGAGCAATCCCAAACTATGAACCTGTTCCTTCAGGGAGAATGGGAGCATGAACAGGCAACCTGACTTTTTTTTTTTGAACCTGGGTACCACTGACCAGCAGGGCTTCTGTCTTACCACGATGCAGTTTCAGTTTATTGATCCACATCCAGTTCATCACCGACACCAGACATTGGTGCAACATTTGCATAGCCTCGCCTCACTAAGATGAAACAGAGCAGAGTGTCATCAACCTACTAATGACACCTTGCTCCAAATCTAATGAATATCCAAATATTTGATCAAACAGATGTTTAAAAGCACTGGGGACAAGATGGTATACTGTAGCTCATTTCTGGGTGCCAACAGCCAGTCACTCTAAGCTACCATCCATGAATGGTCTTGAAGGTTGGAATGGGACCACTGGAGCACAGTGTCAATAGTTCCCATCCCACAAATCCAGTTAACAAGGTTACCATGGCTGATAGAATTAAAAGTTGACCAGGGAATGAGTAACAGCAGCAGAAGGCAATCCCCTCTCCCACTCGCAATCAAGGCCATCCATCAGGGTTACCTAGAGTGATTTGATGACTTATTCTGTAAATGCTTTTAAATGTATTTTTGTACACTTACATTTTATTTTCAATGTGAATGTTATTTTAATTTTTGCACCCTGTGTAATGAGCACAGAAAAGCAGGGTGTTGTTTTTTTTTTAAAAAAAAAGTTCCATTTTTTTTATTAACCAAAATCTCACCCAGAGGTAAAATAGGGACATTGATTTAACACCGACAGGTAGCAGAAAACAGAGGATGTCCTTGGTTATTTGAAAAAGGAGGGACAGATGGAGAGTATGAAGAACCCCAACTAAAATATAAATCCATTGAATCACAATTCCCTTAAAAGTTTTGTTTAGAATTATTGCCACGCTGCTGTGTGCTATGGTGTATGAGAAATAAATGCTAGTAGTTTTGAAAAATAGGATTTATAGAAACATACCCTTATGAATGCAAGAGAAGAAAGCTAGGGCATTGCATGCACTTTGCTTGCTATAAGAAATTCTCCTTTCATGGTGATGATACACTGATAGTCTCATCCTTTCTACGCTGTTCCCATCTGTAACACCAGCTTGCTCACTTTCCCTCAGGACTGTGAGGTGTTTTAGTAATAAAGCTTTCAAGACCCCCAAAGCAACAAGAAGTCTACTGAAATGAAGAGACAAAAATATGTTGAAGTTATCCCCGTTAGATGTAAAACATATTTCTAGTTTTCATTTCCTCTTCTATTCGGAATCACAGGATGAGCCATTAGGAGCCCATGGGCATTGTAGAGGGGGAAATGTATTGCGTCTGCCAGGCAGTGATTATGTTTTTAAAACATTAGCCTGCACAATTTGATTGTAGTCTTTAGAAGGGCACAACAATAAGTTGCCCACAACCAAGCCTAAACCAAGAAAGCTGAAATGGAAACAAGGGCAGGGATTGCCAATGTTCACCAATTCATCCCACATCCAGAATGGAAATCTGTCCAGAAAATACTATTGGTACTGGTGGTGGAAGTTGTCTTTGTTTTTGGGTGCACAAGCAATACATCATTGGTTATGTTTTCTCCACCCCTATTTGCATTGTATTTCCTTTTCATTGAAATAAACAGCCTTTGCATTGAAATGAGCAGCATAATGAGCACTCACACTATATTGTGGGTGCCTTTTGCGGGATTACATGCGGTGCTACAGTTCCCAGGGAACTTGCTAGTAGAAGGGGGCTGGCCTGCATCTCTGTGTATTATTCAGAGGTTCACTCCCAGCCTCAGCTTTAAGTTTCGTTTCCTGGGAAGTGGGGCCAGACTCATTATAAATAGGGGGAGGGGCCAGTATTAGCCAGGAAGTTGGCTCTGGAGATTCACCCTCCCTACCCTCACTTTGTTTAATGTTTCTTGTTTGCAAGTTAACTTTTTCTTCCTGCTTAGCGGGCGTTGCTACGGTCTTTGATTGGTTGCTGTTGAAGAACCAGTAAGAAATTTTCCTGCATTGGCAGGTTTTGTCTTCCCCTTAGCACAACTTGGGCGGTTATGGACTTGTGTGGAATCCTTTAGTCTTTTCTCCCCTATAATGGGGGGCGGGTGAAGTGGTGACTCACCCCCCTGTGGTGGCGATTCCAGGGTCCCCTCTTAAAGGGGTTACAGTACATAAATGGGTGTCACTGGCCATGCACTGAAAGGTCGTCAGTGAACTACCCTGCATGTGGGGATATGGGCTCGGCTGCCTGCTACACTTACATCTCGCAGGGCACCCCCATATCCCATTTACCCTGATGAGCCCCAGTTCCCCCAGCTGGGGGGCTGGGAGGGATACACGCCCAAGGCCTAAACCAAGGTCTTCCTACATTTGGAAGTATAATAAAGTTGTGGCCTAATTTTAATTCCATAATGTTGTCAAGAGTCTTTATTTCCTTCCCCACATTCCCTGGGGGCTGTGGCTGTCGCGCCTGTTCACGCAATGTTAATTACTAATTATGTAAAATTCCTCCACAGTGGACAGCAAGACAAATATTGTTTTTGTCAGAAGTTGGCCTTCAGTGGAACAGAAGCACCTCTGTACGCAACCAACACAGGTTGGAAGGAAAATTGTTTCCTTCCTACAGCCCAAGACCAGGGCTGGGAGTTTCTTCAAGTTTCTGCTGGTCCTTGGTGTGGCTGCCCCACAATGCCTATCCTCTCCATTTGATCTGAATGAGAAGCAGCCCTGCATCCACTCACTGATAGTCTTCTCCTTCCAACCTGCAAAAATGTTTAATACTTCTATTCTCCTCCCATAAAGGCCTTACCTATTCTTGGGTTGGTAAGGCATCAAAGACACTGGTGAGAACACATTTTAGAGTAGCTGAGAATTGTCAAAATTTGGTGCTAAGTGGCTTTAGAAAACCCAGCTGCTTCCATTACATCCCTTGTAAAAGGACAACACACATAGTATAATGTTGTTTCCTCTTACATGATGGGTGTTGTTGCTTTTTTTAGAGATGGGAACAATGGCAAAAGAGTTGAAAATGACATTTCAACAACAATAACCTAGACAGCAGGGTTGTTGTTTTTTAATTAAAGGAGAAAATAAGTCAGATTGGAACATCTGGCCACCTTTTGATTTCATTTCCAAATAGAGGGGTTAATTTCAGGAAACAAATGTTTTGAAAGGCTATCTAGATACTTGATGAAGCTACTCCTTAGCAAAGGTTACCAATTCAGTGTGTTCTTGCTAGAATAGCCTGTTTCTTTAAGCAAAAAATGCCCCAAAGCTTTGCTTCACCAAGCAGATGTAGCTATTGGGTGAGCTTGGGAGGGCAGTAATCTTCTGTGCTAGTGTTTTTTGGTTTTCTCATTACAAAAATTGGCTTTCACTTTCTGGCGAGAGAACAAGAAAGAGAGGCCTGATCACTGTCACCCTACCCTCAGGGGCTGTAGAACAGGAGGAGCAACAGCCGCAGAACTGCCAAGAGCAACAGCAGATAGTTTAAGCAACAGCTGTCTGGCTCTGTAGCTTCTGCTTGGACATCAATTTGAGCTCTGCAGTTTAGGCAGCTTCTGATGTTTGTCCCCAACTACTCACACTGGGCCCAGTTAGAATCAGATGCTATTTCTATGCAGTAGTAAGGACAGTAGTCTCTCTTAGTTGCCTCAGCTGGTTTGATAGCGGTCTGAGGCAGAATGACCAGTGACCATCATGGCTGTCAACTTTTCCCTTTTCTTGTGAGGAATCCTATTCGGAATAAGGGAATTTCCCTTAAAAAAAAAGGAAAACGTTGACAGCTATGCCAGTGACTAGCCTTGGGGCCTTTGAGGGGTCTGTGGCCAGGGCCCACTGTGAAAACTAGAAATGTGTGGTTTAAACTGCATACTTTCTGCATTACAAAGGCAATGTGTTGAACTTCAGGAGGGGGTGGAGTTTGTTTTCTTTTCCCATGGATATCACTTAAATTCTGTAAAGCATGAACTGGACCTGAATCTGTCCCAAGATCAGAGTGTTTGTACACACATACAGTACATATAAACCCCTGCAAGTACATTCATGTAATCACATTTTGAATTCAGAATAATTTTGCATACACACACAGTGCCAAATCCCATTGAAAGTAGATTCATCTGCACAGGGGTGAAACACCCCTGATGCATTTGCAGCTTTGATTTTTATGTTTGTACACCTCTCCAGTTGGACATCAGTCTAGTGAGTGGTGGGACGGCAGCTTTTCATTGTTATTTCTTGCTCCCTCAATGCATGTGCTATATTTTCCATCTAAACTGTTCTTCTCACCATATGTTCATAGTCTATCATTTCCTATTTCAAGGAGGCAAGGAGGAAATTCTTCATTCTGGAGGCCCTTTTAAATGCACTCATTGTTAATAGGAAGTCCTTGACTCAGTTAATACCCTCCATCCTTGACACATCATTTTAGGGCATTTTATGTTATTTTATTTTTTAAAAAGACAAGCTCATGGAACTCCTAGGTGGGGAGCTATGACAAATGCATCCTTGTTACTGCATATTAGTTTTGCAGTTGTCTAGAATGTGAAGCGAGTCTGAGCTCACAAAGCTTTGGCCTTCCTGAATACCCTGCTGTCTTTTACTCTCGCAATGTTCACCCCAGACTAAAGTTCTTTTGGCCTATATTTTATGGAGAATTTGGAGGGCCATGGACGAGTGAAATGTCCGCAAGATTCTGGAGCAAGTTGTTTGGTAGAATTGCAGGACAACTAACACAGTTTCTTTGGTGACTTGTTTCACATATTACTAAGGTTCTCTAATGTATGTTCTTACCACTGATTGGGAGTTGGTACTTTTCTGTGACAGCATGTCTAAACTGCTGCAATATTTAGATCAGCAATAGTGTAATGGGGAACCTCTGGCCCCAAGAGTAAATGTGGCCCTCCAGGTCATTCTTTCTGGCCCTTTGGACCCTCCCTCTCTCCCAGACCACGTCCCCACTCCAGCAATATTTGAATGTTTCTATATCAGGCACAAAGCCAGCCTTCTGAATTGTTAGCCAGTAATCTGCCTGATAACAAAGGAATATTTATAGTAGTTTCATTGGGTATGAGAGAGGGGATGCATGTGAACCCCTCCCCAGTGGTGGAGCTTCATGCTCTGGCACTGGGTGGTGGAGAGCAGGCGGGGCGGGTAGCATGTCCTGGGGGCGGGGCATGCCGCCTGTGGGGGGGGATGTCCAGCACGGGCGGGGGGCAGCCATGATGGCACCCTACTGGGATCACACTGCCAGGGGCAGGGCCCTCCCCCCGCACTCCTCTTCTTCCGCCAGTGCCCCTCTCTTCAACCTATCTGTTAGTCCTACAAAATGTTAGGGGTTTTTTTTGGTTTCATGGGAGATTCTTTGGGTGTTTTCTTTGGACAGGATCCTCCAAGTGTTCCTCCATGTTTCTTCTGAGGTTAAATGTTTACCAACAGTGCAGCAATATTTGTATGTATCTACCCAAAAGTTAGTTTCATGGAATTCAATTCAATTTAACTGCAAATCTGTATTGAATTGAAGCCTCAGCAGCAATTCTAGGCATAAGTAGAAGTCAAGGACCTAGGTCTCACAGTTCAGGAATCTGTGTCTATGAAGGCACACCACTGTTTCTTTTCATATAAGAAAGTCGCCTGACTTGAATGTTACAAATATACCTCAAAATATCTGGCCACGTGTGCCAATTTCTAAATCCAAAACCTTTCACGACAAAGCTCTTCCATCTCATCTGAGTAGCCGCATTGCTTTAGTACAGAGGTTCTTGTCTTGCTACTCTGTATGAATGGACTACTTTGACTTTTCAACACATGCAACAAGCTGAGCATTAACATCTGCAAAGCTGAGATTACAGTCATGCATCATACAGATGCTTTGAGATAAATTACTGCAGAAGAAAAGGAAGGGGGATCCCTTGTGACAAGCTCAAAGAAGGAACTTACAAGTCTGCAGGCAATGCACAACCTTGACACACTTATGCTGCTTCTTGAAAGTAATTAATGATGATGTCTTTTGCTCACTTCCACTGCCCAACTTTTGACATATATTACCCATTGCCTTTGTGTCATAAGTTGCAAGCAGGCCAAGATCAGGAACATGAGAAGTTACCTTATAACAAGTCAGACTATTGGTCCACCTGTCTGAGTGCTGAATAGAGTGACTGGCAGAAGCTCTCCAAGGTTTCAAATAGGGATCTTTCTCAGCCTTAAATGAAAGTTGACAGTGAAAACCTTTGTGCATGAATGTGTTCTAGGAGAGCTATGGTCCTTAAAATTGCTAGCATCTTGTGGCTAGGAGACAAATCCAGTACTCCTCCCTCCCAACCACCCCCACATCATCAGCCCTGTCATGCACAGCAGCCGGGGTAGAAAGGAACACAGAATTTGGCCCCAGATCAGGTCTGATGCTGTCATGTGATGACAGTGGGGTTGTCTCAGTATCCAATAGATCGCAGGCTGGACAGCAGAGCTTTCCACAGGCTGAAAGGGTGATCTCCATGATGATGGAACGACACTGGCACCATTTTGCAGGTGGTGACCAGTGGAAAGATGACAGGACTGCAGGGTCTCAGACCTCTGCCTGATACTTTCTTTTAAAAAAACAAAACCTAGAGGGGCCAAGGCTTGAATTTTGGACATTGTGTATGCAAAGCATGTGGCCTTCCACTGTTAAAGAGTCTTCAGAGCAGTGGCATAGCGTGGATTGCCAGTGCCCAGGGCCACATGGCGGGGATGTGTGGAAGGGTAGAAAACTTACAGAGTTGTGTGTACATTCAGCTGCCTAGCGGTGTCCATGTCACCCAAGAGAACATAGCCACAGGGATAAGAAAAGAAGAATCATTCCATTATCTTGAGAGTCACTTCCTGTTTCACATGGAGAAGCTGTTTTCAACGGAGTCCAGCTACAGAAGCGTGCAGCTGTATTGTGGCAGCACTGGGAGTTGAAATTTTACGCCCACCACCCTAACAATTTTGCACCTGGGGCGGTCACCCCTCTGGCTCCCCCATGCTATGCCACTGCTTTGGAGACATGCCAGTCAGGAATAACTTTCCTGCCTAAACAAAACAAGACAGAGCAGCAACAGGAAGCACCTGACTCCACCCAGATGCAGTTAATTCAAGTGCCACCTAGTGGCTCTATAGTATTATAGCACTATTTCCCCCCACTCTACTCTCTCTCCAAAAATATAGTTGGGGTATTGTTGTTGTTTTTGGATGTCCTAGCTTTTGTCTATCTGGTGCTCTGTGGCATATGCAGAAATAAGCAGTGACTGCCTGTTGAAATGATGTATAAATATTTATTTATATTTCAGTTTTATGATCAAATCCAATCCTTTCCTCAACTAAATGGTGTGGTAAAGGTAATATTTTGGTGATATGCATTTGAATGTTTCTGTGTCCTTAGCCACATCCAACAGTTTTTCAGGGGCATTGGTATTTATGTTGGTCTCCTGCCATCCCTGGGATTCACTTGGCTTCTAATGATTTCTTTAATTACTTTGCTGACATGGTTTAATGATCTTTGTCTAGTAATGCCTTCCCACTTTGAAATTATCGGTCTTTTGTGACTGAGTTTGGTTCTTCAGCATTCTGCTCCCTGCATTTTATTAGCACGTAACTCTTTTTGACTTCAAAGCTGTGTAATTAAATGATTGCTGCATTACATTAAACTGCCGTGAGGTAAAGGCAATGGATCTCTTAGCACATTGCAAAATGAGTGACAGAACTGGCATCTATTTGTTTGCTTTTCCTAGAGAGGAAAGTTATTTGTTTCATAAATGCAAAAATAAAATAAAATGTGTGTATCTCATCCCCACATTGCTTTCATGCCTTACTATATTTTAATCACCCAATATATGAAGTTTGGAGAGGATGACAGAATTAGTTGATAGTTGGAGTATCTTTGCAAAAAGATGTTTATTGTAAGGAAAATATCCTAAGGCCCAACTCGTCTATGCTGAGGAATACTTTTCCACAGTAAGATATCACATGGGACAATTCTAAGGTAGTGCACCAATTTCGTATGATGACCTGTTGCGCAAGGCACAGCAGCCTCCAAGGCTTGCCTCCATCTAGCACTTGAGATTATTGCCGGACTGAAAATATTTGAGCAAAATTCCCAACGAAACACTTTGAGGTCAAGATCTGAAGGAGAGGACAGGGAGGAGCCAGGCACTGCAACAGCTTCACAGCAGCTGCGTGGTCCCTCTGCATTGAGCTCCTCTACCACTTTGACTCTGAGGTCACACAGAACTTTACACATAGCTGAATGTTGTTGTTGCTGCTGTTGTTTAGTCGTTTATTCGTGTCTGACTCTTCGTGACCCCATGGACCAGAGCACGTCAGGCACTTCTGCCTTCCACTGCCTCCCGCAGTTTGGTCAAACTCATGCTGGTAGCTTCGATAACACTATCCAACCACCTCGTCCTCTGTCGTCCCCTTCTCCTTGTGCCCTCCATCTTTCCCAACATCAGGGTCTTTTCCAGGGAGTCTTCTCTTCTCATGAGGTGGCCAAAGTATTGGAGCCTCAGCTTCACGATCTGTCCTTCCAGAGAGCACTCAGGGCTGATTTCCTTCAGAATGAATAGGTTTGATCTTCTTGCAGTCCATGGGACTCTCAAGAGTCTCCTCCAGCACCATAATTCAAAAGCATCAATTCTTCGGCGATCAGCCTTCTTTATGGTCCAGCTTTCACTTCCATACATCATAGCTGAATAGAAAGATAGAAAACCACAAGAGGGGGGAATTCTCCTCCCCGCTGGAGTTTGTGTCTTCTTGGAAGATGTCTTGAAGAGGAGGGCTAGGAGGACAGGAGGATTCCCAGAGCCAGTCTTGGCAACGTCTTCACAGAGGAAGCAGTGTTGAGTGATCTCTGTTGTATACCAATTTCCTAAATAAAATGGCTAACTTTACTTTGAGTCTTCCTTCTGACCTGTTGATGAACCTGTTCCCCTGACACTTTGTTCTGGTTTGTTTGGCTCATCGAATTGATGAGCTATGCAGAGTTGGCTAAATTGACATACAAACTGCGGGACAAGGACAACAGTGACTTTAAGGAAGAACAGGAGCTTCTTACAAATTATCTAAAAAGACAACAAACTGGACTCCTTGGCAGGTTTTGAATAAACATACACAAATGTATTGGTTGATAACATGATACATAGGCAAGGCAAGAATATATATAATTTTATAACATGTTCTTTTCTGGACCTTTCCCAACTATACAATATCCATTTTGAGTTGAAGGGGCCATAACTGTACACAGTATTCCAAATGCAGTTACAGTATAAATTTGCATAATCTCATGATACTGGCAGTTTTATTTTCAATTCCTTTCCTAATGATCCCTAGCATGGAATTTGCATTTTTTTTAAGCTTCTGCATACTGGGCCATCATATTCATCACTATTCATATTCATTGACCTACCTACTATGACCCCAAGGTCTCATTCCTGGCCAGTCACCACCAGTTCAGAAACCATGAACATATAGCTGAAATTGAGATCCCCCCCCCCCAATACGTGAACCTCATGCCTGTTACAAGCCATCCAGTCTCCACAAATTGCTGTCAGAGTTTTGCAACCAAGTGATGGTTTATCTACAGACTTCAGTTCTGATACAAGATCTTGATCCTGTAGTTGTACACAATAGATCTTTTCTCTCATCACACTTACCTAACTGGTTAACTATTGACATGGTGCAAATGAACTCCTATCAGTATAGAAACAGTGTTTAATTAAGTTAAACTGCATTTGGTCTTGGCGAGAGCAAAGCCTATGAGTTTTATACACAACAATGCCAAGAAATTCTTGGATATAAAAGCAAAATTCTGCCATGGGGGGTGGGGGGTGGGAAGGATGGCGAAACTCAATTTAGCATAGTGTGATGACATAAAATTCATAGTTTGGCTGCCAGATTTCTAATTAAATTGTCCTTTATTGCCCCTGTTTTGGGATTTATTTCTCTTCTTTAACACATTGGCTTGTCTATTATGGGAAATTTAAGACAGAAATGTTCCTATCCTTCAACCGCCCTTCCGTGGAAGCCTTCCTCTAGCTAACTTGGAAACAAAATTCACACCCAAGGAGAACCATGCCAGCCACATGTAGACTTCTTCCTTCTCTTCCTTAATGAACTTTCAAAGACTAGTGTAATAGCGAAAAGTGTAAATAACATGAAAAGGGATAGTGAGTAATATCCTCAGAAGCTGCCAAGTACAATGCACAATTGTTATAAGAATTTTAAGGTCATATATTTCATAACTGTATATATAAAGCACATGTCTGACACCCTATAGAAAAAGTCATGAACAAATTGACCTCAAATATTTCTCTGCAAGGTCAAAATGGGAAACCTCCCCATTGTCTCTTTCCTCACAAATCCTGTCCTTACAAATACTGTCTTAAGGGCACATTCAAGATATGAACAGGGTGTGAGTTTGCGACCTAGATTCAGGAATTAAGTAGTTATAATAACATGGTAAGGTAAAGGTAACCGACTCTGGGATTGCGGCGCTCATCTCGCTTTATTGGCCGAGGGAGCCGGCATACAGCTTCCGGGTCATGTGGCCAGCATGACTAAGCTGCTTCTGGCGAACCAGAGCAGTGCATGAAAACGCCGTTTACCTTCCCGCCGGAGCGGTACCTATTTATCTACTTGCACTTTGAGGTATAATAACAAAAGAGTGGCCAAAACCCAGATAATGCAATCAGGTAACTTGCCAAACAGGAGATAAACAACGCACTCAGATTTCTGTTGTAGACTGCCTTTTCTGTGATGTAGGTATGATGTATCTGGGGTGTGGTCTTGGGCTACACCCCTTCTGTGATGTATGTATGATGTTTCTGGGGGTGGTTTTGGACTCCAGGGTGGGCAATTTAAAATGTCAATATAAGGGCAGGCACAACTTTGTTCAGGGTCCTCCTGCGTATGCGGGGAGCACCCTGTTGCAACAGCTTTAATAAAGATCAGGCTTACTAGCTGCTTTGCTTCTCAGTATTCTTTGGTTGGTCTCAGTTATTTTCTCCTACCGATAGAGAACCTACAAAAGGACTCCATATGGGCTCTTGGGTACCCCATAAGGGAAAAGGAGCAGTGTTCCCCCCCCCTTATATCAAAAATAATACTCAGTCTCAAGGCTTTCTCCTTGTTGGATTTCTTTCCTGCATCAAACTTATGGCTGCAGTGCTTAGCTCTTTTATATTCTTATGAATTTATTTAGACAATTTCTAAAACACATCTTCAGCCAAAACTTCCCACACCACCAATCTAACCCTATAATGGGCATCTTCTAGATCTTACTTGGGCATCTTCTAGATCTCACACCCATTCTGCAAAACTTAGTGTCAAGTGGATAGTGCCCCACAACACATGAGTGTGCACCCCTAGCATCCTGTACAGCATGTGGAACTTTTGAGACAGATATCCAAGAGTTCCTCAGTTCATAGACACAAGAAACTGCCACTGGTCCATCCAGCTCCTTATTATTGGCAATGGCTGCTGGTGTTTTTCCAGGGTTTTTCCTCAGCCTTCCTGCAGCTGCTAGGGAATGAACCAGGGACACCCCCCCCCCCGAAGAAGAAGAAGAAGAAGAAGAAGAAGAAGAAGAAGAAGAAGAGTTTGAATTTGATATCCCGCTTTATCACTATCCAAAGAAGTCACAAAGCGGCTAACATTCCCTTCTGCCCCCACAACAAACACTCTGTGAGGCGAGTGGGGCTGAGAGACTTCAAAGAAGTGTGACTAGCCCAAGGTCACCCAGCAGCTGCATGTGGAGGAGCGGAGACACGAACCCCGTTCACCAGATTACGAGTCTACCGCTCTTAACCACTACACCACAATGGTAAAACATGTGCTCTAACACTGAACTATCCTTTCATTGTTTTAGCTACCAAAAAAGCAGGGCTGGTCTTACTCAGACCTGGATAGAACCCCGACTCCATTGCAAAGAACAGTACATTATTACAGTACATTGTATTCTGCCCTTCCTCAAAGAGGGTCAAGTCAACATACAGGGTTATTCTGCCTCACAATAATGCTATGAAGTAAGTTAGGCTGATAGATAGTGATTGGCCCAAGGCCAGCCAGAGCATCTCTCCTTTATAGGAAAGAAATGGAATGGTTTAACAGTTCTCCGAACACACCACCTTTTTAAAACACACATCCTTAGCAAGTCAGAATCTTTGAAATTAGTTTTAGCACACCTCGTTCACAAACAAATAAAACCTGGCATGTTAGCTTGAAAGCATAAATTAATCTGTTTCTGAAAAGGAGAAGCAGATTATAGGGCAGGTGAGGGATTAGGAGAGGGGGGAACTAATATCCCCCCCTAATCCCAACCCTGAATCTTAAGTTATTCACACTGATGTGTCCCTCCCAAACCCAGTAAATCAGAGCAAACGAGTTTCATGAACAATCCACCAGATGGGAAAATGTTCACATCCCACAAAATGTTGATCAGATTTATTTGAGAAGCGAGCTGTAACCATATGCATATCAGAGGAAGGAAAATGGATTTTCAGATTGTCAGTGACTGCTGTCAGGCTTGCAGCTGTATGATTTTAATGCCGGATTTCCATTCCTACAGTAGGTTTGCTCGTCTCCACTTACCTCTTTGCCAGCTAGTATGATTAATATTGATTCAGTTTTACAAGCAATTAAATTGGAAAACATAAACAACCTTTTTATTGGCTTTTTGCTAGACAGAAATAAGCATCTGGATTCCCTGCTCTCCCTGAGATGTATTAATATCACAGCAGCCAGAAGCTTCATGGTCACAAGGAGGCTCAAAATAATGTCTATATATATAATCTCAAAGCCCTTTATATCCCTGGAATTTACTCATTCATCCAAAGCTTCAGGTCATGGCAATTTATGGGCATCTCATTGCATTGACTGAAAGTATCCCATGATATAAGAATGAGGAACATACACAGGACTTTTTCCCTGGCTGGAGCTCACTGGAGCTTAGTTCCGGCAACTTTCAGGTGGGTGCCATTGCTATTCTAAGAGAACAACAGAGATGTTCATGGTGAGTGCCTCTTTTTCTAGAAAAATAGCAATGAATATGTGTGCACGCGCGCGCGCACACACACACGAGATGACAATCTTTTCTACTAACTGATTGAATAAAGGTTTAGTCATTTCCCCTCCCACTTCTGAGTTGCATTCCCTCTAAAGAGATTTTGGGTTGTAAAAAGTTGTGTGGGTGCATTTTATTAATTTCTATTATGCTTTTCTTCCTGAAAATAAAGCATCTCTCGTAAACGTCAATTTAGAATACAACAAACGTGGATTAAAATATTGTTAAAAGGAATAAAATGTCAGCAAGAGAGCAGAAGGGGAACAAAAAGGACCCACAGCAGCAGCAAAAACAATACATCATCTAGCCAGCCCTCTCAAAAGCCCCTACAGAATAAGAACATCATAGCCTGCAAAATGGGTGGTGGAAATTACCATGGATTCAGGGTAAAATATGTGATTTCTGTAACTTGGGACCAGATTAGAAAATACCACACACACTCCAAATCCATCCCAATATGTAGAGGGGAGCATTCCCTTCCAACCTGGCATACATCTCCACCTACATACATCTGAGATGGGTAGGGATGGGCAAATCTGCCAATTTTGCTAAATGCCCAATTCTCATCTTGCTTTTGGTTCCCTCTCAGTTTGTGACTCTTTTTAAGTCCTCATCAAAATCCATCCACATTTAGTAAACATTTCTACTAATATTTTTGTACACGGCTTACCTAATATGCATGGGTTGTGGGGGTTTTTTTTGGGTTTTTTGCAAAGCAATTTCCTAATAACATGCATTTTTGAATTATTGTCACTCACACATGCATATTTAAGCACGTTTAGTATATGCATTTGTGTGCACATTACTTGGCTGAAGAACTGGAGCACTGCAAAATTTGGAGAAGGGACGCGGGTGGCGCTGTGGGTAAAACCTCAGTGCCTAGGACTTGCCGATCGTCAGGTCGGCGGTTCGAATCCCCACAGCGGGGTGCGCTCCCGTTGCTCAGTCCCAGTGCCTGCCAACCTAGCAGTTCGAAAGCACCCCCGGGTGCAAGTAGAAAAATAGGGACCGCTTACTAGCGGGAAGGTAAACGGTGTTTCCGTGTGCTGCGCTGGCTCGCCAGATGCAGCTTGTCACGCTGGCCACGTGACCCGGAAGTGTCTGCGGACAGCGCTGGCCCCCGGCCTCTTAAGTGAGATGGGTGCACAACCCTAGAGTCGGACACGACTGGCCCGTACGGGCAGGGATACCTTTACCTTTACGTTTTGAAGGAGGGCTGTGTTTCAGTTTGCATGCTGTTTCAGAAATTGCAAATTAGGATGGTTTGCCTATACATGTTGGGCCAGATCAGGAGAGAAGTATTGTCCACCCAGCAGCTTGGTCTATAAAGGTTTTAGGATGAAGGACAGTGGACCTCCTACATTCATGATGTATCAGTGATCAGCTATTCATGCCAACTTTGTATGGGTTTCTGACACTTTGATGAGCCTTCTGGGTGCAGTTTAGACTCAGTTCAGTTTGGACAGGACAAGCTCTCAGATTGAAAATATCCAACACTTAGCTCAGTGGCACAGGACTATATATTATTTTTGTTTGATGTGAGGAATAGTCTGTGCCATGTTCCCTATTGGGAAAGATATATATTACGATGTGAAATCAAGAAGACTTTGGCAATGACCCATTCATTACAACCTTCAGATGAGCTTGGCACTCAGTTGGCACTCCCCCACCCCCACCCCACAAATATAAACCTGTTGCACATCCAGAACACTTTTCCAGCAATATTAGACCTGTGCTAATCATATCAGAACCTGCAAATCTTGAACATTCACAGTATCCCAACATTGTTCTTTTGTATTGTGAGGCACCACAAGTCAATAAAACAACCAACCAACGAAATTGATCCCTATCACTGTTATAGGCCCTGAAGAACTCTAGGGTTCAAGGGAAGATCTCCTAGACCCCCCCTCAAACACATGCATACAATATACTGGTTACACTGCCAGAAATAAAACAGATCACATGCTACAATTTTACACAATTGGACCTTCCAAAAGAGCAGGTCCAGTTGACTACACGGTAAACATTTGTTGCATTTGGTTACCTTGTAACCTATCAGTTGCATCTTGTTTTGCAACCTACTAGTTACATGTCCAATAATCAAACTGAACTTATGCTACACTTTCCCAAGAGAACAGATCTATTTGGTTAACGTGCCTGCTTAAATTCCCAATTTACATTTTGTCAGGAGGCCAACTGTGGAATTCTCAGCTTAAATTCCGCTAGACTCCTTTCCTTCATTAAACATCACATTCACCTTCTGCAATGAGCAGAAAGACATGGCTTAATAGTAGAACCATTTGCTTCTTATGAAAGAAAAAGGAGCTTGACAATGAAACATATATAGGTTGGCTGTTAATGGCTTTCATACACTTTGCCTTATTAAGCGATCACCGTCTGAAGGCCTCTGCCTAACCCTGCACTGGAAGACTGATTAAAAATTATCCTGACTTTGCCTTTCACACTAATTTAGATTTATGAGCATGCCAGCTTAAGGAATAGGTCTCTCTCATCAAACTCAAAATTGTAAGTTTCCTTTTTTCCCCCCTCACCAGAATAAGATGTTTTATTCATTGGCAAAATTCCCAGTTCAACAATATGATGAGAATAAATTATGTACATTTGCATGGCACTTTTGTGGGTTCCTAATTAAGAAATGGCACCGCATCATCCAAGGGGATGCATTTTATTTAGTGACTAACGGGACAAATTCATTAACCCCTATAAATTCTGAGATTTCCCGGGAAGGATGGATTTATGATTGCTGTTAATTTTTCTCCATTGTGTTAGAAAACCTTTCACCTTACAATATTGATTAAGAGCAAAGAGTACATAAATCATGGTTGCTTTGCAGGTACAGCTGCTGGTTTGACAATTTTAGCATGACACAGTTAAGCTTGGGATTGTTTTACTTTTGTGTTTCCTGCAGTAGGTTATCTCTCAGTACACATACGTGAATTCCATATGTGTTAAGGAATTTTAAGTGGTGGGAGGGGGGAGTCTGAGATGAGTGGCTGTAACTTCTATTACCAGTGACACACTTGGACTGGGAAATGTCTATGCTGCCCTGTGCAACGCCCTCCCACCAGATGTCAAAGAGAAGAACAACTACCAGACTTTTAGAAGACATCTGAAGGTAGCCCTGTTTAGGGAAGCTTTTAATGTTTAATAGACCACTGTATTTTAATACTTTATTGGAGGCTGCCCAGAGTGGCTGGGGAAACCCAGCCAGATGGGCGGGGTATAAATGAATTATCATCATCATCATCATCATCAATGTATCACTTTTCTGACATTGAAGCAGCACAGGAAAGACCGCTCTCCACATCAAACGGAGGGCTTCCTTTTGTGTGCCCGTGCACAGCACCCCTGATCCTACGTGACTCCTGACAGAGCACTGCTGGACCATCTCCACAAGTTGTGAAACCTTGAGGTTCCCACCAAACCTCACTTCAAATAACCAATCGTGAATGGGGAGGTGGACACAGGGGAGCGGACCAGGTAAGGGTAGGGTCTATTCTTTAAGCATAATGGGGGGTGGAGCCTACCTGGGAGATCTGGGGGGGGGGCGTGGAGCAGTGACACATGCCCCCCAGCAGCGACGATCCCAGGGTTCCCCATTAAAGGGGTTGTGTTGAGGGGAGTCACTGGCCACATGCTGAAAGATTGTCAGTGCACTCCCCTGTGTTGTGGTGAAATGGAGGGGGAGGGGCTTTCTGCTTAAACATACATCTTCCAGAGCCAGCCCAATCCCCAGACACATTGGTGAACCCTGATGTGCCCCAGATCCCCAGTAAGGGACTGGAAGGTATAAACGCCCAATGCCTAAGCCAAAGTCTTCCTAAATCTGAAAGTGTAATAAAGTTGTGGCCAATTTTAATCCCATAACACATTGTCATGAGTCATTATTCCACCCAGGTGTCACCTGGGGTCAGGGGGTCTCTGCGTGGGCACACAAATAAAAATTGCTAACCAGCAGCTAGCCTTGACAATGCTTTTCTTTGGATAGTTAAGTACAATATGCTGCTTTTTCTCTATTCCATTTAAAATATTTGCGGGGGGGGGGGGGACCAGAACAACAGAAAGGAACCAGAAGGACATAAAATTCACCCCCGGTCAATTATATTTCTCCAATAACTATGTTGTTGAAATAGCAGAAAGAAACAATCTGAAAGCAGAGCTATAGCATATATTTAAAGCACACAACCTCTTCCAAAGAATCCTGGGAACTGAAATTTTCCCCTCACAGAGCTACGGTTCCCAACACCTTAAAAAAAACTAGCTAGACCTGATGGGAGTTGTAGTTCAACATTATCTGGAGGTCCAAAGGTTCCTCACACCTGCATTAGTACAACAGAAAAGTGGTTGATCATATTCCTGTATTCTGAAAATACATGCTAATACTTGCCCAAACATCCCTTTGTATGATTAGTTATTTCAAAAGATGCTGTGCACCAGATAATTAGAAGACATTTCTGTGGCAGGTACTCTTGAAACTGCTGAATTAAAAGAAGAAGAAGAAGTTAAAGTGGCATTCTTAAAACAGTTGGTGACTGTTTTCTATATATATTTTCATATATTAGCTCAGCCATCAAAAAGCAAACCAAGGAAGGAAAATGGCTGCACAGAGTGCTAATCCTGCGATGACTTTTTTTTAAAGAGAGGTATAAATATATGTTAACTGAACCTTACATTTCAATTTGATAGCAGGAGCAGGCCATTTTCAATCATGGAAGCATTTACCCTTAGAAAAATGTAAATGAAGCTAAAATGGCAAGAAAGCATCCTGTGCATATTCAAATGAGAAATAAGCACACAGACCAAGCTGGAGATGAAAACATAATGTTTTGTGCTTATTAATGCAAGCTGTCATGGCACCAGGTTTTTCCTCTCACCCCCCTCCCCCTCGAGACTCTTCTCCAAGTGGAAGGTAGGCGAATGTCTCATTATTCAAATCAATGCAAGCTATCTGGCAGCGAAGTCTCAACAAACAATCAAAATATTTATTAAGGATTTTAATATGGAGAAAAGGTCAAATACATAATTTGATCTGATTTTCTCTTCACAAATAATATCTGACATATGATTTTTTTTAAAAAAAATGACCTGAAAATGAGGAAGAGATGATCAAAACAAACAAATAAACCAAAAAGAATCTCTTCGCAAATATTTCTTGCAATGGCCTCAATTTACTGAATAATGTAATGCTTCTTATTGAAAAGCACAGAGTCACTGGAACTCAGAGTTGATCTGGTGGCGTGGAGACCAAACTAGACATTAACTGGAGATCACCAGTCAGTTCTCCCCAAGTGTCTCACTCTGGAAATGGACTGGGGGTGGGGGTAGGGAGATGTGATTTAAGTCACATTTAAAGGCAACCATGCCTAATCTGCTCTTTCCAAAAGAATCTACAAGCTGAAACATCCCTCCAAATCTCGCCCTGTAGTTCCCCAGCCACGTAATATGTACAAAAATGCATATATATGGGCAAAATGTGCATAAAATGCATAGATTAGCAAAAATATGCAAACATGCACCATCTTATGGAGAATAATATACAAAAATGCATTGTATTATGGAAAATATGCTCTGTAAAAATGTGTATAATGGGGGGAACTTACACTAAAATGATGATGAATTTTCTTGAGGGCTTTTAAATTCTAAAAGTCTCAAACTGGTGTGGAAATGTGGGAGAACTAAACTTAAGAGTGGAAAAATGAGAAGCAGAGAAGCCCAGACTGACAGATTCACACATCCCTAACCACCTCCCACCTTTGTGTAAAAACAGCTTCAGGCTATGGATTGGGGCTGCAGTGCTGAGAAGGAGGAGTCACATTACTCTTGTCCAGGAAGATATTCATTATTAAGGGAGATAAAGACAGGTATGATATGCTTATTCGCTGCTATGTTTTCCTTTTCATGGCTAATAGTAGCTCTGGAGGAGTGGATTTGCACTAAGGAATGGCTATATCCCAGATCCAAATTGCCCTTTGCAATAGTTGCTCTTAAGAACCCCCCCCCCCAAAGATGGTGAGATATCTATTTTTATACATTTTTGTTCGCTAAATGAATCTTGCCCTTTCTTCCAAAGAAGCCCAGGGTGGCATCTAGTTTAGTGCTTGTTCTTAGACTGAGGTAAACCCAACATGCATCAGTTTCAGCACCTCTCAGGTGGGCTCCATTGCCATCATAAGAGAACAAGGGAGGCGTTCAAGGTGAGTTTCGGCAACTCTTTTTCTAGAAAAATAGCACTGTTCCAAGCTAGCCACATGATAGTTAGAAGGATAACTAGGATAACTCCATATATTCCACCCTGAAATCCTTAGTGGGAGAAATCTGGATACGAAAGGAATAATCATCAACCAACTGCTCAGCCAGTAGACATGCTGCTTTTTAAACTGCTCACTGGGTTATATATTTGGCTGTGGGAGCTTTGGCTATGAAAATTGAAAAGTGCTCCAGCTGTGTGTTTGTTTGTTTTCTCTTGCATATGTCCATATCTCTTCTTTGGGATCCCTGCCAAAATTGTCAAGGTGACCCAATACGGAGAAAGTTAGTCTTACTTATTGGTTCATCAAAATCAACAGGGCAAGCTACTCACTCTTAAGTGATGTTACCAGGATGTCACAGCAACCCCTGAAGCACAGTCCTCTCTACTGCCGCTCTGACGCAACATCAAAAGCCCTGAAAAAAGAAGTGACCATGGTCCATGCAATAGCTCCTTCTTAATTCCAATTTCACCACAGTTTGGGGAAATGTGACAGTCGGCACAGAGATGAGTCAGATTGAGCCATATGATTCCTCCCACAAGTTATTGGGTTTCCGTCATGCTGACAGCAGAGTTCAGATAATGTCAGAACAGATCACATAAGCCACTCTACACATTCTGTACTGTGAAGTGTTAAGACAAAGGTGGTAGAATGATGAGTTGTATCCTTCTGACTGCAGGTCAGGTAATAATTTTTTGAATGCTCCTCTACATCTACAAGGACACGGGTGGGCTTGGGCTTGCCCTTGCTCTTGGGCTTGCCAATCAGAAGGTCAGTGGTTCGAATCCCCACGATGGGTGAGCTCCTGTTGCTCAGTCCCAGCTCCTGCCAACCTAGCAGTTCGAAAGCACACCAAAAGTGCAAGCAGATAAATAGGTACCACTCCAGCGGGAAGGTAAACAACGTTTCTGTGTGCTGCTTTGGTTTCGGTGTTCCATTGCATCAGAAGTGACTTAATCATGCTGGCCACATGACCTGAAAAAAACTGTCTGTGGACAAACGCCAGCTCCCTCGGCCTGTAAAGTGAGATGATCGCCGCAACCCCAGAGTCGTCTGTGACTGGACTTAACTGTCAGGGGTCCTTTACCTTTACCTACATTTAAAGTTTCCTGGACCTCAGGAGGGGGGCACCCTGTGGCCCTCCAGATGCTGTTACCATCACCCTTGGCCACAGGCTCATCCTAGTTAGGAATCCCATTGCCAGTCCAGGGTAATCCAGCCATACCCCCATGCTGCTATGTTTCAAGGTCGTCTCCAAACCTCATGACAGATATTAAAATGCCCATACCTGAATACCTCGACTTGGATAATGGAACTGTGTTCTTCTTGCATTTTTAAAAAATAAAGACACTATTGTCACACTCTTCGAAAATTCCTCCCTAGGGGATTACCGTGGTTTACATTATAATGTGTCCTTACGAAGATGAAAACTTTTGAAGGTGCATTTCTGCAAACAAGTGTGCTTTCATACCTAAAAATATCTCACTGCTGTCAGAGATTTTTAAGACCTAAATCCTTATTTGTCATTCATGAAACTCTATGTGCAATTATACTGTAGAGGAATTAAATCCTGCAGCCTCTATGGAAAACCTGACAAATATATAAAGGGGAAGAGGGACCACCAGCATTCTAATATGAAAGAGCAAAAGTAACCAACTGGTATACACCTTGTGGAATTGGGATTTAGCCTGTGATTCTGTTCCCCTTTGATTCCCAGCAACTAGTATTCAGATGCATATTGCTTCCAAGAGTGGAGCCATCATGCAGAACAGCCATTGATAGACTTATCACCAGTAAAATGCTGATGATGTCAGGATGCTGTCCGCAGCTCCCAGCTGGTTGCCCAGAAAAATATAAAGCCAAGGGAAAGTTTCTTACAGTCCTTTTTTATTTCAAGCTTCACAGAGAGAGGTTACAGAACCAGCCTCTTGGATAATGGCATTGTCCCGAGAGAATTTCCACCCCCCGTCTCTCCCACTTCCTCATTCGTCATCATCATCATCATCATCATCACCTCCTCTATGGATGCCACTAAGTGCCCTCTGTCTTTGAGCTCTTTGTTCTCATACTTTTAAGGCTTGCCGGGTTCTGGGAGATGGTGGATCTGGGATGCTTTCTAATGACAACATGTCAGCCAGGTGTTGTTCTGGCTCTCCCATGATTTCCCAACTTTCCCCCTCATCTGCCTCTGAGCTGCTTCCTCCCTCACCCCCCTGTTGTAGGGTCAGGATGGGGAGGGGGTCGCCACCATTCCTCCTCTGCTCAGTCCCTGACAATTAGTTTTCTTTAACAGTGGAAGCAGGTTTTCAGATTATGCACAGCCCTTTTTCAGGCTTTGATTATGAGAGCAAAAAACGAACATCCAATAATCTAGATAGAATCAACTGGGTTGTCAGGCTGGTGGTTACTTGGTTGCAGAAGTTTACTTGCCCTTGCTGTTGGCATGGAGATAGTCTAGGTTGAATGCAAACATGCCATTCTGATGTTATGTGTGATGTCACAAAGAGGATATGCTTTAAGTCTTGGTAAAGCCAGAAACAGTTAACAGTCAGACTGCATCTCAGCATTGTCAAGATGGATCTCCATAGCAGGTGATGAATAGTTTTATTTGGGGGATATATTAACTTTTATTACTGGGGAAAAGTTTTAGATTGGTTTGCCAGTTTGTACCCCATCAAGTTGAGGCCAATAAATATACATTCACAACCCTGTATCCATCAAACAATCAACTTTATCTGTGACTTTGGGATGGATTCATACAACCACATTTCCTTTCTCCACTCTATACCCCGCATCTGTCCCACTTCCTCATTCGTCAACCTCATCACCTCCTCTACGGGTGCTGGTAAGTGTCGGAAATATAAGGATTGATAATAGTTAATTCTTTCAGAGTCCCTTTATTGTAAGACCATTATCCAGTTGAAGTTGGCGTCGTGGGGCAGAGGCACATATCTGACTTCCCAACAGCTGAGTCTCTGTTGCTTCCTGGGAGGAAGAGAGGGAGGGGCAAGGCAGCTGGAAGGTTGGCATGGTGCAAAACTACCAATAGTAGTGCCAGATTGGCTCTGCCAATGTGTTTGCACCATGCTGACCACTCTGCTGCCTTGCCTCTCCCCTTCCTGTTAAGAAGCTGCTGCTTAGCTACCAGTAGCTTAAGTAAGCATCCCCATCCTCACAAACAGTTGCTACTGCTGTTATCAAAGATTATCAAATAGCACCACAAGCCTAATCTGAAAGTAAACCTACGATGTTAAAGGAAAACATTATGAAGATGATGTATAGATGGTACTTGACCCCTGTAAAACTAGCAAAGATTTATCGCAATAGTGATAATCTTTGTTGGAAATGTAAAGAAAAAGAAGGTACTTTTTTCCATATGTGGTGGACCTGTCCCAAGGTGAAAGACTTCTGGGAGAAGATTTATAACGAACTGAAAAAAATGTTGAAATATACATTTATTAAGAAACCAGAGGCCTTTCTTCTTGGAATAACAGGTTTAGAATTGCCCGAGAAAGATGTTAAATTATTTTTGTATGCCACAACAGCCGCCCGAATATTACTTGCTAAAAATTGGAAAACACAAGAACTACCAACAGTGGAAGATTGGCAGATGAAGATGATGGACTTTTCGGAGCTAGCTGACCTGACTGGAATAATCCGTGACCAGAAAGAAGACGAGTTTCAAGAGGACTGGAGGAAATCCAAGGACTATTTGAATAAATATTGTAATGTAAAAAATTAGAAATTACTTGAAAGAAAAAAATAGGCCTAGGATAAAATTAAGTTATAATTAAATAAATGGGATTCAGAATGTTAAGAAAAGTGAATAAGATGGACTATAATTGGAAATTGTTTTAGTTTAATAATGATATTGGAAAGCTGTTACTTTTAATTACAAGGAAACTCAGAAGGGAGGGATTTGAGGAAGTCAACCAAGATGTTTAAAAGGTTGGATTTGTGGAGAATTAAGTTTTTATTATTGTCTATCTGTTATTTATTGTTCCCCCTTTTCCCCCTTTCTTCTTTTTTCTTTTTCCTTTTCTGTTTTTGTGTATCATCTTGCTTTGTGTTTTGTGTTATCACAGTGGAAAATCTAATAAAAATTTATTAAAAGTAAAAGTAATCTGAAAGTAAACCATTCCGGTTCTTCACCGCTACCACCACATTGAGCATTGTATCTGATGGTGGCTTGGTTATTTGGCCTACACTGTGCCATACAAGGACCATAAGAGCAAACAAAATTCATCAGGCCAGAGGTGACTGCCCAGCAAGACATACATTAAATAATGGAGCCTCTAGATAGTTCAAGGCAGACCATAACTTAGCATCACAATGGAGCTAATGCAGTCTGAACTGAAGCCGATACATTCTCAGAAGAAATGGAGGCATGAAATTGCTGAATTAACCTTTTGCTACACTGAATTAGCTATGTCATCTATCATTGCAGTGGTAGTGTGTGTGTGTGTGTGTGTGTGTGTGCATACAGTATTATTCCGCTGAGACAGAATCAATTTTTTTCCTTGTTAAATCAAATGACTATCATAGTCAAACATGCTATGTTAATAATAAATCAAATACGTGTATGAAATCTAACTATATAATCCTAAAAATATTCTGAGTTGTGCGTAGGTGCACTGGACATGAACTTATCAATGTTTAGTATTTTTAAGTCCCTTTGATTTCAATGAAAGCATGGAAGATATCTGTAATCTCACTGAAACCAACAGGAATTCAAATTCAATTAATGGTATCCCTTTAGAGCAGGTCAGTTGCTTCAAATACCTGGGTCAGGTTGTAAGATCAAATAGGTCCTTCTTGGCGCACAGAGAATACATAGCCTCGAACGCATCCAAAGCAGCCTTGGTGATTAGAACCCTGTACTCCAAGAAACAGGCACAAACTGTCAAAGTTGCCTTGCGACTCTTTAAAATGAAAGTCCTCCCTCTTCTGCTGGTGGGCATTGCCTTGGGCTCACGTAGGGACTTTGAAAAATTGGAATCTATCCAAACCCAATTCCTTAGGGCCATACTCAGGATCTGCCCCTCTGTGGCAGGTGCGATCATGAGATTGGAAACCGGTTGTCAAGCCTTTAGGTATGTGGCCCTGAAAGCGAAGTTATGGCTATGGCTGAAGCTCTGTTTCAGACCGGTGGGTTTGGCCCCCTTGATGCTGAGGGATAACTTTAAATCTCCATGGGAAGGGGAGATAGTGGAGGAAGTGCAGAAGTGCGGGTTGTCCTCCCTTTATATAGAGTCCATGACGTATAGCCACGCAAAGGCGGTGATCGCTCAAAGATTAAGGGATATTGCCAGACAGGAGGACATGGCCCGTGTGAAACCTGGGTTGTTTCTGGGGGAGCAGTTGTATCGGGCTGCTCCAGCTCGCTACCTGGCGGATATCCACTACGTGGAATACCGCAGACTATTTACTGCGGCTAGGCTGAATGTTCTTGACTTGACGGTTCTGAAGGGAAGATATGGAGGAGTCCCATATGACCAGAGATTATGCCACTGTGCATTGGGTGAGGTAGAATCCACAGAACACATTTTACTGAGCTGTCCCATCTACAACGATTTAAGACAGTACCTTATAACTCCATACTTACCCCAGCTCAGTTCCCGACAAAGAGGAAAGCAGACAGCATATCTGCTAAATAAGTCTTCTGGGAAAACAACTTTGTCAGTGGCTAAATTCCTTTTCCTGGCACTCAAGTGTCGGAAACGTATAACTGAATGCTTTGATGTGGGTTATCTGTGAGAGGTCTAGTACTGTGGCCCTACCTTATTTACAAATTGCACTATTTAAAAATCACAATATACCGGTATTTTGTGCTCAACAGGGATTGGAGATAGTGTAACTTTGTGCTGGCTTAATTTATACTGCCTTCCTTTATGCCAGTGTATTGTGCATAGGAATTTTCCCCAAGTGAACACCATATCTAGAACAAATCCATATTTAGGCATGCTTCAATAACGTGTAACTATTTGAGCAAGAATGTGGATGTGACAATATGCACATCAGGATGGATAGCTTATTCAAAGCAATGCAGCATGCACAGAATGCATCCTAATCGTGAACACAGATTCAATTTCAATTTGTTCTTGGATAAACTTGTTTATGCTGGTGGATCTCCAAAGCTGGACATTCTTTCAAAAAAAGAAAAAGATTTTTGACTGTCTCTATTTTGTATTCATTTAGGAGTTTATTTTTCTCCAGTCCAATACTGAAATAGCTGAATGGTAGAATGTTTGATGCTGGAAATTCATTTTTGGTTATTTAATTATGGATGCAAAGGCATTGTTAGGGGAAGAATATTTTATGTCAAGCTTTTATATGATGACTAAAGGGCGGATTGTTCAAACGCCTTTTAAAATAAATGCTTAATGAAATAAAACTTCCTTTTGTACTTGAGTGACAATCTGCTTTTTCCTTGTTTAATCTGCATAATATATTGCTTAGGGTTTGTGTCTTCATAAACAGCCAGCATCAAAACTAACAACAAAGAAGTCTTTGGCTGTCAGATATGTTTCCCTTCCCTACTCCCCATGTCCCCCTCATCCATTTTTATTTATTTATTTAGTGGGTTAGTTTTCTGGAATTTTAATTTTCCTCTTCTATTGATCTCTGTTGTATGTTCATAGAAATTTAATAATTAAGAAAGTGATTTCTGTGTCGTATGCATGCACAGATGCTAAGCAGATCTGGATCTGATCAGTGCCTTGGGCAGGGGTCCTCAAACTATGGTCCACGGGCCAGATCCAGCCCGCCAGTGTCCTTAACCCGTCCCACCCAGCAATTACAGAACCAGCCGCTGTCTAGTGGGTCTATGTGTCTTTCCATTCTCCAACACACACACTGCATGCGGGGACCAGAACTGACGTCAGGAGCCCCATGTGAGGCGATTGCAACAAATGCAGCATAGAGGAGAGGAGAGGAGAGGAGAGGAGAGGAGAGGAGGGGCGTGAGCGTGCGAGGGAGATGGAAAGGAAAGGAAGGAAGAAGCCAGTCAGCAACGTCACATGCGCCATCGTGAGGAGCCCTTCACTGCCATTTGGAGAAGGAAGAGGTGGCGGCGAGGCCTGAGGTAAAAACATGTGCACGCACACTCACCTGCCCATTCTTTCACCTCAGAGGAGTGCTTGGCTGGGCTTGTGGTGGCAGCACTCCTGGGGTGAGTAGCCTAGCCTGCACTGGGAGGGACGGCTTTTACTTTTACCTCAGCCGACACTCCGTTCTCATTTCTCTCCTCCCTGCCCCCATGCGGTGGTTAGTATTTTGTGAAGTAGCAAACAAGAAAACTGAACATCACAAGAAATCAAACAAGGTTATACTCAACATAGACAATTTTCTCCTCATTCACATTGTGACTGGTAACATTGTGACATATTGCTGTTATCATAGAAATTCATTATTGCTGTTGAAGGAATGGGTTTCCCAAACCCCAAAACTGACTGTGAAGGCAGTTTGAAACTGCACCAAAATCCCTATTTTTCCTTAGCTAACATGCTTTAACTTGAGCTCTTGAGCCGAAACCCAGCTGTATAAAGCTGTGCTCGGAGCCCTCTCCTTTATCAGTTTGTGACGGCAAGTATGGCCTTCACTGTGCCAGTAGAACAGAGAAGACACATCTGTGCTTTATCTTACGTCCTGACCACGAAAGACGCACAGACCCAGTCTGGGAACAGTGCCAGAGTATGTTCTCGGAGATGGTGACCTCTTGGTCCAAGATAAGAGTAGGAACAGGAAGATCCTTTTATGGTCAGAAGTACAGGAAGGAAGATCCTTTTATGGTCAGAAGTATAGGAAGGAATACCCTTTTATGGTTAAGAATACCAGAGCAGGAACATATGTGATGTCAACCTGCGTACATAGGCTGACGTGGTTGGATTCCTAGGGAAGGAGGGAGAGGGTGCCTGGAGGATATATATACTGCATGAAATTTCTCATTTCTTTGGACTTGCTGTGGACTGACCACACAAGTGCCTTCTGCTATCCGGAGAGCAGAATAAACTCTTTCTTTGAACCAACCTCGGTGTCATTTGACTTCCTTCCTCCTGTCCGGGAGCAATGCAGACCCAATCGGTGAACTCCAATAAGGCTACACTGTTATATTCTCATTAGCCAAAAGCAGGCCCATACTTTCCACTGAAATACTTATAAGTTTATGTTGATTAAAATCGTTCTTCATTTTAAATATTGTATTGTTTTTTCCTGTTTTTTGTGCACTACAAATAAAATACGTGCAGTGTGCATAGGAATTCGTTCATATTTTTTTCAAACTATACTCCAGCCCCCAACAATGTCTGAGGGACAGTGAACTGGCCCGCTGTTTAAAATGTTTGAGGACCCCTTGGCTTGGTAAACTAAAAATTCTGCTTTGAGCTCCATGGCAGAAAGGTGGGGTATACTAATAATAAATAAAACCAGCTTTCTTATAACCAGGACAACCTGGCAGAAGTCTCAATGCATTGCACTCCAGGCTTGATGATGCCTGCAATTTTCCCAAATGCAGGACATTCAACTGCACAACTTGATATAGATAACACAGGTACAAAACCAGAATTTGTATTTCCCCTTAATGCACACTTTCAATTTTATCCCAGCATGAGTCCACACCTCAAAAATACCAATCATATCTCTGGATTATTTTCAATTCTGGACATGGGATGAATGAGTAAGCACCAGGGATTTTGTCTCCTGTTTCCATTTTTGTCAGATTTCTCTGACATCCCTAATTGGGGCCAACATTTTTGGTTCCAAGGGCAACTGGATGCCTGGTCTTTTGCATCCCCACCTTCTCCATAAGTTTTTATAAGGTGGTATAGAAATGGGATTGGGAGCAGGAAAGAAAAGATTTGAAGGTAGGTCAAGGTTGATAGCAAAACATTACCAGAAAGGATTACGGAGCGCCATTTCAGAAAATCATATTTTCAGTTGCATTTATGATATTGCTATTTGCCATACTTTAGGTGTGATTAAACTTTGCCATGTGTAGAAAAAAAATTCTTCCCAAGTCTCTTAACTGCAGAAACAGCAGCCAGTGTGTTTATCAGGAAACCTATTGCAAGGCATCAATAATGCTGTTAATAACAGCTCATGTGTTTTCACCTTGTCCCTGCACTGAACCGAGAAACAGAATTATCCAGGAAGACATCAATGCTATTGTTGCAGCTAAATGGGGGCCATTTTTAAACGGCAATGAGGAACAAGTTGAGACACAATAGCCATTGTTTTATTTACTTGTTTAGGGCTGATAGTCATGTACATGTTCCTTAAAATTAAATGCAGTCTATGCATTGAAGTAGAGGAGGTGAGCTTTTCATAACAAGAAAAGATTGTTTCGAGGAATGGAGGACGGCCTTGACAAAATTTGTTTGGCAAGGAAAGAAACCTCGCATTAAACACAAACTACTGATAGACAGGAGAGAGAGGAGGATTCACATTACCAAATTTCAAAATCTATTATGAAGCTGAGTGTCTAATTTGGATTAAAGACTGGATTCTATTGGAAAAATTAGATATACTGGACCTAGAGAGCTTCAACAACAGATACGGGTGGCATGCCTATCTAGGATACAACAAAGTCAAAGTCCACAGAGGCTTCACCAATCACATCTTTAGGAGCACTCTGTATAAGGTGTGAACAACTTACCAACCATTATTGGAACCGCATAAACCATGGCGGCTGTCACTATTAGAAGCTTTTTCAGTTAGTAATAGAAGAAGAAGGCCAACTAAAGTTGAAAGCATTTGAGGAAATAAGGCACCATCTCACAGATTGGCTTCAATACTACCAATTAAACAATATCTTTACTTTGTATAAAAAAATCAGGCTTTGGAAAAGAAGAATCAAAACTACAAAAAGTATTATTAGGAAACAATAAAAGAAAATATCTAAAGTATATGATTTATTATTAGAGTGGGACAAATAAAAGAAGTACAGGTCAAATGGGCCCAAGATATTGGACATGCAGTCCAATTAGACCAGTGGGAAAGGCTATTGAAAACTGATATAAGATTCACTGCCTGTTATTCCATAAAAGAGAATATCATGAAGATGTTTTACAGGTAGCATATGACACCATCAAAGATTGCCAAAATATACAAGACAAAATCCAATCTTTGCTGGAAATGCATGGAAGTAGAAGGTACTATGATACAGTTATGGTGGGGCTACGAAAAAGTAAAAAATGAAAATGAAAAAAGCAGTTGCATCCATGAGGAACTAAAAAAGATGCTCAGAATCTCTTTGGGGGGGGGAACCTGAGGCACTTTTATTAAGTATAATAGGAAATGAGGTACCCCAAGAAAGAAAGAAAATATTTATATATGCTACTGCAGCAGCCAGGTTACTACTTGCAAAGGAAATTATATACCCACAAAAGAGGATTGGTTATATAAATTATCTGAATTTATAGAATTGGCAAAATTAACTGCAGCAATAAGGTCAAACAAATCAGAAATTAAGGTCACAATGGATATGGTTTGAAGAATATATGAGTAAACACTGCTCTAAAGATAGCATGCTGATATGTTTAGACTAAGCTGTAAAGCTGATCTAGAAAAAATAACAGTTTAATAAGAGACGTAAGGTAGAGATACATGAATTGCAATGCAAATAGGAACTTTAAAGTAACAAAGATGATGAGCGCTGGCAGAGGGAAGCCACATTGGTGTGTTATTATTTACCTGTTTAATGTATTTTTTTCTTTCCCATACCTTTTCCCTTTTTTTGTCTGTAAGTGTATGTGCATTACTGTTTTGTATGCATGTCTAAATAAAAAATTAATTTTAAAAAAAATAAAACAAAACAAAAAATAGCAAATTAAAATTATTATTATTATTAAATGTAGTTATTCGTACTCTGAAGTGAGACCCATTGAGTCCTGTGGGGCTTGTTCCTATGTAGATGTATATTGGAGCTGTCTTTGGTACTATGGCACCCTGAACTAGGCCAAAATTTGGCATCCCCCCAACTCCAATGCTATCCTGAGCTTTGGGAAGAAGGTGCAAGGGCTCTGCCAGCATACTAGAGTCCTCTCACCTCCTTCCGAAAGCTGGCCAGATGCTTACTAGGCTTTGTGAAGGAGGAAGGGGGACTCTAGGACCCTGTCAGAGCCCTCATGCCTCCTTCCTGTAGATGGGCAAATGCTTACCTAATGCCCTCTCTGCTTGGTGCCCAGTGTGGGGGAACTGGTTGCACCGCCTTAAAACAGCCTCTGTGTGCCAACCTTGCGTACCAACATGGAGACCTCCAGATGTGGTCAAACACCCATCACTCCCAGACAAGATGCCTGATAGTCAAGGATCATGGGAGCTGAAGTGAGGAATGGGTGTATATGTCATTTTCACTCAGTTTTTTTCCTAATTTTAAATTCAGTTCTCCACATTTCCACATCAGTTTGTCCCTCCCTCCCCCCCAAATTAAAATTTCTCCTGCAATATGTATTTTTGCATGTGGTTTCCTTCTTATATAATGTACTTTTGTATGTTATTCTCACTATGATATGCACTTATATGCACACTTTACCCTAGTTTATGCATTTTTGTACGCATTACTTGGCTGGATATATACACTGCAGAATTTGGAAAGTGTGCTCTTGCTACAAACTGAATTGAATTCATGCCCCCACAACATTAGTTGTATTCCAACAACATTCTGGAGGGCACCACTTTAGCACAGCAATGCCGATTTTCAAATTGCTGGCCTCTTTGTGAGGCTTCAGAGCTTAAGGGAGCAATCCTATAGCAAGATTGGCTGGGATGAGCAGGTTAGATCCAGCAGATATACAAGTAAACTGGGAGGTTCTCAGTGCAGTCAGTCTGTGTTGGGCTCAGTGGCGTAGCGTGGGGGGTGCAGGGGGGGCCGGCCGCACCGGGCGCAACATCTGGGGGGCGCGCTCGCCGCCTCCAGAGTCGCCAAACAGCCTCGGGGGCAGGCTGTAGCAGAGCCCCATGTCTCGCGGAACCGACGAGCTGTGCGCGCATCCGGGCTGAAGGCGTCCGGCAGGCAGCGGCTCTCAGCGCTCGCTGCGGTCCCCGCGCGTCAGGGCCCCTCCTCACGGCCCCACCGCCGCCGCCGCTGCTGCTGCAGCTGCTGGGCCATGTTGCATTTTCCTCGCCTCTCTGCCCTCCTCCTCCAGGCAAGCGGCGTCGTTTGGGCGGCAGCGCCAGCGGCAACTCGCCTCAGATCACCTGACATGGACCCGCCGCTGCCGTGGCTACCTTACCGTAAATACCCCAGCCCAGGCAGCAGCAAGAAGAAGCTGGCAGCGGCGGCAGGTTAGGGGTTAGGGGGCGCAAATTACTTGCCTTGCCCCGGGTGCTGACAACCCACGCTACGCCGCTGGTTGGGCTTACTCCTTCAGCCTTGGCTAAACTGGAGATACACCAGTGTATCTCCTCCATCTCGGCTCAGCTGAGACCCAGCTGGCTCAACCAAGCCCGGCAGATCTTAAACCAGCATAAACCCTGAAAATGGGGTGTCCTGGGGCTGTGGCAGGGGCAGGCCCAGAAAGGGAGAACTTTGCTTGGATCCTTAGCCTGTTCAGTTGCATCATGTGACCTCACAAACTGCCACCAGTTAAGTTTGTGGTAGTGGTGTAACTCAAACATTATTCTTAAAGCTTCAGCTGCCTCAGCCAGCAGTAGCCCCACTGCTGAAGCAGCTTTTAATGTGGTATAACTTTACACCATCTTCACTTACACCAGGTTGTTCTACACCAGCCTTCCCTGGAAGGTTAAGAAGAATGAAGAATGGAATTATTTGGGTGTGTTAAAACAATGCAGGTAGATTACTAAATGATGTTTTACAGAAGATCATTAAGACATCATTGGACCTCTAGGAATGAAAGAACAGGCCCAATTACATTTTAAGATGCATTAGGCCCTAAGAATTGTCAACGTGGTTGAACTATTTATGGATATCTAAGGCGCTTTGAAGTATTAAGATAGATGAAGCAGATAAGGTGATACTGAGCCACAGTTCAATTGTTTCATCACTGAAATGTCAATCATCTCCATAAGATGATATACTGCCCTTTAGGCAGGTTTAGTGAGAGAGCCATTTTTCTGTAAAAATATTTTAGCCAAGATAGAGCATAATTATAAAGCCCAGTACTGTCATTTTTCTACTCTATCGGATGATCCCCATTTAATATTTATTATTCCAGGTATCTAAAAAGTCATTATCTATAATGTACCAATCAAGATATTCCCAGGGACTCATACAGAAGTAATGAAAAACTCTGGCATATTCAGAAGAAAGAAATTGCTGCAAAGACAGATTCCAGTGATTTGATCAGACATTTCTAAAAGTTCCCAGCTGTGGAGCTCGCAATTTGCAACCAATCCACAGCACTTATTCCAATGGAAGAATGTGCTTTCTGTGACAGATAAGTTGCAGTCATGAAGAACAGATCCCTTCTCTCCTCAGTACAGGGGTGCCTCCATGGGGTAGCAAGGGGGTACCTATCTACACCTCTGAAATATTCCACACTGCCCCATTTGCTTCGCCAGCTTTCAAATACAGTATACAGTGGTACCTCGGGTTACAGACGCTTCAGGTTACAGACTCCGCTAACCCAGAAATAGTACCTCTGGTTAAGAACTTTGCTTCAGGATAAGAACAGAAATCGGGCTCCAGCGGTGTGGTGGCAGCAGGAGGCCCCATTAGCTAAAGTGGTGCTTCAGGTTAAGAACAGTTTCAGGTTAAGAATGGACCTCCGGAACGAATTAAGTACATAACCAGAGGTACCACTCTACTAAGTTCATGTATAACATGGATTTTGTACCCAAAAAACTGGGTCCTTACCATCCATTTCTCCACCAAATGAGTTTCTGTGGAGTTGCCTGTGCCACAAAGCTGATCTCCATTTCAGTCTTTTATGGAAACATAATTTCCATAATTCCCCATCCTCCAATGCCATGAACTATTTTTTTGGTACCTTCAGTTTAAATAAGGGATCTAAATCTCAGAATCAAAAGATATCTGCTCCATCAGACTGATTTGCTCATTTTAATACAAAGGTGTCTTCATTTGCTCCCTTCTGCTTTCAGTTTTAATAAATATTGGTTCAAAGGATTTTAGCAGTGACACAGGTGCTTTATCTGTTATCTTCATATTTTATTCAAAGAGCTAAATGAGAATCCTTTGATGATGAAATACACACGAGGAATGTAGCGCCATGTACCTCTGACTTTAATCAATCCCCGAAGACGTATCTACCATACTAGATCAAACAAACTGCATTTTTGATTTAGTCTGAAGCTAGGAAGACCTAACAATGCACATTTCTTTCCTTCTTCTTGATGGGGCTCACGATAAGCAAATGGGCAACCAGATAGAAGTTTCTAAGGCATTGTCTCTTGCATATAAAGGGACACAGGCATGCATGCATTACTCCATCTGCAAATGCATAATGTACCTCTAAGTTTCTTGGAGTGGGCATATTTACAGCTTTATCCTCCTGTATTAATAATAATAATATTGTTTTACAAATTGCAGCATAATTGAGAACAGCAATAACAAAGATCTCTCACGTGCCATTGTCACAGTATATACAATAATTTTCTGTGTATAAGACTAGGTTTTTCAACTCAAAAATAATGTTTAAAAATGGGGCTTGTCTTATACACAGTCAGTGCATTGTGGGGCTGGGTGATTGGTAGCAGCCCCCAATATAGCCCCCTGTCTTATACACAGGGGCATCTTATACACAGTAAAATACGGCAATTCAAAATTGGAGTTGCCATATGTCCTCTTTTTCCAGGACACATCCTCTTTTTCATCGGTCATAGTGACCCAAAGTTAAAAGTGGAAGTCGGCAAAGGTGTCCCCTTTTTGCTTATCAAAATATGGCAATCATAAAAATGGGTTTTTTTGAACAGGAACTCAGAGGCATTGAGTTCTGTGTGTGTGTGTGTGTGTGTGTGTGTGTGTGTGTGTGTGTTGGGGGGCAGGAACAGTGGTACATTGGTTTAAGAACAGCTTAGTTTATGAACAACTTGGATTAAGAACGCTGCAAACTCAGAAGTAAGCGTTTTGGGTTGGGAACTTTACCTTGGAAGCAGAACATGTTCCACTTCCTGTTGAGTGTGTTCCATTTGTAAATTGAGTCCCCCGCTGCTATGGGAAAGCACGCCTTGGTTTAAGAACGCTTTGGTTTAAGAATGGACTTCTGGAATGGATTAAGTTCATAAACCAAGGTACGACTGTATGTTAGAATTCCTGCTCCGTGATTGCAGTCATAGGATTGTTGTCTTTAACATGACAGTGTATGTTTTGACTCCACAAAGTGGGAAGTGACGGAGATAGGATGGTTGTGTTACTGTGTTCCGTGAAGTGGGACTATTGTCTTTTGTTCTTTCTCTTTGCTGTCTGATGCTAGAGAGAGAGGGAGCCATGCTGCAGTGCTCTGTGGGTGTTTATATGTAAATAAAGTAGATTAGCCAAAATGCTGAGTTGCTGAGGTCTGTTACGCAAGTTGTGAAGACTCTGTGGATCCCTAAATGTGCCAATGTCTGTTGGCATCGGTCACTGTGATGTTCAGGCTGAAGAAAGCTAATGAAGCTCCCAAACGATCGACCAGGAGGGAGGTAACATTCCAGTCAGGCATGTGTCTCTGCCAGGGTCCTACTTGAGTGTAGGACGAGCTCCTGACACTGTACACCCAATGCCTGAACCAAAAATCCACCTATATCTGTAATCAATAAAGTTGTGGCCATTTCTAATCTACAACATTGTCTGCTTGAGTTTATTAACCACTTCTTAGGCACAGTCGAGCGGGGGGAGGCACTGCAACTGGGCTAACAATAAACAAGTAAACAAACTTCGTGGTGAGTTCCCCAAACCCCCCCCCCCCCCAGGAAAAAAACACACTGATGAAATCAGATAAACAATCTGATATAGCCACTACACATCCAGCATGGGTAGTTGGAGGTTGTGAACTCTCAGGAGAAATGTTTATGCAAGTTAAGAATGGAACCCATCCCATGTCCAACTGATTAGATATAACTTGGCCCCTCCCATTCAACAGGTCCTGTGTTAATCTTTTATTGACAGTGAAATGCTAAACAAGCTTGTCCCAACTTGCAATTAAAAAAAAAAATCAGAAGAAGTTTTACATTCTCCTGTATAATTGTTGGCACATAAAATCAATCTAGAAAATGCTTCAAAATGAAAAGGAAGCATCTATTAAAATATAAATGCAATTTATTTAGGTACCATATCTTCCTAATGAGATTTTGGCAGGAATCCATTTATTCTTGGTTGTATACTAAAATTTGTCCGGATTAAGCTTCAGCATATGGTAGGTCCAAAACATTGATAATAGTGGGCCAATGAACTGGTCAGATATTGATCACTGCTCTTGCCTTTGCTGTAAGTTGACATCATAATGAAGAAGAGTTTAGATTTGATATTCCGCTTTATCACTACCTGAAGCAGTCTCAAAGTAGCTAACAATCTCCTTTCCCTTCCTCCCCCACAACAAACACTCTGTGAGGTGAGTGAGGCTGAGAGACTTCAGAGAAGTGTGACTAGCCCAAGGTCACCCAGCAGCTGCATGTGGAGGAGCGGGGAAGCGAACTTGGTTCACCAGATTACGAGTCCACTGCTCTTAACCACTACACCACACTGGCTCTCTCTATTGCAATGCCAAATGGCATTTGTGACTTCACGGGTAACATAACTGATGAATTGACTAGTAAATTCAGTGATCCAGTGTTGCATAGCAAACAGTATGGTGGACTTTGACTTGAAAAACTGTGTCTTAACTTTCCACTGGCCCATGACGCCATGGGATATTTTTTTGATGTGATGCTTATTCTGAAAGAGCAGAGATGGCCTAATCTGGATCCTCTAAAGTATATGTTGTGAACTGCCCTGAGATCTACGGATGAAGGGTGGTATGCAGATTTAAATAATAGTAGTAATGATTTCTGTTGTGCTTGAGTGTGGCATGACACCCACTTTTGGCCATATTTATTGCTGGCATGGTCAATCAAGGGTGAATGTTGTTTTGGGCTCAGGAATGGTTGTTGTGGATTTGCAAATTCTTATTGTTAATGCTATTGTAGAAGGACTATTTAATTGCATGCACTGAAGGTGCTTTTATGGCCCCCATAAACCTGCTAATCTCTGTGATCAGTGGCTCATTTTGATTGCTTCTCTGTGCCCAGCCTATCAGACTTTCCTCACCCCCTTAAACCAAAGGATGATGCTTCCAGAGTGATTGAAGGGAACCTTGGATGCAAGTCAGTAGTGTTCAGCGGATATACCCATCACTTTTCCTGCTCATTCTGAAATGTTACATTCTAAAATTGACAGTTTGATCATGACTGTGTTTGCTTCCTCAACAAATAAGTTTAATTGATTTAGTAGGACATGCCTACAAGTATATATGATTAGGATTACAGTAATGTGTCCACAAGAGTTAGGCGTTCATTATTGCGGGCCCAATTTTCTGAACTCCCTTTCATCTGAAATTACACAGGACCCCTCTGAACTGAACTGCCAGAGCCTACTGAATACCTTTCTTATTCTAACAGGCATTTTAAGTCATTTCTGGTGCTTTAGTTTTAAAACTAACTTTATCTTGATTGTATTGTTGAGTATGATGACGCTGCTTATGGACAATTGTGATTAAACAGTATATAAATTGTCTAAATAAGTAATAATAATATTTACACCTCAAACATCTGGCTGGATTTCCCCAGCCGCTCTGGGTGGCTTCCAGCACATATAGAAACATAGTAAAATGTCAAACATTAAAAACCTCCTGATACAGGACTGCCTTCAGATGTCTTCTAAAAGTTAGGGAATTCTTTATCTCCTTGACAACTGATGGGAGGGTGTGCCACAGAGTGGGCACCACTGCTAAGAAGGCCCTTTGCCTTGATTGCAGTAACCTCACTTCTCTTAGTGAGGAAACTGCCAGAAGGCCCTTGGAGGTGCACCTGAATAAAGACTGGTCCAATCAAAAAACTGCTTAATTTTGATGTGGGATACTTAAATGTCATTGAGATTAAGCTGGACTTTTCCCCCACTGAAACCTCACTGTTTATTGTAATTTACTCCCTAGTAAGTGTGTGTAAGGTATGACCATGCAAATCTTTGCTCTCTAAGTAGAAGTAAGTAGCACACAAGGCAAGATATTTTAGCCCCTTCCAGTTTGGTAAAAATGAAATGGAACCAGACCCTAACATTTCTCTCTCTCTTTAAGAAGCAGCTTTGAAAGAGAAACATTGTAAAGGGGAATTTCCTTACCACTTTATCCATCACATAGAGCGTGTTACATCCTGAGTCAACAGGAACAGAGAAATTGTGTACAGGAAGCTAGCTGTGCTATGGCTATCTGTGTGTTGGAGGTGTTTTCCTTTATGTCTTCACCCCACTGTGCTTGTTACCGAACTGCAGGCAAGATATCAGCAAGACACACTACAAAAGCATGATACGAACACCAATCTTCAAATCTTGCATGAGAAGCTCAGCTGGGAAAAAATGAACAAAAATCAACATGGTAGTAAGAGGCTGAAAGTGTCCATTTGAGCACTGTAATGGTTATCAGTTCCAACAAGTTGACAAAGGATGACAGATTTTCCCTTCTTTGAATGAATCTTCAAATGAGGATAGGGAAGCCATACCATTCTGATGAAAATGGGAACAGGATCAGAAATCACCAGTGTTTGTATTTTTGTAGTAGTAGTAGTAGTAGTAATTTGCCCCATGTCCAGAATGGAAATCAATCCATAGAATATTATTGACATTATTGACATTCACTACTATTGTTGCTTTCAGTCTGTGAAGTATACGTAATTGATTATTTCCCTCCACCATTTACATTGGAATAATGTAAATAAATTGTAAAAATAAATGTAAACATAATGTAAAAAAATAATGTAAAAAGAAATTGGAATAATGGAATAATGGAATGGCAATGTATTTTATGTAATTATGTAAACTATGTTAGGGTTAGGGTACCTCTGGTTACGAACTTAATTCGTTCTGGAGGTCCATTCTTAACCTGAAACTGTTCTAACCTGAGGTACCACTTTAGCTAATGGGGCCTCCCGCTGCTGCCGCAAGATTTCTGTTCTCATCCTGAGGTAAAATTCTTAATCTGAGGTACTACTTCTGGGTTAGCGGAGTATGTAACACGAAGTGTTTGTAACCCCAGGTACCACTGTATCTATATCTGTTCCTCTGTTCCTATCAAATATGGGCATTCCATGGGTTGTATGTGAAAATTAATATCAGATTAGTTGCTTGTTGCTAATGCCTTGTAGACTTCATAAACAAACAATTCAATACAGAAAAGCATTCAGAAACTGTTATGTACTAAGCTTGGATCCTAGAACAATAGGCAAGTAGGATCCTAGAATGAAACAACTGATTGGCTTGCAGGAAAAGACCAATCAGGCTCCAGGAGGAAGTTAATCAGCCTGTTAGGCTGGTAGGATCCTAGAATGCAACAACTGATTGGCCTGCAGGAAAAGACCAATCAGGCTCCAGGAGGGAAGCAGAATCAGCCAATCAGACAGGGCTCATTGTGTAAATAATGTATATAAAAGCCTGATGTTTGGGGGGGGGGCAATTCAATCACTGTTTTGCAAGCTGCAATAAAGAGCATGAAATCACTATAGGACTCCGGGTATATTTCAGAAACAAACATCTCAAAGAACAACCACCTCCCCATGAAATAAAGCCAGCTCATTTGTTTTTCCTGTTATGCTAAAAGGATAGCTTTTAACCTCACAATTGTTTCTGTGTTCCCGGCAAAGGAAATTATTCCTGTATTTATTTGCAGAATTACTCTGTTGGAACCCATGCAGAGTGAAGAGCCTACAAAGGGCAACTCTGCAAGGACAAACTCTGTTGTGAGAACTTGGTGGCAATGAATCTGTCAACAGTGTATGCCATTAGCAAGAACTGTATTCCAACATATTTAAAAACAAACAAACCAGTGACACATTTTTTTATTGTTTGGTGGTGCTTCCAATAATATGCTTTATTGGAGCTATAACTTAAAATCCTTGCCCACATCTGCTAACCTTAACCCTCAATCATCCAGATCAGTCAAAATTTCTGTTAATGTCCAAGACACAGGAGAGAGGCCAGGAAAAAGCTGGCAACCCTGGTGAGACTTTGGCAACAGTTTAGATACAGATTGTTTATGACGTAATAAAAAAAGGCTATGTAACAACAATACACAGTTTTCTCATCTACAAAATAATAATAATAAATCTATTCAGTGGGCACTGGACCTGACAGGGTTGAGGCCAATGAAGTGACAGGGGTGTGGCTGCTTGTTCTGCTTCTCTCTCCCCCCCCCCCAATCCCTCTTCCTTTACAAAGATACAGTGGACATTTATTTGCATCTGTGTAAATATGTAGCACCTAATAAAACTGAAAAGTGTCTAGCTTTGGTTTGGAAGGGATTCCCGCTGTCACAGTTGCTTCTCTGTTGGGAGAAAAGTTGTGTGGCTTCTACCTGTTCTGATTCTCTCTCACGTCTTCTTTTAAATGAAACACTTAACTAATGAAACACTTAACACCTTACTATGTGAAATACTTTGCTTCAGAATTGCTGTCACAGTTTCTGGTGGAGCTTCATGCCAAAGAAACTGTACATTGCTCTGAGCTAAGCACCACTGGTGCTGGAGGAAACTCTTGAGAGTCCCATGGACTGCAAGAAGATCAAACGTATCCATTCTGAAGGAAATCAGCCCTGAGTGCTCACTGGAAGGACAGATCCTGAAGCTGAGGCTCCAATACCTTGGCCACCTCATGAGAAGAGAAGACTCCCTGGAAAAGACCCTGATGTTGGGAAAGATTGAGGGCACAAGGAGAAGGGGATGATAGAGGACAAGATGGTTGGACAATGTTCTTGAAACTACCAACATGAATTTGATGAAACTGTGGGAGGCAGTGGAAGACAGGAGTGCCTGGCGTGCTCTGATCCATGGGGTCATGAAGAGTCGGACATGACTAAACAACTAAACAACAACAACAAGCACCACTGAGGTCCATGATACAGATAACCCTGGGAAGAGGTTAAACCCTGGGAAGAGGTTAAAACTGTTAAAACATCTCAGAGTTGTAGCTCTTTGGGGGGAAATGGAGGTCTCCTAACAACTCTCAGCACCCTTAACAAACTCCCATGGATCTTTTGGAGAAGTCACAACTGTTTAAAGTGTCCTTTAAGTGTACAGGACAGATAGGGCCTCAATATCAGAATACAGATTTTTAATTCCATCTGCTTTGAATGAGACTCAATTGCAGCAGGTTTGACAAACACATTGAAATAATAATAATTTAAGTCCCCTCAATATCCCCTCCCAAAAAACAAAAAAGGTATAAAGAAAACATTTATTTTACAAACAAGAGATTCTTAATCTGTCCTGAGTTGCCCATTCACACAAAAAAGACCAAAAGGCAGTAACATAAAAAGAAGCAAAAATCCACAGAGAGCATCTCCAGGTGTTTTTTGTTCCTGATTGAAGCTTCTTCTTCCTTCCCAGCCAACACATGATTGGGGTTTGCTGGCAGAGTAGAGATGAAGGTCTCCACCTATCTCTGCTAGCATGCTCCTTTTTTATCACTGGTCACAAATGAAGGAAAGTGGCCAGAACAGGAAACAGACAGGCTAGTAAAGGAGGGTCAGAGTGCTCTTTCAGTTATCTGTCAACCTGCTGCAAATTGGGCATTGTCAAACACTGGCTTGAACATCAAACCATGAAGGGTTTCAATGTTTGGAAGGAGGCCATACAATGAGGTCAAATTCCTTTTCAGGCCAACAAGGAGGCTGGTTGGCCAGTACTAGATAGAAGCTGTTTTAAATCATTCAGATGGAAATGATCTTCATGAATTGGACCTCTTCTGGATTACAGTGCCAGTGTTGTTTATAGGCTGTGCTCCTGGGCCTGTAAAAATTGCCCGATGTACATTTAGCAGGAGATGCTTACTTCCATCTCCATGAAAATCCTTCCTTGCTAATTTTTTACATGACTTGTTTTTCTAAAGGTACAGGAGGAGGACTGGTGAATGTCAGTCTGTGTAGAAAATACACTCAAGCTGACTCCCATATCTCCCCCATCTCATCTGAAACTTGGCCAGAAGAACCAGCCAAAAGTCAAGGAGGTCCTTTGCCAAGACCCTGTTATGCCAACTTCAACCCCTCTCAAGGTTCAATTATTATTGTTTTGAAAGCAAGGAATGGACATGGGAATTGTCCAGCTTCACTCACATTTGAAATGGCTTTCACTGGGTCAAGCAGCTTTCTATATGTTCATGTGTTCTATATGTTCATCAGAATGAACAAAACATCATAACTATCCCCCCCTTAAAATACCTAAGATAGCCATAGTGCTTGGAAATGGTCAGAAATTGGTCTTCATTTAGTGCTATCTATTTGGCACAATTGCTTTTGAATTATGGTGCTGGAGGAGGCTCTTGAGAGTCCCATGGACTGCAAGAAGATCAAACCTATCCATTCTTAAGGAAACCTGCCCTGAGTGCTCACTGGAAGGACAGTTCCTGAAGCTGAGGCTCCAATACTTTGGCCACCTCATGAGAAGAGAAGACTCCCTGGAAAAGACCCTGATGTTGCGAAAGAGAAGGGGACGACAGAGGATGAGATGGTTGGATAGTGTTCTCGAAGCTACCAGCATGAGTTTGACCCAACTGCGGGAGGCAGTGGAAGACAGGTGTGCCTGGCGTGCTCTGGTCCATGGGGTCACGAAGAGTCAGATACGACTAAACGACTAAAAACAACAACATTTGGCACAATACCATAAAGTGTATATGGAGAGGGAGACAGCTGAATTTGCTCAGACGTCCCGTTCAAACCTTCCCACTCAACACAGGAAGGTTGAGAGTGGGATAGGCTGAGCCACAGACATTGGAGTCCACACCCTACATACTTAATGCTAGGCGTAGGGAACCTTTGGCCCTCCACGTACTGCTGAGTGACAACTCTCATCAGCCCCAGCAGACATGGCTAATGGCCATGGATGATGGGAGCTGTCATTCAGCAGCCTCTGCAGGTCCAAAGTTTCCCCACATCTGCTTTTTGCCGTCTCATCATTGACTGAATTCCTGAACACATCTTATTGTTCTGTTATCTTTTCCGGCTTTACCTCTGGGATCGCTTTGGGTCAGCTTCCTCTTATCAATCTCATTATTGATGCTATTTTCTTCCACACACACCTGTGATCAGTATTCTCTTTCCCTTGCTATCTATCATGGTTCTACTCTGTGTTTTAAAAATACTCCCTACAACCTAACCATTAATCTGGGCTTTCCTCCCTTAACATTTTTTTTTAATGTTATCTTTGTAAATTAAATTGGGGGAGATGGACGATTAAAAAAAACAGAATTTCCAGCTTTCACCTATGTTTTATAAATCACACGTTTATTGTCCATATCCTTATCTCCTTTTCTGTCCTCCCTACCTCTTTTCCTCTTGTGTCTTGTCAGTATTTATATCGTAATCCTTCAAGCGTGTCGCTTTAATTTCTGCGAAGCACAGTTTAAGTGCTAAGGAAAAGAACAACAACAAAATAGTTTTCCTGTATTTTTCTCTAGCTCAGCTCCTAGAATATCAGCCTACCCTGCAGAAATTTCCCTCACCAGGAAATGCTTCATCTACTAAATTTCTCCACTGCCATTAAAGATGGATAAGCCTTCTTTAAAAGAAGTAGAAACAAGGATGGTAACCCCATTTGTGTATATCAGTTTATCATAAGTTTTGGGCAATTCCCCCTGACCAATGCAATTCCCCCTGCATGCAAAGACATGCTCTGTCAGACTGAGCAGATGAGACCAATAGTGGGTTTAATGGTCAAGAAGGTTTTCCGCAAATGCTGTAGAGGGAATTGAGGGGAAGATGGGGCCTGGCAAGCTGGTAAAATAAGCTATCTAAGAGAAGGAAAAACCTGATCCTCAAACTCCACTGCCATTTTAAAGAAAAGGCCAAGGAGTAAACCCAAAATAGTGGAGTGGAGTCCCTAAGATGGTTGAATGGCTCCTTGTACATCTCCTTCTGGCATCTCTTGCAGCCAAGCTGGTGCCAAACATATTGCTCTGATTTCCTTTGGACCACATCAGTAAAGTTGGGGGGGGGATCTTGTCTGGGCAGCCCCGGACCTCCATACACACTGCCCAACCTGGCACCCCGTGGAGGTCACTTCAATGCTGCTAATGCAATGCTTTGATTTCACCCCTGGAGGCACACTCCATTGTCTCTGGGTGGCAGTAAAATTGGTTGTTACTGTTATCATTTATTAGACTTGTTAGTCACTTGTTACCTGAAGGTCTGCAAGTGTCTTACAACACTGTTAAATACAGAAAGAAGTTTGTTATACAATAAAACAGAGAAAAATGAAAACCCCAAAGTGGTACCATAGCAGATACAAGAAACGTTGGCAGCACACTAATAACAAACAACATCCCCTTAGTCTATCAAAAGCCAGGGATGGTGGTGGTGGTAGGGAGAGAAGTCCTTACCAGGTGCCGAAATATGGCAACAAGGGTGCCCAGCAGTTTCTGCTGCTGCAGCAACATTTATATATCACCTTTCCTCCAAGAAGAGCTCAGGGTGGTGTACATGGTTCTCGCCTTCTCCATTTTATCCTCACCACAAAGCTGTGAGGTATGTCAGCCTGAGATACAGCGACCAGCCCAAGGTCACTGAGTTTCATGACTGAGTAGGGATTTAAACCCCGGTCTTATAGGTTACAGTGGTACCTCAGGTTAAGTACTTAATTCATTCCGGAGGTACATGAAGAATGTTAATTGCTCAGATAAGCCTTGGCATCCAGCCCGCTTCGGCTGCGCAGTTCTGCTAGGCCTCCGGACTTCAAAGGCCACATTCCAAAGGCTCTGAGCAAACGCAGAGATAAGCAGCGGCCAGAGAAAGCTGCAAGCTCAAATGCTTTCTTCAGTGTGCTTAAATAAAGTCCACTCAGGATCTTAGCAGCTAAAAGCAGTTTTATTTACAGCAGACTATCCATTGTCTATCACAGCAAACAGCATCGTGAAAACACGTCCTCTCTCCTCAAAAGCGAAAGTAGAGAGAAAGAACAAAGGCTGGAGACTCTCGGAAATGACGAATCTCCCCCCTCCCAAATTTGTAGGCAGGGCGTACACTCTGAGCTGTTTAACCCTGTAAGCTCAGGTTCTCCTCACAGTACATTCTTAACCTGAAACTGTTCTTAACCTGAAGCACCACTTTAGCTAATGGGGCCTCCCGCTGCCGCCGCACCACCGGAGCACGATTTCTGCTCTCATCCTGAAGCAAAGTTGTTAACCCAAGGTACTATTTCTGGGTTAGTGGAGTCTGTAACCTGAAGCGTATGTAACCTGAAGTGTATGTAACCCGAGGTACCACTGTATAGTCCAACACTCTGACCGCTCCACTGCACTGGATCTAAACTTGGTCCCAGTTCTATTTTTTCTAGAAAAAGTAGTGCCAGAACTCACCATGGACACCACTCTTGTTTTCTTAGAATGGCAATTGCACCAACCTGAGAGGTACCAGAAATGAGTTCCTTCTGGAAACAAAAAAGCCCTGCTTCCTCCACATCTGACTGTTTTAGTGGCATAGAAACAGTGCCCTGATCTATACAGTGAATCTTGTCACACACAAGACAGCAGTGACAACCTTCACATGGCATGATCCTAAGCACATTTTCTCAGAAGTAAGACCCACTGTGCTTAACATAGCTTACTCCTTAACACACTTTTCTTCTTCTTTGCCATTACAATACTTTTGGCTTAGGACTGATTGAGTGATGATGCAGAGAGCTGATTGGCTAGAGAATAGGAGATTGATAGAAATGCCTCTAAGTTCAAATAAGTGTAACACATATGGAACAGGAAATATTGTGTAAGCTTGAGATTTGAGGAGGGTTTTTCTTTAAACCACTTGACATCATCTTCAGTGGGCGAGCTGTGCCCCCAAAGTCTCAGTGGATCCGCCTCCATTGGGAGTAGGCAAGGTTCCAGCAATCATAGAATTGTAGAGTTGGAAGCGACCACAAGGTTCATCTAGTCCAACCCCCTGTAACCCCGGAATGATGCCCTGGGCACTGACCTGACGCTGACAACACATTCACAACATCTCACAAAAATATCTCATTGTACTGAGCTGGAGAAGAACATCTGGCAGAAATGGCACTTAATTCCTAATACAGTGGTACCTTGGGTTACATACACTTCAGGTTACAGACTCCACTAACCCAGAAATAGTACCTCGGGTTAAGAACTTTGCTTGAGGATGAGAACAGAAATTGCGCAGCAGCGGCATGGCGGCAGCGGGAGGCCCCATTAGCTAAAGTGGTGCTTCAGGTTAAGAACAGTTTCAGGCTAAGAACAGACCTCCGGGACAAATTAAGTTCTTAACCTGAGGTACCACTGTACACCTCCAAGCAGGAGAAGCTGAGCTCATTTGTATTCTAGCTGGTCAACTGTATGCGTCATAAGATGTAGAGACCTGAGGGAGACTAACCTCATTCATTCAAATGCCATGTTCATAACATTTTAATATTCAAATGTTTGGATAAGCAGAGATTGCAGAAAACACAGGGCTGTGCTAGCATGAGACTGTATGGGAAGGATATGTATTGTGAATTCAGAATTATCTGAGCATCCTACCTGTGCTACCTGCATCTTTTGGTTAGACAGCCCCTCTATCTCATTTCTTCTGCTAAACACCATTCAGACCCACTATCTGAAAATTTCTGAAATATTCGGTCAAGATATTTCTGAAATATTCCGGTCAATAGCAGAGTGCTTGGCATTCATCTTGATGACCCATTAACAAATCCTTAGGTGATACAATGGTAGAGATCATAAAAACACCATACTGCGCTACACTGTAGAACAATGTAGACACTGCAGCTGTTATGAAATAGAATTTTGAAGAACTGTTGGGTGCCAGCAGTAAGAATGATTGTCATTTATTAGACATGTGGTTAGAAAGCCTTAAAAACTCAGAAATAGGTTGGTTGCTGAAAGAGTCCAAATCTCGGGATTCAGTTTTGAATGGAAGGAAGCTGGCCCCTTTTATTTCAATGCTTTATTAACTTATTAAAATCATTTTATTAGAATATTTTTGAAAATACAGCTTTAAAGCAAATGCAATATATACGATTAATGATCTGTACTGAAGTGTACCATTGCTATCATTTAATCATAATTATATTATAAAATGTATAATACAATAATAACATAGAATTACAAAATATCAGCATCATATAAACGGATTACTATAGAGTCTGCTGTAATTGTATATCTGTCATAGTGCCAAACCCAGCAGCATCTTCAGATGAAATGTGTGCCACTTTTTGTATAAACCAAAGTGCATGTTAATATTGTCCAGGTTTTAACTAACAGTTCATGCATGGTAGGGAGTTTCTTGTTTATTATTATTTTCAATTTATTCTTCATTAATGCTTCATCTTCTTATTCTTTTGCAAATAAACTCTCTGTGAGTGGTTAACAGAATACATAGTAATTGTTTTAAATCTCAATTTCTGTACATTTTGTGCTAGCAGGATTGAAAGCAACAAACTAAATATTTGTTCTGTGCAGGACCTGCTATCTTGTCTCTCCAAGCATTATAGTACCGCATGTCAAAAAGGAAATTTTTAAGAAAGCAAACTATTAACCTGCTGCAGAAGTTGTTTGTTAATTTTTGGTATGTCGCAAGAAACTTACGTGGATGGAAGTCAGCTGACAGAGCCATTTCCTCCAGTCACACCAAGTTCCAGGGCAGAAACCTATTTTGCTGAGAGTTACTTTGCTTTTGTTTCTCTGTAAAATGTCCTGATGTAGACCAGCTTTTCCCAACCTGGTGCACTACAAATGTTTTAGCTGTAACTGCCATCAGCCACTCCCAGCATGGCAAAGGATAAGGAATTATGGGACTTGTAGTCCAAAAGATCTGGCAGGCTCCAGGCTGAGTATCAGCGCCAGGTTTAGGGGGCACCAGGGGCTTCAGCCCCCTCAATATTTTGAATCAGGGGGCCCAGCCCTCCACAATATTGAGGGGGGTGACCACTGGGTGCCCTCCGCACATCCCAGGCCTCACCCAGGACCTGGGAGGGGGCTGGAATGAGCAAGGATGAAGATCCCCCTATGCATGTGTGCTGCCAAATACATCAGTTCTTTCCAAGAATATCAGGACCAAAGGATTGAGGAAGTGGAAGGGGAATCAAAACAGTTTTATTAACAAATAAACAGCAGGCATACAAAGCATAACATAAAACATACCCAACAGGGGCTACCCAAGCTCCCCTTCAGCTACCCGGAGCCCCAGGTAGAGCAGCAGGAGAAAGACCCCGACCGTCAGTCTCCCAGCATCAGGTCCTTTGATCTGGGCAGAAGCTCACAGGGCCTCTCCCACCTATGGCTTTTATAGCCTGCCTTGATGCAATCAAGTGCACCTGGCATTACTCATGATTAATACAGAGCGGCTGAGAGTCTCCCACTACCTGCAGCCGGCATCCAGCCAGCACTTGCCACACAGAAGAACCCAAGAAACTCCCGACAGGTGTGTGAAACACAAGACTCCAGCAGACCTCAAACTGGGGATGTTAAAGGGAAAGAGACATGCCACCTAACTCCTCGAAATACAATTGTCTTCCACATTTCCACTACAGCATGTTCTGCCCCCGCTAGGTGTGTGCCTCAGGGAGAAGCAGGTGGACCATGAAGCCTGGAAGCATGCTTGCTTCCTTCTCCCTGTGCAGCATTGAGCAGGGAGGAGGAGTAAGAATGCAATACTGGGCCCCACGCTCTGCCTCCCTTTCCCCACAGCATGTCCTGCTGGGCGGGGCACATCACATGACATCACATGATGCATCATGTGATGTGCCCACCCTGTGTGTGGGGGGGAGAGTTGGCACCCCTGAGGCTGAGGAAGGCTGATGTGCACTAATATTGCTGTAACAACAACTATTACAACAGCAACATCTATGTCCTGTACCCTGTCGGCTCTATACGAGTACAAAAGACTAGTGGGTGCTGTGGCTCTCTGTTAACGTTGGTTGTAATCAATAGTTGTCATGCACAAAGCTGTAATAATAATAATAATAATAATAATAATAATAATAATAATAATAATAATTTATTTGTACCCCGCCCATCTGGCTGGGTTTCCCAGCCACTCTGGGCGGCTTCCACAAATACCAAAAATACACTAATATGTCATACATAAAAATGTCAGGTAGTTGTTTATCTCTTTGACATCTGATGGAAGGGCGTTCCACAGGGCGGGCGCCACTACCGAGAAGGCCCGGTTCCCTGTAGCTTTGCTTCTCGCAATGAGGGAACCGCCAGAAGGCCCTCGGTGCTAGACCTCAGCGTCCAGGCAGAACGATGGGGGTGGAGACGCTCCTTCATATAAGCAATAAGTGGCCTGTAATTAGCACTTGAATGGACATTGCACTCTAATGTCAGCACGTCGTACTTGGCATTCAGAAGAATGCTATGAAAGGTTTTGTTTTTGCAGGGTATTGAGTGCTGTCTTCAGGTCACAAAATACAAGATGAGCTCTGGAGAAGGAGAAGGCTTCACATTCAGTATTTCATAGCCTGCATCAGTGTGAGGTCTACCAAACAGAAGACTATGAAGTTAAGGATCAGAATGCCCAGCTGCTATTTTTACACTACAGTTCTTTTGTAGCATTTATACCGAAAACAGAGGCACTAAGGATGCACAGGGCACCAGAAGGAGTAGCTTGAGCTGAATTGGAAAATGTCACTAGAATGCCAGCAAGAGATGGTAGTGGTGGAGAGTGCTATTTATATGATATCAGTAGGTCAAGAAAGTGGAGCAAGATTAATGATCTATTAATGCTTTATGGAATGTGCTTTGCTCCTGGAGTGGAGCTTCACCTTTATGAAATAGAGTTTGCAAGCTTAGTTCCCATTATTGTTAGAAGAGGTTACGTGCCAATTTCCTCTAAACATGCACATGAATTTTCTCTTGTCATTTATGAGCCTAACCAATGGAGCCATGTAGTACTCAGCCTTTTGTGCAAGAAAGCTCTCTTGGGTGTCATCACAAAGGAAAGGAAGTGTCAGGACTTTATGAAATGATGCTACGCTAGAGGAGGAGGAAAAAACTCTCTAATAGACAAAAAACCTGATCATCACTGTGATATTTCTTTCTGAACACTTTAAGTCTGATGGGTGTTCATCTAAAACATCTCTACCTATTCCAACATGGTCTCATTGACAGAAACTCGTTAAGTAGGATTGGTTCCATTTTTTAAAAGTGTTTTTTGTTTGCACAGCAAGTTTAGCAATGTTTAATATGGTTTAGGACTGTACTGATTTGGGGGCACTATTTGGCAAACTGGACTGGATCCTCATTCATGCAGGATCAGTCCAGATCTGATCTGGACCCTGGATCCAAATTGTTATCTGGAAATATTCACCCCTTAAGAGGGAGTTATCCCTGCAAAATTTCAGACAAGTAGCTCCAGGGTTCTTTGTTCTAGCGACATTAAAAACAAACAAACAAAACCTAAAATGTTCCTAATTTTCTTGTGTCATGTATGTGCATGCAGCTTCTTAATTTCCCAGATTGTGGCTGCTGTTACATGCTTACAGCTTTTAGGAGCCACAGATGAGAGCTGAATGCAGGGTGAATGCAAACAATCCCAGAAGGAGCACAATATAGAACATACATTAATGAAAATAGTTTTTTTAATTAAATATTTACATCAGGTTTATGGCACATAAAAAAACAGAACAATAATAATAACAAACAAAACAAACAAGTGTGGGATGCTGACATTTTAAATCAATGACAAGCAGGTTCGGTATCTATGTCAAATATACACCCTTGTGCAAATTAACTGAAACAAAGCATGTTTTCTATCTTACTCGTAATCCTGTACTCAAAACAAACACAAAAAGTCAGTTGATCATTACGGTGTCGGAAGCTTGCAGTCAATAGAAGGAGTGATGCGCTCACCACAATATATTGAGGTTCTACAAAAGAGAGTTATTCCAGAGCTGGGAAAGAGGTATCCTGATGGTACTGGAATATTGCAGCAGGACCTAGCCCCCTGTCACACATCGAAAGTAGTGAAGAAATTCATGATTCAAGCACTGATTCAAGTGTGGTGCAGAGATCCAAAAAGCAACAGGGACTGTTCAAAACTAGTAGACTCCATGCCAAACCGTGTTCAAATGCTGCTTAAAAATAGCAGAGGTCATATCCTTTACTAATATGTGAGTTTTGTACATGTATATGTGAGTTTTGTATAATAAACTAAATTGTTTGTTTCAAGTAATTTGCACAAGAGTGTATCATCCACAATGTTCTGGGCACTGTGTGAAGGTGAAGAATGCTCTCAGACTTAGTTTTATGCTGAATGAAATTATACCATATGGCATACATTAATGAGAACCACATCCAGAAATGCATTATAGTGAGGGAAATTGCTTGCAAAAATGTGCATGTTAGGCAAAATTACATGTAAAAATATGTATATTTGAACCAAAATGCTGAAGAATTTAAATAAAAATAAACTTATGCAGAAATATAGAGAACTGATTTTTTGACTGGGAAAATAAGAAACAGGGATAAGCTGAAATTGACAAATTTGTCCATCCCTGCTCCTTCCGTATCCATTCAGTGAGTAGTACAATCTCAGCTATCAGGCTTCACTAGCTTTTCTCTTTGACTCTTCATCCGATGACCAGGATGGATGTTCCAAATGATCAAAGGATTATCGGGGGTTATTGGGTTGTTGTTTTTATTTTTATTATATATTTTGTGGTTTTATATTTTGATGTTGTTCTGTGAAGTGCCCTGAGACTTCTGGGTATAGGGCGGTATATAAATTCTAATCATCATCATCATCATCTTCATATTTGAAACAGACTAAGTTGGGTCCCTGCCCAACATCTTCTGGAATGAACTTGCTCTGATCTACAACCAAACTGAGTCAAGCATGTTTTACTCATTTACTATGCATACTTGATGGTAACAATGGTGAATAGATGGTTTGGCTTTATTTTAATAGGTTTATATCCAGTTGATGCACAATTTATCTCATGGGAGGGATTCTGATTTTTTATCAGTGAATTATACAGCTCCTCTTGCAGGAGAGAAACAATTTCCCTCTGACTTCTGAGTGGACACTCCATAAAATGACTAATGATCTATTTAATTGCTCTATCTAAAAGAGCATGGACATGTCTAATGGACAAAATAAACCAACTCTGGAAGCCACACACAGTTACTCACCATTCTTAAAGTAATGAAGCATGATTCTGATTTTCTCTTACTAATCTATCACTCATTCATGTCTACCTTTTGCTCTCCGGGAAGCGAAATGATCTACAAGAATGTTCTGAACATGAAGAAGTCTGGACTTCATCATTAAAAATCACTAGCTTCACATAACCCATTACATCTGACATTTCCTTGCACTTAACTGTAGGAGAACCTTAGTAGTTTGAGCTGCGTATAAATCGTTTAGAAAGCCCGAGGTTAAGGCTAAGCAATTTGATGGGGGTGACACTTAAATTCACATAATCAAATTACTTTACATAAAGTTTTCAGCGTGTATGTGCAGCGTTGACCTTGAATTCTGTTGATGAGGAATGGTCTGGTTTTGTTGCTGATGAAAATATTACCCATTCCTGCTTCTTACAAGCTATACTTAGGTGTTCACTGTAATAGACTGCACGGACTACACTACTGTACCCATCCCACCCAACTCTCTGTAACCTGTAGTGACCCTCACATTGGGAAACTGAGTAAGCAACCACACCCAGCTCTGCCAACTGGCCAACTGCTATTGAGCCCCACGTCCAATATCCCTAGGCATGTGGGTTGTTCTATAGACCTAATCTACTCATATTGATTGAAATGGACTTCAGATACAGAGTCAACCAAGGTCAACTGCCGTTTACCAACATTCGTAAAATAAGCAATTATTCCTTCCCCAAAACTCATTAAGCATTGTTTACATTTTTTTAAAAAAGAAATCCACTGTGTATGAACAGATACTACTTTTATTTTATTTTATTTTTAATAGAAATGTATACCTTTAGTTATTTCTTTTGAAGAATCTGCATTGTAGATCATTGTCACAGACTGATTTGAGAGCGCATAGAGGCTAAATTTAGCACAATTTCCTTTTTATATACATGATTCTGGAAAACTGCACAGGAAAACTGCCCATGAGACCAAGATGTGCCCGTTGTGTGGTTGTGGTTGTTTTTTTAACACCGCGTTTAAGTTTCTGAGGTTATAAATCTGTCCCTTTTCACAGGCACTAAGTTCACTCAAAATAATTTTCTAGAGTAGCAAATAAAAATGAGTGCCGGTTTAAACAAAACTGAAACATTTGCAGCACCTGCTAGGTGTGGAGCCCCATCAATGTCATTGCTAACAATTGGGCATCAATCACACCTCACTAGAAATATCACATGCTTGTCATGCTTGGCTTCTGCTTTGTCTGAATTATAAGAGCAACCAAGTTCTGTATTTCTTTCTCCCCCCCCCCCTGTGTGTTTAGCTTCACTAATCAAATCCATCTTTGAAAAACGATGTTATGTTATTAGCTTCTTTTCATCGCAGAACTCTTTTAAAAAAAATAATGGTTTGAAGCACTGGATGAATCTAATCCCTTGCCAGTTTTTCCTCTTTCATATATCCTGATATACCAAAGCATAAAAATAAGCCCCCTCCCTCAATAACTATAAGATGTGAACAGCCAGCCATTCCCCTGCCCTGTTTCAGATTAACAGATTATACATTTAATTTTGAGCAATACTTAGCTTGTTCTGATAGATTTGCAGGGATTCCAGCGCAACGTTAGCAACCAATCGGAACAAGCAAAGGAATGAAGTGACAACGGGACTACAGTTCATTTCCTGGCACGGTCTATGAAATATATGAGCCAGCATTGGAGATGATAACTCTATTGCAAACAGCATGATTATAGCTTTCTCGTCAGGTTGCGGGAGGTTGTAACTCCCTGGGGAGTCTGCCCAATAAAGAGAGGCATAAAAGTAACCCAACAAAAAGATGTTTAGCTTGACATTGTTTCATTGTAAAAGGGCAGATTTTGGAATAAATGATCAAATGGAACTCTCTGTAGGTGCAGCTAATATCTATCCTATCTCCTTCTGCCTTGCTGTATTTCCTCAAGGTTTCCAAATGCATTAGAGTTACCCAAAGAGCCGGATGAACAGATTCATCACCATTGATCAAAAGCCGACTTTGAGGGTGTCCTTCAGGTGCGTCAGATAGTGATTTGAAACAAGTGCCACTTCCTGGCTGTCTTTTGTGTTTTTTATGGCTGCTAGTGAACATCAATAATATGAATTCCATTTTAATTCTTCTGTAAGGGATCTTATTTATAGAGCAATTTCCATTGCAGTGTCTTGTCCCTGTGAAATGATTGCCAACTCAGGCTGCAGTTAAAGTTTACAGCTTAGGTCTTCCTTCAAGGTACAATATGGATATTACTTTTTTTCCAAAAGTAATTTAAAATACAAAGCACCGGGAACACTTTAACTCCTTGTAATCTTGTCCATTCAGGATTGCGACTTGGAGATGGAAAACTGGTCTAGCTCCATCCAACAACATGGAAGAGAATGATGGTGTGATTGTTTCCAGCGTCTTTTGGTAAGGGAGCAGGTGGAGCTGTGGTCTAAACCGCTGAGCCTCTTGGGCTTGCTGATCGGAAGGTCGGCGGTTCAAATCCGTGGAATGTGGTGAACTCCTGTTGCTCTGTCCCAGCTCCTTTCAACCTAGCAGTTCAAAAGCACACCAGTGCAAGTAGATAAATAGGTACTGCTGCGGCAGGAAGGTAGACAGCATTTCCATGCACTCTGGCTTCCTTCCTGGTCCAGTAGCAGTTTAGTCATGCTGGCTACATGACCTGGGAAGCTGTCTGTGAACAAATGCCGGCTCCCTTGGCCTGAAAGCAAGATGAGTGCCACAACCCTATAGTCGCCTTTGACTGGATTTAACCGTCCAGGGATCCTTTACCTTTACCTTTGGTTAACTGCAGCCAGGCAGAAACACAAGGGGGTTTGGGTTTGTGCATATACAGGAAAAGCTTTATAAATATTCTCTTTCCAGAATAAAACAATCCAGATTCCTAAGAATATCAGATATACTATTAGTGGGTAGCTCATCGATTACCTTATGACATTGAGGCAGTTACTTAATTTATAAGTTCCCAAATGCCATAAAAAAACATGGTTACTTATCAAAATAAGAAAACCCCCCACAAAATCCATTAGTCCAACATATTATGAAAAGCTTTAGGTCTATGCAATGTCAGCTGAAAGTAAATACATTGAATTCGATTGAGTTTACCTCAGAGTAGACATATATAGGATCTGCATGCAAATAAACTTACTAAGTTGCATCAGCAGTATAGTCTATAATGTATGCCTTGTAAACTAAAATGTTTTAGCAAATGTCCTAATGGACAGCAGATAACCAACCTGGGAAGCTTATGGAGCTGTGTGATCCCATCTAGGACAGTCAAATCACACAGGTCCCAGCCAGTTGGACTCCTAACATGAGCTTGTGCATAAGCACATGCATGCGTGTGCGTGCACACACACACGCACACACACACACACACACACACACACACACACCAGTGTCTTGGCTTGATCAAGTTCAAGTTTGTTAACTTTAATCAGCACATTATTGCTTTCAGGTGTCTCTATAGAAAATCCTGTATAAACCTGTATAGGAAATCATCCAGGAGTAAAAGGAGAAAGACAGTTGGACATACAATTCAATCCCAACCCTCCCATAACATTGTTACATGCCACCTCCAATCTCTGCTAAGCGATAACAAGATTCCAGAGGATTTCAGGTACTTACCCAGGGTTGCATTTCCTTCTGGAAAAATAGGCACAGTAGACACTGCAGCGTGTTTACGAAATATAGTTTATTTACACATATTTACAACCTGTGCCTGACTAGGACATGCATTTTGAGGACACCTATATATTAAGTCTGTATAGTTAAAGCTATGGTTTTCCCAGTAGTGATGTATGGAAATGAGAGCTGGACCATAAAGAAGGCTGGTCGCTGAAGAATTGATGCTTTTGAGTTATAGTGCTGGAGGAGACTCTTGGGAGTCCCATGGACTGCAAGAAGATCAGACCTATCCATTCTGAAGGAAATCAGCTGAGTGCTCACTGAAGCTGTGGCTCCAATACTTTGGCCACCTCTTGAGAAGAGAAGACTCCCTGGAAAAGACCCTGATATTGGGAAAGATTAAGGGCACAAGGAGAAGGGGACGAAAGAGGACGAGATGGTTGGACAGTGGTCTCAAAGCTACTAACATGAGTTTGATCAAACTGTGGGAGGCAGTGGAAGACAGGAGTGCCTGGAGTGCTCTGGTCCATGGGATCACGAAGAGTCGGACACGACTAAATGACTAAACAACAACATATATTATTCTATTTCACATACAATTTCAAATCCAATACAGGTGTAGATTGAGGTGAAAATCTCTACTTAAAAGGCTTGTTGAAAAGGGGCTGCCACATCTGGATGTATCAGGTACTTAGGGCCTCTGGGGCCTCATGGTTAAAAATAATAATATGCACGATCATTTTCAATGTACTATTCATAACCATCTATGTTTACATGCTATGTGAATGAGTCCAGCTGCACAGCCAGTTTTTAACTAGATTCTTATTATTTCATTTTAATTAGAAAATTCATGGCATCACTGACTTTTAATGTCATCTGTTTTGGGAAGTAATGCCAGAGCTGAACACAGGAAATGCACAACGTCTTGACATTTAGAGTATGGTGGGGTGGGAGGAATGAGAACATTCTGTGAAAAAAAATAAAGAGAGCGTCACAGAGAACTGATGTGAAAATTAACCTTTGTGTAGAACCTCAACAGTTCACCAGCAATACAAATTGGATCAACAAGGAATTCATTTATTAGGGTATAATTTCTTCCCAAGCAGCAGAGTGGATAACATTTCCCCCCTCTCCACTTTATTTGGTTTTATATTAATTATACAGCTTTGCACTCTTTCAGTGTTGACACACACAAAAAAGGGCAACCGCAACTTTGTCTGACGATCATGAACATCAGCTCGAGAGACTGGAAGGTTAAACAAAGGCACCAAACAAAGTATCATTGTCATAATTTAATATATTATCATAAACACTTCTGGCACTGGATTGCCAATGAGCAAATATTGGTTTGATGATACTGGCCAGAATCCAATGTCCTGTGAACAAGATGTTGAGGTCTGTGTTGCATTGTTCAAGTTAATTTAAAACAAACAAACAAACAAGTGAGGCCCACAACAAAATGCTGCAACATGGAGTGGCCCCATTCAGGATTCTCCATCCCATAGTAAATATATGTTCACTCAAAGTAGGTTCCACTGAAATCCATGGGACTCCAGGCTGAAATCCCAAACACAGTTCCTTTTCAGAGAGCCAGTGTGGTGTAGTGGTTAAGAGCGGTAGACTAGTAATCTGGGGAACCGGGTTCGCGTCTCCGCTCCTCCACATGCAGCTGCTGGGTGACCTTGGACTAGTCACACTTCTTTGCAGTCTCTCAGCCCCACTCACCTCACAGAGTGTTTGTTGTGGGGGAGGAAGGGAAAGGAGAATGTTAGCCGCTTTGAGACTCCTTCGGCTAGTGATAAAGCGGGATATCAAATCCAAACTCTTCTTCTTTTCTTCATAATGCAATAAAATAGCTTCTAGAGAAAAATAGAATAAAAAAGACAAAAAGAGGAGAGAAATAAAGAGAACAAGAAAAGAAAAAGAACAGAGGAGGGGGGAAAGAACAGAGAGATAAGGGGAAAAAATCCTAAACCCGGTTCCTAGGGATGAAGTCCCCTTCTCCACATAATTTACCCATGAGTAAACATGTTTTGCGTTGCACGGTGTCTCCCAAGCATTTACACTGAATTGGAGCCTTGGAAGTGCTAATTTTTGGCTGGATCATGGCCATTGTTTGATATGGCCACCTTCATGGTAAGTAATCTTCAGATGTTGTGGACTGTAACTCCCATAATCCTTAGCCCATGCTTGCTGGGAATTGTAGTCCACAACATCTGGAAGGCCCCACCTTGGATATCCTTGTTAGAGGACACACTGGTCATGCCTGAGCTCATGTTTCAATTAAAAAAAGAAACCATGAGTGAAGGACACTAAGTAAATGCTGTGTAGTAGTTCCCACAAATCTGTCAAAAGTGCAGGTGCTTTTTATTGTGGGCAGATGATTACACACCCACATGTCTTTGTGTTTGCAACCATTATGCTAGCCTGTTGCTACCTGGCCAATTAACTTCTCTGAAATGTCAAGCATTCAGCAACTGCATAATGCATTTGACTTCATCCCCCGCCCCCTTTATCCAAGGCTTCGCCAAAGTGCCAATTGTTACAATTTTTCCGCTCATAATTCCACTTGTTGTTCGACTGAAGGTTTTTCTAAAACGGGCTTTTAAAACACACACACAAATACACACACAAATGTGTGGAATACGAATTGTCCATTATTTCCATCTTTCGCTACACTCTTTTGAAGAGCACCGTAGAAGAGACAGTTCTGTAAAGGAAGACAATTCAGAATTATTCCATGTGCAGATGAGTCAGTGGCCTCTTCACAAACACCCCCCCCCCCATTGGAAGGCACCTCTGGAACTTCATCAACTGTTATATAGCCTCGAATAAAGAATGCTGTTTGGAACGAAGTGTGTGGTATTACCTTGACATCAAAACAGCCATCAGGCAACACAGTCCAAGGATGCAATCCTAGGCCCAAGAAGCTGCAATAAAGCAAGCTGCTGCATGTTAGGCTGGCGTAACATTGCACTAGATTCCCATTCCATTAACCAGCAAAGCTGCTGCTCTGCCTGAGCCTGAGAGATGAGAAGCAAGTTGCATTTGACACCTTTCTGTAACCCAGTTTGACTCTCTGCATGTCTCTGTGGTGTCTTTTGCCCTCTCATCTCACTATTTGGCATAAATCCCCCTTTCCAGCTCCTCCTCCCATACAATTTGTTATTTCAATAGGATTAGATGTGTAGATTGCCCTTTAGCTCCTCCATACTCCATTTCTCTTGGCGCTCCACATCTGGTTCATCTATAGAATTAACCAAATAATCTGATCTGAATACTTAATCTATTTTTGTACTAAACTGCATATTTAATTGCTCAGAATTCTGGCTTGCTTTCTCAAGGTTCCTTCCTCCTCCTGGTAACAACATTGGTTGCTGTGGTGCACCACGATCTGGTTCAAGGAGTCACCAACGGGATGCCCTCAGGGTGCCCACTGAGGCCTTCCCTGGCTCCCATGGTGACCCTTCTCTCCACTTCCCAGGCCTTCCTTGGTGTCCTGAATTCCCTCCCTCCACTGAAATTCAGCTTGGAAAAAAGCTTTCTACTGCAAATGATAGTATAGGAGCTATGATGTGTGCTTAGTTGTGGAGTGCCAATGGCAGTTTTCCAGTTTGCAAATGTTCCCAAAGACCCCAAGAGGGTGACAGCCCCATCTCTAGGTTAAAAATAACAATGTGTGTTCCTTCGGTGTACGTGTGTAGCATTATGTGGTAACAAAACTACTACTCCTATTAGTATGAGCTTTATCTTGATCTTCAAAGTGTTGAAAGGCCAAAGCAGAACATGATCCTTAGATTATGAATTCTAGTCCAAGTGCAAGTTCTGTAAATCTCTGGAGGGATAGAAAAGTATAGGTGTTGCTTTGGCCTGTTGCATCTAAGATGGGGTTGATTTTTTCAAGAGTTTTGCTTTTCATGTGGAAATTTGCATGTTTGATGAGAGCTTTTCATCTAACAGGTAAGCAAATTACATGAAAATCAGGCATCTCTCTCTCATTTTTGTCCATGTCTTAGATACTAATCACATCTTGGAGGGTGTTTTTCAACAACAGTGAACACAAGCAAAATGAAAAAAAGACAGAAAGAAAAGAAATTAAATAAGATTGTTTTGACTCGGCTCTAATTATATTCTTGCTGTTGAAGGAGGTGGTGGGTCAGTGAGAAGGGCATGAATACTCATTCCAATACCAAGTCTATGATCTCTAGAATTGTGTTCTTATTTCTTGGTTCATTTTACAAGTTTCCGCTTGAATTTTTCATATCGCTAACTATCAGCCTTTCTGCGTGAACCGCCTTTGATGCAGCTCTTTTAAAATATTATGAGACAAGGTCAGTGGAAGGGGTTCCCTTGTTATTGTTTGAATTGTGTTATAAAATGTAACAAACACTTAATGGGTAAAAGAAAAGAAAAGAAAATATTCAACCTATTTCCTATGGTTTTCCTTACTTGCTACCCTTTGAATCATGAGGCTACAGCAGTGTTACTGACAAGCACAACATGGCACCTGGTCACCCAAGATGACACCTTAGGCCTTATCCCACAGCTAGCAAGATTGATCCTTTATAATGGACCATTCCTTGGGAATTTTGAAAGGGTCATGTTTCATCTTCCATCGTTCTGACTCAGTGCTATAGCATATGGCATGTTAGAATTCCTGCTACATGATTGCAGTCATGGGATTGTTATCTTTCACATGATGGTGTATGTTTTGACTCCACAGAGTGGGAAGTGACGGAGACAGGATGTTTGTGTTACTGCGTTCCGTGAAGTGGGACTATTGTCCTTTGTTCTTTCTCTTTACTGTCTGATGCTAGACAGAAAGGGAGCCATGTTGCAGTGCTCCGTGTGTGTTTATATGTAAATAAAGTAGATTAGCCAAAATGGTGAGGTCTGTTATGCAAGCTGCGAAGACTCTGCTGATCCCTAAGTGTGCCAATGTCTGTTGGAATCGGTCGCTGTGATGTTCGGGCAGAAGAAAGCTAATGAAGCTCCCGAACGAACGACCAGGAGGGAGAGAACATGCCAGTCGGGCATGTGTTTCTGCCAGGGTCCTACTCGAGTGTAGGACGAGCTCCTGACAGAATGACAGCCAGTCCTCAGTTTTTTCAGCTTATAAAGCATGAAGTAGAAGCATCAGAGATTGTGGCCACGGTCCAACAGAAAGTTGAGTGTACTCAAGCTCACTGAAATCAGTGGCGTCAAGTGCACCTAGCTTTCTGGTGGGTTACGGCTGTTTACTTTTGAAAAGGAAACTGATCAGCAAGCCAAACATCTCTTTCCAAATAAGTGCCCATCCAAGGTCCTTGTTTACTTCTTGCTAGACCGCCTTTTTTGGCATCTCAGTTCTAGTGCCATTTAGAATACATATGTCATTCCTAGGAACTTGGACGTCATTCTGCCATTACTCTAATGAGTCAGGGAGCATGAATTAGCAGCATTGCAGGCACTAGTGCAGTTCTGATATTGATGAACTCTTACTTCATGTACCACTTGTGATACCCATGCTACAGGTTGCTACCTGATCACAATCTATTTGCAATTCACCTCTAACACTGGAGTATTATCTTACAGTCTTGTTTTACTCTGGCACAGTAGTTGCTGTGCCCCATCCTAATGACTGTTTACTGGGTACCTCCAAGCAATGTTACAAATTCTCCTTATTTCATGGGTTCCATACACCAATAGGAATCTTGCTTAGGTAGATGTTTTAATTAGTGATGTGGGGACATTTGTAGTGGCAATGATGAGGTTCATGGATGAAACATCCCAGCCCATTTCAAAACAGATCCAGATCTTTCTAACATGTCGGTCTGGTTTGAAATTGCTTGTTGTCCACCCACCCACCCACCACAACCTCTTTCCAGTTTCACTGAGGACAGTGGTGAAGATCTGGGGAAGTGATAGAGGCATAAGAAATTCACCTCATGCTTCTCAACAGGCTTGGATACGGCCACAACATGATGTTTCACATCAAACCACTTACCAAGATGGTAAAAGGTAAAGGACCCCTGGACGGTTAAGTCCAGTCAAGGGTGAATATCGGGTGTGGCGCTCATCTTACTTTCAGGCTGAGGGAGCTGGCATTTGTCCGCAGACAGCTTTATGGGTCATGTGGCCAACATGACTAAACCACTACTGGCACACAGAGGACTGTGATGGAACCCAGAGCACATGGAAACACTGTTTACCTTCCCGCTGCAGCGGTACCTATTTATCTACTTGCAATGGAATGCTTTCAAACTGCTAGGTTGGCAGGAGCTGGGACAGAGCAATGGGAGCTCACCCCATCATGGGGATTCAAACTGCCAACCTTCTGATTGGCAAGCCCAAGAGGCTCAGTGATTTAGACCACAGTGCCACCCATCCAAGATGAGTGGGATGACTGTGAGGTCAGGGCTGCATGGATGCACTAGTGGGAATGTAGATTTGGTTCCACTTGAGCAGCCACACAGTTCCAACTTCACCACTACTCTAGCTTCCATTGTTGTGGCTACAACACCACTGTCAGGGTGGTGTTGGCAGCAGCATGGCACCACCTCAATATGCCAAAAGTTTCTGATCACAGATATGAAGGAGATCAACTATATTTTCATATATTTTTCCCTCGGTGAACTTTAAAACAGAGCTGTATTATCATCTCTATATTGCAGGTGGCTTTCCTAATGCCATTAGAGAACTGGGAGCTTCATTACCTGTTGTTCACCTGTCAACCAGCACATTATGTGAGGTAGCAACAGCCCACCTTGTCCAGGGAATCTGGGTAACCAGGACCACAACTTTCCACAGGTGCTTAGCACTGAGTGGCAGTCTGAGAGCTAGTGGTGTGGACTGGTGAGGCCTTGAGTCCATGACTCACCTAGCATCAAGCCAGGATCTACCAGCCTAACTCACCTCACTTTTTAGAATTGAAATTCTGTTGTAATCTATTAAGGTGAGAGGTGAGGAGCTTGTAGCCTTCCAGATGTTGACAGGTTGCAACTCCCATCACCCCGGACCACTGGCTATGCTATGCTGGCAGGACCTGATAGGAATTGGAGTCCAACAATATCTGGAAGACCACAGGTTCCCCTGATTCAGATTAGACTGATAGGTTACTCTGCTTTCAATACATTGCCTCAAAAGTTCATCATCATTCCACACAACACCCGCACCCCTTAATTTGCCTCAGAAATCTCATTTGCATGATTGCAAGTTGTATTCTTTGTCACAAAATATGTTAAGTGCTACTGTTGATTGGAATAAAAGATTGTTGTAGAGGCACAATTTGCCTCAAGTGCCATGTTATGTTATATTTTGCATGATAAATCACCGATGATGATTTCATGGCTTCAGCTTTCCTCACTCTTAGCTATTCCAGAATAATATTGAAATAATATTAACAACAAACATAAGGACTTACAGCTTGGTGCTTTTCCTGTCTCCAGGTGCATGTTTTTGACTTGTGAATGACACCATTTTAGAGTGCAAGCAGGGCTCACCCATTGTTATTCTTGGAAAGGGAAAGCTCCCCAGCTAGAGCTTGAGTTTCCCAAGTGGGCAGTTGCAGGCCCATATGTCCACAAGGTAGTGGATTATGCAGATGGCCCATAACTCAGTGGTAGAGCACAAGTTTTGTATTCACAAGGCCCTAAGGCAGAGACATAGGAAAGCTGTGGCAGTCTAGATGTTTTGCAACACAACTCCCATCATCCCCAAATTTCAGACATGTTGGATGGTTCAGATGGGGCTTGTATTCTAGAAGGTCTGGAGGGCACCAGGTTGGCAAAAGCTGATATAAAGTATATTATTAAGATAGGCTTGGAACGAACATGAAAAGCCACAGTTACAGCTGGCACTACTGGGCAAGATGTCCAAATGATTCAATCCAAAGCACCTTTGTCTTGACCACAATTTATAGACTACATTGTTGGACACCAGATATCTTAGCACTGTGTCCTTGGGATATGCATTTCTGTGACTGAAAGGAATTTTTTTATTAGAAGCAATCACTGTTAGCCCAGTGTCACAGATCTGAACACACAGATAGCTTACATTTAGCAAACTCAGTTACAGTGGTACCTTGGGTTACAGACGCTTCAGGTTACAGATGCTTCAGGTTACAGACTCCGCTAACCCAGAAATAGTACCTCGGGTTAAGAACTTTGCTTCAGGATGAGAACAGAAATTGTGCTTTGGTGGCGCGGCGGCAGCGGGAGGCCCCATTAGCTAAAGTGGTACCTCAGGTTAAGAACAGTTTCAGGTTAAGAACAGACCTCCGGAATGAATTAAGTTCTTAACCCGAGGTACCACTCTACTCACACTGATTCTGTATACATGATTCCATTTACTCTGCACTCTCACCACTGGTTTGAGAATTAGAAGCAGTCCATCAAAAGATTCCATGAACGGTGTCTCCAGAAAAAAATACATATCACTTGGGAAGGCAGACAAACTAATGCCAGTGTACTGGAAGAAGCAAAAATCACCAGTGTTGAAGCAGTGATTCTTCAACATCAAACTTTGTTTGACTGATCACGTTGTTCGGATACCTGATTATTGTCTTCCAAAGCAACTACTCTATTCCAAACTTAAAAATGGAAAGTGTAATGCTGGTGGTCAACAAAAGAGGTTTAAAGACTCTCTCTCAAGTAAATTTTTTTTAAAAAATGTAGTATAAATACTGACAAATGGGAAACACTGGCCTGTGAATGTTCCAATTGGAGAACAGCCTTTAGCAAAGGTTGCTTTGAAGATACTCGAATTCAGGACGAAAGGGAGAAACATGCTAAAAGGGAGGCACATTTGGCAAACTCTCACCATGATCAACCCCCACCTGGAAACCTTTTTTCCCCACTGTGGAAGAACATGTGGATCCAGAATTGGCCTCCACAGTCACTTATGAACTCACTGTTAAGACTGTGTTCGTGGAAGACAATCTTACTCGGCTACAAGTGATTGCCAAAGAAGAAGAAGCACTTTCACCACTGGTTTGAGAAGTAGAAGCGGTGCATGCAAGTAGGGGATGAACCATTAAAAGAGGACAAATGGAAGGTGCAGAGCCATCAAGAAATCGATTGACAAAGCAAAGAATCTCTGCCAGTTGGTAAATAGATATTACCCCTCCCTGAGCTCTGAGATCATTAGTCTGAAGACAAAGCCATAGTTTCTCTTAGGAGGAAGTTTTACAATTTCAGTTGGTTGTGGCATGATTGAGGAAAAATGTGTCAGTGTATTAGGTGACAGCAATCAGAGACACGAGACGTTCTTGGGATGTAATGCTTTGAACCCCTTCATTGTAGGCTCAGGTTGTATATATGTGTAAATAAAACATATATCTTAAAGACACCACAGCGTCTGTCAGATGGCAGGGGTGGTTGCTCGCGAGTAACCAGGCAGGACTCCGACCTGTCTTTTACAGGTTTTATTTGGTGCAAAAACTATTTACAGTGTGGAACCCCAAAGTTCATGTCCGCCTCAATCGCTAGCAGAATCCAGGAGTGGCTTTTTCCGGTTTTGTCCCCAACATAAGAACTTCGTCACCCCCAGCCTTTTCCTTCCTTCTTTGTGCTTTACCCCTCTGCGTAAGGTGGGCAACGGAAGAGGCGTGCTTCCCTCCTGGCCGGCTTGACCAGGAGCGGTGCTGGGGCTCACAGCAGCATCCCCTGGTCCCTTTCCCTCTTCCCCACTGGAGGCGTGCCTTTCCCCACCGCAGGAAGAGGAACTGTTTCACAAGACTTTTGGAAGATCCCTGTATCCCAATGGCCCCTCTACCTCCCTTCCCTGTTCCGATGGCAGTTCCCTGATAGTGTCCCCCCCCCAAAAAAAATAATCCTGAGTGAGGAATTGGCCCCAAGGAATCCTGCACTGCTCGTGGGTTGAGTGGCATGTAACAATACTGAGGTGTCAACTATGATATCAGCTTGAAGAAAATTTTCATGTATGAGGAAAGATATATAAAAGCTCGATGGCATGAAAGCTAATTAACATTTTGATTCTCAACATTCACAGAGCCCTGTGGGTGCCATTTTTTCCCAGTGGAAACAGTAAATGCACAACATCGGAAGCTATGACTGTAATTTCAGACTGAACGCTTTTCGTGAATGGTAGGTGTAACTGTAGAAAAGTGGCAGTGCTAAAATGTTTTGATCTCTCTGTATTAGTACCACCTTTATGAACACATATTATTATATCCACTTCACTAGGTGTACCATTAATGTTTAAATATGCTTTCTTAAAACCATATTTCTACAATGCGCTATGATCAAGCCGTCTATCATCAAATGCAAGCCAATTCTCACTCTTGCAATAAATCACAGAATTGTAGTATTGTAGAGTTGGAAGGGACTTCAAGGGTCATTTCTAGTCCAGCCCCCTGCCCTGCAATGCAGGAATCTCAACTAGAGCATACATTATGAAATTAATGATCTGCATTTTATTTTATTTTTGTTCCTGCTGTTTTGCAAGTAACTACATAAATTACAGTTTCACATCTCCTTCAAAGTAAGTCACATTTAAGTTCAGTGAGAAGTGTTGCCAGGTAAATGGAGACAGAATTGTAGTGCATGAAAGAGAATATTCTCTCTAACATAAGCTAATGATAGCACCATCCCCATTATCAGTGGTGCTGTTAGGGCAGGACTTTGGGAGAGACATCTATGGCCACTCAAGAAAATGAACAAGTGCCCGCAAATGTCATAGGGCTGTGTCAGGGAATCAGGAGCAGGAGCACTGGGGAGAGAGGAATTGGAGAGCGAAGGGGAAGAATCCGAGGGAAGCGTAGGGGAGTATGACAGTGGCCCGAGAGATTCCATGAGCTTCTCCAGTGAATCAGAAGATTCCCAGAAGGGGGCGCCGATGGTCAGAGCAAGGGGGGTCCCAGAGGGGACGCACCAGAAACAAGGAGCCAGAGGGGAACCCCAAAGCAGCAGTGGGGGATCGGGACCAGTTTCCCCACCAGAGCGTAGTGGGGGGGGGAAGAGTCACATGTGTCAGGGCCAGCGTCCCCTCTAGCCGGCAGAGGAGGTGAGTCAGGGCTGACCACGCCTCCATCGGAGAGTGGGGGAATGGAGGGGAGGTCAGTTGCAGCTAGCCCCCCCGAAGGGGGAAGCAGTGACAGCAGCAGTGAAACGGTCAGGAGGAAAGCTGCTGGCTGGGTGCGCGCGCCAAGTTCAAATATGCAGGCGCGGGGGACAGCAGGAGACCCGGATGGGGAACCAGCTCCTAAAGCCCGCCGGAGGGAGGGAGAAGGCTCAGGGGAATCAGCGTCAGAAGACGCTAGAAAGGGCGAGACCCCGGCGGGCAGGCGGACCCAGAGGAGGAAAGAGCAGCGGAAAAGGTGGAGCAAGGCGAGGGTCTTAAACTGGTGTACAGGGGGAGGAGATTCAGAGGGATCATCAGCGGTCTGACAGTGAGACGTAGAGCTGCGCGCTGCGGCTCTGGAAGTGAAACTGAACTTCAATAAAGACTTTTGTACTTAACAACGAAGCAGCATTGGTCCTTTGTGAGCTGGGACCTTGGGCAGCCCTGACAGGCTGCTTTGCCATTTTGAAGATAGCAAAGTCCTGCACATTACCACCTAAGGAGGGGGCCCTTGTAAGAGTCTAAAATTACCTAGCTTCAGAGCGACCAGCTACTGGTTTCCAGGTTCTGTCTTCAGAACCTCTTGGGATAAGGCAAAAATAGCACTGGTCTGCATAGCTGCATGTGATGCTTCAGTAGCCTTAATGTGAGAAAGAGAAGGATATTTTTAAATATCAAGGCACGAACACCTTCAGCGATGTGGACCTTTGCCAGTGCATTTGCTGTTCTATTTGTTCTGTCATATTTGATTACACTCAAATTCCCTCAAGGCCCTTTAGCTGAATTACACAATCATGGCATTGTTTTGGAAACAAAAGATGCCCACAAAAGCATTTTGCACCTATTGTATTCAGAGTATAGGTTTATTGACTATTGTGATGCATTTAAGCATCTTTGGGAACGTCTCCTGTCAGTCATATAATTGAATCTGATAGATTTAATTCCGTGGCTATGGGAAAATATAATGCATCATACAGATTGTGCTTTAGATCCTTAGACAACAATAAATTAGTAGGCTTCCATGTGCCTAGAGGAGGTGACGTTTGGCAGAGATAGAGGAGCAGGGAAGGTACATCCAACTGTTAAACATTTTTTCTAGGGAATCATTCACAGCACATTCAATCACTTCTTTCTGCCTTGATTTTGGAAAACTGTTCACAGGGAGATGATTATTTGTGTCTTAATATATTCACCATCACTTTGCAGTAGCTACATGTAGGGATGGAGGAGCTACCGTATTTTTCACTCCATAAGACACACTTTTTTCCTCCTAAAAAGTAAGGGGAAATGCCTGTGCGTCTTATGGAGCGAATGCGTGGTCCCTGGAGCCGAATTGCCCAGGGGCAAAAAAGCAGATCGTGTTTTTTTTTTTAGAAAGAGGGAAGGGGTTTTTGAAACAAAGCCACTGAGCAGCTTATTGGCAAGGGATCGGGAGGGAGATAAAGGACTCTAAAGATAAAGGAGGCTGCTGTGGGGGGAGGTAAAAGCACATGGATCCTCAGGATTTTTGCATTGGGTTACCCCAAATTCTCCAGGTTACAGACTCCGCTTCAGGTTACAGACTCCGCTTACCCAGAAGTAGTACCTTGGGTTAAGAACTTTGCTTCAGGATAAGAGCAGAAATCATGCTCCAGCGATGCGGCAGCAGCAGGAGGTCCCATTAGCTAAAGTGGTGCTTCAGGTTAAGAACAGTTTCAGGTTAAGAACGGACCTCCGGAACAAATTAAGTATTTAACCCGAGGTACCACTGTATTCCTTTTGCCTAATTCGAAGTTCTTAATACAATATGTGCAGTGAAATGCAGCTGTCCTTTGAAATTCACACTGTTTTGTGATATACTTGCTGAAAGCTGAGGGTTTTTTTAAGCCAGTTGCCCAAAACGATATAATGAATGCACATGACCACCATCTGCCGCACATCAAGTATCTGTGATGCATGTCATTATGTGTCTCATAGTGCACACATGCATTAGACTACATTTTTGTGTGTGCGACTTTTCCTTCACATCTGCATATCTGCAACTAGGTTTATAATCCTGGGTCACTTTAGAGTGTGACAGAATACTGGGAAGTGCCCTATACTGACCTGCTTTACTGGGCCGCTGTAAGAAAAGGATTACTGTAAGATAAATGATGTGAAGTGTCAGCGCTTGAATTTCAGGGAGTCATAAGATAGGTCTTCTGTACAGTTGTACATTGGAAGTTGAAAGGAATCCATTCCAGAAGTCCGTTCGACTTCCAAACCATTCGGAAACTAAAGTGTGGCTTCTGATTGGCTGCACAGAGCTCCTGCAGCCAATCAGAAGCCACAGAAGCCCTGTTGAACATTCAGCTTCCAAAAATAGTTCGCAAACCAGAACACTCATTTCCGGGGTTGCAGCGTTCAGGAGCCAAAACGAACTGAGCTGTTCGAAAACCAAGGTATAACTGCATTTCATTAATGCCCCCTACCTTTCCTCCCATAATCTGAACACACAGAACTATGTTTAGTTCTCAAAAAGCACAGTATAAACTTGCCAATATTCAGATATACCAGTACTTACTGTGCATAATAGGAGCACTCAAGAAATATCCAGTATACAGTCCTACCACCCATGTTTCACCCATTCCAATATGAAATTGCTTCCAAGTTCAAATTAACATTCAGAACACCCTTTGGCTGTATTTCTTCTTCTTTCTTTGTTAAGAAAGATCTTTGAAACGATGTCTAAAACTTTGCTTTAAGAGTTGAAAAGCCATGTTGTGTTTCACAGACAATGATTATGAAGCCTAAGTGCAGGGATATAATTCTGCAGAACCCACGACTGAAAACATGAATAGTGAGCACCTCTCTGCTGGAATGGCAAAGCATATTCAATACACTTTGAAGAATGAAGATGCAGCTTAAGTAGTAGAAAAGTTGGCCCCTGAAGGCATCTCAGATTTGCTGCTAATCAGAATGATCCGTGAATAATTGCTGCAGTTATATTAAAGCATGCTTTAGTATCTTGCAAACTAATTCCCTGAAAAAGTGATAATTATTCTAGGCCCATCTACATTGTCCTTAGCTCATGCCAGTCTCCCTTCGTCTCCCAAGAAACACACCTGAGCAGAATTCTTCTATTCCCAGTCCAACAGAATCTCTCTCTCTCCCTCCCTCCCTCCCTCCCTCTCTCTTTCTCTCTCTATATATATATATTCTGAGCCAAATTCAAATAATTGCTGCTGGTATAGAAGCTCAGAAAGGCCTGGGTCCACAGTCCACCACAATGTTAATTAAACTAGAATAGTGGCCAACATTGGTTCTCTACCCACAGTCGATGTCACACATGGATTATAGTTCTCCCTCTTCACCTATAAATATGCTTTTTGAAAATACAACAACTCTTTGATCTAGCTGCTTTATTTAGTAATTTTTTTTTTTACTAATAAAATTTATCTCCCATTTTTCTGTGACCAGTCAGCATCCCTGGGGGCCACCTACAGTGAATTAAAAGAAAAACCTCTAAAGTGATAAGAAAATAGCAGTGATGTACAATAAAAACTCACAGCAGCTTTAAAATATTGACTTGCCATGCTGGAAATGGATGGATTGGATTGTTGTTTTTTAATACTGTGAACCACCTTGTGATCCTTGAATGAAGGCTGGTATATTAAACAAACAAACAAACAAACAAACTGCTCCTTTTGTTCACAGAAGGGACTCCAATCCAGCAAATCTTCCCAGTGGCAGCATGCAGGTAGATGGGTTCTTACAGATTTCCCTTCTGTCTTGTGTCCCTTGTCCCAGCTCCCATGCTGTTACTGAGGGTCCTCCAACCTTCTGGAGCAGACTGTGGGAGGCGCAGGGAGCTGAAGGAGGAAAGTGCCATTGGCAGAAATCATCTCTGCCCTTGTTCATCAGTCAAAGCCTCTGGTGAACTCTAATTTCAGTAGAGAAATTAGCATGGATGTTACTAGCCCAGAGATGGAAAGAAGACAAAGTCCCTACCAGAGAAGAATGGCAAATTAAGCTTTTGGATTATGTCGAAATAGCAAAACTGACCTGAAAGCTCAGGAACCAAGAAGACCAAAATTTCAATTAAAAATGGGGGGAAATTATAATTTACTTGAGAGACCACTGTAAGCAGATGAAAACATTAGCAGGATTGCAATAACACTCATAATGTAAAAAATATTATGGACAAAATGGAGAGACATAAAATTTGGAAGATGAAATAATATGCAGCTCAATAGGACTGATGAAGGGGAAGGTGGAGAAGTCTAGAGACTCTAAATATGGATATGTATTTTTTATTGTAATAACTCTATACTTGTAAAATCAAATAAAAATTATTTCAGAAAAAAAGAATTCTAATTTCAGATGGAGGAAAAAATCCGCTCAGCTCTCATTTCAGTCTAAATCCACCCAATTCACACTTCCTAGACCCCAAAGTCAACTGAAACACACAACACTTCTCTGAATTTTGTCATGCATTTTGTCTAATAAGAATAAATAGATAAACCTAGCTGCATTCTTTCTGAGATTAATATTCCCATTGCTTTTCCAAAAAAGAAATGATTAACAGGAAAACTATTCCAAGAACTTCATTTTACGAATGAGACTCATAAGCCCTAACCTCTCCAAAGTGTAATGCAGAGCTCTGAAAGAGGACTGAGGGGGTTTAATGTGACATAGAGAAAGCAGATTAAGTTGTTCGGTTGTTCATCAAAAGTAAATTATATCATAGTTACTAATTAAAGTTTTATTACATGCATTTGTTGCTTGCTAATTAGGTAACTGAAGCTCTTTGTTTATAGTTGTATCCACTTGCTTTAGAGGGCAAATGACAATTCGTGCAAACTGTGGCTGTTGCTAGTCTTCCGTATCCATTCCTGAGATTACTATCATTACTTCTACTCCACCGCAGTCTCTCCCAATGTTTCACACATCTGCATAACCCTGGAGGAAAAGAGCAAAAGAGAGATAGTAATGCTTGGTCAGATTTAGACTTTAAAATATATACAAGTGACCATAGGAGCCAACTCCTAGGGGCCAAGAGCCCTAAAAAAATGCTCATGAAAATTTATCACTATTTTAGTGTGAGTTTCTCCTAATAAACACATTTTATATGCAGTTTTGACTACACATTTTGTATGCAATTTTCCTTAATACATTACATTTTAGTATGTGATTTTTACGAATATCCTCATTTTCAGGTCTACTTTCTCACAATATATGCATTTTTTCTAAATATTATTTGGTCAGACAACTGCATTGCAAAATTAGGATTTAGTGCAATTTTCCATTAAATGTTGGTAAACACATATCTGGATTCTGAATCATGACACTGAATCAAATACAAGACGATAATGCTTCTATTCCAAGAGTTAGGCAACAATAATAAGGTAAATTACTAAGTGTGTCATCTGAATATCAAAATCTGACAATGTTATGTACTAAGCTTGGATCCTAGAACAATAGGCAAGTAGGATCCTAGAATGCGACAACTGATTGGCTTGCAGGAAAAGACCAATCAGGCTCCAGGAGGGAAGCAGAATCAGCCAATCAGACAGGACTCATTGTGTTAATAATGTATATAAAAGCCTGAGGTTTGGGGGGGGGGGCAATTCAATCAGTGTTTTACAAGCTGCAATGAAGAGCATGAAATCACTACAGGACTCTGAGAATATTTCAGACAAGCTTCTGTGAAAACAAAAGACGGTACCATAAGAATGTGCAAGATTCCCAATCTCCCCTCCGGTTTCTCTAAAGTTTTCTTTCTCTGCGAAATAAGCTTCCATTTTTCTGCCACAGTCTGAGGGCACCTGAGCACCTGAGGCTCTTGGTTGCTGCAAGAATCTGAGCTTACTTTCTTGGTTCAGGGTTACCATGGAGGGTGGCTGTGTTTCTTTCCAGTAAACTCTTCACAAGCAATACACAGCCTCCCTTGCCGTGTTCATTCTTCCTAATCTGAGAAGTCTTTTATGAAGGTATAAGCCTGCATAGGAAGGAGACTGGTTCATGTGATTTCGCTTCCATCCCGTTTCCCACATCCTTCTACATAAAAATCTTGGCATGTCAATGAAAAGTGTGGGCTCTAGAGCACTTTCTCCTGAGATCTAGTTTCTATGTGGAAGGTTTTCATTTCTCTTTCCTTTTTATATTTCTATTTTTGTGTGGAGAAATATTCAGTCATGTGGGCTGACACCGGCGGACTAAAGTGGCACAGATCAGACGGAGGATCTCCATCTGGTCTTTGCAGTTGCTGCACAAAACCTAACCCCCCCCCCCAAATTGTGAGGCCACTCAAGGCGACATTTTGTGTTGTCCTTGGGACGGGGGGAAGAGGTTGACAGGCTTTGCAGGGGAAGAAGTCGGAACAGGAGATTAAAGGAAGACAGATAGAAAAGCCGCTGTTATCGTTTTACACATAAACTTCACAGCTGCCTCCTTATCAACTTTCCAAGTAATAAAAGTAAGGGGGGGCAGGCGGGAGCCTGCACAACTTTTGCAGCTCAGGGAAAAAGTCAAAACTACAGCATAGACAGGCACACCAGAGAGATATCATGGGGCTCGTCTTTTATGTTTTCCTTGCGGGTTCTCCTCTTGTTCAGTGGTGCTTATATATTCCCCCCCCCACCCTGTGCCAGCTTTCCTTTCTTCCACCCACTCTACAAAGGCACTAGAGTCTGAAAATTATTATCAGATTATTCCCAAACAACTCCTGCTTGTGTTGCTTGTGAGTGGCACGATAATGTGCTCTATTATGTACCCTAGTTTCTGGCATGCTGTCTTTTCATTCCACTTCACAACAAAAACAGGATCTCGTATAACTTTGCGGGTTGCTTGCCTTCCCCTCCCCGCCCCAATCTACCCAGTCCTTCAGAGCTATTCCTGAATATGTGCATCAAATTCTGCCCCTCATCCTGAACCCACCGGCTTGCCTAGACTTGATTATCTGTAGTCTGTGAGCACATGAGGGAGCAGTCAAAAATTCCTCACATACCCCTAGGAAGCCGTACCTTTCTAAAGTGTATGTGCTGACAGGGGATACCATAACTTTGATCTAGGTGCACTAATGATGTTCCTCGCTCGGCTTCCCTACGAATTTTTGTCCCTCACAGAAGCGGTAGGCAAAGTGTTCCCCCTTCGAATGTCTGAGCTGACTTTTCTTCTTGACAGAAATCTCTCCCTACCTGCTTCCCTCCCTCCCCACCCGCCCATGTTTCGCTTTATTGAAGGCAATGCACCAGGGAAGCTATTGTGTGTGTGTGTGTTTTACAAAGGAGTCTATTCAACACAGCAGCCAGTTGCTTATAGCAAAGACAGGCCCACCTTCTTTAAAGTGGCAGGACTCGAAAGACAGAAAAAGGGCTTTCAATCAACTCTTAAAAATATCTCTGTGGCAAAGGATGCCTGTTACCAGTTAAAGTTATCATGACATCACTTTGCCGAAGGGTTTAATGCCATAAGCAGCAGGCACTGTATAGCTGCTGGAGTTTCCTTCTGTGTGGTGTCAGGGAACGCAGCCACACTTCAGAACTGGAAATTGCCTCAGGTAATGGTACTTATTAGTCCGCGGCAAGTGAAAGCCCCTTTGCAATTTTTCATCTGAATTTCAATGCGGGAACAGGCCAGAAATCAAGAAGTTGCCTATGGTAGATACAGATAACCTTTCAGACTTGCTCTATTTTTGCAATCAGGAAGCTATTACAACTGTTTGTGCCTTCATCCCATCACACCCTGCAGTTGTTATCTTATCGCAAACGTGCTCTCAGTTTGGAACGTATGTAACTGGATGCAGAGCAATTTGCAGGCAGCGTAAAATTTCACAGGAGAAGCACCTTCCATTTTATTGACTGATAAATGTACTGTATCTGAATACAGCTTCTTAGCAAAAGAATTGCGAATACAGGAGCTGGTGTCTATCTTCTGCTGATCTATTGAAATATCTCCACACTAAGGATTATTTATTTATATATTGCCCACACAATCCCAAGGACTCAGATAGTGTAACAGACGATGAATGCATCCCATCTCACCCTGTCTCACCCTATCCTTGGCCAACCAAATGCTACAATTCCTCAAGAAGCCTCAAGTGAAATTCACAGAATTCTACATCTGAAGAGCAGGCAGCAGTAACAGTTCTCTGCATGCACTCGGCAACTCTCTTGTTAAAACAGATCCCTAACCTTAAAAGCTGGGTTTTAATCATAGTGGAATATTAGGTAGATATATGCCAGGCTCCAGCTAATTATATATTTTAGGTAATCACCAAAATCAGACGTAGGCAAACTCATCCTCCAGGTGTTTTGGGACTACAACTCCCATCATCCCTAGCTAACAGGACCAGTGGTCAGGGATGATGGGAACATCTGGAGGACCGAGTTTGCCTATGCCTGACCAAAATGTTTAACTGAACCCAGATGTCAATAGGAAGCTAAAGCAAACATTGGATCACTGTGTTCCACCGATGCAGGGCTAGCCCAAGAAATTTTGGCACCTATGGTGAACCACAAAATGCCTCCTCTCCCACCAGGGAAGAAAGGAGTGAGTGAAGATGTACACTAGGAACAAGGGAAAAATAAAGATCTACATTGGGAACAAGGAGGTGAGCTAAGATCTACACCGGGAACAAGGCAGAGAATCAAGTCAACATTGCCTGATAGCTGAAGTGGGAATCAAATGGAAAACAAGCGAGGTCCAAACTAAAGAGAAATGGCAACTTAAGCTGATGGAATATGTGCAGCTTGCAGACTTAACATATAGAATAAGACAACAAGAAGAACATACGTTTAGAGAAAATTGGAAAATGTTTATTGAATATATGGGGGGAATTGTGTACACTTGAAAACGTTGGCAGCATTAAGATAAATTCAACAGTGTAAATAAGTTTTGATGGATGTGATAATAATGGAATACTGAATGGTTTAGTTTATGTAAAATATGCAGGGATTTATGATATGCAAAATGAACCATGGAAAGAGAAGAAGGGAAGTATTTTAAGGATGTTTAAATGAGTATTCTAAATCATAAAACAGTACACACACACACACACAGTGGTACCTCGGGTTACAGACACCTCGGGTTACAGACACTTCAGGTTACAGACTCCGCTAACCCAGAAGCAGTACCTCAGGTTAAGAACTTTACCTCAGGATGAGAACAGAAATCATGCGGTGGTGGCGTGGCGGCAGTGGGAGGCCCCTTAGCGAAAGTGCTTCCTCGGGTTAAGAACGATTTCAGGTTAAGAATGGACCTCCGGAGCGAATTAAGTTCTTAACCAGAGGTACCACTGTATATATGAATCAAATACAGTCATGGGGCTGGGGAAAGGGGCCTGCTCTGAATCAAGCCAAGTGGTTGCAGAGCCCGGGAGACCCCGGGAGACCCTAGGAGAGGGCAGCCCCCACCATTTCCTCCCTGGGGGGGGGGAGGAAACCAGCAGCACCTCCTATTCGCTGAGAGGTGGACGCAGAGACAGCATTTTGGAGGTCCTCCAAGGAGCGTGCCACAGCCATTGCTGCCACTAAAGCCATAGCAGCAACAGTGATCGATGCATTCCTAAGAGGCCAGATCTCCTGACCCTGTGGATCCTGCCACCCGAGGCAGTCACCTCACCTTGCCTCATGGGTGGGCCAGCACTGCACCATTGGAAGGGTTTTTGTCTGCACACTGGGCCTTTCCCGCTCTCCTCTCTCGGCAACATGTTACACACCCAGCTGCTATTTCACAGGCTCCCATAAAAGGATGAGCAAATCTATCCTGCTCAGTTTACTCTCAGTGTCTCACTTTCCCATGCTTAAATTCAGTTCTCTACCTTTCTGCATCAGGTTGTGTTTTTTTTTAAAAAAACCCTCATGAGAATTTATCATCACTCAAGTGTGCATGCTCCCTAATATATGCATTTTAATGCAATTTTACCTGTTTGCCCAGATTTAATAAAGCCACTACAGAGAAGGCTTGTTCTCGTGTTGTCACCCTCTGGACCTCACGTGGAGGAGGCACATGAAGGAGGGGCTCAGTTGATGAATGCAGAGTCTGGGATGGTTTATACAGTGGTACCTCGGGTTACAGACGCTTCATGTTACAGAATCCACTAACCCAGAAATAGTACCTCGGGTTAAGAACTTTGCTTCAGGATGAGAACAGAAATCGTGCAGCGGCGGCGTGGCAGCAGCGGGAGGCCCCATTAGCTAAAGTGGTACCTCAGGTTAAGAACAGTTTCAGGTTAAGAACCAACCTCCAGAACGAATTAAGTTCTTAACCCGAGGTACCACTGTATGCAGAGAGACAGTCCTTGTACACATGTCTTAGCTGGAGAACTGCATTTCAATATTCAGAGAAGTGCAAATTTTGAAGGATAACTGTGCTTGTGTATTGTGCAGCTTAGGCAGGTTTTCACTGAAATTCGAACTGAACCAAATATCTTTCCCAACCCTGCTCAGTCAGGGCTGCTAATCCTTGAAGTATAAATTTCTGGTAACTGGGCCAGAATCTGGAGTTGAATCTGGAGACAGAGTTCAGCCATTTTGAATGGGAAGCAGAAAAAGCTATCTAAGATGCACATTTAATGATGATGATGATGCATAAGGCCATGTGCCTTACTTTTCTCACAACCAGACTGAAACACCCACCCACTCAAAACAACTGTCTTTTTATTATTATTACTTCTCTGGTCAGTTGCCAACTTTAGACTCAGGGGTTGCTACAAAGGTAAAAATGGGATAACCTCAGGCCTGTTACCCTTGGCTTAAAACATCTGAAACAAAGTGTTTGTTTGGGCACCAGAACAGAATGTCTGCTGCATTTTGTTAGTTCATTAATAGTGAGGATTATCTGTATTGCAAAGAGAAAACAATTCTGATGCATTTGTTGTCTACCACTCCATAAATTGTTCACTATTCTTTTTATTTTACTTACTTTTCTTCCCTGTGGGTATTTTTCACTTCTCTCTTGTTGGGTTGAAATAAACGACAGACGAATGACAAGTGTCATATGGGAGGCATCTCTCGAGCATGTCTCGGGGAGTCCCTTTTATTGAATATTACAGCATTGCCACATATGTGCTTGTTGCTGATTGGTTAACACAAATACAATGCAAGGGTTGCATATAGGCATTAATCATCAATAGATTAAAGGTTAGGAAAGGGAACACAGAATTGGACAGGTATGAAAACCTCCTTATTAAACTATTACTAGTGATTGATATAGCAAAACTTAAAAGAACATAACTATCGCATTCCGTAAATGTGGTCAACCATGCATTAAGAACAGGTCAGGGTACGATGTTCCATGAACTCAATGTGAACTAAACATTCTAGGGTGGGTGGGGAAGGAATGCTTCAGCTTAGAGCGGTTTGCCAGAGTCATGTGCAGAAGCAAAACTTCCTATCATCTCCCTCTTTCTTTCTTTCTTTCTTTCTTTCTTTCTTTCTTTCTTTTGCGAGATGTTGCTATGTGATTTCAGGGTGAATGGGACAAAAATACTTCGGGATACGTGGTTTGCCAGCGCATGCCCGAAGTAAGTCTGCCCACATCTCCCCTATTATTTACTGTTGGTGCTGCTGCTTCACAAAGTAGGCAGCAATGATTTGATTAGGTGACTGAGGAGGAGAAAAAAACTGAGACCAAAGACGCATGAGACCAGGAATGCATTGGATGAAGCAGCATAGCAAAATTAATATACATATTATGACAATAACATATTGAAAAAGATTACGAAGCCAATTCAGATTTGGCAACCAGCCAGTGAGCCACTGGGCGAACGAATCCCAGAGGCCAAAAAATCCAACGTCCTGTTTAATGTGGTGTGTAAGATTTTGCAAATGAGAGATTTGCTTTTGAATAGCTTTGGAATTATCAGTAATATTGAAACAACACATGTCATTCACTTGTTCACAGCCATAATGATGAAGCATGAGCAAATAGTCAATGGCAGCACGATTTTGTAGAAGTCCATGATGAAGTTCACTCTGTTCTTTATTCAAAAGGTGAAGAACTTGTGAAGTAAAATTCAGAGCTTTTGCTGCGGAACAAGCTAAAGAGTTAATATTCATACTATTCCGTACAGCCAATCCAGGGACTCCTAAGAGAGAAACAGCTAAGGAGATATATTCAGATCTACTGGGAAGAGAGACAGAATCGTCACAATCATTAGTCAATTCCACAGAGCGGCGATATCGAGAGCGGGACAAATGATGCTTTTTGGGTAAAATGATGGACAAACGGCTTAAGCAACAGGGTGTGCCATGGCTGATGTTTGCTGGAATATAATTGAATGTATAGCCTGGGCACGACCAGAACCAGCCTTCAGGCAGCTCTGTATATTTATATACATAGGAAATATTTACATAATTAGAGCAATTAAAATTATCCTTGCCCATTTTCACACAGTTGGTTTTTGTGCAATTGACCATACGGGCACAAGTGACATTAAAGGAAGCCATGTATGGGGTCAACAAATCAATGGCCAGAGGTGGGCATGGGCGCACTTGAGTACCCCAGTTATGGTAACCGGAATAACCAAGGGTGCAGAGAGAATCATTTTGGGGTAAGGATGAATAAAACCAGGTATCATTTTGCATATCAAAAGGGTCATGGCAAACAGGGATAAGGCAAGAGCCAAGGATTTCACCTATTGATACCTGCTGGGTTAGGCAAAAGGAAGAAACATTGAGGGTTTTTGCAAAAGATTCCCACACATTTATTGGTGTGGAACCACCGCTATTAAGAGCGGAAGCAGAGAGGGGCAAAAACAAAACGCTGAAAATGAGCACTATCATGGAATTTATATTAAGGCAGGAAATGAGACACAGAGGCAAATTATCAGGGGTTGCTTCTAGCTGTTTTTCCTTTCTAAGCTGTTCAGCTTGAAATGAGAGTGATTTTCTTTGGCCCCACGTCACTGGTCCATTACGATTTCCCCGCTTGCGAGTCCTGGGGGGGCTGGGCGCCGCATCCTGGGCGATCTGGAGTTGACAGTCGAACTGCGGTATCGGATTCTGCAGGGCCTGTTGCCATGACATGGTAGAGGCGGACGCAGTGTGCGGGAACCGAGCGAGCACCCTGTGGAGTAGAAACTGCAGCATAACCCTTTCCCCAGGTAATCAGTTTTACTGGTTCACTCCATTCGTTGGAGGGTAATATTTTATAATGGACCAGCGGGGTTGGAAGTATCTCTTTTTGCTGGAAATGTTTTTGGAGGCAAGTATAGGGTTGATGATCCTGTATGGAGACATTCAAATGATTAAGAGTAAAGAGAACACTAGCCAACCAGCCTTCCTTTTCTGAAAGTGAGGCTGGGACTCCGGCCTTTTTTTCCTGTCGAATTAAGGCAGTTTTTAGGGTGCGGTTGGCACGTTCAACAATAGCTTGGCCTTGAGAATTGTAAGGGATGCCAAATAAATGGTGAATATTCCAAGTTTCACAGAACTGAGCAAAGGTTTTTGCACAATACGCTGGGGCATTGTCAGTTTTTAAGGACTGAGGCTTGCCCATGACTGACATGGTACGAACAAGATGATTGCAAACATGTTTAACCTGTTCTCCCCTTTGAGGGGTGGCCCAAATAAAGCCAGAAAACGTATCAATGCAGACAGGTATGAACTTCCAAGGTGAGAAAGAGGAGAAGTGAGTCACATCCATTTGCCACAACTGGTTGGCCTCCAGCCCACGGGGATTGACACCAGGGCTGGGGTGGCCAATCTGATTAGAGCATTGAGGGCATTGTTGGATAATTGCACGAGCCGCTTCCAACGGAATTCAGAATTGGCGGCTAAGAGCTTTTGCATTCTGATGACGGAAAGCATGACTTTCAATGGGGGAGACAGGCAAAGCCCTAAGCAAAGAGTCTGCTTTTGCATTGCCATCAGTGAGAAAGCCTGGGAAGGGTTGATGAGAGCGAATGTGCACCACAAATAGTGGGTGGGAGCGATTGGAGAGAAGCAATTGTAAGGACAGGAAAAGGCTCAATAAATTGTCATCCAATAAGGGACTTACATAGCTGCCCTGTAAACAAGTTATAACATTGGCAACATAAAGGCTATCCACTACCAAATTAATTGGCTGTGAGGAGAAATGATGCAAAGCTTTAACGGCAGCTGCCAACTCAGAAAGCTGAGCTGATTTTTGTGGGAGAGTATAGAGGCTGTGCCATTCCTCATTTTGTTGCCATACAACCACCCCCCTGGAGGGGGCTCCATCAGTAAAAACAGTAGGGGCATCTAAAGGGACAGGAGACACTATGGAAGAGAAAGATAGGGAAAATTGTCTACCCATTTGCAGGCGAGGGTCGGCGGGGACATGGCAGTCCACCTAGCCGACAAAATCAGCTAAAGCGCACTGCAAATCCATGCTAGTGGAAAGAACAGTCTCCCATTGCTCCAGGGGGCATGGGCACAATAATTTGGCGGCAATCGATACCAAAGAAACTTTTGCATTGACGGTGACCCTTGCTGATGAGCTGAGCAAGGAGATCCACTAAAGGAGTCACCGTGTTTTTTGGTGTATGATGTAAATACAACCATTCAATAATATGAACTTTTGATGGGCCTGACCGAATAAGGGCTGCAAAAGGTTGGACAGAATCTGTCATTATGACTACATCTGGCAAAACATTAAGAATTGCTCGATCAACCCAGTGGAGACGCATAATTTCCTTTAACTGGGCAACGGTTTTCTGTTGAGAGGAGGTCAAGGTAATTTGCTCACCAGGAGATTGATGGCCTTTTAAGGCTGAAAAAAGCGGCCGTAAAACTTCAAGAGGGCTTTTAAAATATGGTCTTATCCAATTGATATTGCCCAGCAATTGTTGTAGCTGGACATATTTCATTGTTTTTGGAGCATGAAGCTCAGGGACTATGGGAATGGAATAGCTAGCTATCATTTTGAGTCCCAGGTAATGAAAAGAAGAGGATTCCTGCACCTTTTCGGGAGCAATTTGCAAACCATAAATTGACAAACAGGCTACCATATCATGTTTCCATTGAGGGGAAAGGTGGGGGCCAGTGATCAAGATATCATCCATGGAATGATAGACTAAGAGGTGTGGATACTGAAGACGGAAAGGCTGGAGGGCTTGATTCACATAATATTGACACATGGTAGGGGAATTCACCATTCCTTGCGGTAGGACTTTCCATTGATACCGTTCCATGGGCTGGCTGTTATTTAACACAGGAACAGTGAAAGCAAAGAATTTACGATCCTTCTCCTGTAAGGGGATGGAGAAGAAGCAATCTTGTAAATCTATGATAGCCAATTGGTAAGAATGGGGGATCACATTCGGATTAGGCAGACCACACTGCAAGGGCCCCATGGGTTCAAGGATGTCATTAATCTTCCTTAAATCTTCCTTAACTTCCCATCACTCTCTGGACCTGGCGAGTAAGCTATGAAAAAAATAGTGCAGACATTATGATCTCACCATATAACTACCCTAATGAATAACTTAAAGACAAGTTCAGACAAGCCCCTTGCTGTGAATTCTTTTTGTGTTTTTGTGGGGGGGTTTTGGACCTCATTATAAATGATGTGAGTTTTTAAAAACCGTTGATATTTCTGAGGTCTGAAAAGTTGTGTTGAAATTGCCCATGACAGAAACAAACTATTAGAACATTTTAGAAAATTTAGCGTGGGGAGGGCAGTGTTTGCTTTTCTGAGAGGTGGTCTCAGTATAGAGCAACGGAAAACCTTCCCTCCCCCCATGAAGTTAGGTAATAGGGTAGTGGTCTGGGTGTGCAATCTTGCAGTGTTTAAGGTGGTGGGAGTGGCAGTTTGAAAGTAATTCCACTTACCTCACCTTTACCTAAATAAGAACAGGTTTCTTCAAAAGTCTGCATCTCAAACCAACACTTTAAAGCATGGGTAGGTAAACTAAGGCCTGGGAGCCAGATCCGGCCCAGTCACCTTCTAAATCTGGCCCGTGGGTGGTCTGGGAATCACCGTGTTTTTACATGAGTAGAATGTGTGCTTTTATTTAAAATGCCTCTCTGGGTTATTTGTGGGGCATAGAAATTAATTCATTATTATTTTTCAAAATATAGTGCGGCCCCCCACAAGGTCTGAGGGACAGTGGACCGGGCCCCTGCTGAAAAAGTTTGCTGACCCCCGCTTTAAAGGAACATCACTACAGTGCAAATGTCTTTCATCCCACTCTGTTAGAATTGGTTTTATGTTCATTGCTTAGTCACTGAAGCATCAGGTGTGAATAAGAGCCAACCAGCACATTGTGTTAACTGGGTTATAGAAATATGGGCTGTTAAGTTTGATTTTTATTTATTTATTTATTTATTGAATTTATATATCACCCTATACCTGGAAGTCTCAGGGCAGTTGATTAACAACAACAACAATTTTATTTTTTATACCCCGCCCATCTGGCTGGGTTGCCCAAGCCATTTTGGGCAGCTTCCAACACATATAAAAATGTAATAGAGCATCAAACTTTTAAAACTTCCTGATGCATTAGGCACGTATCCACAACAAGCTGTGCTCAAAGCAGATTACAGCAAACATCCCAAATATCAAAACAGAGAACGCTGGAAACACAAATATCCAATACAAAGAACATGTCTCCACAGATAGCTCAGTCAGTAGCGTATGAGGTTGTGGGTTCGAGACCCAGGGTGAGCAAAAGATTCATACATGGCAGAGGGCTGGACTACATGATCCTCATGGCCCCTTCCAACTCTGCAATTCTATGCCAGTAAATTCCAAATAACAAACATGAACAATTTAGCAAATACGGAATGAATTCAGTATTCCGAAGACACAGTGGGATAGTGTCTTCCACCCACAAGGACAACAGGCTAGTTTAGGAGGCATGGGACTAGCCATATGGCACACTCACCTGTCTTCACAACACCACATTGCTTTTCCCAGCATAAAAAGGTGGCCACCTGAGGTGGCCACCTCAGTCTGCCAAATGGTAGGGACGGCTCTATCCATCCAAATCCTGTGTAGCCTTCAAGAACTTGAAAATCAATATGTGATTGTGTTGAGCTAGGGCCAGTTAGACCTGGGTTTAAATCTCAATTTGGCATTAAAGCTCACTAGATTACCATGGACAAGTCACTATCATGTCGCACAAGCTTGTGATGAGAATAAAATGTTGGGTAAGGGAGACCCATATATAACACCCTGGGTTTCTTGGAGGAAAAGGGAGAGAAAAATATCATAATAAAAATGATAAAAATATTGATCTTCCTGTATGTTTGTAGTAAGGAAATATGCTAAACATCTGGAAATACTTTGCACGTTTAATGTATTGTATAATTGACTTATTGCAATTATTATATTTCTCAGTTTCTGGAGTGAACTGTGGAGAATCCCTAATGATTCTATATTACTGAATACAGAGGTACCTTGGAAGTTGAACAGAATCCGTTCTGGAAGTCCGTTCAACTTCCAAAACGTTCAGAAACCAAGGCGCAGCATCCAAATGGCTACAGGAAGCTCCTGCAGCCAATAGGAAGCTGCAGAAGTCATGTCAGATGCTCAAGTTCCAAAGAACGTTCCAAAACTGTAACAATCACGACTTCCGGGTTGGTGCCTCCGGCAATGGCGGAGCTCCTCCGATCGGGAGGAACTTGCTCCGTGGAAAGCAGGGTCTGACCGCCACGGCGAAGGCGGAGACCCATTGAAATCACAAGTGGGAGAAGCTTGTGAACCTGGGATTCGGCTGGCACCTTTTGTGCCTCCCCTACTCGCAGGGAAACCCTGTTTTGGGGATCCGAAGCGACGTGGGGTGAGTGGCGCGGTGCTTCGAATTGACTGCTTCTTTCACGGAGTGAAGCCGCATTGCTGTTGCTGGAGAGCGCTGACTTTTTCCTGTGGACAATTGGATTTTAAACAACTACCCGTGAGTAGAACGGAAAATTGGATCCTTAAATACCTTAATTTGGCACCGAAACGGGAAGGTCTTAAACAGGAAGTCCGCCTTCCTCTTTTGTAAATAGATTGAAGCAAAGACGTTACAAGCTAAAGTCTTGGAAAGCCTTTGGTAAAAGATTAAATTTCCATCAGTTAAAATTACAAAACCCCCCTTGGAAGCAGGAGAAGAGGGGGGAAATTTTGGACCTAGCGAGCTTGCAGGAGAGAGTGAAAAATCAAATTACCACTGCTCTGAACCTGGAAAAGGGCTGCCAGAAAGAGTGACGTTTTGGGAGAGTTCATTGACTGTGAACAGAAAGTATTTGACAGCTAGCTAAATAAGAGAAAGATACTGCTTCCATTGTCCTCTTCTGCGTTTAAAAAGGAGGAAAAGTAACTGAAAATTGAAACTATCTTTTATGGCTTGAGTTGTGTTTGAAAGGATTGATACAAGTGGAGACTGTTTCCCTCTAGAGGGAGCTTTTGAAACTGTTACAGGAATCTCCAGCTGCAAGATAAGAAATTGTGAGAACCAGAGATTGACCTTGGACCATTTAAAAATGTTGACAGGAGAAGCCTTATTGACTGTATTATTCAAGATAAGCTATTTGCTGGAACAGCTTCATAAGAAGACGGATGACATGGCTTTTAAAATTGACAACTTGGGACAAAAAGTGACTAACATGAGACAAAAAGTGAGCACCAACACAGAAATAATTCAGGACTTGGTACAGGAATCTACTTTGGCAGGACAAATTGTGGAGGAGAAGGAGAAAGCTGTTGTTGTTGAACCTAAAGTAATACAAGCGGGATCCTCAGTCTTACAGAAGAAAATTGAGGACTACAAATTGAGGCCTTTTATGATCGAATCTAGAAAAAGTCAGAATCTGAGGATCGGATCCCGGCCTGGACTGAAGAAGGAAAGTTGGAAAGATCCCTCTATGCAGGGATTAACTGACTTTTGGGACATGGACTTGGGTCTGGAGGAGATTAAAGTTCTGGGGGCCTTTGGATTTGGAGGAATCTTGAAACCTGTCCTGAAACACTTTATGGATCTTAGCTTCAACTATGGAAATTTGGCTGACCTGTCCAGAAGGAATAAAAGTACTGTTAGGTTGGAGTCTTCCCGAGATCTGCTCTTTAGCATTAAAGAATATGAAGAAGACCTGCAGAAGGGACCTGGAAAAGAGTTAAGAACCTCGGACATAAGATCTCCAGGTTGATGGACTATATGGAATTGACGGAAAGGACTGGCAGAATCCGGAACCAGGGAGAGGAGATGGTGGAAGAAGATTGGAAAATTTAAAGTTTATATATAGAAATACTGTCAAATTAATGAGTGATAGAAAAATGGTGGAATGAAATTTTATGGCTTTAGCAGAAATGTTATAAGGAGTTAAGCATATATAAGTATTTTAGTCTTAATGGAAAATAAGGTTGAGATATGTTGAGATATTTATAAAATGATAGAAAATAGAGAAAGATGGAAAGGATTTGCTGAAACAATTAATAGAAGTGGAATACAAAAAGGGAGGTGAGAGGAGGTCGAGGAAACAAGGGAATGAAAGATAGAGTATGGAAAAGGTGTGATGTATGTTTTTAAATTGTTTTTGTTTTTTTATTTAGGGTTAGGGTTAGGGTTAGGATTTTGTTTAGTTTAGTTTAATGTGTTTAGTTTAATGTGTTTAGGTTGTGTTTTGTATTGTTTATATATTGTATTGTATTGCTTTTTTCTCTTTTGTTTTTTTCTCTCTCTTGTCTTCTTTTCTTTTCTTTTCTTTTTTTGTAATCTTTAAAAGTAATAAATATTATTTAAAAAAAAAACAAAAAAAACTGGAACAATCACTTTCGGTTTTCAATCATTTGGGAGCCAAAATGTTCAACTCCCAAGGTACAGTGGTACCTTGGGTTAAGTACTTAATTCATTCCGGAGGTCCGTAATTAACCTGAAACTGTTCTTAACCTGAAGCACCACTTTAGCTAATGGGGCCTCCTGCTGCTGCCGCGCTGCCAGAGCACGATTTCTGTTCTCATCCTGAAGCAAAGTTCTTAACCTGAAGTACTATTTTTGGGTTAGCAAAGTCTGTAACCTGAAGCGTATGTAACCTGAAGCGTATGTAACCTGAGGTACCACTGTATTTGAAAACCAAGGTACAACTGTATCAGCATTCAGCTCTAGAATTCTGAACATCTAACCTGTAAGAATGCTTCTAGGTCCAATTTGGGATTGTACTCCACAACTTTGTGGATGAACCACAATCAGATTAACGAGTTTCTTGCACAAACATATATTTAGCCTTGTTTTATATGAAGCCTAATGACAACCATAGTTCAACATGCAAAAGAGCTAAAATTACTTTAAATGTAAGAATTCTCATTAGCGTAAACACCATTTTTTTAAAAGCAGCTGAACACACACTGATCACAAGGGGAAAACTAGAAAAAAATGCCTAATTTGGAGGAAAGAATTGTTCTCTGCTTTTGCATTGCAAAGCTGCAGGCTTCATCCTTATTTAGCTTGTGATTCATTTGCATTTACTGTCTTAGATGATGGAAATCTTCCTATTTCCCTGCAGTACAGACAATTGCCTTTTCCATTCTTGCCTTTAGTTTAATTAAAACCATTTTATTTCAGCTCAGAGCCACTTTCAAACTTCCAACATTACATATTCTGAAAAGGTGGAAAGGGAGTGAGATTTGAATAAGTGGTTTGCCCTTTCGTTGAATGAAAGAATGACAAATTGACTTTTGTATTTTTCAACTCAATGCTATCTACCTACAGATGGGGACAGGACAAAATTGTTGCTCATAGGATGGACTTGGCATTAGCATGTCAATTTGGAACAGATGCATTCTCCCCCCTTTTGTTCATAGGAACAATGCAGTCCCAGCTGTAAAAATTTAAAAGCAGATAGGGATGGTTTAGGTTTTGGATTCCAGGATGTTGCAGTCGAATGCAAAAAAGAAATGGAGAGCACAGATCAACTCAAGATTCTCATTTATTACTGTACGTGTTTGGGATTTTTGCACTCAGTTAGTCAATAGTCTGAAGGGACGCGGGTGGCGCTGTGGGTAAAACCTCAGCGCCTAGGACTTGCCGATTGCATGGTTGGCAGTTCAAATCCCCGCGGCAGGGTGCGCTCCCGTCGTTCTGTCCCAGTGCCTGCCAACCTAGCAGTTCGAAAGCACCCTCGGGTGCAAGTAGATAAATAGGGACCGCTTACCAGCGGGAAGGTAAACGGCGTTCTGTGTGCTGCGCTGGCTCGCCAGATGCAGCTTGTCACGCTGGCCATGTGACCCGGAAGTGTCTGCGGACAGCTCTGGCTCCCGGCCTCTTAAGTGAGATGAGCGCACAACCCTAGAGTCTGGCAAGACTGGCCCGTACGGGCAGGGGTACCTTTACCTTTACCTTTAGTCAACAGTCTACAACTTTATAATGTGTGACTCTGCACACATGAATCACAGATTACGCAACTAAGTTCCCTTCCCTAATCTTCATTCTTAACATTCAGAGACCACCTTTTTCCTGAGAGGAGTTCAATGTGGTGTACATGGGACTCCCCTTGTCATTTCATCCTAACAAGAAGTCCGTGAGGTAGGTTACTCTAAGATATAGTGTCTGGCCCAAGGGCACCCAGTGAGCTTCATGGATGAGTGAGGATTCAAATAATGTTTTCACAGGTCATAGTCCAACACTCTAACCGTTACACCACACTGACTCTCCAAAAGGAATGAGCACTCTGAGAATGAACCCAGTTCTGCTTTTGTAGCAATTATTATAAAACACACACCTTTACACAATCTGCATAATCAGAGCTTTTTCTTTCAGCAGGAACTCGAGGGAACTGAGTTCCAGCACTTCTCAGGTGGACGCCGTTGCCATTATAAGAGAACAAGGAAGGCATTCATGGTGAGTTCCGGCACCGCTTTTTCTAGAAAAATAGCACTGTGCATATTGATAAAGGTGACAAGAGGCCCCTTTCACTTGGCCTGGGGGCTTCTTGGTGGGGATAGCATGAACTTGCGAGATGGGTTATTGTTCGCTGAAAGAGCATGGCACCCGCCCTGTGGAATGCCCTCCCACCAGATGTCAAAGAGAAAAATAACTACCAAACCTTTAGAAGACATCTGAAGGCAGCCCTGTTTAGGGAAGCTTTTAATGTTTAATAGGTTATTGTATTTTAGTGTTTTGTTGGAAGCCACCCAGAGTGGCTAGGGAAACCCAGACAGATGGGCGGGGTATAAATTATTATTATTATTATTATTATTATTATTATTATTATTATTATTATTTCATTTTGCTGTATTTTCAGTCATTCTGCAATGGGACACTTCAGCTGTGACATGTAGCACAAATACTGTCCTGCTTGCTAGATACAGTGAGCATCTAAGAGAGGGATGGGGAACCGCCAACCTCTAGGCCAGAACCAGCCTTCCAAGCCTTTCTGAGCAACCTACCATCATCCTACCATTTTTTCTCAGTGGCAGGGGTACCACCGGAGCTGGTGGTTAAATAAAACAAAGAGAAAATTAGCTATATCTCTATATAAACCAACAGCCCATTGTTTCTTGCCACTCCTGTGCTTCATGCATTTGTGGACAGCCACACTACGGGCAGCAGTGATGATGAAAAAAGTAAACCCTCAAAATGGTGGCCTTTTCATAGGATGAATTCAGCGGGTGAATTGTGGTGTTCTCAGTAATCCAGAAGCTCCATGATCTTCCTGATTTTGCAGCCTGGCTGGTTCTGCCAAACAAACCAGAACAAAGTGACAGGGGAACAGGTTCATCAACAGGTCAGAAGGGAGACTCAAAGTAAAGTTAGCCATTTTATTTAGGAAATTGGTATACAACAGAGATCACTCAACACTGCTTCCTCCGTGAAGACGTTGCCAAGACTGGCTCTGGGAATCCTCCTGTCCTCCTAGCCCTCCTCTTCAAGACATCTTCCAAGAAGACACAAACTCCAGCGGGGAGGAGAATTCCCCCCTCTTATGGTTTTCTATCTTTCTATTCAGCTATGATGTATGGAAGTGAAAGCTGGACCATAAAGAAGGCTGATCGCTGAAGAATTGATGTTTTTGAATTATGGTGCTGGAGGAGACTCTTGAGAGTCCCATGGACTGCAAGAAGATCAAACCTATCCATTCTGAAGGAAATCAGCCCTGAGTGCTCACTGGAAGGACAGATCGTGAAGCTGAGGCTCCAATACTTTGGCCAGCTCATGAGAAGAGAAGACTCCCTGGAAAAGACCCTGATGTTGGGAAAGATGGAGGGAACAAGGAGAAGGGGACAACAGAGGACGAGGTGGTTGGATAGTGTTATCGAAGCTACCAGCATGAGTTTGACCAAACTGCGGGAGGCAGTGGAAGGCAGAAGTGCCTGACGTGCTCTGGTCCATGGGATCACGAAGAGTCAGACATGAATAAATGACTAAACAACAGCAGCAACAACAACATTCAGCTATGTGTAAAGTTCTGTGTGACCTCAGAGTCAAAGTGGTAGAGGAGCTCAATGCAGAGGGACCAGGCAGCTGCTGTTGCAGTGTCTGGCTCCTCCCTGTCCTCTCCTTCAGATCTTGACCTCAAAGGGTTTTCCTCTGCATCCAGTCCTGTCCTTGGAGGACTCCCTGCCTCTGACACTTCTTGTTCCTCCAGCCTCCTGTTTCTTCCACCTCCCAGCTTCCCTCTTCCTCTGATCTGTCTTCTGTGTCCCACAACTTCTCACATGGGTCTGAGCCCTCTTCCTCAGTGGCTTTCCTAGGGCGTCCTTGGCTGGAGCCTCCCGGTATTCTTTGTCATTCAGCCAGTCCCTGAAACAAAGAGGGGGTTCATCAAATACTTGACAGGTCTCAAGACAGGCTGCTGGTTTGCATTTAGCATGGCACATCACAGGTATGTGGAGATTGATGTGGAGGCTATCAACTTGGTGCATGAGCATAGACTTCATTCCACGTCGCAGGTTCTCCAAACAGCTCTTATTGCCTGCACAAACTTTCACTGCCTAAACTAGCTTGCTTTCTTTCTTGGCTTCATAACCAGTCACATTTAATGAAATTACCGAATTTACCCACCCAAAGATTAATTAAAAACAGGGGAAGAAACAGTTCAAAGCACTCTTCAACCTAAGGACCCAGGGATCATCACCTAATGAGTAATGAGTGCGGTTAATGAGAATTCACCAAGTGCTGCCATTTATGAATAAACATAAGGTTTCTGGCTATGATTATAGATTTGTTTTCTTCTCTGGACTTTTTCACCTCTGCACATAATGGAGGTCAGGGAACTTGCAAGCACTTGGGTTTCTTCAGAACAGACTGTAATTTTTAAAGCATCTAGATGGGAGATATATCTGTGTGAGCATTTCATTCTCTGTTTTTTGGCAGCTTGAGTTAATTGGCTGCATTTACCTTGGAGTTTGGGGCGCATCCTGAGATGGTGAAAACTCTGTTGATGTGATCTTTCTAGAAAGGGGCACTTTTGAATGGGCTGGAAATCTAAAGGTTAACAGATCAAAGCATCAATCACATGTTAATATATACAATTAAATTAAATTAAATGAAGTTCATGGTGCTGTTGGTATTCACCAAACAATTTTGATGGTGGTAGTACTACTAATAGTAGTTTTGTGCTGGATTCAGGCACAGTGAATTAATTGTGCCTAGAAATACAGCCCAGACTTTCACCTCCCTCTCAGACTAGGAAAACTCTAGGTTGCAGTATATTCTATTCTCTGCTATTCTATTCTATTAATTTGTATTCCACCTAGGGTTGCCACCTGTCCTGTATAATACAGGATTGCCCCATATTTCAATGTAAAATGTTACAACTTGTATTGATGCAGTTTTGTGCTGTATTTCAGGTCTTCTCTCTCTCTCCCTCCCTCCCTCCCTCTCTCTCTCTCTCTCTCTCTCTCTCTCTCCCCTCCCTCTCCCTCTCCCCCTCTCCTCTCTCTTTCTCAGCCAAGTTAGGGGTCCTCTCCAAGGTGTAATCAATACACATATAAAAAACACTGTGAAAATACTTTTTAAAAAAATGTTTTGAAAAATACAATGAATGTTGCATAGCTCACTCTCTCCATCTAGTGTCACATTTGTATATCACACTTTACAACACATTTAAAACGTTTTGTTTGCTGCTATGTAGTTCAGCCCCAAATCTCACTCATGGGATCACCACCTTGTCATGGTGACTGGGTTTGCACATTCCTGTGATCCTTGCGAGAGAAGTCGTTGAAAGTCCCATACGCCAAGCAGGGTCACCCAAGGTGGCAAGATTAGGGCTGCCATACATCCTGGTTTCCCCAGACATGTCTGGTATTCATCCGTTGCAAATAGTGTCTGGGCAGGATTTTTGGAAATGGCTAAAATGTCTGGAAAACCCAGATGTATGGAAACCGTTCCCGGAAGTGTTTAATTTTCGGTGAATTTCCTTTTTAAAAGTTCCCAATACTTCAAATTTGGGGGGAGGGATTTTTGCAAGAAAAACTCAACATCTTTTCACTTTGGCAACCCTATCAAAATGTCTGGTTGTTGTTGTTGATTTTCTGTCGCCACTGGTGGTTTGGCAACATGCGCTCTTCCATTTTGCCAAGCAGATCTTTGCAAAAGGGAAGGGGACTGAACGCTTTGGGTTTAACCTCCCTCTGAACCAGTGATGACTCTGGAGGATCGTGGGCTCTGCAAAGCTCTTTACATTGGCAGTGCCCCCTGCGCCCCATGGCCACTCTCTCCAGTGCTGGATGGCTGGTGGTCTCCCTCCCTTTGGGGAGGAAGGGAAAGGCAGCAGGAGATCCAGCCCCTCCTTGCATGTTTTCTCTCCAGCAAGAAGTGTTGTTTGGATTCAGCACTGCAAGCCGTCTCTTTGCCCTTTAACCACACTGGTGGTAGGTGGTTCTGATCCACAGAGCTCTTTCTGCAGAGAGTACAGCCCGAAGCTCACATTTGCCAGCCACTGGAGGAAGGAAGGGAGGAAAGGGAAGAGAGAGAAGGGAAGGGGGAAGGACAGGAAAGAACCCTACCCCTCGCTTGTTCAAAATCCTTGCAAAAAAGAAAAGAGGAAAAAAATCATCTGGCCAGGGCTTACCCCCATCACCATCAAACTGAGAGGATTCTCTATTCCCCTGCTTAAAATTTTAAGATTGCATTTTTGAAAATGATTTTACCTACTATAATGCTTTTTTAATGCAATTTTCTTCACTTTCATGCACACTTTCCCCAATGTATGCACATTCATGGATGTTCTTTCATTGGAGAGCAGCATCACAACATTTGGAAAAGTCAGAATTTCGAAGCATAGCTTTGTTTTATTTCACTTTTGAAAGTGGGGATTTGATAGATTCTGCTTCAGTGTGTACTGAATCATACTTCTCTTCCATCCTATTGGCCTGAATTGTAGTTACTGGTTGTTGTTGTTGTTTTTTTAAAAATGTATATTTAGCTGTAATTTCAGGGTTATTTGAAATGAAATAGAAAAATAAAGCTAAGATATAATGTATGACTGTATGTTAAAACAGCAACACATCAACAAATCTAGATTTCTTTTTAGTTACAAAGTCTTAAATTGCTGCTGAAGAGACAGCGATATTGGCAACAGGCGGTCTTCTTTGAAGAAGTAGTTCCATAAATGCTTAATCAACACTTGAAACATTTGGCAGTCAATTGAGAAAATACTTTTTGACTAGTTAGTCTCCTTCAAATGGCATAGATCCATTCCACATACTATAGCTGACGTTTATAGTGATATCTCAGGTAACTGTCAAACCGATAAGAAGATCAGGAGATCATTCTTTATGTGTCCCTTTTGTCCTCTTTTTCAATTAGGCATTTTTTGGCAATGTATAAATTGCCACCTTAATATACACTGGTGGATTTTTCTAATGAGGTGCATCATATTTGGAAGCATTCCGAATCCCAATCTGAAACCTTAAAGTGATTTGGGGCTTGTTAGAAGTGAAGTGAAATCTCTGAGGGTCAGGATGACTCAAGCAGGAAGGACCCCTGAAATGGTTTGTGACTGGTCATATGGACTGTGCACCGTATTTTTCGCTCTATAAGACACACCAGACCATAAGACGCACCTAGTTTTTGGAGGAGGAAAACAAGAAGAAAAATATTCTGAATTTCAGAAACCAGCACAAGAGGGATCGCTGTGCAGCGAAAGCAGCGATCCCTCTTGCTGTTTTGGCTTCTGGGATAGCTGCACAGCCTGCATTCGATCCATAAGACGCACACACATTTCTCCTTACTTTTTAGGAGGGAAAAGGTGAGTCTTATAGAGCAAAAAATACGGTATATCAATCTATATGTTTAAATAGGGATTGATGGAACCTTATTGGGATGCGGGTGGCGCTGTGGTCTAAACCACTGAGCCTCTTGGGCTTGCCGATCAGAAGGTTGGAGGTTTAAATCCCCATGATGGAGTGAGCTCCCATTGCTTGGTCCCAGCTCCTGCCAACCTAGCAGGCATATTGAGGTGGTGCCATGCTGCCCCCTCCCCCTCCTGACAGTGATGTTGCAGCCACTTATCACAACAATGGAAGCTAGAGTAGTGGTGCAGTTGGAACGGTGTGGCTGCTCCAGCAGAACCAAACCTGCACTCCCACTAATGCAACCATGCAGCCCTGACCTTGCAGTCATCCCAGCCATCTTGGATGGGTGACGCTGTGGTCTAAACCACTGAGCTTCTTGGCCTTGCCAATCAGAAGGTTGGTGGTTCAAATCCCTGCAATGGTGTGAGCTCCCGTTGCTCTGTCCCAGCTCCTGCCAACCTAGCAGTTTGAAAACGAGCCAGTCCAAGTAGATAAATAAGTACTGCTGTGGTGGGAAGGTAAAAGGCATTTCCGTGCACTCTGGTTTCCATCCTGGTGTCCCACTGCACCAGAAGCGGTTTAGTCATGCTGGCCACATGAACCGGAAAGCTGTCTGTGGACAAACGGCGGCTCCCTCGGGCTGAAAGCAAGATGAGCGCCACACCCCATAGTCGCTTTTGACTGGACTTAACCTTCCAGGGGTCCTTTACCTTTTACCTGATGAAACATTCTTATTGTTAATGTCAGCTGCCAAGTTTTATATTTTATTTTTCTCTTTTCTTCCAATAGGTTTGCAAAAGAAAGAGAGATGAAAAGGCACTAACGTTGCTTTGCAAAGTTGCAGGCAGAATGGGAATGCTGGTAAAAGGGAAATAAAATTCTTGTTACAATCTCAGGGTGGGGAGGGGAACTCACTCGCAAAGAGAAAATATTAAAGTACTGAGTTTCCTCTTTTCTCCTTATCACAGGAGACAAATTAATAGTTGTGTGACCCTCAGTCGGAGCAGCCAGAAACTGTGATTACCAGTGCAGAAGGGTGGCCTTCTTCCAGCTGTACAGATATGCTGAACTAACCAAATCAGGCTAGAGCAGCTGTTAAAATATTAGCTTGTTTGCAGCTAGAGCAGGTGTTTTCAAGTATGCCAAGTATGGCCTAGTGATACAGGCAGATCTAGGGGTAGACATATGAGAAGCCATCTTTCATTTCAGATACCATCATTCTTACGGCTAATACCAATGAGAATCAAACAAAAGAAAACCAGCATGTATGATTCCTATACATTTATTTCATAAATAGAGAAAATACTAGATGTAAAATGTCTGACAATCTGGGAGAGAAGGGTTTAAGATGGGAAATGTTTGGAGAAATTCCCTCTCTATGAGACAAACAGTTTGGCTGAGGGAAGATTTTTGGCGGCTGGCTGAAGTGAATGCTGAGTCCCAGAAAGTCATGTGTGGTTGCGTTTGGCCACCACAACTTCCAAATTGTCCTGTGAAATGGAGGTGTCACAGGAAAGTGACTGTTACTTGTCAATAGAGGGATTATGGGATTTTTATCCTTTTTGATATTTCACTCTAAAAATCCCGCTCATGTCCGCTCATGATCAAATACCCAAACTGGGGGCCACAAATTCAAACACACACACACACACACACACACACACACACACACACGATAATGTGATTCATTTGATGCATAGAAGATTTCAGCCTTTTACAGGCATTGCAGCAAGGGATTGTAGTTTTGCATCATCTGGCAGGCCAACGTTTCCTCTCACCTGAATTACAGCCATGGGTTATGCCATTAGCTTTATTCCAGTCATCTCTCATCTCCTTATGGGTTGTAATGTAACTGGGAATTTTCATGAAGCCTGCTGTATAAATTGGAATCTGTACTTTCCTCAACATATTTCCCCCCCCCCTTTTTATTTACTTCTGTTACTGGTATTATCTGTTAATCAAATGTAAAAGAAAGAAAGAGAGTGGGAAATATCAAATTTGACCTAAGTTCTTGTGGTGGGATACATGGCGTCCTCAGCTTACACATTATTATACCTGACCAAACTTCATAATAAAAATGGAATCAGTGGCCAAGACAGTGTGTGGAACACTATAATCTGTTTCTGTAGTGTGTCCTGCACAACCAGACAAAAAACAGTCACCTGGTTTTTCAGTGACAAATTGGATGTGGCAATATACGCTGCTGATAGCCTTCTGAAGCCCACACAATTCAAAGTGTTATGAGTTGCAGTAGGTGAAATTCATTGACTTTAAAGTTTACATTTGCCCTTGGACTCCTCCAACAGTGAAGAATGGTGTATTGAAGCTGTCCCACATCAATCTTGAGAACCTTGGAAGTTTCCCTGCCCTTGTCTACAAATATTATTAAAATCTTTAAGTCCTAAAGAAAAGATCGTCTTCATTTCTGACAACCTGCTCTGAAGTTTGGGCCCCTTATTAAAGTTTATAATGATGGAGGGCTTGTTAGGGCATAACAAGTAGAAGGACATCTGTCATACGAGATAGAAATTTCTTCAACTGTTACGGACACCAATTTCTCACAAAAGAGTATTTGTTGCAAGGCAGATACCCATGTTCATCTGCAGAATAGCAGAGGTGGATTTAGGGGAGCGCAGTTGGTTTGCCTGCATGAGGCACTGAAATGAGAGGGTGCTGTGTGTGTTTTTTTTTGGGGGGGAGTGAATAATCTCTGCTACTGCGCCACACATCACTCAGATTGAAGTGCTCCAACTTACTTTATTTAACTAAGTGTATCTAGGCTGCCTTTTGGAGTAAAATTTCCAAAAAGGCAGCTTACATAAACAAACATAAAATAATATCATGTTTAATTGAAAGCGCTCATTTAAAAAGGCAGCCTAAAAACGATTAGCAGCCCAAGAATACACCATGCTGATTAACTAGTTATAATTGACAGCTTAAAAACAGCTCCAGCCCAAGAGTGTGATAAAGCCTTTAAGTGGGGGGGGGGACCAGAACTAAATAAATGTTTTTTAAAGGCTGGTTTCAAAGCCTATACTGATAAGGCCATCACTTAGGGCAAATCACTTGGGACAAAGTTCAACCTGGGATCAACACTAAGAAGATCCTGGCCTGTGTGATACCTATCTGACGTATTCCACTCTTCCCACTGAAGACTCTGCTGAGATTCTTTCTTCTTCTTTGGCGATCACTCGTAGCTGAGTAAGATTGCCTTCCATAAACACGGTTTTAACAATGAGTCCGTAAGTGATGGTGCAGGCCAATTCTGGAACCACACATCCTTCCACAGTGGGGACATTGGTTTCCGGGCAGAAGCTGATCACAGTGTGGATTTGCCAAGCATGCCTTCCTCCTAGTACGTTTCTCCCTGGTGTCCTGAGTTTGAGTGTCTTCAAAGCCCATGACACCTTTGGTAAAGGCTGTTCTCCAAATGGAGTGCTCGCAGGCATTTCCCAATTGTTGGTATTTATACTACATTTTTTAGATTTGCCTTGAGGCAGTCTTTAAACCTCTTTTGTTGACCACCAGCATTATGCTTTCCATTTTTAAGTTCTGAATAGAGTAGTTGCTTTGGAAGACGATCATCAGGCATCCACACAACATGACCAGTCCAACAAAGTTGATGTTGAAGATTAGGGGATCACAATCATCATGATCATGTTTAAATAATCTTGGAGGAAATAACCATTTATCTGTTATTACAAAGTACATAGCAGACTAGACAGGATAAAGAATAACTTAAATATTTTCTTCATCTTCCACATACGCACACACAAATCTATCTGGCAACCATCATTCATTGATCTCAACAGAAAATTAAGTGATGTTCACCATCACTCTTCCATTGAAAGCGCTGAGACTTTAAGCTGCTTAATTTTGGGCTTGATTGCTTCCTTATTCTGTTTCCTGACCCGCTTTTTGTATTGGTACACAACATGGAATTAAAACCACATGTTCGAGGAACAACAATCTGCAGCTATTTTTTCACTCCATAATTATAAGAATAAAACCTTTTGTTTGTTTTACAGGTTTTGGTAGCCTCCACTCACTGTGAACTATTACAACTTTAATTTATAGCTTCATAGCTCAGGCATTTAGTTCAAGGTGTTTCGTAATTAATTTTCCATTATACTCTACTTTTATGCAGCCTGCGTAAACTCATCCATAGATTTAGCTTTTAAACACACAGTGTTTCTGTAGTGTTTCAACCAACTGTTGCTTAAAATAGATTCATTGGGTTGTGTTCAGCTAAGTCTGACTCAGAGTGGATCCATTGAAATTGATGAATCAAATTTAGGCCATAATCCTAACCATCCACTGGAATGAGTATGATAGGATGTGGTGGATATCTGACTCAGTCAGCAAGTTCTGAGTTTAGCTGGGTTATTTTGAATGCCCTGAGAAGTGGTGGAGGCCGGACTGGTCAGGAGAGACTAACACTGGATCCTAACTCCATTCAACCTTCAGTCATGTGATCTGGCAACCTATTGAAACTTACACCATCAAAAAGTGTAGTGTAAGAAAAACTCTATAATATATATATATATATATATATATATATATATATATAATTATTATTATTATTATTATTATTACAGGCTTAGGCCAACTCAGCCTTCAGTAGTTCCAGTCCTGTATTTTATGTCAACTTCCCATCGCTCCTTTCATCATGTCCATTATCTCCAGTGGTTCTACTCTGAGTAGGACTATCATTGAATACCATCCACTGAAATTAACATAGGTCCATTAATTTCAGTGGATCTGAGTAAAAATTAGTTGAATACAGCTCCATATGTCACTTTATTTGTTCTGTTTTGTTAGAATCAGTACTTTATATAAATTAAATGCTCACCATTATCGCCTGTTTTCGAACAGCAAAACAAATTTCAGACCAAATCATTAACGGGGGGGGGGGGAACCTTCACCCACAACTTTTACAAAATATCATTTCTGATGTGAGGGCATTCCACAGGGTGGGTTTCACTACCAATAGGCCCTCTGCCTGTTTCCCTGTAACCTCACTTCTCTCACTGAGGGAACCTCCAGAAGGCCCTCGGAGCTGGACCTCAGTGTCTGGGCTGAACGATGGAGGTGGAGATGCTCCTTCAGGTATACTGGGCCGAAGCCATTTAGGGCTTTAAAGGCCAGCACCAACACTTCGAATTGTAGTAGGAAACATACTGGGAGCCAATGTAGGTCTTTCAGGACTGATGTTATATTGTCTTGGTGGCCACTCCCAGTCACCAATCTTGCTGCCGCATTCTGGATTAGTAGTAGTTTCCAGGTCACCTTCAAAGGTAGCCCCACGTAGAGCGCATTACAGTAGTCCAAGCAAGAGATAACCAGAGCATGTACCACTCTGGTGAGACAGTTGTTCATAAGATGTTGCTTGGCATTTGTCTCAACCTGTGAACAGGAAGCAGGGATTTGCCAGAAAGTCCACCCCTAATATCTCCATGCACATAACTCCATTTGCTAAATCCCCGCCCTTCCCTGTGTTCAATGGAGAAAGTTTACAGGGAGCTTTTGCTCGTGTTCATGTGAATGCAAGTATAACACCTTACACAATCAGCGACCTTGCGTTATCAGTGACTGAAGCAGACAGTGGTTTGGGGGCAAGGCTTGTGTGCACATCTCTGCCCCCACCCCTCATCCATGGATATAGTTTGCATGTTCAAGGAAATGCCTGAACACTCCTATAGAGCTGCATTCAAATTTGATACCTTCAGAGGAAACGGAAGTGTTTCAAAATCAGAATTCTAAATCTTCACCAATGGCAGACTTTGCAAAGGTAGTCTGGCCAGCTCTCTGATCTTAGACTAGCTCCATTATTGGAGATTGACATCAAATATTTTAATTGCTAGGAAATAAAAGAACAGCTTCCATTTCCTTTGGATGCAGGTAATCTAACCCATATGGATACATTGATCTCCCCTCTTTTAAAAAGGAAATAATTATTGCCTTCCTCTTGCCTAATGAATGTTAGATTACCTCTGTCGTGGATGTATAGTACTCTAGGGGGCCCTTTGAATTGTCACAATTTAACTTGCATCTTTAGCATCACAGAATTCACTCCCTTGAGTATCTGCAACAACAGATCTCTGGAAGGGGGTGCAGGAGCCATTAAAATTGTGGCTTTGAAGGGGCCTAGAAAACAACTGGAGTCCTCTTTTAATTATGGCCTTTACCAGCTATTAAGTTTTCAGCACAAGATCTCCAAAAACAAAGAATTAAAAACATTTCCTTTGTACTTTCTCTTCACGCTGTTCTGTTAAGCAGGTGAAAATTCCCCAAGAATGCTGTCATCCAAATGAGCTCCTTTCAAAAACAACACATTGTAGGCTTTGTAGTTTTAGTTGTCTAATAGGAAGGGATGAATATATTCTGGGAACCTCTGCTAAAAGACAAAGCGACCTCTACTCTTTTACAGGTGATAAACGCTGGCTCAATCGGTGCGGCTGGTATAGAGACGTGGGCCACTGGTTTTTATAGGATTCAAAAAGGCAATTAAAGACCATAATTAAAATGCATGATGAGGGTCAGTCATACTCTGCTCTGACACTTTCTCTAATTATGTATCAGTCAACTGTGGACAATTTTGCTGGCATCAGCTTCATCCTCATTTATTATGTATACCTCCCAATCAAACCAATTTTATGGTTTCATAAACATACTGGGCCAGCCCCCTTAAAAAAAAAAAAAATCTAATCAGTAGCATATCAATAGCAGTCTAAGAAACTGTTCCATAACCACTTGTATCTTAGATGATGGCAATGACTCACCTGTAGCTTCATCACTAGAAAGATGCATTGGGTTGGACCCAGAAGGTGGGATGTAGCATGGGAGCAGCCCCCAAATCAGGCAGAGGCACCTTAAGAAAAGTACTGGATGATATTCAACACATTCATTCCATTGGTGCAAGGACTTCTGGCTGTACAACCTGACCAAGGCCTTTGACACTGTAAATAGTAATGCCTTGCGGACTGTCCTTCTGAAAATTGACTGCCCAGATAAATTTTTGAACATCTTTTGACTCCTCCATGATAATATGACAGCAACAATCGCAGATAACAATGGCTCTCAAAGTGAACCATTCATAGTGGGATCAGGTGTTAAACAGGGTTGTGTCATCGTCCCTACTCATATTTATTATTTTTTTCGCCGTGATCCTACACTTTGTCAAAGGGAAACTCCACACCGGAGTAGAAATTGTATATTGAACAGATGAAAAGCTCTTTAATCTGAGTAGGCTGAAAGCAAAGAGTAAAGTTACCATAACTTCCACCATAGAGCATCAGTATGCTGATGACAACGTTTTGTGTGCACACTCAGAGGATGACCTCCAAACCATCCTAAATATCTTCATGCGCCATTGCTATTTATTTGGGTTTTTTTTTTTTTTTTTGCTTGAATTACTGTATTTTTCGCCCTATAGGGCGCACCGGCCCATAGGGCGCACCTAATTTTCAGGGGGGGGAATCAAGGAAAAAAATATTAACCCCCCCCCTGCAGCTCTGGGAGCTACTCCAAGACCTTCTCCCTGCTTTTGCAGGAGGTGGCGGAATTCCCCCACCTCCCACGAAAGCCCACAGGAGCCACGCGCGACTCCTGCGGGCTTTTCAACCAGGAGGGATAAGGGACTGAAACGACCAGTCAGTCCCTTGTCCCTCCTCAGCGAAAAGCCCCCAAGAGCGGTGCGCTCTTTAAAGGGTGCGCGGCTCCTGTGGGCTTTTCAACCAGGAGGGAGAAGGGACTGAAACGACCAGTCAGTCCCTTGTCCCTCCTCAGGGAAAAGCCCCCAAGAGCGGTGCGCCTTTAAAGAGCGCGCGGCTTCTGCGTGCTTTTGCGGGAGGTGGGGGAATTCCCCCATCTCCCGCAAAAGCTACAGGAGGGAGAAGGGACTGACTCAGCCAGTCAGTCTCTTCTCCCTACTTGGGGAAAAGCCCCCAAGAGCGGCGTGCTCTTTAAAGGCTGCGCGGCTCCTGCGGGCTTTTTGACCCAGCTTGTGGGGCTGGCAATGGGGGGAAGCGCTGCCTTCCCCCACCGCCAGCCTCCAAACCAGGTTGGAGAGTAGCGCGAAAGCGTCGCGCGGCTTCCTGCTGCCCCCCGATCCTCTGGGGCCGGCAATGGGGGGAAGCGCTGCTTTCCCCCACCGCCATCCTCAAAGAGCAGACTCTCCTGGCTTCAGCGAAAGCAACGTGACGCCTCCGGAGTGCAGGCTTCAGAGGCTTCGCGTTGCTATCGCTGAAGCCAAGAAGCCAGCATTCGCCCCATAGGATGCACACACATTTCCCCTTCATTTTTGGAGGGGGAAAAGTGCGTCCTATAGGGCGAAAAATACGGTATATCTTGCCATTCCTCCCATGAGGAGGAAACAGTGTATACGGTTGTTCCCTCTCCCACGATTTCAACCTCACAACAACCCTGTGAGTCCGTCAGAGTAAGAGTTTGTGAGCAGCCTATGGGCACCCAGTGATTTGAAATGGCTGGTTGCTTCTCTTTAGTCCTTGTCTCACAAACCATGGTACCACTACACTGGCTCAGAATGGTACTGACTGTCCAAGATTTTAAGGCAGAGTTCTATCCAAGTGGCCTCAAATTGCCTACAGATTGCAGTGCCCATGGGTGGTACCCTTATCCATCACCTTCCGTTTCATGGTAGCATTTATTTTAATCTCTCGCTGAGGGTATATAATTCCCTTAGTCATTTCTTATATTTGGAACTCTGACTTGGAGGGGGGGGGGAGAGTTCCAGCCAAGTAAATTGTCTCAGCAGTTCTCTTATTTTGCTGACGCATTGAAAGAATTCCAGTGGAGTTCTGAGAATCAAATTTCCTTTACAAAAGCCTTATCAGGAAGTTAGCCTCAACTTGGTGGTAGACATTTCTAATTTGTTTCCCTCCCACCCACCCCTCTTAAAAAAAAAAAAATCAAGAGGTGAAACAGGACTGCCTTTCTGTAAAGATTGTGAAAGAAATAAACTAAGCAAATCCCCCCTTTCTTCACTTCCTTTACCTTTTCATCCTGGTTCTCCTCTCCCTTTTCTAGGATTATGTTATTTAAATTAGTTCATAATTTTTTCTAGAGGGCCCTTGTTATTCACCCCTTGCTTAATTTCTATCCCACTCTGCCTAGTCTACCTGTTTGTATACTTTTAGTACAAGGAGGAGTTTGGGCCAGTTACAGTAACAAAATTTAAAGAGGTGGTTAGTGGTGGTGGCCAAAGGTGGGGGAAGATATCAATTTAACAAGATGGTGGTGTTTGTTTGCCTGTTTGCTTGTTCCCTTCCCTCTCTCAGTGTAGGCTATAGCCCATGCTGTCACAGTCCACGACATAATATTTTTCCTGTGAACTGAACCAGAAAAATTGTGGTAAAGTCTGACGAGGCTTACATATCATATTTCCTCAGGATCTGAATAGTATGCTGAATCCAGGAATGGCATGAGCTACTCCTTCATCTGTTATACCTTTATTCTTCATTGTTTCTCCCCTATTGGGGCACTGAGGTTAATAAATGTATTTCTTTCAAATTGAGCCCTGTTAAAAATGACAAAAGTTTGAATACTGCTGTCTTGTGCATGTCATCTATTAACGCTTAACATCATTTCCCACTGAGCTGTCGTTTTCCATTCCTCTTATCGCTTTACCAAATGCAAATGAAGTAATTATCTAGTTAAATTCTGAACAGGCATTATTCATTTCAGAAATCCGTACTTTGTAGTGCAAAGGAAGCATTTTCTCCACCTTTGGCACTTTACAATAAACTCATTTTGATTTAAATTGATTGCTGTGGGATTATCTTGAAGTCATTAAAATATTGCTGTATTGACATTTGCTAATGTCTTTAATTAGCCATTTCAAATTCTAGGGTTTGGTATTAAACATGCACAGATATGACTGTAGCTCAGTAGCGCCGGTTGTTTTCTTGTATATTTCTGTTAAGGGAATTGATGTTTCATTGTGGGAAAAGGATGCACAGGGGTTCTTCAAAGAGTTTGCCTCCTAGCTGGAAGTCCCAGAGTCTGCATCACCTGGGGCTGAGCTATTGCCCAGCTCCCACCCATGCAACTCCCACAAGATGTGCTGCCATGCCATTGGAATCAAATAATTCCAGTGATTTCTGTCCAGGGCAGTAACTTTGCCTACCCTAGGTGGAATCTACACACGTTAAAAACATTGTAAAAATGTGTTGTTGTTTTTAAATCGTTTTGAAAAATGCACTGAATTTGCTATAGCTCACCATTGCTCTCTAGCAATGGGTACAATCCAGCCAAAATTGAGCACATTTAAGTTTGACTACTTCAGTGGGAAAACAATGCATGTTCTGCATACTTCCATTGTAATCAATGGGCATCAAAAGTGCTTAATGTCTGGATCATACCTCATTGATCAACTGCACTGTGGGAGTCATGATTTGCTTGTACAATTACATAACGGAACTGGTAATAGGTCCCTGTGTAATATCTCTTCAGTGGCATTTATACCAAGGACAGTGTTGACCAAACTTGGGTCTCCAGCTGTTTTTGGACTAGCATCCCCATCACCCCTGACCAGTGGTCCTGCTAGCTAGGGATGATGGGAATTGTAGTCCAAAAACAGCTGGAGACCTAAGTTTGGCCAACACTGACCTAGGACAATGATAACAGCATTCTACACACATATAAAAAACACATATATCTACACACACATATCTACATACATATAAAAAACACTGTGAAAATGCTTTTTAAAAAATCATTTTGAAAAATACATTGAATTTTGCATAGCTCACTGTCATCCATCTAGTGTCACTATTGTATATTGCACTTTACAACACATTCGAAGCATTTTATTTTCAGCTGTATAGCTGAGTCTTCTAGTCTAAGGTTACCAGACATCCCCATTTCCCAGGGAAAGTCCCCGGATTTACAAATCAGTCCCCATACAAAATCCATTGAAGTTGAAAAGTGTCCCCGGATTCATTGAAAAAAATCTGGTAACCTTATTCTAGTCGGCAACTAGTTCCACACCCTAGAGCATGTCCCCAAGCCTAGATATTGAACTACAACCTCTATCAAACCCAGGCTGTGTGTCCAATGGTAATGGGTGATGAGAACTATAGTCCAGAAATCTGCGAACCCCAATTGGGTACAAGCTGTTCTAGAAGAAGTGTGGAGCTGTAACCGCAGGCTGCCTCCCAGCCTCCAAAATGATGAGAACTCTGAAAGTGCAACTGGTGATAAGGTGCACAGATTCACTAAGTATGTGGCCTAAAGAAAATGGGTCTGTTCATATAAGACAACACCTGTCTGCTTTCTTACTGACTTAAAGATTAGTTTCTAGTATAAGTTTATAGTCTACTTTGGATCACCAGCCCATCTAAGCAGCTATTATCAACTTGGTACCCTCCATATGTTTTGGACTACAACTCTCATTGTTCCTAACTATCAGTCCTGAGGAACCCTTTCCTTCCCCCTGATGGCACCAAGAGGCAGGGAGGAAAGAAGAAAGTTCTTATGTATGATTTATTCAGTCATCAGGATAAAAGACACAGAATCCCGGTCAATCCTCCATAATGCTCACACTGAACTCCTCCCCCTTCCCTCTCTAGCAACAACACCTCTATGGCGTTCGCCAATGGACAATTGTCTCTGTGCTCTTTGTTTTAGCACCCTTAATGAATGGTGTGTTTTGGGAGAAGGGGGGTTTGGGTATGCTGACCATTGACGTGCCAGCTAGCTGCTCTGTCTCCCCTTCTCCTTCTCCTAACACAACATAACTCGGCTGTTTGCCTGTCTCTGAGCTGCTATCTCCCTCAAAGTCCTACTGTAATTCAAAACTGCCTTCCTCCTCACTGTAAGCTACAGGAAAGGGGAGGAAGACACCTCCACCATTCCTTCTCCTCTTCAGTACAATCCCTGAGACTAACCATTGGTCATATGGGGGCTGAGGAAGTTAGTCATCCTCATTAATTTCAATGGGTCTACTCAGAGTAAAACTCTGTTGAAAACAACCCATGGAAACTGGTTCCCCAGTTTCAGGAACATGTCCATACTATTTAAACACTATTAATTCCTATCTAATCTCTTTCTCTGATACACAGGTAACCACTAATTTATGTTTCTATATTCCTGCAGAGCTCAAAAGGCAACAATAAAGACTAATAATCTACTCCTATGGATTAGTTCTATCACACTAACCTGAGATGTCAACATGAGAGAATACGATTTGCACATCAGCATAATGTGCCAGTAACTCATGAAGCCTGAAATCCTTTTCTTATTTACTCAGATGTATACTCTGGTTTCTTTTCAGATCATACTCAAATGGAAATACCATTAATTCAATGGGATTTACCTCCAAATTACATGTGCATAGGATTGTGGCCTTGGGGTTGGGCCATTAGTCATTAGGCTTATGCTCAGTTTTGTTGACTGATGTTGAATTTAAATTAATTTGGGACGTGAGACTTACATATTTCATTGGAATTTTGTCTACCTCTATTTAAAACTATCAAATTGTGGAAGATTCATGTTCCTTGAGAGTATGAGGAATCAAACATGTGAAAGTCTTATTTGGTAATGCATTGTTAAGTCTTAAAGATCACAGCCTGGAATGGAAAGACTGCTATTTCAGACCATTATTGCATTTCAATAAAAAATGAAAATTACCAGGTAAGATTCATTGGATGAGATAATGCATATAAAAGACTCCTGTAATTGTTATTACTCTCCTCCCTGTGCAAATTATCAAAGCAGTCACTTTTAACTAGTTGTGCGTGGGTGGTTTAATGCTCACTCCATTGCATTGGCATAACAACTGTATACATATAATATTATTGTAGTGTCACTATATCAGAAAAGGTAGATATTAGTCCTGCTTAGATGTTCATGAATTGTATCTGTGGATGGACCATAGGTCTGGGAATACCAATCCCTGTGGCTCCATCCTTTTCCTTCCTACAGTGACTGGGAAGGTCTGAAGTGGGGTTCTCAACTGAGGGGAGGAGTGTAAAAACATGCTTACACACTCCCTTCAAACCTTCTCAATGAATGAGAGTAGACTGAGATGTAGTGGACACAGCCCTGTGGCCCATCCATTTATACAACCACTTGCCTCTATATAGATGTTGCAACCAGGTCCCAACATCTCATCTGCAACTATGCAGCCCATCCTACAAGCAAGAGGGGAGCCCCAGCTGTAGCATCTCAATACCACTGGCAAGCCATCAAGATGACAGCAGAGTGAGGAGGGCTGCATTCCCCCTCTTTCCTTTTAACAGGACATCTCCTCTTATTCCATGGCTGCTATGCTTGCTCGGGAGTCTTTGGTAAGGACTTTACCAAAAGCTTCTTGTAAGTCAAGGTCAGGCATGGGCAAATTCGGCCCTCCAGAAGTTTTAGGACTACAACTCCCATCATCCCTGACCACTGGTGCTGTTGGCTAGGGATGATGGGAGTTGTAGTCCCAAAACACCTGGAGGGCCAAGTTTGTCTATGTCTGGTCTAGGTCAACTCGATCACCTCTAACTATATGCTATATGTTGACACTCTCAAAGAACTCTAATAAGCTAGAGAGGCAAGATATATCCTTGCAGAAGCCAAGCTGGTTCTGCTTCAGCAAGACTTGTTCTTCTGTAAACTATTTTTTTTTGTCCTGTCTGACATTCAAGACAGTCAATATGGCATGCATTTGTGTGCACACACGCACAAACATATTTGCCCTCTCTCCATTAAAAAAATTAAAGCAGTAACTAAAACAAGGTACAAATCTCATTTTATCTCAGTGAGAGGGACTTTGAGATTCCAAATTACAAGCTCAGGGTTATCAATGAGGAAAAAAAAATAAAAATGTGTGGCCAAAACCAGGGGTGGAGAACCAATTATACTCCAGATGTTTCTGGACTACAGCTCCTATCATCCCTGACCACTGGCCAAGATGAACTGTTACTGATAGCAGTTGGAGCCCAACATCTGGCGAGCCCTATGCCTTCTACCACTAACAGCAGAGATAGGGAATCTATAGCCCTCCAGATGTTGGACTACAGCTCCCATCATCCCTAATGGACATGCTGGATGGGACTGAGGAAGTTGGAATCCAAGAAAATCTAGAGGACCACAAATTCCCTATCTTTGGCTTAAACTAGACCACTGAGCCACTCTTCCCAAGATGAGATGGAAGAAGTCGCTCAGAGAAAAGGGAGTTGATAATCCAAAGTAAGTGACTTACAATATCTTAAAATATTGGTTTATGCACCTCTCTAAATTTGAGCCCGTATCCTCATAGACTTATGAGGATACAGCCTTGTGTTTATGAAGAATGCTGGATTAAAATAGATCCATATTAAAATTCTAGTAACCAGCAAGATGGGGGTCCATTTTTACATCAGAATTTCTTCCATATTCAGTCATGTTCCCTCTGACTCACTGGACACAGATTTAATTTAGCAAATATATCAATATTTAAGAGTCTTCATTACTTTTTCATATATTACTCATTAGACATTATAAAATATGAAAATTGCATGTGCTCTTTTAGAAGTATGGGATTCAATATCTGGAGGGCAGAAAATGTCTCCTGTTCGACTGTGAAGTTAATTTTTATTTCAATCATTCTGCAAAGCATTTTACTTTTTTATTATGGGACCAAGTTTTCATAACTTCATCATCACTTCAAGGGACTGTCATGTTAATATCTACAATTCTGATGGAAAATAAAAGTTCTTCCATATTAGCAGTGAGATTGGGTCATTCAGTAAAATCTTTCCCACAGCAATGGCCTTCACATATATGGAAATTCTTTGGATGTGAAGCCCCTTTAGGAACCTGTAAAGAAAGACCTTCAAAATGCAACAGAACTCTTGAAGGCCATGCATATTATTTTGTGATTTTATCACTGCTCGCATGGAGGTTAATGGCAATTGAGCCATGTTGTTTTGGCTCACGAAATGAGGGTGATCTCATAAGACATTAGATGCATATGCAGCTTTAGTTATCTAGTATGAATATAACCTAAACCAATTTTAGTTGCCAAAATACACTATGAGGCCAAAATTTGCCACCTCCATGCAGACTTGAGTTCCACCATTGATACAGTGTCTGTCAAGGTGTCTGATAAACCATTCTGCCTTATTTTGTGGATCAGTGTTAGTTACTAGTGCCTGAAAATGTGAACAAGATGCTTGCAGCTGTAAAGTCTGTTATATGCTGATTTGTGTCAACGACGGAGAGTAGATTAGGTAAATCCAGGGTGTAGTGAACAGATCATTGTGCAATGAGATGGCTGGTCCTCACTGCCTAATGTCATAGTCTTAATTTTGTCTCTCTCCTTGGCAGTGTTTTGTTAATATTTCCCTGGCACGTATTTTAGATGCAAGCTTCACTAATGCATAAAAACACACACATGTGAATCTCAGAAAATCTGAACCCATCTTTGACACCACTGCCTCTTAGAGAATTGCACCACCAGAGGATAGTAGCCTGAAGATGATGCATTGCTTTCCTTGGACTAAAAGGTATTCTGTCTCAGAAGCAATAGTAGAACCCCAGTCTCCCGTATGCTGCTGGAGACAATAGCTTCTAAAACAGACTGGGACCCTTTAAGAGGAGAAGCTTAACTTATCTGCTTTGTAGATTAGGCTACAATTCTACTTAAGGCTCAGACTTCAGTTATTACAGTACATTCAAACCTGCCTCTTCTGACTTCAGGCCTAGGCTCCATTTGGAGATCTCCAATGTGCTACCTTCTTTTCCCATTTGCCTTCTGGACTTTGTTCTCTGCTTTGTCTGGCTTTGCTTGTTGGTCTCTAACCTGCTTTGCTTGAATTTAACTGGCGGTTAAAACCTCATTTCTGCTTGACTTATTGGGTTCTGAACATCCCTGGGATCTGCACACACTTAATTCACTTTGGCTAGAATCCTGTCCTTTTTGGCTGACGTCACTTCTTGGGACAGAGTAGCTTAGAATTAGTTTAATTCAACAATGATTCAAGAATTAGTGAGAATTCTCAAATGTTTTAGTGAGCTCAGGATTTAAGCAAAGCAGCAAAGCACAAGAAGTTTGTTGTTTATTTAACGGAAAAAAATATATCAAACTCAGTCAATTTCTAGCACTTGGTGCCTGGTTGCAGCTGATTGTCAGAATGGGCACCTGTTGCCAGAAGGTGCTCAGGAAATTGGTAGCTCATATTTTCATGCTGTTGATGCCATAAACATTATTTTTTTCTTTTAACCGCTGCCGGTTTATGACTTGGCCTCTCCTGTTGAGAAGATTGCTAACGGAGACATCAAACACTGGCAGTGTTTAGTGAAGCATTTGTGCTGTTCAGAAAGATTGTCTGCGTTTGGGGAAAATATGTGCAGGCTTATGAAAAAAGGAATATTCCTTTGTGTGTGCCTCTACCCATCCCTTCCGCTTGCTTTGATGCAGAAATGTTTTTGTTGTTGTGCATCGAAACTCTGCACTTTCCTTAGGCAAAAATATAGTATGGAAATATCTTCAATAGGTTTACTCAAACTTAGCTGGCTACGCCCCACAGCTTTCCTGCTTCCAATGGATTAAGCTCTTTCCCCACCCTTTGGTAGTACTGTTCAGACCATTTTTTCTCCATCCTTATATCATGTCTCTGTTTATTCTATCATTACATACACCACAAGATTTTACATACAGTGAAGTAGCCAGCCCGGCTGTAAAAAAGACTATAAAGAGTGTTGTAAAAATGGGTAATATATGAGAGGCTTTATCCTTTAAAAAAAACTGATGGAAATCTAGATATATACAGGATTCAGTGGAGGGCATCTTTTTCAAGAAAGGGCACCCAGAACACAGAGGGCAAAAGTGAACACACGAGGCAGTGTGTGATGAAGACATAAGCCTTGATGCCACTTGTTGTTGTTGTTGTTTAGTCGTTTAGTCGTGTCCGACTCTTCGTGACCCCATGGACCAGAGCACGCCAGGCACTTCTGTCTTCCACTGCCTCCCGCAGTTTAGTCAGACTCATGTTTGTAGCTTCGAAGACACTATCCAACCATCTCGTCCTCTGTCATCCCCTTCTTGATGCCACACCAGGCTCCAAATCCAAAGAACTATAGTGTGCACATATGGGGGAAAGCAGGGCATCATTGGCTGCTTTTGTCCAGCGGTACCCACTGCAAAAGACAAAAAAAAAAACCCCAGGAGCGTCACTGGGCATGAGCACACCTGTAGCTAAATACAAGCTCTCCCCCCCTCCCCAATGCAAAGCCACTAAATTCACTCATTTCCCTGGCCATTTTTGATGCTGCAATAGCAGCAACCTTCTGCACTTCAGTAGCAAAACTTTTTAGGTGTTGTGGAGTGTGTCTTTAGTTCAGAAAATAAGTGTTCTGCAGGACCTGAAATTTGGGAAATGTTCTTTCATAGCAGCAATGTTTGGTCCCACTGATGGCAAAAAGGGACAGACGGCCATTCTAGTATGAAGCAGATCTTGTAATTATGAGATGAACTCATAATTGTTATTAGAAAAGCAACAACACCGAAACTGAATGCCAGTTCCAGAAGACATATACTCCTCTTTCACCTAATAGCTTGGATTACCAGAGATTTGCTTGCTAGCTTTTGCACCTGTTAGCAAACGAGAATGCAAATGTGTACTTTCTGTCTTCTTTTTAATTAAAAAAAAGATTGAACATTTTAGTTTCTTAAGTGTTTTCTACATTGTCAATTGCTAGTTAGAACAATACTGATACCCGTGCAACTTGCCTCTAACTCACTATCCACTGTGGTGTATCACAACCTTAATTTCTCTGTCAAACTTTCAGTTTAGTCACCAAATGGGTGCCAAAAAGGGTAAAATGGAGTCATGTGACAGAAACATTTTTATCCTGGAAAATGTTGACTGCGCTAGCATTCAGAAACATTTGAAATCCCAGTTATGAATGTTATGTACGAATGCCATGCACTTTTTGCTATTTAGGTTGCAAACCCAAAAACTCCAGAGAAACCCCTTATGTCTGGTTGTGGGCTGGAGATTTGAACAAAGACATCCCTCTACTTGCTTTTGTTGGCTGAGCTGTGCTGACCAGACACCAAATGTGTGGGCTGAAGGTTCACGGGCAGTATCCTTATCAGTGCAGCCCAGCAGAAAATCACCAAGTCCGCTCCACTTCCCCCTGGGGAGGAGTTGCAGTGGACTACATGGCCACCTCCTCTCCTCCAGGGGCAGGGGATGAAGTCCCCCGTTCCCTGGGGGATCCTGGCCATGTCATCGCCAGCCGGCCAATCCTGGGGCTGGGGTGTGTGACTGGGACCGTTTAAGCTGTGGCGCAAGCCGGAGGGCTTCCTTTTGGCTCACATCTTCAAACTCCCACCCTCCCTCCCCCTTTTACAGGTTTCTTTTTCCTTGGCCTTGCTATGGACCTCGGTTGGTCGCCGTTGAGGGGCCTGGTAGCAATTTTTCCACTTGGCAAAATTGGCATGGAGCCATTTGGTTTTCACCTACCTTGTAGCAAATGTCACAACTTTGTAAGGTTTTGCAGTTAGGCATTGTTTGACCTTATGATGGGGGAGGGGAGATGTGGCCATCATCTGCCCCTCCAAGCTTAAGGGTATTCCATTAAAGGAATCTGGGGGTGTGGTCTTGTCTGAAGCCCAGGGCGGAGCTAGGGCCATGACACGACCCTGATGGGAACATTTCGGGGAGATTGAGTTGGACTGCATCGACGGGGCTCCCCTGCCTGGCGGTTACCCTTACCCGACTTCCTGCGCAAAGGGCAGGAGTCAGATATAGTCGGGTCCATTCAATGCCTAAGCCAATACCGCTCACAGTCTGTAAACAATAAAGTTGTGGCCAAAATTTGCCCAATAACATTAACATAATATCTGTGTCCTGGTGTCTTATTCTCTATGAGGGGGTGGTTGCGGGGTTTTGACACACAAATGTGGAGTTAGGAGGATGGGGCTGAGCTGAGCTGAAATTCACTGAAGCCTGAGCCATGCAGTCAGTGCCAGCCAGCATCAGGCCCAATCCAGGTCTGTTTGCTGTGCCAGCCTGGTTCTGAAAGTGTTGGTGCTCCAACTGGCACTCAAAGGTCTGATTCAATATATGCTCAATATACCGTACTTTTCGCCCCATAGGATGCACCGGCCCATAGGACGCACCACGTTTTTTTGGGGGGAAATAAAGAAAAAAAATTATTTCCCCCCAGGCGCTTGTGGGGCTGGCTGTCCCCGGAGCTTGCGGGGCAGGCAGCGGGGAGAAGCGCTCTTCTCCCCGCCGCCCGCCTGCAGACAAGGTCCAGGGACAGCGGGAAGACGCGCTGCGCCTCCCAGCTGTCCCCGGAGCTTGTGGAGCAGGCAGCGGGGAGAAGCGCTCTTCTCCCCGCCGCCCGCCTGCAGACCAGGTCCGCGGACAGCGGGAAGACGCGCTGCGCCTCCCAGCTGTCCCCGGAGCTTGCGGGGCAGGCAGTGGGGAGAAGCGCTCTTCTCCCCGCCGCCCGCCTGCAGACCAGGTCCGGGGACAGCGGGAAGATGCACTGCGCCTCCCAGCTGTCCCCGGAGCTTGCGGGGCAGGCAGCGGGGAGAAGCGCTCTTCTCCCCGCCGCCTGCCTGCAGACCAGGTCCGCGGACAGCGGGAAGACGCGCTGTGCCTCCCCACTGTCCCCGGAGCTTGCAGGGCTGGTGGCGGGGAGTTCCGCCTCCCCGCTGTCCCCCGACCTTGTGGGGCTGGCGCTGCGGCTCTCCTGAAGCCTGGAGAGCGAGAGGGGTTGGTGCACACCGACCCCTCTCGCTCTCCAGGCTTCAGTGAAAGCCTGCATTCACCCCATAGGACGCACACACATTTCCCCTTCATTTTTGGAGGGGAAAAAGTGCGTCCTATAGGGCGAAAAATACGGTATATATATATGCTGTGCACAGACAGCTGAGAAGAATTTAATTTTATGTATTTATTTATTTTAAAAAATATTTATATACTGCTGCATCATAAAAAAAAATATATCACAGCGGTTTACAACCATATAAAAACACAAAATCATAAAACTCAGTGGAAACTCTCCCTGTTACAGCTATTTTTGGTTTGGCAATTTTGAATGACTGCATTTAAAGAAACAGATTCAGGATGGATCATCCTTGCTCTGAAAGGGCATGATTTGCCTTAAATGTAGTCGAATTGCATTGGCTATGTAGCCATGAAGCTACTGTGCAATTCCTGATTAGCTGGTATCACTATCCTTGCTTTTGGGTTCTGAAGATTCACAACTGTTTCAACCATCGGGGTGCCTCCCAGCAATTATATGATTCTGTGTAGTAGAGACTGGAACAGGAGTGAGAATACCTTTAAAAGGTAAAGGTAAAGGACCCCTGACAATTAAGTCCAGTTGCGAACAACTCTGGGGTTGCGGCGCTCACTTTGCTTTAGTGGCTGAGGGAGCCGACGTTTGTCCACAGACAGTTTTTTCCAGGTCATGTGGCCAGCATGCCTAAGCCGCTTCTGGCAAAACCAGAGCAGCGCATGGAAACACTGTTTACCTTTCCGCCGGAGTGGTACCTATTTATCTACTTGCACTTTGACATGCTTTCAAACTGCTACTGTAGGTTGGCAGGAGCTGGGACTGAGCAACAGGAGCTCATCCCATTGCGGGGATTCGAACCGCCGACCTTCCGACTGGCAAGCCCTAGGCTCAGTGGTTTAGACCACAGCTCCAATCGCGTCCATACCTTACTTCCACCCTATATTTGGGCACATTATGGCAACTAATTCACTTGTTGCTGCTGTCAAGGAAAGTAGGAGCAGGAATAGCTAGTGCAAAAATTCATGAGAATAGCTAACCATCGGATATGAAACTGAGCAATTACCGCTAAGGATGTGTGCAACATGCAGTTCACACATTAAAACTGGATCTTCCACAATGAATTCTTTGCTTGCCCTTTGACAGGCTTAGGGTTTACTGTGCTTTTCCTATAGTGCATTAACCCTAAAAATAGACAAATTACTCAAATTTTGCATACCCATGCTTGGATGTTCAACACCCTACAGCAGCCCCATTGCTTTCAGAGACATTGATTCTCTTGTGATTAGGATCACAAGTTTGCTCATTAGAAGATATCCCTCTTCAGTTGCAATACTGTGGGTAGGGGGGAAATGTAGGGATGTCATTTACTGTGTGAATCAGCTAGATGGCACTCTAGCATAATAACAAGTTGCCCACTTTGCAGACCACTGGATGGAAGTTCCATGTGTACTGGGGAATGATAATTAATAATGGCATAGAACTTTACACAAGTCTTCCCCTTCCCACTCTCAGCCATTTCAGCATATTCTGGGAATGCAATTTATAATCAATGGGTTAGAGGCTGTGGCAATTTGTTCCTTCCACGGCTCCCTGAGATGCACTACTAATCCCTACCCCATTTCAATGTTCTTTCCTATTCTCCCTGACCTCTGTGCTGTGGCCATTTGTAGTGCAGTGCATATAGCCAGAATGCATGCGGTCATCTGCTGATACTACATGGTGTCACTAGTTGATGGGCCACTGATGGCTGTTGGTGGTTTCATGAAAATGGCTTCATTCAAAATGCAAGTAATCTCCCCTCTTCCTCATGAAATAGATATTAAAAAACCATTCAAGTCACTTTAGACACAGAAGCGGGGCCACAGAAGTTCTTGGACTCCTGGCCACAGATGGTTTTAATGTTCTGCTGAGTAGCTACATCATTTAGGATACAGTGTAAGTCCCCCACCCCAACCAGTCCCTTGGAACACACACTTTTTTCAGAATTTACACTGACATAAGAACCACCCAGCTCAGCTCAGCTGGCTAAGACCCAGCTACACCAGTATGTCAGACTTACAACAGCATAGCCCAGAAACTGGCAATCGATCAGATAAACCAGAGATTCACTGGGTCCTAATTCATTCATCCTTGCCAATCTTGGGCTTGGATTGCTCCCTTAACTGCCGATCTCTGGCCTGCACTATTACTATGTCGGGGATGCACATCAAAGACAATGCATCACAACAGATAACCAACTAAACAACTTTGCCACAAGCCTATAATACCTGGAAGCAGGGATGGACAAATCTGAAAATTTCAGGTTCGTTCCATTTCTCATTTTTCCAGTCCTTGCTTCAATTTGCCCCATTTCTGCATCTGTCAGCATTTTTAAAAAAAACAAACAAACCAGAAACATTTGTCAGTATCTTCATGCACATTTCTCCTCATATACACTTTTTTGAATGCAATTTTAATATATACAAATTTCTTGCAAACAATTTCCCCTACTTTATGTAATTCTGTGCACTTTCCCCACTAAAATACACTTTTGAGGACGAATTTTGTAATGAAGCGGATTGCAAAATTCATAGAAGGGCACATTTTGAGGGTTAGCTGCATTTAGAGCCACATATTAGTTTGGGAAACATGAATTATGTAAGTGGAGCATGTGTGTATTAAAATGGGGAATCAAATGAAATTCTAACCTATCCCTCTGTGGAAGTAACAGAACTTACTTCAAGAGTAGACATGTTTATGATTGCTGTTACATACAATCATATGCAATCATCTGGAAAAGACCTCAATTGCGTAAGCAGGAAATAATATGTTAGAAATGTGGGTGAGATTATTTAAGTTTGCTGGGTCCTTAGAGGGTGGGTAGGTGTTATCTTGATGACTCTTGATATATCTTCCAGCTATGATTCCATAGCTCAATGTTTACATTTTCATCGGTTATGAGATGTGCATTTCCCTACAGACTCATATTTCGCAGAGAGGTGAAATCTGAATTCCCCTCAGAGCGTGTATTTCATTTTTGACAAATATTTCCAGAGGACCTTGAATCAGGTCCCTGTTGCAATGCGTGCAGGAGATGAGCGTTCTGATTTTTCTCATTAGAGTGTTTTCAGACTTTGATTCTCATTATCTGCCCAGCTCTATGAAGGGCCAAGCCCTTTAAATTACTCGTTGAGTATAAATAATGCAGTAATTAGTCTCATAAACGCGCTCAACTTCCTATAAGAAAATAATTGTTCCTTCTCCTTATCTCTTTCACTCCTTTTTATTATTTTTTTAAGATTACCCTAATGAATCCACGATAACACCAAGCATCCTGATTCCCCTAGACTACACACTAGCAAGGAACTTTATAAAGGAAAGCAGATACTTAAATCTTTAAAGCTAGATTATATTTGCTTCACTAATTTAGCGGAGGAGGAGGCAGAGTAACAACACCTCAAGAGCTTAAATCCAAGCACTGCCTTGTCCACCTTCTTTGTGCCATCTTTTCATTCTGATGTCCACTGCATTGAAACTGAAACGAGAGAGTAGTCATTTTCCTTGACACTTTCTTTGAGAAATGACAGCTTCTTTGAAGTGCACCCCACAACCATTCTGCAACATCTGGGTAGTGTGGGTTTTTTGTTTTTGTTTGTCTGTCTGTTGTTGTTCCTCCCCTGTGCTCATTAGTTCTGCTGCTGAAGAGCGGCTCCATCGAGCTCAGGCTGGTCCAACCTCTCAGACCAAGTGGACCGCGAGAGTACTTTGGCACAGAACCTGAGGGCCAGGCCTGAGGGTATAGGGCTATATCTGCACTGGCTCCTGGTGGAGTATCGGGCCAGGTTTAAGGTGCTGGTTTTGACCTTTAAAGCCCTTTGTGGCTTAGGGCCCTCGTATTTATGGGACCGCCTCTCCTGGTATGCCTCGCAGAGGACCTTAAGGTCCATGAATAATCATAGTTTAGAGGTCCCAGGCCCTAAGGAATCAGATTATCCTCTACCAGGGCCAGGGCCTTCTCAGTGATGGCTCTGACCTGGTGGAAAGCTCTGTCCCATGAGACCAGGGCCCTGTAGGATTTGACTTCCTTCCACAGGGCCTGTAAGACAGAGCTATTCCGCCTGGCTTTCAATTTGAACTTAGCCTGATCTTTTATTCCCCTTCCTTTCCTTCCCCTCCCCTTTTTATGAAGATTACCCGCTCTGGGATCCCACAGCTAATTCTCCCCTGGTCTGCTCGCTGGCCCAAATAGGACTAATTTAGCCAGCTAGCCCTGGTTATCATCTAATGTTTATTGGATGGATTTCTCCCCTAAACTGATTTTTGAATTCTGAATTTATTGTTATTCATGTTTTATACTGTATTTTATGCTGTTTTTTTGTTGCATCAATTAAGTGTTTTAAATCTGTTGTTAGCCGCCCTCAGCCCGGTTTTCTGAACCGGGAAGGGCGGGGTATAAAGAAAAAAAATTATATATTATTATTATTATTATTATTATATCTGAAAATGTTACACTGAGTGCATGGAAGTCAGGGGGTGGGACTGTGGGGGGGCACACATGACATCAGGGTCTGGTCCAGCAAGCATGATCCTGGTTCACCTCCACTCTTTAGTGTGCATACAGAGGATACCATCTGAAGAAATAAGCACTATCTGTTTGCATGAAGCAATGTGAGAAAGATTTATGTTTTCTATCATTTAAAACTTTTTCTTGCCCTCTATTAAAAATCCTGTTCTTTTGCTTCAAGATGTTCAAACTTCTAAATGGCACACACAGATATGGACCCAATAAAATGTATAACCTATCATTCTCTAATACTTTTTTCTGGTGTTTTGCTTACTGGTAGTTATAGTGCATAACTTCATAAGGCACTCAGATGTCTTGACAAATGAAGCGGGGGCCTTTAATCTACCTGTTTCATCCCATTTCCAATGGGGAAGAAATTCCCGCTGTTTGTTTGCTTATGTACACAAATATAATGGGTAACGTACTGATCACACACTGTGCAAAATGTGTGTAATCATCTGCCAGTATGCCTCAATCCGAAAGCGGCTTTTGGATGTAATTTTAAACTTGGACCTCTTTCGAATAGATGGTATGAACATATATCATTAATTATCCACAGTTGCTTTCAACAAAGGCCTATATTTGTTTCTCCCTGAGCTGCCATGCTGATATTCAGTGCAGGTAAAAGATGCAGGGAGTCATTTTTATGAATGTGTGGCTTAGGGTCATACAAGATGAATCATTAGTGGGAATATTTAAAGGCTGCAGAAATATTTTTGTGGCAGATATGTAAGATGAGGGACGCTGCAGTCACACTCGCAATTATCGGCATATTCCCTGCTGAGTTGCAGGTGTCATGTGGAGTGCTCCTGCTAGCCTATGAGGTTACGAGTTCAAGAACCATAGCCCACTGCTGAAAGAAAGGAAATGGGCATAGCTAAAAAAAAACCGTTCTTCCTTTCTCTTCCGTAATGTCACAAATTAGATTATCAACTCTTTGGGCACCTCTGTTTTGCTTGCAAAACTCTGGAATGTTTCTTGAATATTATCCTTAATTGGGTGTAGGGTTAGGAGATAAATTCAATTCAGTTGAAGGTGAACCTGCCTAATAACATCTTCTGAAACAAAATATGAACAAAGAACAACCTTCCTTTGAAATTTGCACTTATTTGAATTTTGCAATGCATTCTCTCTCTCTCTCTCTCTCTCTCTCTCTCTCTCTCACACACACACACACACACACAGACACACATCTACCTACCTACCTACCTACCTATCTAATCTCACCTTTCCTCCAAGGAGCTCATGATGGTGTACATAGTTCTTGCCACTCCATTTTATCCAAAAGGAGGGTCCCTGCCTTAATGTATTTTTAATCTCCTGTTGGAAGCCGCCCAGAGTGGCTGGGGAAACCCAGCCATATGGGCAGGGTATAAGTAATAAATTATTATTATTATTACTACGCCCGGGCATAGCTAACTATGGGCAAACAGCATGGAAACTTCAAACCATTAGAGGGTAGGACTCGAACCCATGGCTTTGAGTTACAAGAAAGGAGATTCCGGCTAAACATCAGGAAGATGTTCAGTAACAGCTGTTCTATAGTGGAACGGACTCCCTCGGGTGTGAGTGGACTCTCCCTCCTTGGTGGTTTTAAAGCAGAAGTTGTATGGCCATCTGCCATGGATGTTTCAGTTGAGATTCTTCCATCCTAGGGGCTTGAACTAGATGACCCTTAGGGACCCTTTCAGCTCTACAATTCTGTGATTCTATGAAACTTGACTAAAGCAACTGCTTCGCCAACCAGGGCCCTCCAGATGTTCTCAGATTCCAGCTCCCATTGTGCTCGTCCACTGCTTATGCTGACTGGAACTGATTGATGCCAACAATGTTTCAGTTTCTGTAGCTAGAGGATGAGGATGAGACACTTGAAGGAGCCCAGCCGACTCCATGCCCTCTTGATCCTTGCCCTTCTTGGCTGCTAAGAGTTTCAGAAACACACCCAATTCAAAAGAGATAAACATTAGATGCTACCATAGAAAATATAGGTCAGGGGTCAGCAGCCTTTTTCAGCTGTGGGCCAGTCCACTGTCCCTCAGACCATGTGGTGGGCCAGACTATATTGGGGGGGGGAGAATGAACGAATTCCTATGCCCCTCAAATAACCCAAAGATGCATTTTACATAAAAGGACACATTCTACTCATGTAAAAACCATGCTGATTCCCAGACCATCCACGGGCCGGATTGAGAAGTCGATTGGGCCTCATCCGGCCCACGGGCCTTAGTTTGCCTACCCCTGGTATAGATGTTCTTCCCTTCTTCAGGAAAGAAATATTTGTGCATTTTAACTCTCTCAGAGTAAAGGTAGCGAGTATAGCCTGTAATACCCCTGACTCGGGGCAGCCTGTCCCATTTAACCACCTTGGGATTCTGCTGCCCAAGATGGCTGCCATCAATTGACCTCATTTTTGGGGCAGCCCTGCTCTTACCACCACCATCACCAGCTTTCAGATGCTACCTTCTTCACCTTACCAACAAAATGGTTATGGAGAAAGCAGGGAGATAGCATGAAGAACTCATACACAAACTTGCACAATATATTTTCTTCTGCATACCTTGGCTCATTTCAATATTCAGAAGTAGCATGTTAACATACAAACTGTTCTGCTAAAACAGGTCAGAGGTCCAACATTTTTGGCCTGCAAGCCTATTCTTCTCTACATTTGTGAATGTGTCTTTCCTTTCAAAGAATTCTGCTGTTGAAAACTGTTGGCTTTTTGTTTTTAGATAGGCTGCTCCTAACGAAGTGACATATTTTTTTTAGTAATAGCCAAAAGCTGTTAATCTCCCTGCTTCCAAATGAGGCTTTCCTTTCCTTTTGTGTGTTTCCTCCTCTCCCTTCCTCTCTCTTTTTGTTTCCTTTCAGAAGCGTTAGCAAAATTTAGAAACAGTTGAATTGGTTGACGATGCCATTCTAGTTTAACCATAATTAAGATTAATTTTTATTTAGCAAAGAGCTTTGCTGCTGAAGAGTTCAGACTACTGTTTGACATCATAAATCATGATTAGGAAGCAGTGAAATGCTTACGCCTCCCCCCCCAAAAAAAGAGGTTATATAAATAAAATACAAAGAAAAACATAACCCATTAATAGCTATAGCAGGTAATTAATTATGAAATTTGCATTTAGGAATCCAAAAATCTCCCCCCCAAAAAAAGCATCCTGGGAACTGTGGTTTGTTACTGGTGCTAGGAACTGTACCTCTTTGAGAGGTACACTTCCCAGCATTCATTTTTGGGGGGTGCTTTAAATGTGTTTATGAACTCATTGACACAGTTTGTACACCCACCCCCTCCTATTCCCTTGAAAAATACAAAAATGGATGAGGAGAGAACCAGGTAATGTGGAATATTGGGGATGTTTCTTACTAAGAGAAGCTAGTTTTAAGCTAAACCAAATTTTGGCAAAGCCTCTGCTCTTCAGTGTGGTGTAGTGGTTAAGAGCAGTAATCTGGGGAACCGCGTTCGCGTCTCCGCTCCTCCACATGCAGCTGCTGGGTGACCTTGGGCTAGTCACACGGAAAGGAGAATGTTAGCCGCTTTGAGACTCCTTAGGGTAGTGATAAAGCGAGATATCAAATCCAAACTCTTCTTCTTCCCGGAGGGGAGGGGTTGTGAGCGGGAATCGCTTCCTGCACTCGCAGGGTGTGTATGGCTGGGCCCCCTGCGTCAATGGAGTTCTGGGCCCGCGTGATGCACCCCAGCCAGCCAATCCGGCTGGCTGGTGGGTATGGCTTGGCCGTTTTAAAACGGCCGCGGGCCCACGAGTCCTTCCTTGTTTCCAGGCTTCCTCAGATCACTCTCCCTCCCTGTTACAGGACTGCCAAGGAACGCCTTTGAGTCAGGGGGAGGAGAAGAGTCAGAATGGGAACAGTCAGAAGGAGATGGGAAAGAAGTGATGGGAGGGGAAGAGGGAGAGAGCCAGGAGGTGGGAAGGCTCTCTGATGCTGAAGCATAGCCCCAGCACCACACAGGGAGCTCAGGAACAGGCGGAGAGCCTAAGCCTGTGCTTTCGGCACAGGAAAGGAGAGGGTTAAAGCACAGGGATCAGAGACGTCCCATGAAGCTCCCCCGCCTCTTCTGTTGGAGGAGAAGCAGGAGAAGACCACTCCCTGAATCTGAACCGGACGATTCGAATGCATGATTGTACTGTACTGCTTGTACATATGTAAAATAAAGAATGTAAATATCTCTCTGCGTGAGCAGAGGGTGCTTATTGCGAAGAGCATACACAAACCATCACACTCTCTCCCTCCCTCTAGGTTTTGCTTCTGCACCTGACCTTGTCATGGACCTCGGTTGGTCGCCTTGGTTGTCCAAGGGGCCTGGTAGGAATTTATTCCACTTGGCAGATAGCAGATCATCACAACTTTGTAAGGTTTGGCGGTTAGGCATTGGAAATATGTTGTGTATTGGAGGGGAGGTTGTGGCCATCACCTACCCCTCCCCTTGAAGGGTATTCCATTAAAGGAATCCAGTGGTCGTGGTTCCTGTCCGATGCCCAGGTGGTGGCTAGGGCCATGGCCTGACCCTCCGGTGACTCTAGGGGAAAGCTTCCAGTTGATTCGCATCACCAAGCTCCCCCTTGTTGGGGGCCAGTGTGGTGTAGTGGTTAAGAGTGGTAGACTCGTAATCTGGTGAACCAGGTTCGCATCTCCGCTCCTCCACATGCAGCTGCTTGGTGACCTTGGGCCAGTCACACTTCTTTGAAGTCTCTCAGCCCCACTCACCTCACAGAGTGTTTGTTGTGGGGGAGGAAGGGAAAGGAGAATGTTAGCCGCTTTGAGACTCCTTCGGGTAGCGATAAAGCAGGATATCACATTCAAACTCCTCCTCCTCTTCTTCTTCCCCTACAAGTTGTTAACCCTTGTGTGACTCCCTGCAGAGTGGGCAGGAGTCAAGTATAGTCTGTTCTCATCCAATGCCTAAGCCAATACCTCTCACATTCTGTAACCATTAAAGTTGTGGCCCTTTTTAGCCCATTAACCTAAAATACTTGTGTCCATGTGTCTTATTTCATCATGAAGCAGGGAGCGGGGCCTCGACTCACCAACATTTTAGCTGCTCCAAAGTGAAGGGAGTTCATTTACAACACACACACACACACACACACACACACACACACACACACTGATTCCAAGGTTTAGCACCATCTATTCTTTCAATTGGGTTTAAGTAAAAAGTGTTTATGGTGTTCTTACTTTATTTTAAAGTAATAACAGAAAATAAATTCTTAGAACTAAAGGGGGGGCGGATAAAATTAAAATCCCACTTCTTCAAAAAATTACAGTCCGTTGCCACACTTGCCTTGCAAAATAACTGCCCTACAACAAACAAGTCTTAATCCTAATAATAATAATAATAATAATAATAATAATAATGCTGGCAATTGTTGTACTTTTGCTGAAGAGGCTAGTGCTGTGGTAAGCCCTCTGACAGTAAGAGGCAATCTATTCATAAACGATTCTTCCTTTGTGTGTAATGAGTGGAAGTCATTTGCAGCACAGAAGTGATTGAGTAATGAATGGATTTAACATGGAAAGATGAGGGGGAAGGAAATAAAAGTGCGCTTAGGTGTAACAAGAACGTTAAAGGGGGAAGATTGCTGTTGGAGGATGGCTGCTTACTTTAGAGGTTATAATAAAGGCAGGAAGTGCCTACTTTTTAAAAAAAATGAAAACATTTATAAAGACCCTTTTCTTAACAAGATGACTATATTTAAAGAAGCCTGAGGAGGATTTTCCTACACTTTGCCTGTGTACATACATATTACCATCTTGAAACAGAGCCAGGTAATTCTCCTTTTTCACTCAATTTGGACCAAAGCTGAGGGGGGCATGAAACAGGAGAATGCATGAAAACGCAAGATGCAGGGTGCATACGGATTGTGGCTAATTTCATGTTTACACCACTTCCTGATCTGTATGTATAGCTAGCTCCTGAGTCAAGTGGAAACATTTGAAGAGGGAACTTCCTGTAGAGTTGAATGGGAGGAGGAAGCTGGTGTGGGTCTGGAGGCCTAGGACAAAGGAAGACATATTCTAATGACCATGCATTGGGTTGGGGGAAAACATGATGTTGTAATACTAATTCCCTCTCCCATTAATTTTTTTTTATGATTGCTTGTTTGTTTGCTCTGTTTATTACATTTAAATTCCATTCTTCCTCCCAAAGGCGCTCAATGCTCCAAACACATCTGCAATACAAAGACAAATAAAAATAAAAACGTATTTAAAGCATTTAAGAAATGTCAAAAACATCTAAAAGCAGTAAAAGACCTGAAACAAATTTGAGAACAGATGCCACCAAATCATGTGTCAGGATAAGCCTGCCGAAACCAAAACATTTTCAGCAGACCTTGAAAGCCTAATAGCCATAGGCAGGGAGTTCCACAGTACAGGTGCTGCCACTCTAAAGGAATGTCTCATTTCAAATGCAGAATGGACATTGTGTGGCACATGTCAAGTGCAAGTTCCATGGTAAACATTTATATTTGGTTGGGATTCACTCCCATTAATGTTCATTCAGCTCAGCGTTTCCCCAACTTGGGTCTCCAGCTATTTTTGGACTACAGTTCCCATCATCCCTGCCCACTGGTCCTGCTAGCTAGGGGTGATGAGAGTTGTAGTCCAAAAAATCAACTGGAGACCCGTTGGAGAAACCTTGATTGAGCCCATCATAAGAAAAGTGCATGTAGCAGGTTTTTTAAAATATTTATTAAAGGTTGTCTTGAATTACCAAAGAATGTGCAATGTCTCTTTTGATGAAGCTGAAGCAGTTGCAAGGGAGATGTATGGAAAGTTTTGAAAAGGGAAACAAGGCACAGGACACCTAGTTAGCAATGGTGTGGTGAGCTGGGTTGTAAAGGTGACCTTACAGCATCCCAAACCATCTTTTGTAGGTAGGGCTTATAGCTCAGTGATCAAACAGGTGTATATAAGCAGAAGGCAGCATGTTCAATGCATCTTGGGTTAGCAGAGTTGTGATAGAACCTGGCCTGAGTTTCTGGAGAGGCACTGCCAGGCAGAGTACGCAACACTGGTCCATATGCTCCAATAGCCCAGCTACATAACTTACCTTTTCCATACTAGCTATAATGCAGCCTTCATGAACCTGGTGCCTTCCATATGTTGTCGGACTCCAACCCCCATCAGCACCAACCAGTGTTGATTATACGAACAACATCTGGAGAGCACTAGCGTTCGGGAAAGCTCTTACAATGTGTCTTGCAACTACGATATGTAGCAATTGCTTTGTGTTAAACTGCTCAGGCTTTATGATTCAAGGCAGCTTTTCAGAGCTGAAGAATCATATCCCAAAACCAAAACGTTAAAAGTCTCTCTTCCTCGGGAGTTAATAAAATTCAACTCTCATTTCATAGTTGATGCTAATGATTTGGCACTTTTTATACTTAGAGGGATGCCTAATTCAAAGCAAATGTTTTCCAATTATTACTTGAAGGCTTCATTAGCTCCCCTAATTTCCTGTTGTCTTTGGAGGGATTTGCTCAGGTGAAAACTTCCATTTAGCTTTGCCTTGTTAGACACCCAGTGAAACTAGACTTTGGAAGAATGCTCCTTCTGAATGGACAAATGGCAGAGGAGCACTTCGATGAATGAAAGCCACAGTGGTTTTGTTTCCTGTGGGAATGTTCTAGAACCATCTTTTAATAGAAAAACATTTCTACATGTTCCACCACCGCCACCTCACTCTGCCATAAACTTACTGGTAGCATATTTGTCAAATCACTTGAGGAAAGAGCTAGAGCTGCCTAGAGAAACAAGGAAGTGCTAACTAAATTCCCTTCCACCTTCCCCAGTATTTCAGCAACAACTTCTGAGAATGATTTGGATATCAGGAGGACATTGTCTATCACTACAAATATTCAGAATTTCTCCCTGTAAGTAGCCTTGTGGATACTACTCTGTGTGATGTCAAGGGAAGAGAGCTCAAAATGTTCATTCCCCCGTGGGAGGTTTGGCCACATTTTAAAATCAAGTTCTGTCCCTTCAGGCAGATCCTGAGTCAAAATGCATACCAGTCACTCTAACTCCCCAAAAGCCTTGAAGAAGGGGAGAACACTCACTTCCACACTGGAATGATGCCACAAGACCTCTCTTTTGCGAGCAAAGACATATGCTGCTGTTGTTTAGTCGTTTAGTCGTGTCCGACTCTTCGTGACCCCATGGACCAGAGCACTCCAGGCACTCCTGTCTTCCACTGCCTCCTGCAGTTCGGTCAAACTCATGCTGGTAGCTTTGAGAACACTGTCCAACCATCTCGTCCTCTGTCATCCCCTTCTCCTTGTGCCCTCCATCTTTCCCAACATCAGGGTCTTTTCCAGGGAGTCTTCTCTTCTCATGAGGTGGCCAAAGTATTGGAGCCTCAGCTTCAGGATCTGTCCTTCCAGTGAGCACTCAGGGCTGATTTCCTTCAGAATGGATAGGTTTGATCTTCTTGCAGTCCATGGGACTCTCAAGAGTCTCCTCCAGCACCATAATTCAAAAGCATCAATTATTTGGCAATCAGCTTCTTTATGGTTCAGCTCTCACTTCCATACATCATGACATATGCTAATGGACCATAATTCTCTGCTTCAAATCCAGGGACCTGCAAACTTTATCTGCAGGAAATTATACTTCCCAAGGCATGTGTTAGGAGCAAGTGGAGGAAGAAGCTAGGAATCCTTATCCAGTTCAGATTTTAAAATATTCTTTTCTTTGAGGTGAGCTTTAAGAGTCCCCAAAGCTGACATTCAAGTCCAAGCTCATTGAGCTTTCCTGGCATCTTGAGTTATTAGTGATACTGTAATCTTTACTTCATCCAATAATTATCAAAGCTTTGCCTCTTGTTTATATAGCTTTCTGCTACTTTCACCGCACCGCTCACATACTTTATCAAACCTAGAGGGCTGGCATATTTCTCTGCATTTTGAAGAGGATTTTATTTGTATATTTTTTTGCCTTTAAAACCAATTAACAGAAGAGGAAGAAAAGTAGCCGTTTCATAATGTTGCCAACATAAAAGAACTGAAGCATTAGGCGATGACAGGGTCCTATGTTATTCTGGTGCATTAAATTGCTCCACGCGATAGCTTTAGATGTGTGAAAAACAGAGTTACTAAAATCTTCATCCCATGGGCTGTGATTAGCCTTGCTGAAATTCCTCTACTAAACAGCATCATGATGTTAGCCTTAGTGATGCAGCCAAAGAGCTATCTAATTAGAAAGTCAAACGAAGAGACATATCTACTGGATTAGTGCATCTGTACAGCAATATCTTTCCTAACCCAAACACAAGTAGCATTAAACCTTTTATGTTTTATATCCGTTACCTCCAGGTTCAGGACAAATGCCTCCTAATATCTATTATTTAAGTGGTGGCAATCAACAGAGAGGGGTATTGCCTCTTTAGCTTTCCAGAAGCTTCTAGTAGGCTACTGCTAGAAACAGGATTTGTTTTTATTTTAACAATTTGGCATACCACTTAATTACAGTCATATCTAGAGGAGACTCAGTACAACGGATCTAAAAATGAATTAAAATGCTGGATTAGAATCTTGGCCTAGATGGACCTTCTTATTTTCTTAGCAGCCTTGAAGACGCAAGAAAGAAATCACACTTAACTGCTCACCCCCCTATAAAATCTTAGTCACAGTTGTTCTATATAAGGATAATATTTTTTTCCTCTTTCTTTCGTATGCTTTCACTTTGAACTTCTATCTTTGAAAAGTTTTTTTTCCACATTTTTGTTTTCAGTTTTTTTAATATTTCTCTGTTAGTTACTGTGGAGAAGCAATTAAGAGGATGGCTACTTCAGTTCTTGTGGAGAATATATCATTTTAAATATAAAAAAAAAACCTTCTTGCCTGTGAAGCGATGAATTTGATTCACTTTCCGTAGAATTAAAAGAAATGCTCCTTGAAAATACACACATGAACTGCGTTGCTTTCTGTTTGGGGCATCATTCTTATTTAGGATGGCTCGCTTGTTTGAGCTATCTTCTGTTAGGAGTACATAGGATATAGTTTTTTATTTATATCTTGGAAAGACAAAGGCCAATGTATACAAAATCCTGTTGTGCATTTAGCTGTGAAGAGATCTATCAAGATTACTGTGGAGAGGCTTATTAAGAATGTGCCTTTACCTAAATGTTGCCAGCTTGGAGGCTGGGATCTGCCCCCAGAACATAGCTACCTCCAAAACATTCATGCTCCTTAAATGCAGCGGATGTTTCCTGAATGTGTAGCTCACCTGCGAGGGTATGGTTTCAAGGCTACATGATGTTTTTCAAGCAATTATTATCATTATTATTAATTAACATTTGTGTTGGTGTTCTTTAAAAGTCACCACAGGCATAGGGTAGGGCAGGAATCTGGATTGGAGTCAGGCATGAAGGGAAGGGGATCACCTCAGCGTTTACTTTTAAGAATAAAAATAGAATAAGCGTGCACTTGCTAATTGCATGAATAACATCATTTGTTTGTACCTCAGGCCACCATAAACAGTTTATGGGCTGGAATTAAAGTGCTCATCTTAATTTTAAAGCTGCATGTCGCTTGGAACCAGGATTTTTCATGAGCCAGGAATTCACATGAGCTCCCAAGGAACTGTCGGCACGCAGAGGGTCGCAAGGCCAGCTGGCTAGCCCCAGCTGGGTCATCTCCTTCCAGCCGTCCTACTGTGAAGACCCATCGGCCTCTGCTCCGATGTAAATCAGCCACCCAGGCTTCAAAGCCAGGGCACACTATATCAGCCGAGCAAACTGCGCACACAGAATAGGCGTGAGGCTTGTGGAAGCATACTACAACTACGGATTTATTAATTATAAATCAGGTCAAAGAAACATGTCGTCTCTCTCTTTGTCTTCTCAGAGAGACAGAGAGAAGCAAAAGCTATACACACACCGGAAGTTCCCAGCATGCTGTGCTGGTATGTAAACAGACATGTGACATGCAACAGTTCCATGTCTGCAACTAAAGGTGGAATAAAATTTTCCAACAGGAACTGCAATCAGAACATGATGTCCTTCCTTGGTTTCCACCAGTTTCTGAGATAATAATTGCTCTTATTAGACACAGAGTTTCCTCAGTGGTTTCTGCTTGCCCGTGGGATTCCCACCCCACCCCCGGTTGAAGGTGACCTACCAGATCTATGCTAAAATAGTGCTAATTGAAACCTTAAAATATTGTGGTAAACAGGGGGGAAAGCCAAGGGAGATATTTGCTCGCGTAATATTATGGAAAACAAAATTCAGCTTCATTTCTGATTGGCTAAGAGGTGGGAGGGGAGTGAAATTACCTGCATAGGTAATTCTAATTAATGACTAGGAGGAGAGTTGGAATAATGATGGAGAAAGAGCTAAAAACCAGGAAAATGACATCAGTCTAGAAAGCTGCAGAGGACTCATGCGCCAGAGACAAAAGATGCTCAGCTGGCCAAGGGATTAGGATGAGCTGAAACTGCTTTAAGTAGAGAGAAAGTATTATAAAGTCCTAGAAGAACTTATAACACCAGTGCTATGTGAAGTAATGAATGAGATTTTAAGAGGAGGAAGAACACCAGCATCCTGGAGAGAGGCATACATTACGCTGATACCGAAACCTGACTCGGATAGGCTGAATATTAAGAATTACAGACCGATTTCATTATTGAATAATGATTGTAAGATCTATGCAGACGTAATGGCGACTCGACTTAAAAAATGGCTAGTTAATCTTATCCATACCGATCAGGCTGGTTTTTTACCCAATAGACAAATAAAAGACAACATAAGACATACAATAAATATCATTGAATATTTAGAATGCAAAAATGAAATTCCTGCAGCTTTATTGTTCATTGATGCCGAAAAGGCATTCGACAACGTATCCTGGCGTTTTCTTATAAAGTGTTTGGAAATGACAGGGATAGAGGGCACATTCCTGGAAGGAATAAAAGCAATTTACTCACAACAAAGTGCTAAATTAATTATCAATAATAACTTAACAGAACCCTTTGAAATCTCGAAGGGTACAAAGCAGGGGTGCCCTCTGTCACCTCTTCTGTTTATTATGATGTTAGAGATAATTACAAATAAGATAAGGAAAACTTCAGAGATACGCGGAATAAAAATTGGAGCAAAAGAATACAAATTGAAAGCTTATGCTGACGATCTTATGTTGTCTTTGGAGGATCCAAAAGAGAGTGTCAGTAAGGTGTTAGATTTGCTAGAAGAATTTGGAAAACTATCTGGTTTTAAATTAAATAGAACAAAAACTAAAATGTTGACTAAAAATGTGAAAGAGGAGGTTAAAAACCATCTTGAATCTCAGACTGGAATTAAAGTAACTAAAAAAGTAAAATACCTTGGAATCTGGTTAACGACAAAGAGCATTAATCTGATGGAAGATAATTATATAACCACATGGAAAGAAATAAGGAAGGACTTAGATACTTGGAACAGAATAAAACTCTCTTGGTTGGGAAGAATGGCGGCAATAAAAATGAGTTTACTACCGAAACTGTTATCCCTATTTCAAAATATACCGATAATCAGGGGAACCTCAGTATTCAAGAATTGGCAGAAAATACTCTCTAAATTTATCTGGCAAGGAAAAAGGCCGAGAATTAGATTCAAATTACTTACAGATCAAAGAGATAGGGGAGGATTCGCAGTTCCATATTTAAAGTTGTATTATGAAGCCTCGTGCCTTTGTTGGGTTAAGGATTGGATTGTTATAAAAAATAAAGATCTGTTAGATTTAGAAGGATTTAATATAAGATTCGGTTGGCACGCTTACCTATGGCGTAATAAGGGAAAGGTCCATAAAGGATTTTCTAACCACATTTTTAGAGGGCCACTGCTGGAGGTGTGGGAAAGAAACAAAAAATTACTGGAACAGAATACCCCTTGGTGGCTATCGCCAACTGATATCCTGACAATAAAAAAAAACAAACATCGAAGGAGAAAGATGGACCTATGGAGATTTATTAGTAAAAACAGAGACCGGTTGGAGGATTAGGCCATATGAAGAAATAAAAAACAAATTGACAGGTTGGATCCAATTTCACCAAATTAATTCTATTTGGACCGAGGATAAAAAAAATGGGATAAGTGAGAAAAAATCTAGATTCCAGATTGAAATACTAGAAAGCAAAACAAAACTCCTATCAAAAATGTATAGCCTGTTGCTTGAGTGGGACACCAAGGATGAAGAAGTAAAGGAGGTAATGGTGAGATGGGCAATGGACTTCGGATATAACATAGAGTTTGATAAATGGCAGGCATTATGGAATAAAGGTATGAGATTCTCGGCATGTACAACACTCAGGGAAAATATGTATAAAATGATGTACAGGTGGTACGTAATGCCCGTAAAACTGGAAAAAATATATAAAACTGGTGATAAATCATGTTGGAAGTGTAAGATCAAGGAGGGCGATTTTTATCATATGTGGTGGTTGTGTGAGCCTATCAGAAAATTCTGGGAATCTATTTACAACGAACTAAAAAAAATCTTTAAATATACCTTTTTTAAAAAAACCGAAGCCTTTTTGCTGGGGATAATTGGAGAGGAAATCAAAAAGGAAGATCAAACACTTTTTCAGTACGCGACAGTGGCTGCCAGAACTCTAATAGCGCAGAATTGGAAGACACCAAAAATCCCAACCATAAATGAGTGGCAATCCAAACTATTTGATTATTTAGAATTGGCAAAAATGACACAGAAAATAAGAAATCAAAAAGACACAAAGTTTAATAAAGATTGGAATAAATTTATGGCATACATGGAAACAGAGGTAAAAAATCTAAAAATTACAGTAGGTGTGATATAACACTTGTGATGTAAAGAATTTTTTGAGGAAAAGAAACTGCAGATAGAAAAATCTTATAACACATTCCGAAACCGAGATGAAGGGAAGTCAGTCAGTGTTGTGTGTTATGTAGTTAATGTAGTCAATCTGTTGTTGTCTTATGTCAGGAGATTTTTTTTTCTCTTTTGTCCTTTTTATTATTATTTCTCTTTTTAAATTTTTTTATGTATTCTTTTTTGTGTGAATGTGTTATGTATGTCTCTTTTGTTTGTTTTAATGTACAATGTTACAAAATGAATTAAAACCAATAAAAAAAAGTAGAGAGAAAGTCTAGATTTACGTATATATTGATGTGTCTTTACTGCTCTTATGTTTAATTGTTAAAGCTGTTCTGAAATCTGCCCCTGCTCAAATTGCTGCCTTTCAAAAACCTTCAGTAAAAGTTAATTTTCTTCTGGGTTAACTTTGGTATGATGCCTTGTGTTTTACCCTGTGCCTAATTGTGTTACCGCACAGCACAGTACAGTGAGTGGGCAAAGTCAGTCAGTTCCAGAAGTTAAAGGGCTGTTTAATGAAAGCCAGGAAATATATATAAACCACTTGGGGACAGCAGTGAGGACCAGAGAGGAGATTGGGTTCGCTGGTTTGCTCCCTTCCAGCAGTGTGAGCTGTAGCAATTCATGATGCATGTGAATAAACTAGTGTTTTTTATGCCAATTGGCTCAAAATGTGTTAGGTCTGGTGTTCTATTAATTGATCCAGTACTCACCGCACTCTGCATCTATTCCAACGCATGTCTGTGTTTCTTTTTCCTAATACATTGGTACCTCGGGTTACATACGCTTCAGGCTACGGACTCCACGAACCCAGAAATAGTACCTTGGGTTAAGAACTTTGCTTCAGGATGAGAACAGAAATCGTGCTCCGGTGGTGCAGCGGCAGCAGGGGAAGGCCCCATTAGCTAAAATGGTGCTTCAGGTTAAGAACAGTTTCAGGTTAAGAACAGACCTCCGGAATGAATTAAGTACTTAACCCGAGCTACCACTGTATTCTTATTTGGAGAACTCTTTTCTTGTCTTACTACTGTGAAGCAAATGATAAATTAATACCAAGTGAGGAGATGCTCAAATCTCATTGCCTCATGTTGTTTCATAGGTCTGGAAACAAGTACAGTTCTTGAACAATGCACTGAAGGACATCCAGGACATGCTACGGGAAAGGACCATTTAATTAAATATCACTGACCTATTGGTAGAGATACGAGACATTTTCAGTTGCCCCAATATATTAGCTGAAATTCCTCTGACTGTATTTTTCGGCGACATGCCTACACATTTTTGAAAGTGACCCTCGTTCCTCAGTGGTGTGTCACAGGAAAACAAATCGCAACTCTTTGCCATTCCCTTTCAATGTCAATATTGCCTTAGGGGCTGGCACTTGGCAGCTTGAGATGGCTCGACACTTCTTGTGTCTGAGAAGAGCTTGTCAGCAAGATGGAAGACCTTCCCCGGCAAAAATCTTCGCTTCCAGGTAGAGGTAATGCAAACTCAAATTACCGTTTGGCCATGTCCAAACATGAATGCGTGAGGGGGAGAGGAGAAGGAAAAAAAGTACAAGTAGCCAGGATGAAACATGTCCTTTGAGGAAATGTATTGTTACCTCAGGACATGTTTGCTCAGATATGGACTAGCCTGAGGCAATGAGTTGTTCATAGCTATAGTCCAGAACCAAAGCTTTTGTGGCTCCAGTCTTTCTTATCTGTGCTGTTTCACCTTTGCAGGAGAATTAATAGATTTTCTTTCTACTGACACTCCATTCTTGAGACGAAGACAGGATTTGTACTGTTCCCCCTTTAGCTGCTTTCCCACAAATTGGATTATTTAGGTAATCTCAAATAGCTACATGGTTGATGCTACGCAGTCTGGCAGGAAAGCCGCCTGGTAAATTCTAAGCACAAAGTGACGGTGCTGCTGAGATGAATACATGCCTGGCATTGGCTACATTTCACAACACTAACTAGCACATTTCCCAGCAACATTGAATTCACCTGTAAGTATCATGGTGTCAGGGGGTGGGCAGAGGAGGAGGAGTGGTGGAGATCACGTTCCCATCCTGACCCTTCCGTGGAGGAGGAAGAGGAAGACAGTATAGATTACAACTGTGGTTTGCGGGAGGTCACAGCTCAGAAGCAGGTGAGGGGGAAAGTTGGGAAATCATGGAGAGACAGAACAACACCCAGCTGACATGTTGTCATTAGAAAGCATTCCAGACCCTCCATCTCCCAGAATCGGCGAGCCTTAAAAGTAGGAGAGCAAAGAGCAAAGAACTCAAAGCACATATTCCTGGTTCCTTATCTTCTCCTTCTTGGTTATTTTTTTTCAAATACAGAGGAAAAACCTGCTATAGAGTGGAGAAAGGAAATGTGGTTGTATGAATCAGTCCCAAAGTCACACATAAAGTTGATAATTTGATGGGTGCAGGGTTGTGAATGTATATATATTGGCCTCAACTTGATAGGTTACAAACTGACAAACCAATCTAAAACTTTTCCCCAATAGTAAAAGTTAATCTATCCCCCCAAAAAAACTATTCATCACCTATTATGCAGTTCCATCTTGACAGTGCTGAGATGAAGTCTGACTGTTAACTGTTACTGGCTTTACCAAGACTTAAAGCATATCCCCTTTGTGACATCACACCTGATATCAGAATGGCATGTTTGCATTCAACCTAGACTATCTCCATGCCAACAGCAATGGCCAGTAAACTTCTGCAACCAAGTAACCATCAGCCTGACTACCCAGTTATTTCTATCTAGACTATTGGATGTTTATTTGTTGCTCTCATAATCAAAGCCTGACGAAGAACTGTGTATAATCTGAAAACCTGCTTCCACTGTTAAAGAAAACTAATTGTCAGGGACTGGGCAGAGGAGGAATGGTAGAGACCATGTCCCCACTCTGACCCTTCCAGGGAGGAGGAAGAGGAAGACAATATAGATTCACAACAAGGGTTTGAGGGAGTTAGCAGCTCATAGGTAGATGAGGGGAAAATCATGGAAGAGCCAAAACAACTCCCAGCTGACACATTGTCATTAGAAAGCATTCCAGACCCTTCCTCTCCCCAAACCCGGCAAGCCTTAAAAGTAGGAGAGCAAAGAGCTCAAAGACAGAGGGCACTTAGCGGCACCCATAGAGGAGGTAATGATGATGATGAAGAGGAAGTGGGAGAGATGGGGTGTGGAGATTCACTCAGGACAAGGCTATCATCCAAGAGGTTGGATTCTATAGCCTCTCTCTGAAAAGGTTGAAATAAAAAAGGACTGTAAGAAACTTTTCCTTGTCTTTATAATTTCCTGGGCAAACAGCTGGGAGCTGCTGACAAAACCCTGACACATGGTCTAGTTGGATGCAAAGGAATAGCAGGAGGAACCAGCTGAGGAACCCCAAAGGGAATAAGGCTCAGAGACTGGGGATTGGTGGTGGGTCAGTGATGAGTGGTCAAAGGGTGAAGAGTGAGAAGACTGGGAAGAGGAGGTATCAGAAGCTGAAGAAGTCACAGGGCTTAGTGGGCAGGATGAGCCTCTGCAGAGAGGAATAGGCTTGATTCTTAAGAGTCAGTATCACTAAGGGCATGGAGCAATTTTAGCTCCACCTTAATGGTGAATCTGATGGAACACTTTTTCTATCACCCATCTGATCTATAGTGTCAGCCCAGATTGAGCATCTGCTGGGGAAAATCTCCTGGAACATCTGGAGCCCCACTGCCAATCAGTGTGGACAATACTAAACTAGACAGACCAATGTTCTGGCTCAGTATATAACAGCTTCCAATGTGCCTGTTGGGTGAGAAGTCCAAATGGTTGCAAACCCACCTAAAATCTCTGCTAGGGACAACACTAAAGGGTCTTGCTGTACCATTCAGAAATTACCTACCCTGCTGTGGTGTTGTCTGAAGAAGGTCATTCCATCCTATTGTATGGCAAAACCAGCCCTGCTTCGGATCCTGCTGAGAGATGTGAGACCTTCATCTTTCAGCAGCTCAAAATACTTTGCCTGCAGAGGAGGTCAGAGCCTTGTATGTATCAAACAATCTCCCCCACTCCACCCTCATTTTAATGCAAGACTTCCTTTGTACAGCACTGCATATCACATTCATCGTTTCGAACATGCTTGTAAGTACGATGCCTCCTTTTGTACAAGTTCATAGCATATGGGGTTATCTCAGTTCCAGCAACAGACATGCTGGGGGGAGCCAAGTTTGACTAGTCCCACCTGCACCGCAGTCGTAGCAATGCCATAAGCTTGGGTCTCCATGCCAGTAATTTCCTCAATCTCCACTCGTTCTTGAACATATTTTTCCTTATGTTTTGATTCCCCCCTCCCCAGGCTTCCCTCCAAGGCTGGATCTAGACACATCAAAAAAACATTTCAGGAAAATGCATTGTAAAGCAAATAATGGGAAATCACATTGGCAAAGGTTCAAACTCTACAGTGCCATCTAGTATCACAGTGTTATAACATATTTATTTTATTTATTTATTTTTACTGATGTAGCTGAGTCCCTAAATTTCCTCTGTCAGCACCTGAACAAAGCACTTGTCCTTATGTGTGAAGTTGTCACCTTTCTACTGATTTATCTGTCTAGAACAACATACTGAAAAGTTCTCATAAATGGCCAGCTGAGGTACAGAATCCCACCCTTAACTTAATGAATATGTAACACCATGAGACTTTGATGTATTTATTTATTTCAGTGCACTGTCCTTTGGGGGGGGGGAATGAGGTTTTCTTTCAGTTTTTGTTTTCAGCTATTAATTATGCTTAATGTATGCTTTAGATATTATGTTTTCCCTTAATCTCTTGTCGTTCCTTCCCTTTGGCTATATCTCGCTGTGAATTGGATCACTGAGCAGTATATATATATATTTACCCCAACTAAAATATCTCATCTCTGTGATGCTGATAACAAGTGTTTTGTTTATTTAAATCATGACTGGACTTAATTTCTTCACACGCAAAACCCACCCTCATTTAAAACCCACAGTCTCTGCTGCACACGATCCCTGCAGGCAAAGATTTATTGTGTTTAATATATTTTAAGGCTATCACACAACAAGTAATTCATCTCTTTGGGGGTGGGTATGTTTACTTAAAATGAAAGGGAGGAAATACATTTATGTGTGTCTCAATGCTTCTTGCCTGTCCGCCCCTCCAGCAAAAGAAACAGCTCAGTCTGTAAACAAATATCAGCCACACTATGCCTGAAATTCCATGGAATTTCCTTAAGTCAATATTATTTGATATATATTATGTGCTAGACTCTCGTGTGACCAATAAACAAAACTCAGGCCATAACTATGCAATAGGGTCGTGTCACTTCATATTCCACTTCAGTGCTATAGACAGGAGCCTGATTCATTTTGGACCATTTAAACATCCATTGCATTTCAGATTCTGAAAACTTGACTTTAGATATCTCCCTGTTGTCTATAATGGAGACATCAAAAATAGCTTGTGTGTGTGTTTTTTTTTTAATGTAAAAGTATACATTTGCAAAGAGAAAAGATTACATTAAGTGAGAGGTTCCACTCTAGGTGAATGCGGAAGACTGGTGTTTTTCTATTCCAGAGGGTTTAGGCTACCTGATGATTCATCACTGGAAACCAGAGCAAATCTCTCATGAGCAGCAAACTCAAGCCTGAGAAACTCAGCATCTTTGTGGGAAGCCAGCAGAGAAATTGCCAGCTAAGTGTGTTGGGGAAAGGAGCTTTTCAGAGAGAAGTTTTTGGACTGTGTTGTTGTTGTATGTGGCATGAGGTCCACTTGCACAACAGAACTTTCCCCCCTCTGTGCACCCCATGCCTTCTAAATATGCTCTGGGGGATAGGGGGAACCCCAGAACAGGTATAGGGAGGTGGAAGTCCCATTTTATGAGCTGACACTTGTTCTCTGCACATATTCTTTTATTGCTACATCAAACTCCACTCTGACGCTATGCCTGCGAAGTGCTTTGAGTTCCCTAAAGCGCAAGATAAATCCGAAGTGTTCTCAACTACTGTAATACTGTTGAGCTCATACACTCCTTTTTGAGGATCATCGAGGCCTGTTCTTTTTAATCAAGCAGTTGCAAGAGAATCCGCAATCGCTGCTATCAGGCATGATTCTAAAAAGTTTGACTTCTTAATACACACTTCACTCTGCACTGCCATAATCAGTCTGGGATTCTTATCGTGATTTCTCCCCTCTATTGTTTTCAATATCAAAGAGAAAGCAATCACGGAAAGGCTTTTGTTCTACTAGAGAACTTTAAGCAGGCTGATTAAGTTGCAAAGGGCATTCCTTGTCTCCAAGAAGGAATTTGCAAAGGATGCTTCAATTACTTTGTGAGAAGTGTCCTTGCTTTCCTGACCGTGTGTGTGTGTCTCTCTGTGTGTCCTTTTAAAAACAGTGAATAAAAAAAGAACAAAAAGGACAAGAAACCGTCTAATCAAAATTCATGTGTTTGTGAAAGTGACTTTGATAACAGAGTCAGAAAAGATGACTTCTCAGATGTGACCAACCTTTTGGAAACCTCATGCCGTCTGGCGTGTTCTTTAACATGGTTTGTGTCTTATTTTCAGTCCCTCACTCCTCCGGTGCCAGGAAGAAGCTGGCGGGTGGTGGCTGAAGGCCTCATTGAAGATTGGCTTGACTCACAGGAATGCCACCTCCTGCTGGTTCATTTTCCTATTGGCTGGCTATTATTAAAGTTAACCAGGCAACAATAGCAAACCTATAGGAAAACCTTGCGGGAAGCTGATTTTTCGTTGTCAGCTCGGATTCCTCTGACTTAAGACACAGGAAATGGTTGTGTTTCCCATGCCTGCTGTTATTTCTTCCTCCCGCTACTAATTAATCCCTGCAAAGCAAGTGATGGCAATATTAATTGTTTTCTTGCCTGCATTCCAGGCTCAGTGTGCTTGTTTTGTGATGGAATGGGCTAGCCAAATTCTTTTTGCAGCTTTTGGTTATTATATATTGTTTACAATGCCATCTCTAGAAGGGATTTCAGGTTTTAAAGAAATGTTATACTTTGATGAAGAAGATGACTTGAGTAGACACTTTAGGTAGTGATGTAATAGAGCTATACGAAAAGCACTGTTCTCACCTCATTTATTAATTTTTGGATTCTAGGTTGCAGAGGTTCTAAGGTTAGGTTCTAGGGGCAGAGACCTTTCTTGATTGTACCAAAAAGAACAATTATGCATTTTTGTTATTATTATTATTTATTATTATTGACATGCTGTTTTCAAGTGTTCCAAACACTGTGGATACATTACTTCAGTAATTTTTCTGTCCAGTGCTTTTTTTTCTAGAAAAACAGGTGACGGTACTCACCATGAAGTTGTTACAGTAAGTTTTTTTTTTATATTTGTTGGAAGCTGCCCAGAGTGCCTGGGGCAACCCAGTCAGATGGACAGGGAATAATAATAATAATAATAATAATAATAATAATAATAATAATAGAATTAGGATGTCCTTATTTTTATCAGAGAAATGATGGGTGGTATGCCATAGGTAAGGAATCTGACACTGGCACAAATGGCAGCTTCTCACCTAACAGAAATACCAGGTGTGAGTGTGTGGTTTTCCTCAGGCTTGCAGGGTGAGAGTAAATGTTACGCTGCCCTACCAACCCACTCACATCAGCTATTTAAAGTGGGAAGAAACCATGGAATGATAAATTACAGATTTAACTTAATATGTAGTTGTTTTGCTCTGACAGGCTCATGGATTATGGTGAATGCTTCCTTCATGTTGGATTTATTTGTACGACATGGCACCCAGATACAAAAGTGATAAATGCCTTAGACGCTCAAAAACAAATAAATAAAACAATTAGGAGGCATTCTTTCACTTCCCCCTTCCTCTTTTTCTCTTAATGATTCTTTGCTATACTTCATTAGTGGCGCTCATTACTCATCACTGTCTGCCATGCAAAAGGCAATTCTGCACAGCGTTGTGTATTTTTCCCGTAATAGTTCATGCTGAGTCAACACCTCATTCAGTGTCATTTATGTAGTTTTCATAATGAGCTCCTAAAATAAACACAAAAGACAATTAGCTTTATGCATATGACAAATTATTCACGCTCAGCGGATGAAGCAGTCAGGTAAAAAGGAAAGGGGCCCCACCAGGCCTTAGCAAACTAATGTCAGTCTCCAATTACTCCATCTGTACACAGCGGCTCAGGAGACTCAAGGTGGACTTTGATTAGACGCTCTTCTTTCTGTCAATTTGCTAGGATTTACGTTAATGCTCAGTGTTCCATCATAAAATGCCTAACACTTAATGGATCTGAAGACCGGTTTCTGGGAGGTAAATAAGCAGCAGGAGAGAGCTATTGCCTTCATCCATGTCTGGCAAGATGGTTGGGGGCTTCCCAGTAGCATCTGGCGAGCTACTGTGAGAAGTGGGATGCTGGAATAGGTGAACCTTTGGTTTCACCCAGCAGGGCTGTTCTTCTGTTCTTAACTGAAAGGAAACGAATATAAGTGAAGTGGGATTGTGGTGATTGCTGCTGCTGCTAACCGTGTCTCTTCGTATGGTGTGCTTTTATCCCAATATTCATCTGAAAAAGTCTCTCAGGATGATTTGCAACAATCAGTAAGCTCAAATAATCCATTGCCTCTGGCTGACAGACTCAAAGACATGTGGCACAAAAGGAATGAGGACTGGGATGAGCAAGGAAAAAAGCAAACTCAGTCACTACTTCTTCATTTGCAAGGTTGTTAGAACATGAGACTCTTAATCTCAGGGTGGTGACTTCAAGACACATGTTGGGTGAAAGATTCCTGCATTGCAGGGGTTGGATTAGATGACCCTCGTGGTCCCTTCTAAGTCTATGCAGTGGTACCTTGGGTTACATACGCTTCAGGTTACAGACGCTTCAGGTTACAGACGCTTCATCCGCTAACCCAGAAATAGTATCTCGGGTTAAGAACTTTGCTTGAGGATGAGAACAGAAATCTTGCAGCAGCGGGAGGCCCCATTAGCTAAAGTGGTGCTTCAGGTTAAGAACAGTTTCAGGTTAAGAACGGGCCTCCGGAACAAATTAAGTACTTAACCCGAGGTACCACTGTATTTCTATGATATATGATTCCTACGCATAGCTGTCAACTTACAGATTTGAAAATAAGGGACCAGCAGCCTTGAAAATAAGGGACCAGCAGCCAAAATAAGGGACCTGCGGCCTCACCTGTTCCAGGCATTCCAGTCTTCCTGTCCTCCTGTAGTCTGGTCGAACTCATGCTGGTAGCTTCGAGAACACTGTCCAACCAACTTTATAACCAGAGGTTCAACTGAATAGAATCTGAATCACATGCACCACAAGGCCTATGCAGCCTCAGCTTAAGATGGCTCCCCAGCCTGGCTTTGCACTGCAAAGTTTGCAGCAGCACGTGCAACAAAATGGCGTCCAGCATTCAAAAACCCCCTCAGCTTGCATTAACTAGCCACACACAAGGCATGCAAGCTCCACCCCCCAGTCGTTCTTAGACTTCTTATTGGGTGAGCAACACAGCCAAGCAATACAGTTGGAGCCTCCCTTCTCCCTAGCCGGCAGGGAGGGAGGGAGAGGAGCTGCTTCCTTTGAAATTTAAGGGACATCATTTAAGGGACATTTAAGGGACATCCATCAATAAGGGACAGCAGCGGGACATGGCGCTGGAATAAGGGACTGTCCCTTCAAATAAGAGACACTTGACAGCTATGTTCCTACCAGGGATAGGGAAAGAAAACTCAATGAAGTTAATCGGTCTTTGGATGGGGCCTAGGAAGCACATGATCAAAAGTAAATTGTTATATGACAATTACCAGAAAGTTGAATCTACATGATCATATATATTCAGGGGCATCAGACTGCTCCTATCGAGTTCATAAAAGTGGCAAAGTATTGCATTAGCAGCTAGTGAAATCCAGGAAGTACTCTTGCGTTGAGGAATGTGAGCATATTCCTAACCTTCTGTGAAAGTGATTGACAGACTAATTCTGCATAAGGAAAAATTAATTTGTAGTTGCACTCACAACTCATTCCAACTTGTGAAAACCTTTCGTACCACTGCCAACCTCCCAGAGCTGAGACAAGGCCTGATCAAATGGCAGCTTGCGATAACGGACCCGCAGACGGAGTTAATGGAATTCTCTTCGCTTCTGATCTCTGCCAGATTTTAACCTTGGCTCACCCCGTGAGAATTTTCATTTGGACCATTTCTACAAGTTTGGAGAGGTTTGGGCAAAGCCTGCTACTCATTATTGCAGGACCACAGTGGTACCTTTATCTGTGCAAAACATTTTATTTTGCAGAGACTCATGCCATGTGATTCCAAAGTCCTGGAACAGAAGTGAATTGTGCAGAGAAAAACAAGTGTTTACATTCAAGAGCATTGGTCATGAAAGATAAAGATTAGGAGAGAACAGTAAACATGCAGGCACGCAAACACAGAGCTGTATTACCTGTCAATGATGCATAAAAGTAAAAAATAATCTATTACTTTATGACTGAATCATCTCTGTTATGAACTGTATAAACCCCTAAACAGTGTGGGTCATAGCCAGCAGACTTTTTTGTTGTTGTTTAGTCGTTTAGTCATGTCCGACTCTTTGTGACCCCATGGGCCAGAGAATACCAGGCACTCCTGTCTTCCACTGCCTCCAGCAGTTTGGTCAAACTCATGTTAGTAGCTTCAAGAACACTGTCCAACCATCTCGTCCTCTGTTGTCCCCTTCTGCTTGTGCCTTGTGTTGAGTCTCCTCCAGCACCATAATTCAAAAACATCAATTCTTCAGTCCTTCTTTATGGTCCAGCTCTCACTTCCATACATCTCTACAGGGAAAACCATGGCTTTAACTATATGGACCTTTGTCAGCAAGGTGATGTCTCTGCTTTTTAAGATGCTGTCTAGGTTTGTCATTGCAGGTGTCTTTTAATTTTGTGACTGCTGTCACCATCTGCAGTGATCGTGGAGCCCAAGAAAGTAAAATCTCTCACTGCCTCCATTTCATCCCCTTCTATTTGCCAGGAGGTGATGGGCTCAGTGGCCATGATCTTCGTGTTTTTTTTATGTTGAGCTTCAGACCATATTTTGCACTCTCCTCTTTCGCCCTCATTAAGAGGTGCCCCTTCCCTCCTCTCCCCGGTAGTCTTAAGATGAGGTGTGAGGCACATGGGCATGTTTCATGGGGAATGGCCTCAGAAGCCAACTTAGTATCTCCATCAAGCCTAATTAAGGTTGTGGGTCAGAGTTTTCCCTCTTCGGCCTTCCCAAATGCCTTTCCTCTTATGACCTTCTCTGTATGGCAAGGTAAGGTTCGAATCTGAACGCTGACCACGTTCAAGGTTAGACTGGCAGGCAGAAGAGAGGGGGCCTTCTCAGCGGTGGTGCCTGTAGTTTCGAATTCCCTCCCCATGGAACGACCTGCTCTGTTGCGCAGTTTAGAAGGATGATAAACATCTTACACGGGCAAGCTTTGGGAAATAAAATACAGTGGTACCTCTGGATACACACACCTCTGGTTGCGTATCCTTCAGGATGTGAACACGACAAACCCAGAAGTATTTTTCTGGGTTTTGCTGTGTGCACATGCACAGAAGCAGCACCTCCTGTTGTGAATTATTCGGGATCCGACCGAAGCTCCAGAACAGATCCCGTGCGCAACTGGAGGTAACACTGTACACCAAATAGTGCTGGATTCCTTCCCACCCTCTGCTACTTGGAGGGATGTGATTGGGTGCTAGGAGAGAATATATTTATTAGATATTACACTTCCTTCCTCACGTTTGTGGGTTCAGCAGAGTGCATCCCTTTGCAGATTAAAATGGAAGCCTAGATAGGCTAGTTTTAGCCTTTCAGTTTAAGTAATCCCAGATGCTTTAAGGCAAACTGGATTTTCCTGGTATTTCCCCCCCTTCCTCCCCCTTCAATCACACAAACAGTCTTGTAAAAGGTAAAAAAATAACATTTACTCAGAATACTAGTTGAACAGATACAGCAGCTTTGTTCAGGCAGGCTTAAAATGGTAATTCAGTTACAAAGACATACTTTAGTCCAGCTTAAAATGGAGTCTGAGCACTGGAGATGCTTTCACATCTCTGGCTCGGTGGGAAGTGATGAAAAAGAAGATGTGCCCAGGCAGGTAAGATAATATATATAGCTACACCATCCCCCTTGGTAGGGCACAGTGGGAGATTCTCTCACAGAGTCCTCTCTAGCAAATTTACAGGAAAACTCAGTGAGCTTCAGCGCCCATCATGTGCCTATCTAGCAAAACATGAATTGTTGGTTTGACTGCATTTTAAATATCCCACAACCACTGCCGCCTTGTTTATACATTTTTGATCCTCCTGTCTTCAGTTAGTTCCCTTTTACAGGATTCGAGCTGCTCTTTGGGCTGCAATACACGTAATATTGTGTATTATGTACTGCTGACGGTCTTCAGCAGTATTGTGGGTTTCAATGCTGGACGCTTCTACAAAGGTTCTATTGAGACTTGCCAGTAGGATATCAAATCTCTGAAGAAGCTTCTTTCAGAGATGTTGTTTACCAGCCCACTCTTCATTTCCCAGACAACTGCTTTCTGTGGGGCAGAAAAGGGGGCTATGTAATAATGCACATACAGAGAGAGCCACAGAGCAGCATTCCAACGTTCCCAAAGCTTCAGGCTGCTGGTGTTTCTTAAAGATGCCAAGGCTTGGACTTGATTAAGTTTTCATGATGAGATCATGCCATGGGCCTTATCAGAGATGCACCAGTCTACCAAGTGTGCAGTCGTGTCTGCATTCAGTTGACATTCAAAGGAGGACTTGTTTATGTATCCCAGTCAGAGGTAAACATCACAGGAAGTCCTGCCAGACAAATGCAATTCTGTCTGCTCACTCAGCTGGTACTGCTGCTTTAATAATGTCTGAACAATGTCTGAAGGCAATCATAGCTGTATACTGCCATCAGTAGTGCCTTTCTAAATGAGCCCTTAGTGTTCAAACTTGTATCATAAATGGTGTTGTTATCAGGGCACACTAACGAAACACACATACAGGATGGGAGGGAATTATCTCTCTATTGCCATTCTCTGCACATCCATGTCTTAAGCAGAACTCTAGAGGCCATATCATATTGCACATAGGCTGCTGCTTATGAAAGCTACACACCTAGCTACACACGAAACTGAACATGCCCGTTTGCTGTCTGTGATATTGTACCCCTCAATGCCAAGTCAGCTAGGATGACATGTGCATGGAAACTAAAGCAGTGCAGACATTCCCTTTGTTGCTTCAGGAGCTGCATGCAGAGGCTGAACAAGTTGTAGCTGGAAAAAAAATGTTGCGGTATGGAATGTTCCAGTTTAGAGTTCCATTCTTCCTCCTCTCCTGCTTTTCCATATCTCCCGGTGTTTTGTTGCCACTCAGCATGCTCAATACTTATAGGCCTAGGAAGGGGGGTTCTCCCCTTAGAGTCCCCCCCCCAAATATTTTTGTACTCTTCTAAACCATGGACAGAAACCCCAGAACAGGCTGATACCTCCCTCTTCTTTCCCGGTGGCCATATTACAGCCACAATCCTCTCAGCAGTCACCTACTGAATTTGCTGTTAAGAAAGGGTGATGGCAATGTCCTCTGGCTCTCCAGAGGTCGCCGAACTACAAATGGGATCCTGTTTAATGAGGGTCCTGGTTGTGCACGGGCCCCTGAGACAACCCCCAGGTTGAAGGTGCTGGGCATGGCCCAGGCCTTGTCTGTATGGCCCCACAATCACACCAGGCCGTTTGAGCCAATCAGTGCAGGTGACGTGATTGGTGGGGGCCTATAAAAGCAGCAGTGTGACGTGGCTGTGGCACTTGCTTCACGCTGCCAAATACCCACCCTCCCGTCCCTATTTGTAGGTTTTGCTGCTTTGGCCTTGCTTCGGATATTGGTTGGTGGTCTGTTTTGGAACAGGGGCCGGGTAGGAATTTTTCCACTTGGCAAATTGGCAGTAGCCACTTGGTTTTCGCATACCCTCTTAGCAATCAATCACAACTTTGTAAGGTTTGGCAGTTAGGCATTGGCTTAATGAAGTGTGTGGGAGGGGTGATGCGGCCATCACCTGCCCCTCCAGAAATAGGGTATTCCAGTAAAGGAATCTGGGAGTCTTGGATCTCGTCTGAAGTCCACTTGAGGGGCTAGGGCCATGCCAGGACCACAGGAATCCTGGGGTGAGCTTCAGTTGATCTTCATCAATGTTGCTCCCTCGTTTGGTGTTTACCCTTTCAGACTACCACCCAGAGAGGCAGGAGTCAGTTATAGTCTGCTACCAATGCCTAAGCCAATACCACTCACTTTGCTGTAATCAATAAAGTTGTGGCCTAAATTTTGCCCATTAACTTAAACCAAAATTATGTGTCAATGTGAAGTTACAGTAATACCTCGGGTGGTTGAATGTGCTTCAGGTTGAGCACTTTCGGGTTGCGCTCTGCGGCAACCCGGAAGTAACGGAGCGTGTTACTTCCGGGTTTCGCTGCTCTCGCATGCGCAGACGCTCAAAATGATGACACACACATGCACGGCAGCAGCAAAACACGACCCGTGCACACGCAGATGCACCGTCGTGTCTTACGTTCCATTCAGGATGTGAACGGGGCTCCGGAACGGATACTGTTCGCATCCCGAGGTACCACTGTATTTACTTGGGGAAGGGTTTGGGGGCCTCGGGGCGCAACTCCTCCCATCCCTACCTAGCATGGAAAATGGCCAGGGTTTAGCAACTTCTAACATGCCAAAGGTTCCCCAGTCCTGCTCTACACATTTAAATATGACTCATTCAATATGGCTCCAGTTGACACTGTTAAGATGTTGATAGGATGTGTCTGCTTGTGGACTGCAATGTTTCGTGGAATGGACATCTCCAGACATAGTTCCAGGTTGCATGTGTGTTGTGCTGACCAAGTCTATATTTGGAATTAGATCAGGGTCTATATAGGGGTTTTTTTATTATCTCCTCTTCCCTACTGAGAAGAGTTATTGTCAATTGACGAGTGCCTCACCTCACTTCCATTCCCTACTTAGTGTGAGGCAAATCTGGTTCTGCATTAAGACTGCAGCCTTAAAAAAATTCAGTGGGGCTGAGCTCTTTATATAAATAGTTACCTTTGAAATATATGTAGTTTGGAAAGACTTAACATTTTTGACAGGCAACAAAATTGTTTATTTAAGATTCCCCCCTGCATCTCCTCCCCAAGTTAATTTCCAGTAGGATGGTAGATGAAGCAGGCATACACTAATGCCAGAAGAAGGTTTAGATTGAAAAAGTTAGAGTTTTATTACCACAAACTGGAAATGCAAATAGCCAATCGCTTGTTTCAAACTGTGCAAAGTTAATCGATAAATCACACCTGCATTGGCCATTTATTCTCTTCTAGTTGTGCATATAGCTGACATTTAAGGCTCATACATTACTTCTTTCATCTATAAATTTCTTAAATATTACAAATATGACACCACTCCTCTGCCACCAACTCCATGTGCTTCCAGAAGACTTCCTTGGTGCTAACTCACTCTCTCTTTTCTTTCAAATTAATCCTTAAGACCCATTCTAGGTTATAACTAGGGATGGGCAGATCTGTCAGTTTCGACTTTTCTCACTTTCTCATTTTTCCAATCTTAAATTTAACTCTCCACATTTCCACATCAGTTTATGAAGCACTTTTTATTTTTTAAAGAATCCCCATGAAAATTCATCAGCATTTCAGTGCAAATTTCTCCCAATATAAACATTTTTTATATGGAGAGTATTCCCCAATATAAAATCATTTTTGATAATTTATTTTCATGAATGTATCAATTTTTATGCACATTTTACTCCAGCGTTGTTGTTGTTGTTGTTGTTGTTGTTGTTGTTGTTCTTCTTCTTCTTCTTCTTCTTCTTCTTCTTCCTCTTCCTCTTCCTCTTCTTCTTCTTCTTCTTCTTCTTCTTCTTCTTTCATTTTGTATTCATTACTTGGCTGGGGAATTGTACTGCAATATTCAGAGAAGTGCAAATTTCAGAGGATGCCTGTGTTTCAGTTTGCCACTTCTTTCAAAAAGTTCAGAAGAGGTACATTTGCTTTTAAATGTGAACTGAATTGAATTTCTCCCCCACCCCTAGCTATAACTGACTTGGTTTTGGAGAGAAGAAACCAGTTATTGCCCCCAAACTTAGCATTTTAAGTCATTTGTACAAAGGAAGGAGAATTGTATGTATGCATAGGCCAAATATCCAATTGTTCCTCAGTACACTCATAAGCCTTCATAAATGAATGGAGGATTTCTCCTCACTGAGCCAAAAATCTCTAGAAGTGCTGGCATCTGCACTCTACAGTATGCAATTGCTGCCAAAGCATGTGGCGAAGTCCTGGAAAGCTTGCAATTCAGCAAGCTGAATACCCCACACCACCAAGATATGGCAGTTCATAGTGCTTGTGAGATGCATTTGACTTAGTGTGTCACAAGTTGGGCAGGCCACAAATGTGGTGTGTGTGTGTGTGTGTGTGTGTGTGTGTGTGCGCATGAACTTATTACAGTAGACTTGACCATGGGCTCTGTTCATGCACTGAGAGTGGTGCTCTATGCATAAATTGTTGTTCTCGTGTACATACTGCCATGTTGAATTGGGATCTGGGGTAGAGGATGCTGGGAATTTTGATGCACACCAATTCTAGAAGTGCTTGGATCATGGCCTTTTGTTACTGATATAATCTGGCATGGCTACACTTTGATAATTCCCTTTTTTCTTTGTTCATTGCATCTGAAACAGCTCAGCTGTTCAACTGGTGAACTGTGTGATCTTGAGAGCTTCAAGCTGTGTTGCAGGTGGATCACCCAGCCTTCGGGTCTCAAAGTTTCAGCAGAATCAAATGGCACAGATTTTGCTGAACTCTACAAACTGTGTTTCCCTACCCCCTCTGGTAGACAGAAAAATAGCATCTCAATGAGAAGTTATCAAGCCTTCTTAATAGGCTATATTTCTAAGTGTGGAAAGGTGGTACCCCCTGATTATGGTTTATTGTCAAAGAAAAATGAACAGCAGCTGCCAAGAAAAAAAAAGATTGATTAATGCAAATAGCCACCTATCAACAAATATTCTCTAAGAAAAATGGCAGCACTAAAAATTCAATATATAATACTTAAAATTAACAATAAGCATGGACCACAATGGTGCTGATTCTATAGTTCAGTTCTCAAGTGCCATTTGGGCTCCTCTTGTTTATGATACTTTATTACAAAGATTTTGTGTGTGTTTGTGTGTGTGCATACATGTGTGTGCATGAGGGAAAGACAAGACGAAAAACATGTTTTGCATGCCACAAGGGAGAAAGCACAATAGATGTTTTGAAGTTTTGCCACTCTTTGGGTACATAGATGCCTCTAAGTGAGTGGTTTTCCACTGGGCTTCAGAGCATATAAAACCTAGTTGATTGATATTTACAACTTCAAAAAGAAAAGAAAAAAAGTGAAAAGTGTAGGGGATTGAACTGTGCATTACTGTCTCAAATGGCACCTGAGTAAGGATAAAATGTTTGTGAGAGGAGAATGGCTTTGGTGGGGGGCAGGGAGTTAAGCTATACTACAGGATGTCAAAGACGGAAAGAGATTATTCACAGGAAATGAACAAAATCTATTTGTACCTCCAGGACATTTTTGTTATAGATTTAGTCCATTTGCACTTGTAAAAAGGGTGTTTTTAAAGCCTAATTAGCAACAGGAAATTAGAAGTCTGTGCACAGGAATCTATTGTTTTATTTAATATAGAAAGTGAGAAATCTTGCCGAAAGCGTCCAAGTCACCAGTCAGGAAAGCAGCTTGCATCAAGTGTGTGTGTGCGTATGTATGTATGTAATGGAATTATATATTGCCATCACTTTTACTCTTCCACAAAATGAAGCTAGAACACTAATTTGTATGCCAAAGGACTGGTTTTTATTGCCTTATGTTTTATTTGCTTTGTCCAAATGTAGGAAGATGAAAGAGGCAAAATGGATGTGATGTTTCGCAAGCTAGAGTGATTATTTGTACAAGATATAAGACCCTATCCAGCTCAGGACCAGGCTACTTGAGAGGCCACCTTATCCATTATAGGCCCACTAGGCCACTGTGTTCTGAAGGAGAGTTTCTCTCTAAAGTCCACAGAATGACAGAAGCCCACTTTCCAGTAAGGTGGAGCAGGACTTGTAGTGTAGCTTCCCTTGTTTTTGTGAAACAGCATCACTGGTGAGATACAACAGTAACCCGCTATTTCAACTTTTCTAGAACAACGGAAGACATTTTGGTCTCAACAAGCTTTTGTCCCAACAAGCTTTTCTGGGTGGATGAAGAGGAGGAGGAGGAGTTTGGATTTGATATCCCGCCTTTCACTCCCCTTCAGGAGTCTCAAAGCGGCTAACATTCTCCTTTCCCTTCCTCCCCCACAACAAACACTCTGTGAGGTGAGTGGGGCTGAGAGACTTCAGAGAAGTGTGACTGGCCCAAGGTCACCCAGCAGCTGCAGGTGGAGGAGCGGGGAAGCGAACCCGGTTCACCAGATTACGAGTCCACCGCTCTTAACCACTACACCACACTGGCTCTCTGCCTTAGGTTTGGAAGTAATACAAAACAAGCGCCTACCTTTAGTTATGCAACTTCATTCCACTGTAAAATATGTGTCAAAACGCTATAAAAGAGCCATGAATTACATATTATTACCAGACTTCAAAACAACAACAAAGCGAATGCAAATAGTCAAATGCATCAAAACGCTACAATAGAGCCATGAATTACATATTATCACCAGACTTCAAAACAACAACAAAGCGAATTCAAATAGTCATATGTTTTTTACTAGTTCCCATTTCTAGCCAAAGATGAACATGTGAGTTGAAACAACTTCTGCTTCCTTTGCTTCCTTGATTTTACTAGGCCAAGATTTAGTTTTCTTTGGTCCTTTACTTATCAGTTAATTAATTAAATTAATTAAAATTAATTAAATTTAAATTAAATAAATTATAAAATAATTTAATATAATAAATTAATAATAAACTCTAATTTAATATAATAAAATATAATATATAAATTATAAAATAAAATAAATTGTATATCGCTCTTTGTATGAAGATCCCAAGATGGTTTGCAAAATGAAAAATACAAAATGAGAACACAAAAAAAACATTTCTGCAGTCCCAGTGCTGAGTGTTCATATGGGCTGTGTATGATCCAAAACAGCTGGAACGCGCATTCACAGGTGGAAAAGCAGTTTGAACATTTTCTCTGGATAGCCATTAGACATGGTTGTGCCACTGACATCCTTAATTTTTTAGGGCCTAGATCTATCTATGCATCTATATATCTATATATTTATAACGTGTAATCAAACATTTTACGGCAATTTGTATAAATGTGGTTCTCTGGAAAAATATTTACTCCCTATCTAGGGTTTATAGTCTTAGATTTAAAAGCTTTGGTGTTGTGAGCTGGAATGCAATGGGCTGGATAATTAAACCAGCCTGGATTTTCAACAGGGGCTTTTGGGCCATTGATAATTCATAACTCTTTCCCTAATTACAGTTTTAGAGATTTACCTCCTACAAGAACAACCAACAGCATACTTCCTCTTAGAAAACACACCCTAAAACATGGAGTGGGAATTCAGAACTTGGTAGCAGCACAGCAAAGATGGCTTCTTTAACATTTCATTGCTGTATTTATAATACAGTGTATTATAATGTTAACAATACAGTGTATGAACAGTGTGGTTTTCATACTCGATGTAGTTAATGAAACATGGAAAGTCCAGTGTAAATCTTCACTTACTACATTAGTGATGGCCCAGGGTTCGGAGTATATAAGGCAAAAAAAATGTCCTCATAATGACATTTAGCCCATCTCCACTGTACATAACTACTAACAACTACACATAAAATCAAGATGCACTGATTTACATAACATTATTCATGCATAATTCCTTGTCTCCTGCTGTTTTATATTTTCAATTGCTATTACTAATTTGTTGTGCTTATTATGAGTTATTGTTTTAATATAGTCTTTGTATTTAGATTTTTTTGTATTAAAAAAACAGCAACAAAGTCTGGGTTTCATAATGTTGCGTTCCCAATTTTCTTTGCTATATAGTCTCTTCTTCTTCTTCTTCTTCTTCTTCTTCTTCTTCTTCTTCTTCTTCTTCTTCTTCTTCTTCTTCTTCTTCTTCTTCTTCTTCTTCTGTTTGCTGAAGTTGTAGTGAAAATGCATGGCCACCTTGGGGATTATTTTTAAATGCGGGATTGGTCTTCAACATTTGGATGACTCTTATGAGTGATTGATTCATTTCATTTAACAGATTTCTAAACTGCTTCCCCGCCAGAGGCCACCAAAGCCATCTACAAGATAAAAATAGGATAAAATACGGAACCCGATTTCTAAAAGCAATAGAATTGTTTTTAGAAAACTAAAAACAATAAAATCATAACTGCAAATATGCAATCAATATTCCATAAGTGATGGGGTCATCCATCATGGAAAGTCTTCTTGAATAATAATAAAAAATGTCTTCAGTAGGTGCATAAACATTGTGCTCGTCTAATTTTGGCTGATACTTAATTCTAGACAGCTGGAGCTGAAACACCAAAAGCCCAGTTTCCATTGCCAGCTATGTGCACCTCTAGGGCACAAGGACCTCTCAGCAGTTTGAGGAGTGCAGTTGCTAGGCAGGGTAGCAACCTGGTTCTAAGATGTTTAGGTCTTCAAATGCTAAAAGCAGAACGTTGAACTGTATCTGGCAGCATTTTGGCAGCAGTGCAGTTCCCACAGCAGAGGTGTAATATCATGCCAAAGATTAGAGCAAAAGATATCTACAGTGGTACCTTGGGTTAAGTACTTAATTCGTTCCGGAGGTCCGTTCTTAACCTGAAACTGTTCTTAACCTGAAGCACCACTTTAGTTAATGGGGCCTCCTGCTGCTGCCATGCCACTGGAGCACGATTTCTGTTCTCATCCTGAAGCAAAGTTCTTAACCCGAGGTACTGTTTCTCGGTTAGTGGAGTCTGTAACCTGAAGCGTATGTAACCTGAAGTGTATGTAACCCGAGGTACCACTGTATTGCCCATTCCGAGAGTATCTGAGCCTTGAAATTCCTCACCAACCATCCCAAGAGACCTTGTGGCTTGACCAAACATGATGGACTCTATTCAATCACTTGTTACTAAAGTATGGATACATCCCAATTTCAATAATCACCAGGGTGTTTCTCTTAATGCATTTCTCTTCCAGATTTCTCTGCCAGACCTCTCCCTCCATCTTTGTTTTTCCATTAAAATAGTTGTCACTTATTTATCTCCAGATTACTTCTCCTCTGAGGCAGCTGAGCAGTGTTTTTCGTGCTTGTTGAACTCAATTACGAGCAACACCTCTTCTGTGCTTCACGTCCCATGTCATGGCCTCATCCAAGCCCTATGATCTCCCATCAAGGGCTTGACCCTCCCACCCTCTAACCAGCATCTTGAGTGGACTCAAATTTCAATTGCTAATTCTTGTCTCGGGTCAATTGAACTTGTTTGTTTGATTTTATTCTAAGATGCAAAATGGGGATACCTTTTAAGATTAATGTCTGGTTACATGCACAAACACATACACACTTGAACAAGCTGCATAACCTTGTTCCCCTGAGCAATAATGATTTACCCAGGGCCACCAGGTCACCTTGAGCACCCACTGCCGGTCTATTAAGAGATGCATATTACCTCATTGTATGCCTCACTTTGCGAGAACTGAAAGGCAAATATTTAACATGCCACCATCTCTCTGTAGCACCACAGATACAAAAGTATTTAATATAGCATCATTTCAACCAGAGTGCTGTGGCACAAAAATGGTCAATGCATTCTCCAGCACGAAGCAGGTTCATTCAGCTTCTCAGCATCGCTAACAAATTTTAATCAAAGAATTGTGGAAGTTTTATTGGAGTTTGTGAAAGGGAAAGAAGCAGTGATGTCCCATTTGCCTTCCATTGCTTGGTTTTTTTCTTAATGTGGTTTCACGCCACTCCAATCTCTGAGAGGTGCAATATTTCAGGGTTTCCAGGTGCTTACCTAGGGTTCGTGTTTCCTTTTAGAATAAGGCACAGAGGAGACTGTAGTGTCTTCGTGGTGTATGGTTTATTTAAACATATATACTGTACAACCCAAGCCTATGTTGAAGGGGTTCACAGCATTAAGATCCCAAGGGGGTCTTGTTTCTCCCATAACCACAGCCTTGGTTTCCAGTGGAAATCAGGCCCGGATCTCTCTCTCTGCCTTTTCAACCCGGCACTTTTGCATCCTGCTTTTTAGCTCACATCACTCAGCTCCCGACTCTGGCCTTTTGTTCTTCTGACTAACCAGGGAGGGAGTCCCACCTATTTGCTCTTTGTCACAGAGCCACTCCCTTTGTTCCCAAAGGAGAGCCTCTCTCCTTTGTTCATACTTAGCAGGCCATTAGCATGCTAACCTGGCTATTCCAGCAACTGAATCCATGCTGAAATAGTTACATAAGATGAAATGATGTGTTTTTTTTAGGGGGAGGGGACTGAAAATAAAGCAACCTATAGCAATTGGGATAGGTTTGACTGAGAAGTGGTGAGTCTTATGGTGAAGTGAGAATTATAACTCTGGTCTGCAGGCCTTAGTTCAACATTCCAACCACACAGGCTCTTGGGGGAACAAAACAAGAAATAATTCAAATCTAATATTACAGTTTTTTCACCTTTCACAGTTTTGGACTCTTTTTTTCTTTGAATTTGCATGATGAGGGTGTGAAAACAGTATCCTAAGATTGCTTAGAAAAGCAACTCTCATTCCCCCCCAAAAAAAAAACCCCACAGGGGCATGCCTATTTATCTGTTCAGAAGCAGAAAATTAGCAACAGAGAGATGATGCCTCAAAGAAGGAAACAGCTAATTACAGACACATTTCATATATTCTCCAACTTTTGTCACTTTCAGTGACAGGATCAGAGATATCAACGTGGCTCCATGTTTGAATCTGTTTAGAAAGTGACATATTTCCCTGTACAAGTAGAACAAGTGCGCAGCACCTGAAGCCAAATTTAGTTTGTATCATCTCAGACGAATTGATAAGATTCTGGACATGTGGCAGATACGTTTGGGAAATAAACTTAAAAGCCAGAAGGCAAAGGCAGTGGTGGAGGAACCCTCACTGACACCTGGGGCAGGACATCGAGGGGTGGGGCGGACTGCCCAGCGACGCACGCATGATGTCTGTGCGTGTGCGGCATTCCATATAGATGCCCACATGGACGGTGCATGCGAGTGGCAGCCCATACTGACTGTGTGCATGCCCTCGGGCACTCTACAGCTGTGGGGAGGCAGCAGGCCATCTTGTCACACACCCCTGGAGTGGTACCCGGGGTGGCCTGTCCCCTCCACCACCCCCCTTCGTACACCCCTGGGCAAAGGGGTTCTTTTTCAGGGATTTGGAAGCAAACGTCAAGTGTTGAAAAAGTCTTACATTTTTTTAAATGTTGTTGTTGTTTAGTCGTTTAGTCGTGTCCGACTCTTCGTGACCCCATGGACCAGAGCACGCCAGGCACTTCTCTCCTCCACTGCCTCCCGCAGTTTGATCAAACTCATGCTGGTAGCTTCAAGAACACCATCCAACCATCTCATCCTCTGTCGACCCCTTCTCCTTGTGCCCTCCATCTTTCCCAACATCAGGGTCTTTTCCAGGGAGTCTTCTCTTCTCATGAGGTGGCCAAAGTATTGGAGCCTCAGCTTCACGATCTGTCCTTCCAGTGAGCACTCAGGGCTGATTTCCTTAAGAATGGATAGGTTTGATCTTCTTGCAGTCCATGGGACTCTCAAGAGTCTCCTCCAGCACCATAATTCAAAAGCATCAATTCTTCGGCGATCAGCCTTCTTTATGGTCCAGCTCTCACTTTCATACATCACTACTGGGAAAACCATAGCTTTTACTATACGGACCTTTGTTGGCAAGGTGATGTCTCTACATTTTAAGATGCTGTCTAGGTTTGACATTGCTTTTCTCCCAAGAAGCAGGCGTCTTTTAATTTCGTGACTGCCGTCACCATCTGCAGTGATCATGGAGCCCAAGAAAGTAAAATCTCTTACTGCCTCCATTTCTTCCCCTTCTATTTGCCAGGAGGTGATGGGACCAGTGGCCATGATCTTCGTTTTTTTGATGTTGAGCTTCAGACCATATTTTGCGCTCTCCTCCTTCACCCTCAATAAAAGGTTCTTTAATTCCTCCTCACTTTCTGCCATCAAGGTTGTGTCATCTGCATATCTGAGGTTGTTGATATTTCTTCCGGCAATCTTAATTCCGGCTTCGGATTCATCCAGCCCAGCCTTTCGCATGATGAATTCTGCATATAAGTTAAATAAGCAGGGAGAGAATATACAGCCTTGTCGTACTCCTTTCCCAATTTTGAACCAATCAGTTGTTCCATATCCAGTTCTAACTGTAGCTTCTTGCCCCACATAGAGATTTCTCAGGAGAAAGATGAGGTGATCAGGTACTCCCATTTCTTTAAGAACTTGCCATAGTTTGCTGTGGTCGACACAGTCAAAGGCTTTTGCATAGTCAATGAAGCAGAAGTAGATGTCTTTCTGGAACTCTCTAGCTTTCTCCATAATCCAGCGCATGTTTGCAATTTGGTCTCTGGTTCCTCTGCCTCTTCTAAATCCAGCTTGCACTTCTGGGAGTTCTCGGTCCACATACTGCTTGAGCCTTCCTTGTAGAATTTTAAGCATAACCTTGCTAGCGTGTGAAATGAGTGCAATTGTGCGGTAGCTGGAGCATTCTTTGGCACTGCCCTTCTTTGGGATTGGGATGTAGACTGATCTTCTCCAATCCTCTGGCCACTGCTGAGTTTTCCAAACTTGCTGGCATATTGAGTGTAGCACCTTAACAGCATCATTTTTTAAATAGCATGCCAATAATTCACAAGAATAGTAATAACATACCAACATGCAAGCAGATAATACAACACCTTCACTCAGCTCCTGGGAGCCCCAAGGATACAGCAGCAGAAAGGACCCCAATCTGGTCAATGGACCCCAAAGCACCCATGCCAGCTTCCAGCTCTGTGCCAAAGCTCAGCTTAGATCAAATGCTAAAGCTTATCTCTATGAGGTGCATTTGCTAAATTACCTATACCTGACACCAGGGGGGACTCATGATCTGGGCCAGCAGGTAAGCAACGTAATTAATTTTGGGAGCCTCCCAATGTACTGCAGCTGTGTTATCTCAAAACAGGGAACACTCCCGTGAATTAGGAATTTTGGCTTGGAAGGCAGTCAAGTCAGTGTGATTTAGCATTAAACTACAGTCAGACTTAGGAGAATAGTGAAGCGCTTCTTCTCTGACAGGCCACATATAATGGTGACATGAAGGACCAATTATTGCCAGGCCAATATACCTCCTTGAGATACTTTATGTCTTCCAGTGTTTCCAATACACCTCTGGTTACAGTATTTATTTCAGTCTCAAACTATGTTTTGAACATTGCAAGTGGGAAGGTTGGGACTGATTTGGAATGGAGACATGGAGAAAGCATTAAGGACCCGTTCTATTCCTCACTGCTTCTGTGCTCTAAATGGATCCATTCAGCATGCCTTTCCTTAAAAACCAAGTCTTGGAACTTGATGGCAGTTTATGGATGTGTGCAATTATTTGTTTATTAATTATTAATTACATTTATATACCACCCTTCATCCGAAGAACCACAAGGCGGTTCACCACATATAAATACAAAATGAGAACACAAAATACATAACAAAACAAACAAACAAACAAACACAATTGCCAACTGAGCTCTGGCTCAAAGTGCCCCGCTACCCACAAAGGCCATGATTGGCCAGTTAGAATTCAAGATTTTGGCTAGCTATCCCTCTTCCTTCTTCGCAATCAGCCGGGGCTGAAAATATAGCTGGTCTGTCACAAGAGATAAGGTGTCACACTTTACAGCTCTCAGGGTTGAATCAGACTGCTATCCTCGCTCCTCTTCAGAGGTATATGGTCTTTACCAGTCAGGTTGTTATTTGGTTAGAAATGTTCTATTTACCTAGGAGAGACTAATTGTTGCTAGCTGCAACTGGACTGAGGTCACTTTTCACTTCAGTCCTCTTGTATCTTTAATTGATTTGATTTGCCTAGCCATTTCATCTCTTTCTTAAATCATTTTAGTGAACTATCTAATGAATCACTATGCTGTAATTGGCAAAATTCATGGGTTTGTTTTTTTCCTTTCCTGCCCCCCTTTCCTTCCTTGCAAATGGATACATAGCATATCAAATGAGCTATTTGAAGTGTCAAATTTCAAGGGCAATTTTATGATGCTTAATAGTCTTTCCAGTGGCTAACCACAGCATCCCTTTGTTAACAAACAAGCAATCATCATTTTCATTTTTCCCCCCTTCTTCTTTTTTTTGTCATTAAGATTGCAAATGAATTGAATGGCTTCTTAATGCTGGACTAGAGGGGCTTCTTGAGTCTGGTACATTATGAAAGGGACAGATTAAAGTGCTATCTTTGTATAGAAATGAGATACTTGATTCTAAGCAATGTGGTTTCATGCAGAACAAGCCATGCAGATAAAGAGAGAGGACTAAAAATAAAAACGCCTCCTTAAAGTGCCTTTGTATCTTAATAGAAAAAAGGGCATTTCACGGTATGGCCCAACTGTTCAAAATGTTGTAATGTGTGTTTTGAAACAACAGGCGAAGGAAGGAAGCTTTATCCGAGAATTATCACTTTTATGATGGAATGATTCGCAGAATTGCACAAAGTCCTAGGCTTTGTTTGTTACTGTGGATCCTGCCAACCTTCCTGACGCTTGGCAGATGAAAATAGGTGTGCGCTATTGTGTACTTTGTCACTCCCCTATTATCACACCGAAGATCGCTCCCTGCTTGGAAATCGCAAGCTGCGCACTTTACTTGGCACGTTACCATTAATGCAGGTGCGTTAAAACGAAGAGCGCATCTACTATCCACTCAGAGATTTAACTTTTATGGGCAAACTAGATGCCATTTCTGCAATTTTGTAAACAGCATATTTTTAAAAAAGCAAATTGCTGTGGAGGCGGGGGGCTTTAAGGGGTCCTGATCCAGACTTCCTCTCCACATTGAGGGGGGAAAGCTTACATGGGCAGGCTGATCCAGAATGGGACTACAGTGGAGCTAAAAAATTAAAGCCTTCCATCCCCAATCCCCATATCAGGGTGCCACTATGGATCCATGCCTCACATTTACAACTTGCTTTTCAAAAAACATGCTAATTTTCTGAATGCAGTCTCATTTTTGGAGACAAAGGAGAACTAAGTAAAACCTGAAGCATGGCAACATAATGTAACATTATTTAAAAAACACATCCCTAAAGTCTTTCCCAAAACGTTGCTCGCTTAGAGTAACAAGAAAGGAGTGACTATAAGGACAGAACCGCACCAAATAATAGATTTAACACCAGGGGTAGACAAACTAAGGCCCGTGGGCTGGATGCGGCCCAATCACCTTCTCAATCCGGCCCTCGGATGGTCCAGGAATCAGTGTGTTTTTATATGAGTAGAATGTGTCCTTTTATTTAAAACGCATCTCTGGGTTATTTGTGGGGCCTGCCTGGTGTTTTTGCATGAGTAGAATGTCTGCTTTTATTTAAAATGCATCTCTGGGTTATTTGTGGGGCATAGGAATTCATTCATTTCCCCCCCCCCCAAAATAAAGTCCGGCCCTCCACAAGGTCTGAGGGATGGTGGACTGGCCCACGGCTGAAAAAGGTTGCTGATCCCTGTTTTACACAGTTCTATTATGGCTAATCCCAAAGAATCCTAGGAATTCTAGTCACAGCTCAGGGATAGATCTCATGCCTTGCATGTGAAAGGTCTCAGTCCCTGGTGTCTACAGGTAGGGCCGGGGAGCATACCCCTGATGAGCTGCTGCCAGCCAGTACTGCACTAGTTGGATCAATGGTCTGACTTTGTAGAAAAAAGCTTCCTATGTTCTACAGGGAAAACCTCAATGTTGGAAATTCTGATTGGCAAGCAGAAGCTGTCAGGTTGAGTTCCAACCATCTTCATGGAGGGCTGAGAGAGAGACACCCCAATCTGAAATTGGAGAGAGCTGTTACCTGTCCTTGCATGCAGTATTGTCCCCTGTGGTAGTCTGATGAGGATACAGAGAACTCTCAGTTATGGAGTTCAAATGCTGCTCCCCAAACTAAAGTTCCCAAGATTCCTTGGGGCAAAGGAATGCTTGTGAAACCAGCTTTGTCCTTAGTGAGGATGTGTCCCATATCTTAATAGGTAAAAAAAAAGTAAAAGTAAAGGACCCCTGGATGGTTAAGTCCAGTCAAAGGTGACTTTGGAGGGTAGTACTCATCTTGCTTTCAGGCTGAAGAAGCCGGCGTTTGTCCACAGACAGCTTTCCCGGACATTTGGCCAGCATGACTAAACCGCTTCTTGTGCAACAGAACACCGTGATGAGTCCCAGAGCACACAGAAATGCCATTTACCTTCCTGCTGCAGTGGTACCTATTTATCTACTTGCACTGGTGTGCTTTCGAACTGCTAGGTTGGCAGGAACAGGAATGGAGCAACAAGAGCTCAGCCCATCAAGGGGATTCGAACTGCCGACCTTCTGATCAGCAAGCCCAAGAGGCGCAGTAGTTTGGACCACAGCACCACCCGCATCCCTTAATAACCCCTTACCTAAAATAACCCCTTACCTAAAAGCAGCCTCCTGCTACAATATGAACATTTGGTTCTTCTGTAATGTTCTGTCCTGCTCTTCATGTAATCATGAAACGACCGCCATGTTCTAGGGTAAGCGAAAACATAGGGGAGGTGAAAGTCCTTTTGTCACAGGGGAGGGAATCTCAGATGCTTTTACACTTTCACACAGACCCCACTTGGGTTGGGACCTGACCCTGCAGCATGCATAGCTTAGGTGATGTCTCCTTGTGTTCTGAATCAGGCCTGTGTAACTTCTGGCCCACCAAATGGAACATGGCACACATGCCCCATTTTGAGGCTTGCTCAGTCTTTTTGACAGCCGTAGGTTCCTTGATTCAGTTGCAGGTGTGTTGTCGCAGTCCTAGCCTAAATCTCGATGCTGAATAAGTTCTGCACTGGAATGAAAACATAAGGATTAAAACACACACACACACCTTTGATAGAGGTGGTTTGGAAGCAGAGCATGACTTGCCCTATTGCAGCGAAGAGATTACATTTCACATTCAGGTTTGGGACAGCTTTCGCAATCCCTGCAGTGGGTTTTACTTCTGTTGTACACCTTGACCTTTAGGTCGTTTGCCTCCGTATCGCCCTTCAGCACCAATCTCTCATATTATAGCCCCAGAGAGGTGGTACATATCTAGTCAGGTCATGTGTACGCGATGCTACGAACAAGCCTCTTGGTCCGCGCAGGCCTGCTTGCTGCTGAAAAGGACTGAGCACCATCAACCCCTCTCCACATCCCTGTGGCCTCTTGGGTGGTTTTGGAAAAGACAAGAAAAAGCACTTACGTGCTTTTGGGGGCTCCCATACATAATTCATCGGCTTGCCTCTCCTTCTGCTGTTATCTAGAGCTCTTGCAGAATGCCCTTTTTCATCAGTCTTGAATTATGTTTTGAAAAGGTGGAGGGAACGGGAAGAGCACAGCACTCTGTATTTGTCATAGTTCTGTCTTTCACCTACCCAAATCCTCTCTTAATCTTTCCAGCTCTTTTTTTGTGATATGGAAAAGTGTGTGTGTTATTGGTGTTATATTCTATCTCTCTCTCTTGCTCCCATCCCCCATATCACCTTTATATATAGCAAGAATGTTATTGGTAAGACCTTGATGCATTATTCCTGTTGTTTTAAAACTCATACTTCAACAGATCTTTTATTACTGCACTTCCTTCCATGCTAAATTCATTCTGATTTTATTTTAGGTTCCTGTCTTCTTCTTTAAAAAGAAAGCCTGTGGTTTTTAACTTGTTCCTTCACCACATGACTGCTCTGATTGGGGTGACTTTGTGTATTAAAAACAAAATCCATGTTGGTAGTTGCAATACTGTACCTGTAAATACTGATTTTTGTCTGAAAAAGAACTGTAGGTGATGGTAATATCACTGCTGCCATTAATATCTGTGGTTTATGATTTTTGCAGGTAAGTTCATGAGGACAGATGTGATATGCAATTTCATAGCGACCTGGGGAAACTGCCATGTAGAAATAATGCAAATGCAAGAGGATCCGTTCTTAATTCACTTTTTACCCCCTTTCCTTTCCATACCCTGCAGCAACCATTTGGTGACCTGTGCCCATAACACTTTATCAAATTCCCACATGTAGCCACAGGCTCAAAAAGGTTGAGAACCCCAGAGTTGTAAGATCAACTCCTTAGACACCAGAGTTGATGAACTTTCTGAAAGGACGTTAACACTTGTCCACATAACTACTCAGCAGCAGTGTTTCATAATCTTTTGCTATCTGCAGAAAACACTCCCCCCCCCGAAGTAAAACTGTTAAACCATTCATTCACTGGAAAAGCTTCAATTTTTGAGCAGCACTGGGGAACGCTTTTCCTTTAAAGGCTGCATTCCCTTGGGAGTAATTTACCTGCAGTGGGAAGAGCTGGAGGCAAAAGTGGACATGATCACCGCTCTCTCACACATGCATATTTTACCACATCCGTCCAATAACAAACAGAAACACGCCCTATTCATCTACCCATCATCCATCCATTCTTTCTTTTTCTTTTAAAAAATATTTTTATTGAGCTTTACGTAACCAATTTGAATTCTAACATTATATATCAACATCAACATTCCCTGAATCCTTCAACTCCCCTCCATCCTTCCATGGTTACCATTATCAATCTTTCCCCCCCAACTGCCTCCCTTATTTTCTCTATTTTTTAAAACAACCCATTTTTACCATAATTCTTCATATATTACAAGCATTACTCAAATCCTGCCAAAGTTTTTAGTTGTTTACAGTGTTTTCTTAAGTACATTATATTTTTTTTCCATTCCTTCTTAAAGTTCTTCTCTTCCTGATTTCTGATTTTCCTGGTCAGTTTCGCTATTTTGGCATAGTCCATCATCTTCATCAGCCATTCGTCTCTGGTCGGAACTTTATCATCTTTCCATCTCTGGGCCAGTAGTATTCGCGCTGCTGTCGTCACATACATAAATAGTCGTTTCTGCTCCTTCGGAATGTCTGCACCTAAAACACCTAGTAGGAAAGCCTCTGGTCCCCCCCCCCATGTTATTTTAAACATCTTTTTTCAACTCATTGAAAATCATTTCCCAGAATACTTTTGTTATCTTGCATGTCCACCACTGTATCCATCTATTATTTCATGTGCATGCTCTATCTTTCACACACGCTCTCTTCTGCTCCCTTCTTTGAACTGAAGAGAAAGTTTCTCATTTACTCCAATTACGCTCTCCCCCACCCAAGTCAAATACCAGGTCCTGGAGGGCAGAGGGCTAATTCAGATAGGGATCCTGGTATGGGGTGTGCGTGGGAGGTTTTAACCTTTGTCTCCCATTGTGGTTCCAATCCAGATAGGTCCCTCTACATGTCAAATTTGGACTGACAATCCTGATCCAGTTTGGGATTAAAGTGGAGGCAACGAGTTATTGTCCCTCTTACTTCCCAAAAGCCCAACCTGGGTCAGCCCCCCAGCAGCTGCAGCTTGCTGTTTCCCTCTTCCTATACAGCCAAGAGGAGAGTAAAGGAGGACAGGGTGCAGTTAAGAAGAAGATGCCTTGGGGGCCGGATAGGAAGCCTCCATGGGCCATATCAAGTCCCTGGGCCCACAGGCCAAGAAGTACATTGCGTAAGTGCATTGTATTTGTACCAGTGCTTTCCCCAGGGGTACTCATGGGTACCCAGCACTGGTACCTCTTTTTATAGGGGGGGAGCACTGATTAGTACAGGTCTCCAAGAATTCTATTTTATAAGTCACTGTGCTTTGATTTGCTTCTTCTGAGGGCAGGAAAAGCTGTGACTTCTCAGCAACAGAAGTAGAGGTGGATAGGTTTTCCAGAGCTCCCCTTGGATTGACTGTGAAATTGCCCAAGTACTTCCCAAACCCATCAGAGGAATTGAGAAGATTCTTCCAATTCAAGGTCTTGGAAACTTTTCTGTTACCCTCATTGAAGTGTAGGTGGGTTTCTACCAGGCGAGACACAGGGATAACAGCAAGAGACTTTATTGAGCTTATAGAACTGAACAACAGGGGAAAATCAACTGTTAGATGTATTTCTGAAGGCCTGGGCCACTCCCACTCTCAACGTGATTGGCTGTCTAAACCCCCAAGCTGCAAATCATAACTCAGAGCTTAAGAGCCAATGGCAGTAGCACAAAACCTTATAATGCTATGTGATTGGATATCATGTATTGAATAAGAACACAGGGGCTCAGAATCCTTAGTCCAGACTCAAGCTCAAGTGAACAGAGACCACCAAATACATAACACTCATGGAAAGGACTCCTTTTGCAATTGGATGTGGTTGGGTGACCAAAGCTCTAGGGGCCATATATAGGAGGTACTGGAAGATGGAGAGGATATCCTTTGTGAGAAGTAGGCTCCCTAGATTTTGCCCCTGCAGGGATTCCTTGCCTGAAGCCATTGCTATAGACATTACAGGTTGGACCATACAGAGGTGGAGCAGTTAATTGTTCTTCAGATCGAATGGAAATCTGAGCTGAAAACTATTTTGGGAGTTTAAAACTCACCTCTCCTTGGAGGTGGGCTGAAACAAGCCTGCTTAATTCTTTTCCAAGCCTGTGTCTGGATAATTTTGCTAGCATCTTGAAGCAGGAGGCTTGGAAAAACTGGATTGCATCCAATGTTGACACACGGCAAAATTAACTGCCCCTTGCCCCAATGGAGAATGACTGTAAAGCAAGGGCAGAGCACTTAATCATGCAAAAAAAAAAGAAAGAAAGAAAGAAAGAAAAAGGAAAAAAAAGAAGAAGAAAAAAGCACCAGATAAATCTCTTTCCTAGGTGAGCACTTGGGCTTCCCAAGAGACTTATATCTTAAAACTAATTTATTTCTGACTAGTAGTTCTCTCACGGACACAGTTTGGGAATGACTGCGCTACACAAAGGATTTGAGAGCACATTACAGTGTTTACCCTTTGATTGGTGTGACAAGAAATAGCTGTTGTATTTATTTCAAGTAACACTTGGGGAGGCCCATAGCTCAGTGCTACAGCACATGTATTGCATGCAAAAGGTCTCAGGTTCAGTTCCCGATACATCCAGGTAGGCTGCCTGAGATTCTGGAGAGCCACATCTCCTACAGCAAAGGGTGGGTGGAAGATAGATTGAGATCTGCTAGTAGATATCTCGACGGTTCACAAGGGATCAGTTTCTGACTGTCAACTATTTAACAGCAGCGACAACAAAACAACACACATACACACCACCTAAATTAGGTTGCTGAAATGAGGAAAGGTTATGAGGAGCAGGTAAAGGTAAAGAACCCCTGGACAGTTAAGTCCAGTCAAAGGCGACTATGGGGTTGTGGTGCTCATCTCGCTTTCAGGCTGAGGGAGCCGGCATTTGTCCACAGACAGCTTTCCAGGTCATGTGGCCAGCATGACTAAACCACTTCTGGTGCAATGGGACACCGGGACAGAAGCCAGAGCACACGGAAATGTTGTTTACCTTCCCACAACAGCGGTACCTGTTTATCTGCTTGCACTGGTGTGCTTTCGAACTGCTAGGCTGGCAGGAGCTGGGACAGAGCAATGGGAGCTCACCCTGTCATGGGGATTCGAACTGCCAACCTTCCAATTGGCAAACCCAAGAGGCTCAGTGGTTTAGACCACAGCACCACCCACATTTTGTATAAAGGACTGAGTATTAAAAAATAAATAAATGTTTAGAGATACTCTCATTTTCATACTCTTATTGACTCATATTGAAATACTGCCCCTCAATGTCACCAAACTTAGATTCACAAAATGTTTAGGGGTACGCATCCCCCTGCGTCCCCCCAGGAAAAAAGCACTGGGTGACCTTGTTCTAATGACTTTGAGTTGCAAAAGAAGGCGACTTGCAAGCCTCAAGTCTGGCCAATCGAAGCATGGACCATTCTGAGCTAGATAGGCCAATAGTATGACCATATGGGTGCTTCCTATACAACCAACCACCCAGGAATAGACACTGTTTAACACACCACACCTTTTGATTTGTTGTTGCAGTTTACAGACGACTAGCAAGGTTAAGACTGTGGCAGAAGAAGAAAGTGTTAAAATTATCTACCCCACCCATAGCCCCGAGGCTTCACTGTGTTTGCTGTTTGTCTCTTCCTGTGTGTGTTCATACATGTGTGAATTATTGGCATTGTCCCAATTGGCATTGCCTCAAAATTGGCTATAAAATAGTTCATTCCAGGATCTGTTTTTTTTCACCTCCTCTGCCCTTCCTTTTGTGTAAATTAATGGCCAATAATCAGAAATAGGATTTTACTTAATGGACTCCACATCTGCAAAGTAACCAGAATCAGAGAGAGAGAGAGAGAGAGAGAGAGAGAGAGAGAGAGAGAGAGAGAGAGAATAGCCAGCTTATGGTGATGAGTTGCACCAACTTGAACTTCTGTATTTTTATATTTTATTTTTTGTATTGTTGCTTTACTGGAAAGGTTTCACTGCAACCCTGTGACACGGCTTTTGCCAGGTTAGTTCTGTTCCCTCTTCGTCCACAGCACAGCTGTTTTATTATGGTGATTCTTCTTTGACAGGGCAGGATGGACATGTCATATATCTTTGTGGCACTGGAATTAAACTTAACCTGGAAAGAATGAACTGCTGTCCCTTTGGTCCAAATGCACTTGCTATAAACTGCGGCTGCTAGTATGAAAACAGGTAATCGTTTGATCTGTAAGGCAGTGACTGGTGCACCAATACTAAATGCATTAACTTGGAAGTAAATCTCACAGAGGTCAATAGAAGTAGCCCACTGAGTTCACTAACTTTTCAGACTCAGTAAGAATTACCTGGCAGACTATCACTTTATTGGCTGAATCTGTAAAAATAATGTCTGGGGCCTCCACCTGCCCTGTACGTTTAAAGCAGTATTGTGTCACTTTGAACAGTCATGATTTCCCCTAAAGAATTATGAGAAGTTTAGTTTGTTAAGGGTGCTGAGAGGCATTTGCAGTTATTAAGGGTGTTGCAAGTTCCCCTCACAGAGCTATAATTTTCAAAGTGATTTATTAATCAATTCCGTTTCCTGGGTAACTCTGGGAATTGTAGCCCTGTGAGTGGAATAGGGCTGTCCTAACAAATTTTATCACTTTCAGCAAGCTACATTTCCCAGAATCCTTTGGGACAAACCATGACTAGCTACAAAATGGCAAGTCCCACTTGAGTTCCTAAATGGTCAGTGGAGCTCACCTTATGGAACCTGCTTGTTAAAATATGAGTTTTTGATAATGCAGGTCTTCCCTGGTTTGTTAAAAGATGAGGGAAGCTGGGTAGTAGGATATAATAATAATAATAATAATAATAATAATAATAATAATAATAATAATTTATTATTTATACCCCACCCATCTGGGCGGCTTCCAACAAAATATTAAAATACAGTAATGCATCAAACATTAAAAGCTTCCCTAAACAGAGCTGCCTTCAGATGTCTTCTAAAGTCTGGTAGTTGTTTGTTCTCTTTGACATCTGGTGGGAGGGCGTTCCACAGGATCTGTGTTAGGGAACTGCACTTTGGAGAATAGCAACACTGTGAAACAGAGCAAGCAAGATGAAAGCTAGCTGTGAAGGCACCACCTTTGGGTGCTGGTACTTCATTCTGGGGATCTGTTGTGGAGCAAAGGGTATTCAGCCTGCAAGGAATGTGTATGCTGTTAGCCTCCACCTTTTCTCTACCTTTGTAAATCAAGGTTTCTCTTCTCCTAAGGAAGCCAAACGCATGCATTGCTACCCTGGCTCTCCCCACTACGCAAGGAAGAGGGGAACATGTAACAATGTGAAGAGTTATAGAATGGATGACCATCATCATTCTTAATAATAACCCCTCTGTTTCAGGAAACACATCTTTTCATAAGATTATTGCACTGTGGTGGGAGGACTAACATTTTCTGAGCTTCTTTCTCCCATGCATATTTTGGAGCCAGGAGCATGCAACCCACAGAGGATATGACATTGACAAAGCTCTGGCAGATCTTGGGAAGAAGAAGATTGGGTTTCGTTTCCTGTAGCTCACCCTTCCTTTTCTTCAGCGGAATAGAATCCTTTAGACTGCTCTAAATATTCACAGAAAATGAGAAGATCCTGTCCTCCTTCAAGGTTAATTGCTGCATGAAAACTCGAATGGAGCATGGTGCAATGTGTTTTGATTTGCGGGTGCATTTGATGCAAATGGTCACAGAAATGCCAAATCTTTTTTTCCAGCTCCCACATAATAAACTAGTCGCTTTCATTTGTTGGAGATTTAGAACATCGTGAGATATTTTATTTTATTTTTTTAAAAAAATGGGTTCAAAATGTGGCTTCCTTATTTATTCTCCACAATCCTAGATGTGGCACAATATTCTGAGGATGAGATATCAAAGGAAGCCATTCACTTAGATCTTCCACGCGTGTGCTGTGACAGGCATGCAGCCGAGACATGAAAGGGCAAACTCCCTTCTCTTCACATTCTTTTTCTCTCTGTGTGTCTTTTAAACGAAAGCTTTACAAGGAGGATTGTAGTAATGATCAGTGGGATAGAATGTAATGCTTAAAGGTGCAAATGAATAAAAATTAGATGCTAATGCTAACGATGATGGGGAAAATCTACTAGGAACTTCTGAGCAGACATGAAGGGACAAACTACACATTACACAGAAATTCTATTAACAAAAGCAGCTCTGCGACGAGAGGATTAAGAGCAGGCATCCAACAGGAAGAGGGGTGCTTAACTCCATTTCTCCCCATCGTTCCCTAAATCCAGATCACCCCATGAAGCCAGATTTATCCACACTAGGTTGAACTTAGATTGGAAACTCCGCAGTGGGGAGGGACTGCTGAAAGTGGAGATGGAGGATAAATTTAATTGAATTTGCATTTCAAGCCAAATGTGTTGAATTCACACCTTCTGAAGCAATACACAAAACAAAGCACAGTGGTCCTTTGAAATTCACGCTTACCTGAATTTTGTGGTGCAGTTTTCCAGTCAAAAAACGTTTGCAAAAATGCATATATTAGGGGAAAGTGTGCATAAAAATAAAGATATTAGTGGGAAATGCATACCAAAAGCATTATATTGGGTTCAGTTGCTTGCAAAAATGTATACATTACTCAAAATTGCTTATAAGAATATTATTTTTTAAAATGCACTGAAATGCTGGTGAATTTCCATAAGGATTTTTTAAAAAATGCAAAAAGTGGAAACAGAATGTTAAGCTTGAAAAAGAGAAAAACGGACTACCAAAGTTGACAGATCCTCCCATCACTACCTGAGGTAATTATTTGGATGGCGTCATTTATTTTCTGAATGTCTATCTCACCCTTTCTCTCAAAGGAGCCCAGGGCCGCAAACACACTCACAATAGAATTTTTTTCCTCTAAAATAGTCAAAACACTCTAAAAGCAATTGTACTTTAAAGTGTCTAAAAACAGTTATAGTTAAAAACATAATTTCATCCAGTTATCTCAGGGGTGCCAGGAACAGCAGTGTAGAAGAGAGTTCAGTGGGAATATTTTGATTACACCATCTATTTTGTAAGAAGAACTGCAATAATTCCATAACCAGGCAGTCAAACAGGGTTGAGAATTTCATCACAGCCAAGACCAGTCCTGGGCCTAGCTACCAACTTCAAATAACAGAAAAGAAAATGAAACTAAAGTAACTGCTTTTCCCCTAAGGCAATGGCCACCCCTGAGACCACAGCTCTCATCAGCTCCAAATACTTTTTGAACCAAGCACATGCTGTTTGTAGGGATAGAAAAACTTTTTTCTTGACGTTTTGTGGCATTTTGGGAGGTTAAACTCTACAGATGCAGTTTTTCTTTTAGCTATTCCCTACCCACACATTTATTCTTGCTTTATTATTGTCAAGCAATGTACAGTGGTACCTCGGTTTTCGAACAGCTTAATTCCCGAACAACTTGGAACTCAAACGCTGCCATCCCAGAAATCAGTGTCCCAGTTTGCGAACTTTGCTTCGGAAGCCGAACATGCTCCTGAGCTTCCGTTTTCACTGTTGTGCTGCAAATTTGCATCCCCCCATTGTAATCAAAGCTTTCCATTTCCTATTGCAGTGTTCTGAGGTGATATTTGGAGCTTATATTTGGTGCTTTTGGTTTTGCTAATTTTTGTGATTTAGTTTGTGTGGCTTTTTCGTTTTTGTGACTGTGGCTTGTTCTTTGTTTTATGATTGATTGATTGTGTGACTGCGGAAATGGATAAAAGTCCCCCATCCAAACAATGACTATCATCAGTGCAGGTAGGCCACCCAGAGTGGGTGGGGTATAAATAAAATCATCATCATCATCATCATCATCATCATCATCATCATCATCAGCTTTGTCTGACCTCTGCCTTTGCATTATGCTTGATTCTGGACAGTTTTACTGAGTTTTGCCCTTGGATTTACCTATTGGCTTCTTTTTGGACTCCCTTCCCTCCCCCCCCCCCGGCTGATGGGATTAAGATCCATTCCTACCGTTGCCCTTGTGTGGATTTTGCCCCAGCCAATACTCAAGAATCGAGGCTACACCAGGATGCTTTCTAGAATAGAAATGCAGCTTTTGCTAGAAATATCACAATTCCTATGGCCCAAATCTGTTTTCAGTACACATGCACACATATACACTGTGGCAGTTCAATGATTCTTTTGCATCTCTGAAAATGTAAGGCTCCCCACTTCACTTTTTATGTGCTTCTACTGTTTTGTTTTTCTGTTTTTTAATACCCTAGGGTTGTTTTGCCCATCTTTCTTTCTTTCTTTCTTTCTTTCTTTTAAGGAAGCTATTGATTAACGGGAACACGGAGAGGTCCAGATATTTTTTTTTACTGAAAAATAAAGTTAATTTGCTTGTGCTTTACAGGTAAAATGACTATGCTGCCTCTCTTAAAAATAACAACTTCAAGGGTTTGTTGCTAGTTCTCTTCCCACCCACTGTAGAAAGCCTGAGGGCTTGGTGATAGGACTGGATTTGTAGCTTTAGTTTTCTACTTCTGGATTTTAATTCTCAGCAGAAGTTACATGTCTGATAGCTCATTCTATTCCCCACTTGGGGGGCACAACAAACTAGAGAGATCTCACCAAAAGACTTTAATGAGAGTCGGTTTTCTACGATAATCTTATTTTGGCCTAGCAGGCATTTCAAAGGTCAACACTGCCATACAATGGCAGAACTATGTGGATAAAATTGCACAGGGGTCTCCTCCGTTTCAGTGGTAAGCTGCCATTTCCCCCCTCCTCTTTGTTCAGGCATCTTTCTTCTGCCTACAGCCTACAACTTTTATAACAGGGCAAACGGTTAGCTAGGGAAGATGTTTGCGAATACAATGCTCATAGCAATTTGTCCACCTTCCATGTCCCTGCAGGTTGGAAAGACAATCTAGAGAGGAAACGTGAAATGTTGTGTCTGAATATTAGAAACTCATCCAGGTTCAAGTTCATGTTCACATAAGAAGACCCTAAATAGTATCTATGTTGTATGTCTATAACTTTTCAACCAGGTATAAATATAAGGAATAGCAAAAAGTACCAACAGCTACAGATCACCCGTATAACATCCGTTTCAACAAAGCCTTTTTCATGTTCCTCTAAATGAATGATAGTGTCCAATACCTTGGGGAAAGGTTCATAATCAGGTTCCAGCTTGAATGATGAAAAGAACCAGTCTTTCCAGCATAGTTGTTTTTTAGATGTAATTCAACCATTGCTGTGTTTTCCTTTTAAAAGCAATATATTTCTGGTTACCAATTGTGCTTCAGTGAATACAAGCCATCTGAAGTAGTCGCCTCATTCCACTGGATTCTATTTTCTGTCGTATACAGTATTTTAAACAATAACGTGCATAATATTGTTCCAAGAATCTTGTAGTGTGTGTGTTTATCAAATTCATCTTCAGCAATGAAAGCTGTAATTGAGTGAATGGTGCTTCATTTGATATTTTTTTTTTCTGATAATGGAGATTAAGGCTGTTTTAGCCAGGGCTGGATTATCAAGCAGGTTAAAAATTCCCTGGCACAAGCCCTGTGGTTTCCACACCACTGGTGTGGTCACATAGACCATTTATTTATCTCTTGCATGCATGCACGCACACACAAACAATCACCAGTTAAAGGAGCCCCTCTCTGTATCCTAAGGCCAATGATTTTTATAATACGGCACTGGTTTAGCTGTCGTGTTTACTTCATTTTCTTTTCTTTTCTTATTACATCATCATCATCATCATCATCATTATTATTATTATTAACATATCACTTCCAACAGTCATTTAACATACATTATTATCTTATACAATATTTTAGACTTCTGTCAACTACCTCTGAAGATTTTCCATTCTTTATCACTTACTCTGCATTTCTTAATTTCTCTATTACTTTTAATTATCCTTAACTAATATTCTCTTCATAATCTTCCTTGCAATTTTTCGCATAATCCTCCTTACAAACCTTCTTGCAGTCCTACCAGCATAATCTGTTCATTACAATTGCTTTTCAGATAGTTCAAATATTTACTCCAGTCCTCTAAGAATCTCTGGTCCCGCAGGTTTCGAATCCTTCCTGTCCATTTGTCTAATTCTGCATAGTCCATTAATTTCATTGGCCACTGTGTTTACTTCACTTTCAAGGTGGCCACAGAGTGTTTCTTTCATTCCACAAATCATCTCTCCAGTAGTCTGGACTCTGCTGCCCTCCTGGGTGTTTCCTGAAATTCTCATGATGCCCTCTCAGTAAGCCTGTGCCAGTAAGGGGTGTGTTCTAGGCAGAGAGGATGCAGCGGCCGAGCATATGCCCATGCTGCCCAGGGCGGGGCACACTCCCAAGAGGCACGGGGCACGGAGGGTGCCCTCCCAGACGTGGGATAGCCACTCGGGTGCACAGAGTGGTGTACGCCCTGCAGCTGGAGGCGGAGCAAGCCGCCTACGGGGGTGGAGCGAGCAACTCATGGGGGCAGAGCAAGCCGCCCATGGCGGATATTCGGCATGCCGCCCGCCCATGACTCCAAAGCCTCCCACAGCTGTCAAAACGAAGGGGGAAGAGGGGAATGCCATCAGCAAAATGACACAGCTCTCCCCCTTACCCTGGCGGCTCAGGGTAGGCTTGGGAGTCATGGTCAGGCAGCGCACCAAATGTCACCCCCCTCAGCGAAAACACCCAGGGTGGACCACCCCCACCACACACCCCTTCCTTTGCCACTGAGAGGATGTGCCCTCTAGGCAGTTCCGAGGGCCAAGTAAAGAGTCTGCAATTGCCCCCTGATCCTGATCTTCCACACCCATGACTTACATCCAAGACACTCTTTCAAGGCCAATCCAAGCCCAGCTGGCAACTCATTCCCTTCTCCATTTCAAGCTCCCTCACCTTTCCAAACCCACAAAATCTCCCTCCATGTGTCAATCTGGTTGCAGCAGTCCGCTTAGCTGTGTGGGGCCCCTGCTGAGCTCTGTCTTGCGTAGGTCTGTTACATTGCCTCTCCTCCTTTGGCAGGTAGGGCAAGGAGACCCTTGACTAGAATGAAACCTCTCCCGTGGAGAAATTCTGCTCTTGTCGAGTGGACAGTTAATATACATTCCATTTAGCATTCAAAGCCAGCTCTCCACAGCCCTGTTTCTGCATCACAGCTGTCTGGCTCTTTCAAGGTATAAGTAATTCCACATTGTATCTTTTGCCCTTTGATGTCTGATTAGTCAAAGTGCTTTAATTATGCACTCTTTTTATAGCCAGGAGGGCTCTTGCCCTCATGCTCAAGAGACTTGATGTTTTCAACTGGGATGTATGTGCTAATCTAGCCTAGGATGCCTTATTGGTTATTGCCACGATTCAGCACAGAATTGCTTGTGTACGTAAACCCCATTGATCTCAATGGACGTCCAGATGCAAAGATTTATAATGTGACATAGAAGTTGCCAAGTCTTATAAAAACCCACTGGCCACAGCCCCTTCCTTCTTAGTCATTTGGGTACAAAGGGCACCACCAGAGACACCCTTCCCTCTATAGGAGTGATGGCGAAACTTTTGGAGACCGAGTGCCCAAACTGCAACCCCAAACCCACTGTATATCTCATTTTTTTTTATGTGTGTTTCACGTTTCTTCTTTATGACTGCTGTTGTAATGAACAATCCTGCATGGAAGTTATTGCATTACATTCTTGATTAAATTATCTTTCCATTGATATAAAAGTTTATAGTATAACTCAGTGCTTTTAAAAAAAAAAAAAAAGTTTAGGGGGTACTCTCATTTTGACTGAAGAAAATCACCACCAGGGGAAAATAAATACAGTTCAAATCGGGGAAAATAAATGCAGTGAATTTCTTCTCCTGTTAAATTCACAAAATGTTTAAGGGTATGCATCCCCCTGCGTCCCCACAGAAAAAGGCACTGGTATTACTCCAAAACAATGAGCCATCTAACCTCGGAAATACATTTTTTTTCCAGAAGGTTCCGCAATTTTGGCCACTAGTGTACACTGGAGAGCTGTACTAAGAGCCACCCTCTCCCAGTTTTAATACAAGATAATAATGATTGTCTGTGTGTGCATATACAAATAAATATAAATAAATAAACCCAGCCAGATGTGTGGGGTATACATAATGTTATTATCGTCGTCATCATCAGCAAATTTTGCCGCTTCTTCGACTGCCGTTTGATTGCAGCCTCCACAGAATGAATTTCTCTGTTGGCTTCATCAGCAAAGCCCAGCAAACATGTAAACCCAGAAGCCCCTTCTTAGGTTGCCGTCTTTATATGCTTACTGACCTGGAAGTTAAGCCCTGCTGAACACAAGGAGGCTTACTCCAGAGTAGGAAAAACAGACTGGCAGGAGGCCCTGGTGCATCAAAAGTCAATGCCTGCTCAGCCCCTCGCTCGCTCACCAGGCCCTGATGCCTCAGGCTTTGGACGGCGCACATGAGCCCTCCTCTCCTTCTCCTCCTACCCTACCCCCAGCACAGAAGCTATGGCCCTGCTTGGGCGATGGTGCGCATGCCCACAGAGAGGGCTCTCTGTAATGCTTGCCATAGGTTCACCACCACTGACCTATAGCAAGGGACTATGAGACTGGGTAGGAAGAGCCTTGTGGTGCAGGCGTGCGTTTTCTTTCCATCACTCCATCCTGATGAAGGCCATGGCCCAGGAAGATAGAAAAAAACACTGGAAGTAAACCACTGGCTACACAGCTGTTGAACTAGATGACTCTCTGGGCCCCTTCCAACTCTACAGTTCTATGATTCTATCACTAAGAATACTCTGAATAATACTGAGTCATGGTGGACTCAGCTACATTATTCAAAAAACAATGTTTTGAACGCATTATAGACACGCAACACCAGATGGCGCAGGAGAGCAAAAAGATTTTCGATGTGATTTCTACGTAGCGTTTTTTCTTTGGTCGTAAAGACTTAATTTCTGACTTATTTATAGCATTTTTTTCCCTTTGTGTAAGGAGAGTCCCACAAGCTGGATAGAAAAACCTAGAGGTCTGCATTTGGTCCCTAGACCTCATGTTCCCTACTTCTTCTTCTTTTGGTTTGGGGATAAAGCAAGAACAGATTGCTGCTGATGGTGATGTATTCATGTGATGGTGGTGCTCAGAAGGTCAGCTTCTACCCCGCTTTTACACAGGGACGTGGGCTGCCATTAATATCATCTGAGAAAACCTGGCCGTATCTATATCTAGTAACTTAAGTAGCTAAGAAAAGAAAGCACTTTGCATTTTTTGCATAGTTTGATTCCCTCTCTCCAAGCTCTTATAGCACTTTACAGAAGTGGGCAGCTATTATCATGCCTGAGGCACAATGAGGTTAAGAGACTTGCCTAAGGTCATTTGTCAAGGCAGGCGTAAAGCAGGGAATGCATGTGGTCCCCTGATAGCCTCTGTGCTGTGCTAAGCATTGGACTAAAAAACGGAAGTAACCCTCAGAGCTCGCATACTATGTCCATCAAACTAGTCAGTCAAAAAGATGCCAGACTTACAGAGGTTTCTTCTTCTCTTTGCCCCAGGACACTTTCCATCTGCACACTTCAACTCTCCTTATGATTCCGTGATTCAGCTTATAGCTCCTACGCACTCAAGTCATCAGTCAGCTTCTCAATCTCCTTAATTTCCTGCTCATTCTTGGCGGTGCCTGCAATGGTTGCCTGCAAAGATCTCTGAAGCATAGCTGTCAACTTTTCCCTTTTCTCGTGAGGAATCCTATTCAGAATAAGGGGATTTCCCTTAAAAAACGGGAAACGTTGACAGCTATGCTCTGAAGTTGGGCAGCAAATGGGATTTTAAAGGTGTCAGAGAATTGACCTCTTATGTGAGTTGAAAACCTCCAAGCTGGAACTTGAGAGGCTTCCAATAAGACACGAGGAGGGAACTCAGATTTCCCTAAAGCTATAAAGGCCTTGCTCAGCAAGGATGTTTCTTAATAAGCCATTAAAAAAGACAAAATTAAGGTGTGAGATCCTTCAGGGGTTGCCTTTTTATTAATATATTGGCAATATATTGGTAATCGACAGGAATGGGGGAAAAGAAGATAACGAGGTAGTCATTATTTAAAACACACACACACACACACACACACGCCCCTCCCTCCCTCCGTCTCTCTCTCTCTCTCTCTCTCTCTCTCTCTCTTTCTTTCTTTCTTTCTTTCTTCCATGCATCAAATACTCCTCAATGCAGGGGGTTTTTTTCAGCCAGAACTCATTGTAACTCAGTTCCAGCACCTCTCAGGTGGGCACCATTGCCATTAAAGAGAACAAGGGAGGCATTCATGGTGAGTTCTGGCACCTCTTTTTCTAGAACTGTAGCATTGCCTCAATCCATTTCCTTCTTCTCTCATCAATTGGCCTGCCGGCCTGCCAATCCAAACCAAAACTCTTATTCCTTTCCAACCTCTCCTCTTTCTTATCAAATGACTGTTTTTTTCTCTCTCTCTCGTAGAAGCCATACCAAGGCCTTGGCAGAGAGGGAGACGAAGAATTAGCCTTGAAGTTTTATTGGTTGCAGTTGGTTCACTGATGTATTAAGTTCATGACAAGCTGGGTTCCAGGAAATATGACCACCCTTCTGCTTCAGGGGCACTGACTTGGGCCCCATACTGTGGGTGCCTAACAGTGGCGTGGACCGCACAACGCCATCATGACATTGTGACATGGCATGACATCAGTGACATCACATCCGCTGTCATGACGGTGTGGTGCACACCAGGGGTGACAACTTGAATAAGATATTGTGGGAGGCCAGGTAAGCCCTGCCCTGTACATATAATTGATCACATGAAACAGTGCACACACACCATTTAGGAGTTGGCTCCTATGGCTCACATGGTCTGGCACTGCAGCGGCGACTAGACTGGGGTCTCTGTCTCCATGCACCAGAGGAGGAGGTAGGCTGCAGCAAAGGCAGTGGGCAGATGCCAGGCACCCACAGCAAAACTTATGTGGGTGCCCAGGGCCCTCTGGAAAGGACGCCAGTGTTCTGCTTGCTGCCATAGCTGGATACAAGATGCTGAAGCTAGCCATCTCGTTTGTGGTCCCTGACACAGCACTTAGATGCCACCCTGACCTAAAGTAGCTTTTGCAGCACAATACCCCCACATCTTAAAAAGCAGAGACATCACCTTGCCAACAAAGGTCCGTATAGTTAAAGCTATGGTTTTCCCAGTAGTGATGTATGGAAGTGAGAGCTGGACCATAAAGAAGGCTGATCGCCGAAGAATTGATGCTTTTGAGTTATGGTGCTGGAGAAGACTCTTGAGAGTCCCGTGGACTGGAAGAAGATCAAACCTCTCCATTCAGAAGGAAATCAGCCCTGAGTGCTCGCTGGAAGGACAGATCCTGAAGCTGAGACTCCAATACTTTGGTCACCTCATGAGAAAAGAAGACTCCCTGGAAAAGACCCTGATGTTGGTGAAATGTTGTTGGCACAAGGAGAAGGGGACGACAGAGGACGAGATGGTTGGATAGTGTTCTCGAAGCTACCAACATGAGTTTGACCAAACTGCAGGAGGCAGTGGAAGACAGGAGGGCCTGGCTTGCTCTGGTCCATGGGGTCACGAAGAGCCGGACACGACTAAACGACTAAACAACAACAACCCCCCTTTCGTTGTATTTATGCAACTGCAGCCACAGCCTTTGCCAAATATGCTTTTACATTTATGTTAAGGAGGTGTTAGTAAAAACTAAATTAACACCCACTTCGAAAATGACTATGAACAAAAGTTATTTTGAAATTCAGCTTTCCCCAGCCTGGATGGCAACTCCAGTTTGGCAACTCCAGCTTTCCCCAGTTTTGGAATGGCATCTCCTGTCAGCACCAAATAGCATGTCTAATGGCCAAGGGAGGTTGGAATGGCCAAGGGAGGTTGGAACTGCAGTCTGATATCCAATCCTCTGGAGGACAGACTTCATAAAAACACTGCAATCCTATACTCACCGACCTGAGTAGGCATGTATAGGGTAGCTCCGTGAAGCATTTGATCAGCTTATAAGATGCATAACAATCAATCTCTGGGACTAAGCACTAGATCAGTTTATCGAGTTTACTGGACACTGAGGACCAGTGCCAAGGGCCTTCTGGTGGTTCCCTCACTGCGAGAAGCCAAGTTATGGGGAACCAGGCAGAGGGCCTTCTCGGTAGTGGCACCTGCCCTGTGGAACGCCCTCCCACCAGATGTCAAAGAGAAAAACAACTACAGTGGTACCTTGGGTTACATACACTTCAGGTAACAGACTCCGCTAACCCTGAAATAGTACCTCGCGTTAAGAACTTCGCTTCAGGATGAGAACAGAAATTGTGCTCTGGCGGCGCAGCAGGAGGAGGAGGCCCCATTAGCTAAAGTGGTGCTTCAGGTTAAGAACAGTTTCAGGTTAAGTACGGACCTCTGGAACGAATTAAGTATTTAACCCGAGGTACCACTGTACCAGACTTTTAGAAGACATCTGAAGGCAGCCCTGTCTAGGGAAGCTTTTAATGTTTAGCAGACTATTGTATTTTAATATTTTCTTGGAAGCCACCCAGAGTGGCTGGGGAAACCCAGCCAGATGGGTGGGGTATAAATAATAATTTTTTATTATTATTATTATTATTATTATTATTATTATTATTATTATTATTTATAAGATTTGTCAGAATCTCTGGAAGATAATATTAAGATACAAACGTACATGCGTGTATGTATGGGGGAAACAGTTTTCAAAGCCCAGATTTACTTCAAGGCAGCCAAGAGCATTTGCATTACCTCAAGCATAAGGTCCAGGGTGGATGGGAACATAAGCAGAAGGAAGTAAACAGCAGGAGAGCCAGAGGTTTGCATATTAACAGTGAGAGGGACTGAGCAGGAAAGAAAACCAAGTCACAAGTGTCAGAATATGGATGGGATAATAAGGGCTGGCAACTTCATGCCAACTGTCCTTTCTGCTTTGAAATGCACTCCTCAGATGTCCTTTGTATATCCGGCCTTTGCCAGCAACTTGATATTCAGCACTCCAATCCATCCTTATTACAAACCCAGCACACTTTATTTCCCCCCTCTATGAAGCTATTTTCTAAACGAATCAAAAAGAATATGATTTCTTTCATAAAGTCCAGAAATCAATAAGATAAGCGATGAGGAGGGAATGACTGAACATACAGCGCAGGGTGGGGAAATCACATTTGCAGGAAGAAGGAACCGTTAACAGAGCCCAGAATAGCCCCTGTCACTATGCACTGATTCACTTAGAAATTAGGTCTGTATTTGAGGGGGGGAGGGAACCTGAACATTTAGTAGGATGTTTGTGTAGAAAAATGCATGTGGTTTTTGTAGGGATATAGAAAATACACAGAATTTTGAACTGGCTTCTGAATCCATATCCCAAAGGTAAAAAAAATTATTACAGGTGCAATGGGTGGACCCAGTTGTGAGAGTCAATTAAAAAGGGAGTGGGTGGTGCTGTGGTCTAAATCTCTTGGGCTTTTTGATCGGAAGGTCGGCGGTTCGAATCCGTGCAATGGGTGAACTCCCGTTGCTCTGTCCCAGCTTCTGCCAAACTAGCAGTCCGAAAGCACATCAGTGCAAGTAGATAAATAGGTACCACTGCGGCAGGAAGGTAAACGGCATTTCCATGCGCTCTGGCTTCCGTCACGGTCCTCTGTTAGGCCAGAAGCAGTTTAGTCCTGCTGGCCACATGACCTGGAAATCTGTCTGTGGACAAACACCGGCTCCCTTGGCCTGAAAAGCGAGATGAGTGCCACACCCCATAGTTGCTTTTGACTGGACTTAACCGTCCAGGGGTCCTTTACCTTACAGTTGTTAGAGTGTCAAACTTGGAGAGCACTGAGTTCACATTCAGACCTAGTCAGAAAGCTCCCTGGCCAGCCTTCCATCAGTCAGTATCACTCACCCAATTCACAGGGTAAATTGTTCAAAAGATAAGGATGAAGGTCAGATGTCCCCAGGTATCAAAAGAATTTGTTTCTCAACACAACTACAGCAGCTCATATGATATATGCTCAGAAATGGAGAGAGGGAACTGTACCAAAGAAGGAGGAGTAGCAGATGAAACTGATGAAGTATGTAGAATTAGCAAACTCAACAAACAGAATAATAGGAAGAAATAGCATTGCCATATTTCAAAAACTGAAAATCTGGGCATTTTTTGTGAAATCTCAACAGCAACAAAACCGAATGAGTGAGCTTTTGAGCTACACTACCGAAATGGCAACCTAGGAAGAAAGAGCTTTTAAGGAAGATTGGAAAATGTTTGTAGAATAACTGAAGAATCATTGTAAACAGATCATTTTGTGAATCTAAGTTTGGCCTCTTTGAGGGGCAGCATTTCAATATGAGTAGGAAAAGCAGAGTACCCCTGAACAATTTTTTTTTACAAAAAATAAGCACTGAGTAAATTCAGCACTATAAATTAAGCAGAGGTACAATGAGAAAGGGAAATAGAAAAATGTGGAGTAATTAGAATATACAGTAGTAATGGATAATTAAAATGAGCAAGGGAAGGGAAGTATAGTTGTATTGGTTAATGTATGAATGTGAAAAAAATGTAATTGAAAATTATAAATAATTTTTAAAAAGCAAGCAAGCAAGCTAAGGATGGGGCAGGGAGGAAGTCATGTGTGCCACCCTGTTTTTATTAGTGCAGTAGTCACCAATGTGATGCCCATGGGCACACATGTGCACATAGAGGCCTTCCTTAGTGTCCACAGGATCCTCCCTGCTGGAATTAGACATGAAAGAAGCATTCTATTGTAGCCAATAGAATAGGTTGTGGTATGCGCTTGGCCGCAGTGTGTGTGTGTGTGTGTGTGTGTGTGTGTGTGTGTTTATCCATTTTGCGAATGTTCCTGCACACGCTGAAAAGGTTGGCGACCCCTTAAAGAAAGAATGGAATAATAATGCAATAAATATATAATGAATGAGCGGGCTCAGCATGATTTTGAGAGGTCAAAGAAGAAGGGTAGCTCATTGTTCTCATAGCAAACAGAAGCAGGATAAATGACGTGAACTGAAGAAATTAAGGGCAAGACAAAATGTCAGATTGCTTTACAGCTTGACCGTTCGCAGAATGGCAGTGGGGCAGAGTGAAAAGAAACTGCTGTGTAGTTTGGGATGGTGCGGCAGATATTTCTTAGAAATCCAGGACTTACAGACATAACGGCTGAGGGTAGGTCTGTGTGTGTGTGCGCGCGCGTGAATGCATGTGTGTGTGTTTTTCTTTTTACACTTTGGAATGAAATTGGGAACCTTAGGCCCAGGGATTGAATGTATGCCTCCTATCTGGTCTTCATGACACTTCCAGCCACACCTCTCACTGACAAAAACAAGTTAAAAAGGGGGGGAACTACCCTCAAACATTTCATCTGTAAGGTTGTTATGTACTGAGTTGAATAGGATCCAAAAGACAGCAGTCTGATTGGTCCACAGGAGCCACCCAATCCAGCTCCAGGTGGAAGTGAATCTGCGACCAGATTGGCCTAGAGGTGAATCCCGGAATTAGCCAATCACGTGGGGCCCATTGTGTACATAATATATATAAAGCAGACATTCTGGGGGAACTTCCATTTCTCCTCAAGGTAAACTGCCACCACCCCAAAATGTGTGTGTGTGTGTGTGTGTGTGTGTGTGTGTGTGTGTGTGTTGGGGAGTATTTTTTAAAATGATGTTTCCACCCATATAGAAAGGAGCTGGTATTCCCTCTCCATTATCACAAGGTGCAGATGCTCCCACAAAAATGAAGAGGGATTGCCACCCTGAGATCCTTTGGGAGGAAGGGCAAAATATAAATTTAATAAATAAATATGATTGGCCCAGCACTAAAACAAACACATGTAAAAATTTCTTGTGGAAATGGACTGAATACATGAGATTTTATTGGTACAGAATGTGGATTATGAGGTTACCGTGGGGAAGTATTTACTGCCCAAACACACAAACTGCTGCCTATAAGAAAAGTAAATAGTTAACATTTTTGTACTGAATTTATTGGTTCATTGCACACAGAAGACCCAGTGTATTGCTTCTGGAGACAGATGCTATACAATTGGTGCATGATTATTATGCAGCTAACAGTCAAGCCAGGAAAGCTTAACATGAAACTTTCATCACGCTATTGCCATATGGCAAATATTAGCAGTGACAAATGCAATCATGGTGCCTTAGAATTTCAAACTAGACCTATCACCCTACAGGCTCACGATAAGCAACACCAGTTTAAATGTACACCAACTCTATACATATCCTCACACACTGAAATCCCAATGAAATTGAAGTTATATGTCACTTCTGAAAACTGCCCAACAGCACAATCTGATTATCTGAAGCATGTCCACACAGAAGAAAGCCCTATTGGATTCAGTGGGCTTTACTTCCAAGTAGGTGGGGTTAGGACAGCCTTATCTCTTATCTGCCAGTTGCAGTTAAGCTACCCTCTCCTCTGTTTTCTTCGCTATTGTCAAAATTTAGATTGCAGGCCCATCAGGGCAGGGACTTTTCTTTCTTGCTAAGCATTATATTAAAGTCCAAGCGCCAACCATTTTGCGAGGGCTTCTGTTCCTGGCCCCTGTGCATGTCAGTGGAGCACGTGTAAGCCCACTCTGCCCCACCCTGCCCATCCCCATTCTGTCCTGTTCTATCACCACCCATTCTGCCCCCGTTCTCCCCTCCTTTGGGTCCAAAAGGACACGTGTGTTGGTCTCACATCAATTGGAGGCATACCAAATGGTTGCCACCTGTACCATGTGGTGCAGTGGTACATAAATAATATCAGAAAGCAGATCCCCTCTGATATATAGAGCTGTAATGTAGGGATGCAATCATGACAAGGAGGCGGTATTTTTTTTAAAAAAGTTTTTTATTAGAAATTTAAACAAAACATATTGCAGTGGTACCTCAGGTTACATACGCTTCAGGTTATGTACGCTTCAGGTTACATACTCCGCTAACACAGAAATCGTGCTTCAGGTTAAGAACTTTGCTTCAGGATGAGAACAGAAATCATGCGCCGGTGGCTTGGCGGCAGTGGGAGGCCCCATTAGCTAAAGTGGTACTTCAGGTTAAGAACAGTTTCAGGTTAAGTACGGACCTCCGGAATGAATTAAGTACTTAACCTGAGGTACCACTGTATCTTAAAACAAATCATCCTTAATCCCCCCCATATTTCTCCCTCCCTCCCATAAAGCAGCCCACCCTCCGCACCCCCACCCCGGACTTCCCTCAGTTCCAGTTTCTCTATAAATGCCACTCTCTGCATGTCACAAATTTGTATAGATCCTTAATTTATCTGACTAGTTGTTATCAATTAAAAGTTTGTGAGTGTTTATTCAAAACCTGCCAAGGAGTCCAATTCACTTTGTTTCATCTTTAAATACTTTGTAAAAGGTTCCCATTCATCTTTAAAATCACAGTTATCCTTTTCCCATAGTTTATGTGTCAATTTTATGACAAGGAGGCGATATTAATGTCTCCAGATCTACTCCTTGATTTTCCAGAGTTCCAAAACACAATGCTATACCCTCCAACATTTCTCCCATGAAAATAGGGGTGTCCTATTCAACAATAACAACAATTATTATATTCAACAACAACAATTATTATAACAACAATTATTTTTGTACGCCACCCATTCAACATTCAAAAACATCCCTATACAGGACTGCCTTCAGCTGTCTTCTAAAGGTGTCTATTTACTTATCTCCTTGGCTTGGGGGGCGGGGTCACATAACTCCATACCCTCCAACATTTCCCCCCATGAAAATAGAGACAGCCTACCATACCTTCCATCATTTCTCCGATGAAAATAGGGGCATCCTAAGGAAAAGCAGGACATTCTGGGATCAAATCGGAAAGTGGGACAGCTTCTGTAAATCCCAAACTGTCCCTGGAAAATAGGGACACTTGGAGGTTCTGCAACGCTTTAATATGGTTCGTGACAATTGAAATGTGGTCATTTTGTAATGTGTTTAAAATTGTATGTTTTGGGGGGAGGATTTTTAAAGCCGTTTCCTTTTAGAAGAGAACAGTTGTTGGATTAATGCAGAATTAGAAAGGGGTATATTTATGAAAGAGCAGAGACATCACCTTGCCAACAAAGGTCCGTATAGTTAAAGGTATGGTTTTCCCGGTAGTGATGTATGGAAGTGAAAGCTGGACCATAAAGAAGGCTGATCATCGAAGAATTGATGCTTTTGAATTATGGTGCTGGAGGAGACTCTTGAGAGTCCCATGGACTGCAAGAAGATCAAACCTATCCATTCTTAAGGAAATCAGCCCTGAGTGCTCACTGGAAGGACAGATCCTGAAGCTGAGACTCCAATACTTTGGCCACTTCATGAGAAGAGAAGATTCCCTGGAAAAGAACCTGATGTTGGGAAAGATGGAGGGCACAAGGAGAAGGGGACGACAGAGGACGAGATGGTTGGATAGTGTTCTCGAAGCTACCAGCATGAGTTTGACCAAACTGCAGGAGGCAGTGGAAGACAGGAGTGCCTGGCATGCTCTGGTCCATGGGGTCACGAAGAGTCAGACACAACTAAATGACTAAACAACAACAAAGATGATAATGTGAAAGTTATATGGACCATTTCCATCCCTTGTGAAGAAGCCACTCCAGCCACGAAGAACATATGAAGAAGCCCTTCTGGTCCATCATCCTTTCCCCCAGGTTCCTATGAAAAGCCCTCAAGCAGGACATGAGGGGATTTTTTTTTTTTTTTACAAAAAATAATTGGGCATTTCTATTTGCAGCATAGAAACAAGCATGCTACTGACTGAGGCAGGTACTTCCATTCTATTTATGGAAAGCTTCAAGAAAGTCTCACATCGGTTATTACAGCTTGATTACTTTTTATTTCTGTCAATTTGTGGATGACTTATGCCCTGAAGCTTATGGGTTTATGTCTCTGGCAGTTTTATCCTCTCTAATCTGTTCTCATTAGCCTTCTGTAATTCTTTTCTCCATCCAACTAAGCTCTTGGCTTCTATGTTCTGCGGTCATGAGGTTTATGTTATTTGGCCAAATAATATCTGGTACTTGTGTAGCTTTTTCAAAGCTATCAAGTTGTCTTGAAGAGTGTACAGCTACACATTTTCTGGTCTCTGTGGGGCCCCAGTTCACCTACTCAGAATTTGCCTTTATATCATGTGTTTATCTGATGGGTGCATTTTAGGTGGGGAAAGGATATAATTCTGTGTGGTCTGTTTCATCCACTATAGTCATTATTATTAATTTTATTACGGCTATTAGCCCATAAAATATGTACAAACATAAAAACACAGGGACATAAAAACAGATATATCCGACAACAGAAGGTGAACACCACGATGCAAGGGTGGGTCATTGAGCAGAGCCAAATGACGGCTTGGGGCCAGGAGAGCTCCAAGGGATGGATCACAGAAAAGGAAAACTAAAGACGAACTCCGACATGCACTCTCAACATAACAGTCCAATTAGTTTTGATGTTGTTGTTGTTTTTTGGTGGTTTTTGAGTGTGAGATAACCGCATTCAGAAATCTCGCCACCTGCAGAGTTACAGAAGGATCTGTATCCTGCAAAAGCAGTGCGGCGTGTGACTCAACAGGCCTGCCAACCAAGCGCAGTAAAGCAGGACCCAGGAATTTAGCCCTGGCTATGCTATGTAGGGGACAGTTGAACATTATATGTGAAAGAGATTCAACAGTTTCCCCGTCACACACGCATAGCGGAGACACCAAGCCATTGGAAAATCTGTGGTTCAGCAGGTTTGATGGAAAGACATTGAACCTTGCACAAATAAATGCACGTCGGTGTGGTACTGATGAAAGAGATGACGTATGATGGAAGGCCAAGTGGTGGGGTTATTCCGTGATACCTGGGGGAGCAGACACCCCCACCCCTGGCGAGGTTGTGTTGATTTTCAATGTCCGCTAATCTTTGCTCAATAAGGCTTTTGGCTGAGCGTAAGTTCATCTTTAAGGAGTCCGCTGGGGAAATTCCGATGCTCAGAAGTTTGGCATGGATTTTTCCTACCCACGGATTGACAAAGACGTCCCGCCAGAGGCACTGAAAAAGGTAATGGTCGGGAAGCCTATGCCAGCTGGACAGCCAATAGCCAAAGACTCGCTTCCAGATGACAGTCTCCAATGATGCAATCCTTAACTCCAGACGTATGGCTGCATTGCTCACACACATGGGGAGTTTCAGAAGGCGACGGAGAAACTGATTCTGCAATGTCCCCAGTGATGTTAAATTGGACCCTGGGGCCCAGAGCGGGGCAGCATAACAGAGGGTGGAAACCACTTTTGCGTGGTATACCTTCAGTGCAGAAGGGATGTGAGAGGCTCCGTCGGCCGCAAGAAATTGGAGTAGAGTATAAAGTATTGTTTTCCCTTTGTTTAGTAAATACTGTATCTGTGGCTTCCAGCTTAGATTGTAGTGAAAAAAGACTCCCAGGTATTTAAATTTGAAAACCTGTTCTAATTGGACTCCATCTAACTTCCAGCTGTAAGTTTTCCGAGACCTGGAAAAGACCAGGACTTTAGATTTCCCATGATTAATTGTCAGATGGTTAAGTTTGCAATAAGCCGCAAAAATCTTTAGAGCTCTGCATAAACCAACTCTAGAGTAGGAAAGGATCGCTGCATCGTCGGCATATAGGAGCAAAGGGCAGCGAAAATCAGCTAGGCGGGGGGCATGAATGTTGGCTTGAGACTCACTATAGTCATAGTTATACCAGCAGGGCTGGATTTAGGTTTGATGAGGCCCTAATCTACTGAACGTAATGGGACCCTTTATATGTTCAGCTGTACTTTGTCAACAACAAGTTGTTGCTGTTTTTTCTGTTGAATATACACTACATGGTAAGCAGAAACAGCTCCGAAACTTCGTCTGCTAATGGCTTGGCTCCCATTAGAAAACTCCCCCCTCTTTTTTTATACTGACAACAGTGAATCAATAATAATCAGTTGTTACAAGACACTTGACAACACAATTTAGCACCTTGTGGAATAAAGTCTGCATCTGCAAAGAATTTGATATTTTTCAGGTCAATTTTTATCCTCGTCTACATTTATTGTGGTGAGAAAGGATAATTATGTGCCTTTGATCAGTGGCATGTTTACTTATCATTATTCTACAAGTTGGTATAACTAAAAGATTCCTACCACCCCACCACCTGAAAGAGAAAACTATAGAATCTTGTCTATGGAATAGATTTTTCAAAGTTTTGATTTGATATTTGTTGTTAATGATGGCTGTATATATATTCCTTATTAATTGGTCTGCACATTGTGGACCCTCTTGCAGTGACCTCTACCCATGGAGCAAGGCCTAACATATGAAGGTGAACCAACTGGACAGAACAACGTTGTGTGATTTGAAAACAGGCCACAACTTTATTGATTCCAGAGGTAGGTTGATTTTGACACAGGCATTGGTGGAGGGCTGACACATGACAGGGTTCAGCCTAGGATTGAGGGTACTCTGCAAAATGCAGGTCTACATGGATGGCTATCCCAAGCCACTGAGGGGAGCTCTATGGTCCATCTGCCACATGCCTTGGCTTTAGGACAGAGACTTCTAGGGTACCTTGCTGTCAGGAGCCCAGGCTGCCGTCTTGAAATAACAACAACAACAATAACAATAATAACAATAATTTATTATTTATATCCCACCCATCTGGCTGGGTTTCCCGAGCCACTCTAGGCGGCTGCCCACCGAATATTAAAAACACGATAAAACATAGAACATTAAAAACTTCCCTAAACAGGGCTGACTTCAGATGTCTTCTAAAAGTCAGATAGTTGCTTGTTGCCTTGACATCTGATGGGAAGGCGTTCCACAGGGCGGGTGCCAATACCGATAAGAACCTCTGCCTGGTGGTTCCCTGTAACCTCACTTCTTGCAGCGAGGGAACTGCCAGAAGGCCCTCAGCACACAAGTCATAATTAGCTTGAAGATTGCAATACAAACAATTAGCCTCTGTCGTTCTAACCAAGCGTCCGTGACTTATGAGTCAGTTGACCCTTCTGGGGAGTGTTTCCGTGTCCTGCAGAGTATCATGAACCTATGACCCTTACATTTCTGGCTTTGTTTTCTATCTAAGACCTTTCCCATACACCTGCTCCTTGGGCTCCAGGGGTTAATTAACTCCTCTTCCAGTGAGCAACTGCTCCTCCTCCTGCTTTCCAAACCTGCCTGTATCTCTTGAGAGAGTTGGCATTTCTCTACCCCACTCTCTGCATTCCTTTCATTATCAATTCAAGGGGGAGTTGATATGCAGCTGCTTACAGCTGTCTGAGAAGAATGTGAGTCTCTCTATTGCTGGCTGCTTCTTAACTCATCGTGGGCTCCTATACCTTGAGCAGAAGTGTTCATTCTGCGGTGGGGGTGATGCACCTGGGAAAATAAACTAAGGCGGTTCGGGGAGAAGTATGGCTGAGATGGGAGTGACCCCTGAGCAGAAGCCCAAGCACCAAACAGAGAGGCCTGGAGGGCTGCATTTGGCCTCTGGGTCTGAATATGGAACACCATGGCAGGTGGGTACTGAGTGGAAATTTATGCATGGGGAAGAGCAGGGCTGGCCCAAATAATTATGCAGGCTGAGGCTAAGGACAAGATGGAATCCATCCTTCATCCCACAGACAGAAATCACCTGGGCTAGAAGATGACTCTTATTTTACACAAGATAGGAGAGGTTCCTCCACCAGAAGGTCTGTTTAAGAGCTGGTAAGTAGGTTGTGTGGAACACAAAGCCCTGTCTTCCAACAGAAGGGAACTGCTTAGGAATTCAGGAGGAACAGCAGGAGAGCTGCCCCTGTCTCCCTCCCCCCCCCTCAGCACTTTCCACTCTGACAATTGTTCCTTGTTTCTCATTACCCTCTTCAGAGTTCCAGGGTACAATATGCTCACACACATATTGGTGAAATTAATGAACACAACTAAGTTAGGACCATTAATTTCAATATTTGCACTCGGAGTAAAATGTAGTTGAATACCACAGTGCCTATCATAATAAAGCACAATGCCTCTTTCTAATTGTCTTAATTAATCCCCATGCCCTAATATTTCAAGGAGCACCCTGCTATTAAGTCATATGAGATAGGAACTGAGCTATTCCTTATTAAATTATTTGGGCATTTAGTCTACAAATGCATTTAGAGGGTGAGATATTCCACATTAACCTCTAGCCCTAATGCTAGTAGCACACTGGAAAGAACAGGTGCATTTTGTGTTTCCTCTAATTGCAGGAAATGTAAAAGTAACTTTTTTGTAATCACCTGAAATCTGAGGTTTTTTTAAAAAAAGGAATCAGTAATAGCAACACTTGCCTAGCAATTATTTGATCAGTAGGTGGTTGAAGAGTGTTCTTATATTCCACCTGCATTCAGCTTTTAATTTGATTGCACTTTTGACATTAGCTTCCCATATAAAATAAATGTGGAAAATTTCCTCTGTCTTCAGGATTATATTAAATAAAGGGAAAAGGCTGCGCTTATTTGCATCATTAAGATGCTCTTTGAGGAAAAACTACAACACAGCAATTTGCAGTAATGAGTTTATAGTGATACAAGGAAGTCATACCAGGAATTTGAATCTTATCTACATTTCCCCCTTTTAAACATTTAAGTATATCCTTTGTAAGGAGGTTTGTTCTGTTCTTTCTTTTAAAGCCATCCATGTTGGCAGCCATCACTGCCTCCCTTGGGAGTGAGGTCCATAATTTAACTATGTGTTCTGTTAAGAATTACTTTCTATTATCTGCCCCGAATATTCTGACATTCATCTTCATTGGATGTCCACATCGTCTAGTGTTATAAGAGAAATAGGGTCCCCCCCCATTCACTTTCTCCATGCATAATTTTATGAATTTCTATCATGTCATCTCTCACTTGCCTTTTCTCTAAACTAAAAAGTCCCATTGTCTGCAACCATTCCTTCCTTCGGTTCCTACGGGTTTTTGTTTCACTACTAACTCTACAAGTGATGGCAGCCTGGCCACTATTTTGCATTGTCCACAATGCCCTGAATTTAGCATCATTATGGAGCATTGAGCAGCAGGAATGGTGAACACCGCAAACAAAAGTGGTGCAGAATATTGTTTAGGAGGGGCTTGGGGAAATGGCCCTTTCCTAAGTGGTACTTGATGAAGTCTTATATTAAGTTCAAATCTTAAAGTGCTTGCAGTTGGTTTTGTTCTGTGGTTTGTGAACTCATCTCTTCTAGCAAGCACCTGTACTTTAGTCCAATTAAGCTCTAATTAACAGGAGAACCTCTGCTTCTTAATGGCGTCATCGGAGGGTTTTTGGCAGGTGAAATGCTTTTGCATTCAGTGCCTCCCTGCCCCCCGCATTCCATGCTGGAGCAAGAGCCAGGTACCGAGACAAACTGCGAGTGAAACCCATTCCCCTCTGGGGAGGGGGGTGGAGAAGAAGGGAAGTCATTGATATTTTAAAGGTGTAAAATGAGTATTGGGGGGATATTTTTAAACAAAAACAAAAACAATTGCCCCCTGTCCCTGGGGGAAATTTGCAAGGATAATTACTCTCAATCATCCTTATTTTTCCTTTGCCAACAATCTCCCGTTGTCGTGGGGGCTGCTTCCATCAAGGCAGAGTGGAACCAGAAGCCCCTTTCCTAAGGGGTATGTGTGAGGATATGAAAAAACTCATAAATATTGCCAGATAATCTCTCTTATACACACGCTCAAAAAACCAGTCAAAAATAGACAATCCTGTTTCTCTTTCTGCCACTCACCTCCATCTTCCTATACCCTTCTCTTTCACACGCTCATCCATGCACTCCTCGTTCCAAAAATACAGGTGGGCTAGACCCATTATGCTAGCTGCCTGGCAGACGGAGAGGGAGAGGTGATGAGAAAGTCAGCGCTGTGTAGATGCACTGGTGGTATTCTGGACCGGCTCCGCAGATCTACTTGAACTGCACCAACTTCTACACCAGCTCCCACTTTTCCTTCCGGTAAGAAACAGTGACACCCACCCTACCACCGCCAGAAACTAGTGGATCATTGGCTGCATCATTTCCAGCAAGCTGCTTCTACTCCATCCCCACATTTTCCACCCACCCAAGTCCTCCCACCAGCAGACTTCCTGTTCCATTCTCCCCTTATTGTGCTGGGCAGGTGGGGGCAAGTGGCTTCCTTTTCTCCCAGCCTAGCAGGGGACCCAAGCAAGGTGTTAGGACAGGAACAGAGGAACTGGCAGATCACTGTTCTTCCCATGTGCAGCAGCCCTTGGATCAAAGAAGATGCCAAGGAGCATTTGGGATCAAACTAAGGAAAGCCCAAAGCTGAATTGATCCCACAGGCTACCTGCATCTGCCATATATGTGACATAAATCTTTTTTTTTCTTTTTTTTCTTTTTGAACAAGTTATTTCGCACAGATCCAGAAATCTCTTTGCAAAGATTCTGAGGGGTGTAGTCAGTGCCGGATTTATTGTAAGCTTAAAAAGCTATAGCTTAGGGCCCCACTCTCTTGGGGGCCCGCAAAAAAATTAAAGAAAAAATCCACTGGATGTACATTTCCAAAATATAAGATAAAAAACAAAACAAAAAATCATTTTAAGTTAGAGCTTAATAATTATTTCACTATTAATATACCTCTTAATTGTATTTCACTATTAATATACTTCTTCTTAATTGTATTTCAGTTCAACAATTACTTTGATAAAATACATATTTTGTTATGTGCAAATGGCTTTAGATATCTATTAGGTCCATAAATTAAGCATATAGCATATATTCAACACAAAAACCAGCAACAATTTGTTGTTGACAAAGGACAGCTGGACATATAAAGGGCCCCATTACCTTCAGTAGGTCAGGGCCTCATCAAACCTAAATCCGGCCCTGGGTGTAGTCCTATATCCACTTACATGGGAGTAAGTTCCCTTTGAATTTAATGGATCTAACATCTAGGAAGACGTGCATAGGTTTACATTGCAAAATTGGTTTAGCATCTCTTTTTTTTAAAAAAAAAAATGTTTTCCTAGAGTGCCTTTACATGGGTGAAACAAACTTGTAGTTAGTAGGCATAGATGACACCGGCTGTAATCAATGGCTGGCTATGCAAAGTGACCTAGAGTTTGCAATAATTAAGGCTATTCTTCATGTTAGACCATGGCAGCATGAGGGAACCTTGCAGGCTAATAACTAAATGAAACATTTACTAGCTCATTTTAAAGGGGTAGAAGGAAGCATGCTCTAAAAGGAAGCAAACTTCAAGATGGAAGCAAAAAAGGAGATGGGGCGAAGAAGGGCAAGAGATGTGTGTTTATTCAGAAGACGTTCATAACATAAGAAGCTCTCGCTTCTGTCATCTCAGCATGGTCTACACTGACTAGTAGTGTTTCTTCAGGGTTTCAGAGACTGGGTAATCCCAGCCCAGCCTGGAGTGAAGATATAATTTGCATCAGTCCTATCTTAGTTTTCTCGGGCTGAGGATCTGATTTGAAGCTATATAGGTCCGGGTCTGGTTCCTATCTGGATGGAAGTCCACACAGCAGGGCACAAGACTTTGAATCCGCATTCAGCTCATTCAGTGACCTTGGGCCAGCCACAGTCCCTTGGCCTAACCTACCTCACAAGGTTGTTTTGAGAATAAAATTAGGAGGGAGAGGACTATGTACCTTGAGCCCATTGGAGGAAAGGCGGGGCATAAATGATATGTGCAAAGCAGAGTTTGTGTTCATGTGCTTCCATTTTTGTCAACATTAGACAGGAGTCACCAAACGCTTTCTGCTCATGGGCCCATTTGTGAAAGAAATAAAATGTACTGGGCAACACACAGAGATGTGCACACACAGCAACCCCATTCTGTTGGTTGCAATACAGTGGTACCTTGGGTTATGAACTTAATTTGTTCTGGAGGTCCATTCTTAACCCGAAACTGTTCTTAACCTGAGGTGCGCTTTCGCTAATGGGGCCTCCTGCTGGTGTGCAATTTCTGTTCTCATCCTGGGGCAAAGTTCGCAACCCGAGGTACTACATCCAGGTTAGTGGAGTTTGTAACCCGGTGTTTGTAACCTGAGGTACCACTGTATTTGTTTCAAACCTAATTTCAGTGGGGGGGGGAGGTACCCTGGGGGCACAAAGGATGGTGTCTGCGGGGACATGTGCCCCTGCAGGCATCATATAGGTGACATAAAAACCCACACTCAGGGTTGATACTGTTTGTGACAGAAAGAGCAAAAAGCATTTTAAAGGGTGTTTGTTCTTTTAAAAAAGGGGAAAAAAAGGTATTCTGAGCTGCACTTCTCTGTCCTACAGTGTGAGATACAGATCTTTTTTTTAAAAAAGTATCTTAGTTAGAGGGTGTCATTGGCTGGATGTTTGAGGCTTAAATTATATAAAAGCGTGCAAATTTTTTAAGTGACCCACTGAGGCTGGGCTTCAGAACATGCCGACAGATGGAGGATCTCTCAGCAAAAGAGGTCCTGGGGAAAAAAATGGCCTCATTTCAAGCAGCGTCAATATGCTGCATCCCTGTCAAATAGTCAAGTTAGTGAAATGGTTTGTGGTCAGCTTCGGGTTGGAGTCCAAAAATGCTTCACATTTGGTGGGGCCAGGTGTGCATTATGCAGGTCAACCTCAGTAACATTTTCCTGCTCCTGTTCCCTCACCACTTGCAGGAGTCTTTCCTTTTTCCTTCGTCCTACTTTTTCATTGCTTCTCCCTCTCAGATTTTTCTTTTCTTTTACAAAATTGACTCTTAGATATTCTGCAACTGATACAAAACCATGATTCCTGAAATCCAGTGGAGGGCATTCATAGCAGCTGGAGCTCTCTGAGTGATGTTCTTTTCTTTTCTTTTTGAAGAAGCTAAAATCTTGCCAAGCAGTTTTCAGCAAGGAAGGGGAAGCCACACAAGGGACTGAAACTTAACTTCTTTGTTTCTCCCCAGTAGGAATGGGAGGATAAATTTGCTTCACTTCTCATTGAAAGGCCAGTCTACCTATTTCACACTTTCTAAAACACAATGAAAACGGAAATATCACCACCCTTTGAAATTTGCACTTCTCCAAATCTATCAATGCAGCTCTCCAGTGAAGTAGTGCATACAAAAATACATGTACAGAGAAAAAGGCATAAAATGGGGCAGTGTGCATATAGGGGGAAATGTGTAATTTGGCAAAATTTCGCAGACGGAATGTGTATATTAGGAGAAATTCTCACTCAAATTCTGGTAGATTTAAATGAGAACTTTTTGTAATGCTGACTTATGTGGAAAATGGAACTTAAAATGGGAAAACCGAGGAAAGGCAAGAGCACTGAAAATTCACCGATCCCTGCTCTAAAATATTTATTTGTTTGTAGAATTTATATCCCATCTGTCCTCTGAAAGGAGCCCACGTTGGCAAACATATCCACAATTTAAAAAACAAAAACAGCCCCAAAACATTCTAAAATGATTAAAACATTCTAAAAACAAAACCATTTGGCGTTAAAAATGTTATCTCAGTGATCTCAGGATTGTCAGGAACAGTATTCCTCAGACACTGCATGGCTGGAGGTCGTTTTCAAATTCTTCCTGAAAGTTGATGTTGATGGAGACAAAGGCACCTCATCTCTTATGCACTTTCCCCCTAAGATACACATTTTTCTAACATTATTATTTTTTCCCAGTTGGATCAGCAAGGACCTGGGAAGAGTGCCAGAGACTTTTGCTCCCACATCATCAAAATTCACCCTCATTCCCCAACCCCCGCCCCGCAAAAAAAAGAAAAGATGCAGAATAGGGGTCTCTGGCTGCCTGTTTTGGTAGGATGCCAGCTTCAGATAACAAGAGCCCCTGTTCCAAAGAACTGCCTTTCCTGCCCATTGTGCTGTGTACGCCACACTTGAATAGCAAATGGAGGTTGGTTGATTCAATTACTTTGTATTAAAACAAGTTGCCGGGAAAGTTGCTGATACAGGATGAAATCTGCAAGTATGATGCCGGGTTTGTTTAACCTGTAGAGAATTAATGATGTGATGACAATAGGATACAATAATTGCTTTAGCTAGGTAATTCACACAGCTTAAACTGGACAGGTATGACAATTCGCATCAGTAGAATTAGCACACAGGCTATTTTGAAGACCCACCCCCTGCTACATTTTCAAACTCTTAATTATTCAGAAAGCACATTTTATGCAATGCTTGGCAGGATGTTTTAAAGAATGTAGGCAAGTTTGTCATGTATAAGCCAGGGCCGACCCAATACATTTTTGTGCCTGAAGCAAACCACAAAATGTGTCCGCTCGCCCCACCGACAAGGGAAGAAGTGGGGGAATGAAGACCTACATTGGGAACAAGGGTGAGGAATGAAATCAACTTTACCTGATAGCTGAAGGTAGATGCAGACCCCAGGAGACCCCCAGAGTGTAGCCTATACGATTTCCTTCCTAGGAATGGGAGGAGACCAGCAGTGCCTCCTATTCATTGAGAGGCCCCTGTAGAGGTGTGCCATTTGCCCATTCCTTGTGATTATGTTTATACAGGTGGATGGAAATGGTTAATGTAGGTTTTTAAGACTTGGCTGCAAGAAAAGCAGAAAAGGGAAAGACATCTTAATGAAGTTATGGGGTTAATCCCCCCCATCTACTTAAACTATTGAAATATCACTACCACATATCACATGGCCAATGACCAGGAGTGATGGGAGTTGTAGTCCAACAACATTTGAAGCATGCCACATTGACTAAACCTGCCCTGAAATCTGATGGGAAGCTCTTTTTACCCTAAACATGGCATAGTCTAGAGCAGGCATCCCCAAACTCGGCCCTCCAGATGTTTTGGGACTACAATTCCCATCATCCCTGACCACTGGTCCTGTTAGCTAGGGATGATGGGAGTTTTAGTCCCAAAACATCTGAAGGGCCGAGTTTGAGGATGCCTGGTCTAGAATGACCAGGAAACATGAGAAAGAGCCTTCTCGGTGGCTGCACCCAAACTATGGGACTTCTACCCTTGGACTGTCCACTTGGTCCCACTGACTGTCTTCCATTGTCTGGCTAAGACTTCTTTATATAAGAACTTCCCATTTTTCAAGACAATTTAGTAAGAAGGGGGGGGTGAGGAAGTTTGACATGAATCTTTCTTGACAACTCCTGTATGTTTTGAATCTTCCAATAGTTAGGCATGGCACTTTTGATTGAGGAATGTAAATCTAAAATTAACCAAGAAAGTTGGCTTGTAAAACCAGTTCATATATATTGGCTTGATCTATTTCTTTTGTAACATGACAGGCTTCATTGATTTTATTCCCACTCTTGATCCACACACAAAAAATGAAGACAGAACGGTCTCTCTGTGTGTTTAAATCATTCTTTTCATTTGCAATCACGCACATATGGTTATTTCTATTTTGTTAATCGAATGAGTAAACATTACTCCCATGTTGTGTTTTGCAGTTTTAATTGCAGTTTTAATTGACTTGCTGTTGGCCTTTTCTGAAGTGTACTCCTGAATAATTTTCAGAGGTTTGGAGCTCTTTGAAGGAGACTTCCTTTGCTCTAGCATAGCTATTCTTCAGCTTTGTTGCATTGCCAGCAAAACATCCTGCCATGTTTTCATCTTATTTTATGGCCATCACTACATGGAAGGTTTCCGTTCAAATGAATCTTCATTTTGTCTACACTACAATGTAGCTATAAATTAAGTTTGCATGCATTTAGATGTTTTATGTCATCCAGTGCTTTTTAACACTGGTCTACTATCTAGTAGGTACGCGGGTGGCACTGTCGGTTAAACCACAGAGCCTAGGACTTGCCGATCAGAAGGTCGGCGGTTCGAATCCCCGTGACGGGGTGAGCTCCCGTTGCTCGGTCCCTGCTCCTGCCAACCTAGCAGTTCGAAAGCATGTCAAAGTGCAAGTAGATAAATAGGTACTGCTCCGGCGGGAAGGTAAACGGCGTTTCTATGTGCTGCTTTGGTTCGCCTAAAGCCGCTTAGTCATGCTGGCCACATGACCGGGAAGCTGTACGCCGGCTCCCTTGGCCAATAAAGCGAGATGAGTGCCGCAACCCCAGAGTCAGCCACAACTGGACCTAATGGTCAGGGGTCCCCTTTATTGTCTAGTAATGGCTCTCCATTTTGTTGCATTCATACATGGAATGCTGTTGTCATTTATTGTGATGACTCTGTAAGACTATACTGTAAGGCCTTTGACTTTAACCTTCTTCTCTCTTCTAAATCTAACCCCACATGCTTTCAGTGCACCAGGTTCCCTTACTTCCAGAGCCCTTTGGTGAGCACATCATTCTCTCAAGTTCAGAACTCTTCTCCTCATTATCTATTAACAATCAATTTTAACTCAGAATTGTGGCTACCCTGTGATCCAGCTTATAGTCGGTGCTACGCTGATTTGTTGATGTTCCCTGGCCCACCATGGGGTAGAGAGCCTGCGGACCTGACTGTGTTCTTCCTGCTGCTTTCCCCTTTTTCACCTTCTAGGCTGAGCTTGCCAAACTGTTTCATTAACAGCTCTGTTACAAGCTACAGTTACTGCATCGAAACCATCCTCTTTTCTCTCCTGGTATACTTGGGCAGCTGCCAGGACATCCCAGCACCCTGAACAGGGCTGCTAGTGATGTATTCCTTAGGTCCCTTTAATTATTTTCTGGCCTGACACTTCAAACAATGTCAGGTGTCTACTTTAGGTTTCCTACAGTGCCCCTGACCTCACACTGCTGTGAACCATTCTGGGAAATTAAAAGGATAGCTGGAACTAGTTGCCAACATCAGGGTCTTTTCCAGGGAGTCTTCTCTTCTCATGAGGTGGCCAAAGTATTGGAGCCTCAGCTTCAGGATCTGTCCTTCCAGTGAGCACTCAGGGCTGATTTCCTTAAGAATGGAGAGGTTTGATCTTCATGCAGTCCATGGGACTCTCAAGAGTCTCCTCCAGCACCATAATTCAAAAGCATCAATTATTTGGCAATCAGCCTCTTTATGGTCCAGCTCTCACTTCCATACGTCACTACTGGGAAAACCATAATTTAAACTATACTGACCTTTGTCAGCAAGGTGAAATCTCTGCTTTTTAAGATGCCGTCTAGGTTTGTCATTGCTTTTCTCCCAAGAAGCAGGCGTCTTTTATTTTTGTGGCTGCTGTCACCATCTGCAGTGATCATGGAGCCCAAGAAAGTACAATCTCTCGAGACTTCTGGAGGCGGCGCCATCGGCAATGGTGGATTCGCTCTAGTCTGGAGGGAGGAGCTCCACAGAAATCGGGTCTTGCCGCTACGGCAAAGCGGGGACCCTCTCGAAAATCACAGTCGGGTGAAACCTGTGACCGTGGGACTCGGCGGGCACCTTCAGCGCCCCCCCAATCGCGAGGGAACCCTGCGAGGGGTTCTGGAGCGTAACGGGGAGATCGGCGCGGTGCTGAGAGTCAATTGCTCTTTCCGTGGAGTGAAGCCGCGCAGCTGTTGCCAGAGAGCGCCGACCTTTTTCCTGTGACAATTCGGTTACTAAACAACTACCCGTGAGTAGGTGAAGTTTTAAAGATTGGGATTAAAAGGAAAAAAAGGACTAATTTGCCACTGAAGCGGGAAGGTGTAAACAGGAAGTCCGCCTTCCACTTTCTGTATATAGATCAAAGCAAAGACTGTTTAAGCGAAGACCTGGAGAGTTGCGTTTAAAGTCTTAAATCTGAACGTCAAAGCAAAAGAATTCCCTCCCCGAATTGCAGGAGAGGGGAGGGAAGAGAGGAAAGTAATTATTTGCCTGCAAAAAAAAGACAAGAAGGAGAGAAAAGGGAATAAAGACCACCACTTAATCCTTGGGAACGGATTGCCAGGATCATTAGAACAGTTGTACTGAGAGTCGCACTATTTATGGACAATGTAACTTTTTGACAGCTAGCTCTGCAAGGGAGATACTTGTTAAAGGACTTCTTTGGACTTGAAACTGTTGCCTATTTTGTTGAAGGGGGATTTGGAAAAGTTGGAAGAGATATTCTATTGCAATATTATTATTGACTATTACTGTGTCCCCCTAGAGGAACACTGAAATTGTTACAACTACTTGGGGAATTTTCCACTTTCAACTAGCTTGGGAATTTCCACTGCAAAACAAGCTTTGGCCGTGGGACTGTCCTTGATTCCCAGACAAAGTGTGATGGATGAAAAAATAACAAGATCGGGTAAGGTCAGATTACAGCAGACCAGTGCAGTATCCCAGCAGCGTAGAGCATCTGCTTCCAGCCCTCCTGTACCACAGGGGGAAGATCCTGTACAAGCTGGATCAAAAGGAATGGCCTCTGAAGAGGGATTTACTTCAGTATTAAACAAAATTTATGAAACATTGGAAAAGTTAAGTAAACAGGTTACTGAAGCAACAACTTAAATTGACCAGAACACTTCTAGCATTAACAATTTGGGGCAGAAGGTGAACTCCAATACAGAATCCATTGAAAAACTGCTGCAAGAATCTACTTCTAATCGAAAGACAGCAGAGGAAGCAAGGGAAAAAGCAGCGGCTGTAGAGGAAAAAATAACACCGATATGCAAACAGCTTGGGGACCATCAGTCGCTTTTGTCCATGATTGAACTGAGGGAGAAACAGACTAATCTGAGGATCAGGGCGGTCCCTGAACTTGAAAAAGACAGCCTAAGTGATTTTCTTACACAGGAATTTGCAGGCTTTTGGAACTTGGATGACAAGCAAGACTTTAAGATAGTAAGTGCTTTTAGACTTGGAAGAGGAGGGAGAAAGAACAGGTCGAGAGACTGTTTGATTACCCTCCGATCAAAAGAGGAGAGAGACAAAATACTGAGTCTGCACTTCCAGAAGACCTTGGAAATAAGCGATTCAAGAGTGGAGATATTCAAGGACATTCCGAAATATCTTTTGGACCTTAGGTCTAACTACGGAGATTTGGTGGCCCTGTTGAGAGGAAATAGAATCATTTTTAGGTGGGAATTCCCCCAAGGCCTATCCTTTACCTTTAAAGGGAAAAAGTTTAAAATAAGATCAGTGGAAGATAAAGAAAAATTCTTGAGAGAACACGAAGAAGACCTGCAAAAAGAAGCTGTAGAAGAGCTAAGAGCTTTAAGACCAGGAGTACTAGACATAGTACCACCACCTTTGGGATTGGACAAGTTAGAAAAAGTGATACCACCGTCAGAACAAGAGAAAGTATTGGGAGCAGTTGGAGGAAAGTAGAATAAATATATCATGTCTCTGCAATTATTAAGTTGGAATATTCATGGATTTAACTCCCTGGAGAAGAGGAGGAAAGTTTTTCATTTATTGAAAAAGGAACAATTGGACTTAATTTGCATACAGGAAACACATGTGATAAGGCTACACAGGAAAGTATTGATTAATAAAAGATTGGGTCAAGAGTTTATTTCATCGGATAAGGTTAAAAAGAGAGGAGTTGTTATTTATGCAAAAGAGAGCCTATCACCGAAATTCGTTTTTAAAGATGACCAAGGAAGATTTGTGGCAATCGAAATTCAATCACAAGGGGAAAAAAAATTAATAGTAGGAGTTTATGCACCAAATGAGGGGAAATCTGATTTTTTTAAGAAATTGCATGAGACATTGTTAGACTATATGGATTACAACATTATTATGATGGGAGATATGAATGGAGTGGTATCTACAAATATGGACAAGTCGCAGAGACAGGTTGTAACTAAAGATGGCAGACTACCAAAACCTTTTTTTGAACTGACTGACAATATGGACTTGATTTGGAGAATTAAGAACCCCTTAGGAAGAGAGGGAACATTCTTCTCTGAAGCCAAAATGACATGGACAAGAATTGACCAAATATGGATAACTAGAGGACTGGCACCTAAGACTCGAAAAGTGGAAATTTGCCCAAAAACTTGCTCCGACCATAATGCTGTGAAAATGGAGATGAAACTAACACCAATCGGTTCCTTCAGATGGAGGATGAATGACACCTTGTTTAGAGATCAAGAGGTTATCAAGAAGGCCCAAAAAACCTTGAGAGACTATTTTGAGATAAATTTGAATACTACTACTGAAAAAAGAATAATCTGGGACGCAAGTAAAGCAGTTATGAGGGGGTTTCTGATTCAACAGAATACAATAAAGAAGAGAGCCCAAAATGAGAAAAAAGATAAAATTTTGGAAAAAATAAAAGAGGGTGAGAAGAAACTAAGAGCGAAACCAAAATCACAAGAGATTCTGAGAGACATAAAGTTATATCAAGTGCAATATATGAAGATGATGAATCAGGAAATTGAATGGAAAATCAAACAAATGAGACAAAGGACATTGAATCGGCTAACAAATGTGGAAAACTGTTAGCTTGGCAAATAAAAAAAGACAAAAGCTCAATACTATTACTAATTTGGAAGTGGAAAGAAAGAACATTCAGAATCCAGTGGAAATTAGAAAATGCTTCCAGAGGTATTTTGAACAGTTATATACACAAGGGCCACAGAAAGAGTTTGATATAGACCATTTTTAAAAAACAAATGGATTACAAAAAATCTCTCAAGAGAACAAGATAATGCTGAACCACAAAATTATAGAACAGGAGGTAGAAGGTGTCATTCAGAATATGCAGTTGGGTAAATCTCCAGGGCCGGATGGCTTAACCTCAAAATACTATAGATCTTTGAAAGACTGGTTAATTCAACCACTAAAGGAGGTCTGCAATGAAATTTTGGAGGGGGGAAAAGCACCAGAGTCGTGGAAGGAAGCTTATATTACGCTTATACACAACTTAAGAACTACCGCCCCATATCCCTGCTCAATGTGGATTACAAAATATTTGCTGATATTTTGGCTAATAGATTAAAAAAAGTATTAGTGGAAGAGATACATAAGGACCAAGCTGGCTTTCTCCCAGGTAGACACTTGTCTGACAACACGAGGAACATAATTAACATTTTGGAGAAGTTGCAAGTGAACATTAATACCAAAGCAGTTTTAATTTTTATAGATGCGGAGAAAGCCTTTGACAATATTTCTTGGAATTTTATGAAGAAAAATCTTCAGGGGATGGGGGTTGGTTAAGGGTTTGAAATGGTATAAGTGCAATTTACTCAGAACAAAAGGCTAAGCTAATAGTTAACAATGTGATGACAGAGGAATTTAAGATAGAGAAAGGGACACGACAAGGTTGTCCAATTTCCCCATTGCTTTTTATTTCGGTCCTGGAGGTTTTGTTAAATATGATTAGAAGGGACCGTCTGATTAAAGGTATTCAGGTCGGAGCCAAACAATATAAATTGAAAGCTTTTGCAGATGACCTAGTTTTGACGTTACAGGAGCCAGAATCTAGTACGAAAAGAGTATTAGAACTGATTCAAGAATTTGGTCATGTGGCAGGTTTTAAGCTGAACAAGTCAAAAACTAAAGTTCTTGAGAAAAATTTAACACCGATTGAGAAAGAGAGGTTTCAGAAGGAGACTGGTTTAACATTAGTTAAGAAAGTAAAATATTTGGGGGTTAATATGACTGCTAAGAACTTAAACTTATTTAAAGATAACTATGAGAAATGTTGGACAGAAGTGAAAAAAGACTTAGAAATATGGTCAAATTTGAAGCTTTCCTTGTTGGGTCGAATTGCAGCTATAAAGATGAATGTATTGCCAAAAATGTTATTTTTATTTCAATCATTGCAAATTTTGGACAAGATGGACTGTTTCAAGAAGTGGCAGAGAGATATTTCTAGATTTGTCTGGCAGGGCAAGAAGCCCAGAATAAAATTTAAAATATTAACTGACGCAAAGGAAACAGGCGGATTTGCCCTGCCAGACCTTAAACTTTACTATGAATCAGCAGCATTCTGCTGGTTGAAAGACTGGCTGCTTCTTGAGAACACAGACATTTTGGACTTAGAAGGTTTTAATAATGTTTTTGGGTGGCATGCATATTTGTGGTACGACAAGGATAAAGCACATAAAGCATTTAAAAACCATATTGTCAGGAAAGCATTGTTTAATGTCTGGATAAGATATAAAGACTTACTTGAAAATAAAACCCCAAGGTGGTTGTCACCAATGGAAGCAAAGGCTCAGAAAAAGCTCAATATGGAGGCCAAATGGCCGAAATATTGGGAAATATTGGAACAAGAAGGAGACAAATTGAAATTGCAGAGTTTTGAGAAACTAAAAGATAAAGTGTGAGACTGGCTTCATTATTATCAAATAAGAGAGGCCTATAATTTGGACAAATAAATTGGCTTCCAGGTGGAAAAATCAAAATTGGAAACAGAACTGTTAGATCCCAAAACTAAGATACTTTCAAGAATGTATAACTTGCTGTTGAAATGGAATACGCAGGATGAAACGGTTAAATCTGCTATGATTAAATGGGCACAAGATGTTGGACATAACATTATGTTTGCTGACTGGGAACAGTTGTGGACCACCGGTATGAAATTTACGGCATGTAATGCCTTAAGAGAGAATATTATGAAAATAATATACAGGTGGTACATGACACCAGTCAAGCTTGCAAAAATATATCATTTGCCCAGTAACAAATGTTGGAAATGTAAAGAAAATGAAGGTACATTCTTTCACCTTTGGTGCACGTACCCAAAGATTAAGGCTTTCTGGGAGATGATCTATAATGAAATGAAAAAGGTATTTAAATATACCTTTCTGAAGAAACCAGAGGCCTTTCTTTTGGGCGTAGTCGGCCAACTGGTGCCAAAGAAGGATAGAACTTTCTTCATGTATGCAACAACAGCAGCAAGAATACTTATTGCAAAGTATTGGAAGACACAAGATTTACCCACCCTGGAAGAGTGGCAGATGAAGGTGATGGACTATATGGAATTGGCGGAAATGACTGGCAGAATCCGAGACCTGGGAGAAGAGTTGGTGGAAGAAGATTGGAAGAAATTTAAAGACTATTTGCAGAAACACTGTAAAATTAATGAATGTTAAAATGATGTTGGATTGAAAATAAGTGGTATTAGCAACAAAGTTAATAAGAATATGCAAAAATGGATTGCTAATGGATGAAAAAATAGAGTTATAATATGTTAAGATATAGAGTTAAGATAAAGGAAAGAGGGTAAGGATTTGTTGATTTGATTATGTAATTGGGAACACAAAAAGGGGAGGTGCGAGGAGGTCAAGGAAACAAGCTAATGAGTTTAAAGATACAAAAAATGGATTTGTTTTTAATTTTTTCTTACTTATTCGTTTTTTGCATTTTGTATGTTTATTTTTTCTTTTTTCTCTTTTTCTATTTTATGTATTTTTGTATGTTTTCTTTTTATTTATCTCTTTTTATATGTTTTCTTTCTATTTTGTAAACCTTTGTTTTTTGTAAAATCTCAATAAATATTTCATATTGGAAGCATCCCAGCCCAAAAAAAAAAGAAAGAAAGAAAGAAAGAAAGTACAATCTCTCACTGCCTCCATTTCTTCCCCTTCTATTTGCCAGGAGGTGATGGGACCAGTGGCCATGATCTTCGTTTTTTTGATGTTGAGCTTCAGACCATATTTTGCTCTCTTCCCTTTCACCCTGATTAAAAAGTTCTTTAATTCCTCCTTACTTTCTGCCATCAATGTTGTGTCATCTGCATATCTGAGGTTGTTGATATTTCTTCTGGCAATCTTAATTCCAGCTAGGGATTCATCCAGCCCAGCCTTTCGCATGATGAACTCTGCATATAAGTTAAATAAGCAGGGAGACAATATACAGCCTTGTCGTACTCCTTTCCCAGTTTTGAACTAATCATTTGTTCCATATCCAATTCTAACTGTAGCTTCTTGTCCCACATAGAGATTTCTCAGGAGACAGATGAGGTGATCAGGCACTCCCATTTCTTTAAGAACTTGCCATAGTTTGCTGTGGTCGACACAGTCAAAGGCTTTTGCATAGTCAATGAAGCAGAAGTAGATGTCTTTCTGGAGATGTAGATGTCTTTCTGGAAATGAATCATAATATATATCTATAAAACATACCCATAAAAACATATCAGTAAAATACTAATCAGTAAAAAAAAATAAAATGAAAAATTATTACAGTAGTGTTCTTCAACCTTGGGTCTTACCAGATGTTGTTGTACTACAACACCCATCATCCCTGACCTTCAAGTTAGCTGGATGGTGGATGTTGTAGTCTAGCAACATTTGGAATCCAGAGTGGAAGGACACTGAACTATAGAAAACAAAAGTGCTGAGAACTGGCATTCATGGCCTGGGAATGCCTGAGCAAACAGACTTTCTTTAAAAGCACAACCCAGAAACTGATGCTTGGCTTATCTCCAAAGGGAGAATATTTCATAGTATAGGTATCACCACATAAGGAACCAATCATAAGGCCATGCAGTTAATAGGGTCTCCTCTATTAATGTTTCATTCTTCTCAGCATCTAAGGTGAAATGCGTTCCTTCAGCTGTTATTTTGACTTCCGCTCCAGGAAGATGCTTTTCATTGCTAGAGTCTCCTTCTCCCAAGCGAGATATTAGGATTACATGGTGCACCTAGCATTGGACTGCATTACATGTCCATCTTCTTAGCCACAATGAAGCTTCTGACTGGCATTGAACAAATTCAGTATAAACAAGAAGAAACTGGCTGTCCCCCAAAGCAAGTTACTACACTGAATATAAATAAGCATCTTTTCATAAAGATACAAACAATGGGCAAACCCATAAGATATGAATGAGATAGGACTTTTTCTGGCTCTGCATTTCCTATATTTATTCAAGTTTGCATTGTACTGGGATAGACAGAACCTGGGTGGAAAAGATGAGCTGTTTTGCTGAAATAACAGAAGCCCCTTTGCTAGCTGAGTCAATATTTTAAGCAGGTAAAGCCAAACCACCAGCAGGACCAGAGTTATGACAAATTACATTGGTCGCTAACCATAAAATGTGTGGATTTACTCATTGAGCTGTGACTGCAGTCTAATAACTTTTGTGCCAAATGAGGCATGGAACATATTGTCAAATTCTCAATGTCCCCAAAATACAGTAGAACCGGTGGAACTCTTTTTTAATATTACTCCAACCGCAAAGCATTTGATCATCTGGTTCAAATGTTATATTCTCAAACAGTTGAATCTGACCACAGATACCTGCCCAGTAGTAGCAGTAGTAGTGATCAAAGCTTTCTTTCTAAATAGGAAATAATTGATTATTATATATATTTATCTGCAATATGCATTTGAATATTTAGAAGGGATTATTTTTTACAGACAAGCAAACCAAAGTGTAAGAAGCTCTTTCCACCTCCATTTAGTGTGCTGAAGACAGGAAAATATTTTGTTTTTCTAAGTTAATTAGCAGGGCATACATTGCAATTTGTTACTAACAATATGGTTACATGATGTGGATCTTCTCCTTCCTGTCTGTCTAGCTATCATCACAGTTTTGCCCTTTTCCTCCCCAGGAAGCAGATGGCAACATTTATGAAAGACTAGAATACCTTGCCTATAGTTCCATGAGTTACTTGGAGGTGCTGAGGTTTGAAGCGACATTGCTTATCTGAAGCAATTTGTGTCTATCTCCGTGTCACCTTGTGTCTTGTCCTTTGTGTCTATCTCCATGTCACCTTTCATGAATAAGAACTTCTAAGTGCTGCATTGCTCTCTTGACTTCCCAACACGGAGAGGTAGGGACAAGGCATTGTGGTGTGGGCACAGCACTGGGAACATCCAATTGTCTCTGCCATTGTGTCTGCACCATTGCTGAGCTTCCTGCTGCCTTGCCCCATTTCCGTTTTGGTAACTGGCAGAGATGCACTGTGTGTGAAGAAACCAGGAAGAAAAAGAGTTTGGATTTGATATCCCGCTTTATCACTACCCGAAGGAGTCTCAAAGCGGCTAACATTCTCCTTTCCCTTCTTCCCCCACAACAAACACTCTGTGAGGTGAGTGGGGCTGAGAGACTTCAAAGAAGTGTGACTAGTCCAAGGTCACCCAGCAGCTGCATGTGGAGGAGCGGGGAAGCGAACCGGGTTCACCAGATTACGAGTCTACCTCTCTTAACCACTACACCACACTGGCTCTCACTACATCACACTGGAGTCAAGGCAGCCCCACCAGTGCCACCCCAATGCCACTAAGGCATGTTCAAACTAAGTTCCTGCACATGTAAAACCTTTCTCATTGTTTAAATTGTGACCATCTATATCAGGGATGGCCAACTCCCAAGAGACTGTGATCTGCTTACAGAATTGAAACCTGGCAGTGATCTACCCTTCTTTGGGGGGGGGGCGTAAAGGTCAAAGTTGTTGAACTTTTTTTAGGGAGGAAGAAAGCCCCGTTTTGAAGGGTTTTGGAGGAGAAAGAGGAACAGTCACTCACCAACAAATCGCTGGGGAAACGAACAGCCTCACTGAGTAAACTCCGTACAGTGGTACCTCAGGTTAAGAACTTAATTCGTTCCGGAGGTCTGTTCTTAACCTGAAACTGTTCTTAACCTGAGGTACCACTTTAGCTAATGGGGCCTCCTGCTGCCGCCACACCGCCGCTGCACGATTTCTGTTCTCATCCTGAAGTAAAATTCTTAACTCAAGGTACTACTTCTAGGTTAGCAGAGTCTGTAACCTGAAGTGTTTGTAACCCAAAGCATTTGTAACCCGAGGTACCACTGTATTCCATTCTGCAGATTGTGCAACAAAGGAGCAGGGCCAGATTCAATTTTAACAACGCTAAGGAAAAAGACCCAGCAATCAACCATGATCTACCAAAACCTCCCAGGGTTTTCCCAGGGTTTCCCTCCCAGTAGATCATGATTGACCTGTTGGACATCCCTGATCTATTTGATGCCTTTCTGTGCATGTGGAGCTGCCCCTTCAAATGAAGTGAATGGGAAGGGTTACCCTATGGAACACCCACTTCCAAGGTTGATGCATAGACGAGGAGTGTTCAACCTTTACAGTTCCTTTAGCTACAACAAGCAGCAGAAGTCCCACTTTCTGTTTTGAAACGTGCATGGCTATCTTCTAGCCTTCTTCTAGCATGGCAGGTGAAGAAACCTCTTCAGCCCAAGTACCAACTTCCATTCTGGTGGGTGGAGCCAGAGGCAAAAGTGGGAGGAATTGGTGAAAAACTTACCTTCCTAAGTGACTTCCTATATGCCCTTGCTCACCATCCATTAACACATTCCAGCCTGGGAAAAGCACTCAAGGAGTGTGCTCCAGAAGATTTAGAGCCCTTCCAGAAAGGGAACATGGTGGGGCTACAGGGTGGAGGAGAGGAAGGATCAGTCCCCCTGTGTGAGGGGAGGTCTGCTTAGGTAGCATTGAAGTCAGGCCTGTGTATACTTGCATGTACAGTGGTACCTCGGGTTACAGAAGCTTCAGGTTACAGACTCCGCTAACCCAGAAATAGTACCTCGGGTTAAGAACTTTGCTTCAGGATGAGAACAGAAATTGTGCGGTGGCGGCGTGGCAGCAGCGAGAGGCCCCATTAGCTAAAGTGGTGCTTCAGGTTAAGAACAGTTTCAGGTTAAGAACGGACCTCCGGAATGAATTAGTTTCTTAACCCAAGGTACCACTGTACATTATTCACCACACTGTACATGATGGAAATGAATGCTGGAATAAAGAGAGGAAAAGAGAACAGGTGATTGATGTACTGTGAAATGCTGACAGCTGTCACTTGAAAAAATTCAGGTGCCAGATGTTTTGATTTTTGTGATGTATAGGAAAGCCTCTCATTTTGTAATGTGCTGGTTAAAAACAAAACAAAATTCTAAGCATCAAAGAGGCCACTAGTCATTCTGACAGGGCAAACGCTGCGTAATAAAGGGGGGGGGGAGCTATTCACACGTGGAGGGTAATACGTATGCAGTGATTTCTGTGTAAGATAAATTTGAAGGTGCTTTATGTTCATTATGCATGCTGTGATTGACAGCTGCCATAGGTCCAGGCATGGTTTAATTATCAGTATGTGCCATCTGGGAAATGGTTGCAAGACATAGTCAGGTTTTTGGTTTTGAGTATTTTTGGTCTTATCCTGCGGCATAGATACTGTTTCCTGAATTTGCTTTTGAATGGCATTTCTCATTTTTCATTTCTCCGGGCATTCATATACCAAATTCTGCTTTTGAACTTTCTCTCTGATCCCAGGAGTCATATGTGTGTGATGTTCGCAGGATCATTTCTTATGCTGAATTTATATACTTGTTTAAAGCACTTTTACCACCAGTCATTAGCCAAAAATGTTCCTGGAACACTTTACACAGATAAGTTGTAAGGCAGTCCCTATCCCCAAGCTTAACATCTAAAGGATATGATACATAAGGGGAGGGGGAAGGAGGAAGGGGTTAAAAAAAAGCTCAGGCACCACTTCTTAAAGTCACCGTTCTTACCATGAACATCTAGGATGGAGACAGTTCAGACATCCATATGGAACACAACAAAGACTGGTACCATACACATTGCCTCCAATGAATAGCTTCACTGGGCTTACCAGGAGGGGAGGCAGCAGGGAGGTCAGTGCAGTGTGAACACAATGGCAGAACTAATTCAGTTCTCCTACTACTGTGACTGCACCACACGAACCTCCTTGCCACCTCTCTCTCTCTCACTAAGCATAATGACATGGCTGACAGGAGACCAGATACAAGGCATGGCCCCTCCCTGACGGCCACCACTGATGGCTGCGGCTGCATCATGGCAGTTGAGGGAGGCACCAAGGCAGCAGAGGCAATGAAACAGCTCTGCTTCTCTCCTCTCCTTCTGTGCTGCAGCTGGATGATTTGGCTGCTGTTGTGTGACGCTTGGAGAGAGCCTAACCCAGGCATAGGCAAACTTGGTCCTCCAGATGCTTTGGGACTACAACTCCCATCATCCCTAGCTAACAGGACCAGTGGTCAGGGATGATGGGAATTGTAGTCCCAAAACATCTGAAGGGCCGTGTTTGCCTATGCCTGGCCTAACCCCTTCTGCATGTCTTAAGTGCATTGTGCCAAGTCACACCCGGGGTTGGAAGAAATACACCCATGCAAAATGAACCTTGCAACACACTTACCTGAGGAAAGGGGCATTATCTTTGAAGCCTAATTGCACACATGTCTCCTTCCTGATTAGAGCTTAAAGTACGTTGAGATTGTGGTGAGGCTTGGAGAACCACCTGCTGCCATGTGAACCTGCACATTGTCTCAGATTGTCTTCAGATGCTCTGCTCCATATACAGCCTTCACACACACCTCTCAACATCCTGTGAGAAATCTGTATGGCAGCCATACTGGCAATGCTCAGAAGGTGGATTGAAATTTTAAAAATGCATAGGTGGATCTCTGTGCACAAAGGCTGTGTGAGCAAACATTGGGAATTCACTGCGAGTATGGAAACTTTTAAAGCATTCCAGATGCTTCGTGTAGACCTGCCAATGAATTCAGAGACTTGGCTAGGAATTGTAACTGATGCTACAGAATATGATTTGTATTCTTGTAATTACTCAAATACTACTGGGAACCATAAAGCTAAGAGCTCTCAGCCATCACTTTGCTTTAGAAACTTCTAATTTTCTCAAATCATAATTAATTTGGTGATTCATAGCATTAATACATTTTTTAATAAAAAAAATGTGAAATGCAGCTTCATGTTTTTATTCTGTTCACAGTTCCTCCTTGACACTCATCAGAATTTCTTTGTGAAAATGATTGTACTCTGTTTCCAAAGCTAAATTTTGTGATGCAACTCACTGTTTCAAAGTAAAGTTCTCCTTTTTTGTTCAGTGTGTGTGTGTGTGTGTGTGTGTGTGTGTGTGTGTTTCCCTCTCCTTTCAATTTCTCCACCCTCTGATAATTGCCAGTTCCACTTTGCAAGGAAATTGCATTTTTCTAGTGACAGGAGTGGAAATGGCAAGTGCTTTTTGCGGGACAGATAGACAGACAAGGTGAATGCATGGCTCAATAGGTTATATGATTATGAGCATCCTTTCTGAGGTGAGGCTATTGTCCTGACTCCCATCCAACATGCCCAGACAGGAGGCTCCTAATTGGAAGTAAGAGATCTTTATTCAGGCAAATAATGGCACGGTCTTGGCAGCAGACATGGGGCTATCGAGACACAGTTCAGGAGTTCAGGAGCAGGGCAAGAAGCTTGGAACTTGGACAAAGTGACAAAGATGTGCCAACAAATTTCCCTGTGCCTCGCGACAAGTTTTTAAAAATGGGGCATTGCACATTCACTCGCAAGACACTCTTGCCTTGTCGGAATGTCACGATTGCAAGTGCACCCTCCATCGGTGCAAGTGGGCTTCCTCTGCAAAGGTTACAATACTTCATCCCATAGTGTCAGACTTGAGGAATTCTCTCCCTCCCCCGGGGGCACCAAGAAGCAGGGAGGAAACAAGAATGTTCTTATTTATGATTTTATTCTGTCGATGTGGTGAATGACAAGAAGTCCAATCATTCCTCAATTATGGCGTTGCTCGCACTGAACTCCTCCCCCTTCACTTCTAGCAACAACACCTGCCTCTATGGCATTCGCCTGTGGACAATTGTCTCTGTGCCCTTTGTTCTTGCACCTTTAATAAACACTGTGGGTTTTTTTTGGGGGGGGTCAGTTATGCTGCCCAGTGATGTATCAGCTAGCTGCTCTGCCTCCCTCATTCTCCCAACACCTCATAATTCTGCTGTTCACCTGTCTCTGAGCTGTTATCTTCCTCAAAGCCCTGCTGTAATGTGACACTGCCTTCCTCCTCTCTGGAAGCTACAGGAGAAGGTGGGATGTGATCTCCACCATTCCTCCTCCTCTTCAGTCCAGCCCCTGACACATAGGTGCTGGCTCTCTGGGGCCCTGGGACCCCGAGCACCCACAAAATTCCTCATGAAGGGGCCGCACACCCACAAATTTCAGTCCCAGGGCCACAGCCATGGACACCCAAAGTTGTGAGGCCAAGCTGGCACCCCTGCTTCACCCAGCCTTCTGTTCAGATGTTGCTGTCTCTTGTTCAGGCTCCCCACCCAAAGTACTCCACAGCCCCTACTGAGGCTCTGTGCTCTGCAGCAAGATTGGAGGTGAGAGCCAGCAACTCTGCTTTCCCCTCCAAAGTGACTGAAGTCAGGAGGAAAGCGGGGGGTCCTCTCTCCTCCAACCTAGGTTCCTGAAATTCAGCCCCTACTTCCTTTCTTCTTCCTCCTCCTCTACAAGAGCCTGCCAACCAAATCCCAATCCCAACAGAGCTGTGAAGCTCTTGATAGTTTTACACCTTCACACACATTTATTATTGTCTGCCATTATAGTGAATTTCCCCATCACTTAAAAAAAAAGTTTTGTTTTGTTTTTAAAAAGCAGATTCATTACAAGTAGATTTATTTGGTGGATTTTTCACAAGCGGATTTGTTGCAAGTAGATTGATTGTACAAACCTACATTTATGGTATGCAACTGAATCTCTCCTGCAAAATAGTGACCACCTGGAGGCATCTTCAGAAGAGTTTCCTGTAGAGAACTTTTTCAACCATTTCTGTGGATTCATGACTGATAAGTATCCAAAAGCACTATCTTTTGTCTGGTGTGATCTAAAGGCTTCTGAGTAATAAATGGGTAATGGTAAAGGGACCCCTGACCATTAGGTCCAGTCATGGCTGACTCTGGGATTGCGGCGCTCATCTCACTTTATTGGCCAAGGGAGCCGGCATACAGCTTCCAGGTCATGTGGCCAGCATGACTAAGCCGCTTCTGGCGAACCAGAGCAGTGCACGGAAATGCCGTTTACCTTCCCGCCGGAGCAGTACCTATTTATCTACTTGCACTTTGACGTGCATTCAAACTGCTAGGTTGGCAGGAGCAGGGACTGAGCAACGGGAGCTCACCCTGTCGCGGGTATTTGAACCGCCGACCCTCTGATCTGCAAGTCCTAGGCTCTGTGGTTTAACCCACAGCACCACCCGCTTCCCAATAAATGGGTATGTCCTCCTTATTAATGTCTGATGCTCAGACCATGCTACAGTAAGCCAACACAGTAGTTTATTGACACCTGGAATTACCATGTGCAAGTGGAGGACACCAGTATATCAGAATTCTGTACGCAGGAATTAGACTTAAAGTATGGGGTTTGTTCACACAGGAATTAAAGCAAGGTCAGAATGTGAAGAGAGCTACCTGCTAAATTGTCAGTGCTGACCTCCTGCTGCACAGGCATGTTAGTGGGAAGCTTTTCATCTTGAACTGATCTGTCCCCATAGTGAGATTTGATAGTTGATGAGATCACAGCAGAAAAAGAAAGGTTACCGAGCAGGGGGAACATAGTTATTTTGGTAGTTCAGGGCATCGCCATAAAAATCTTCAGTGAAAAATTCAAAGTGAATTGGGCATTCAGTCCGCTAACCTCTGCTGAGTTAATGTGTGACCTTTAACAAGTTATTTAATATCCGCGTGACTCGGTTCCCCTTGTTGTCCTCCCCATCCTGTTCTCTACAAAATGGTTCCTCAAGAAAATAGGACATCCTTGGTCAAACAAAAAAAGTACAATAGAAGATTTAATACACAGTTATTTGCAGTGCTATTTTTCTAGAAAATTAGGTGCCAGAACTCACCATGAACACCTCATTTGTTTTCTTATAATGGCACTGGTGCCCACCTGAGAGGGGCTGAAACTGAATTCCAGCAAGTTCTGGCTGAAAAAATCCCTGCTTAGTTGTAAAATGAAACCATATGGAACACATATAAGCCCTGGTGCTGGATCAGGCCATCTATCCCAGCATTCTGTTCTCTCAGTGGCCAACCAGATGCCTGCTGGAAGCCGTAGTGCATGTTAATGATTGTTTTTATTTATGGATATCTTTATTTTGTTTTGGCATATGGCAATTCAGTTACACATTCTGCCGGATGCATATGTGTTTGTGAATGCTTCATCTGGTATTTACTTCAAATCTGCTTGTTATATAAGTTCATGGAGCTCCGGAAAAATGGAGTGCTTTCCGGTGCCATGAGGCTTTGGTGAGATCCACTGATTATCTTGGCATCACTAGGAAAGGCTGTTAGTTGGAGCAGGGAAATGGAGGCATTTCAAACTAGGACAGTGGTGGAGAACCTTCCTTCAGCCCAAGGGCTGCATTTCCTGTTGGCTAACATTCTGACGGCTGCATCCCAGTGGTGGGCAGGACCATAAGCAAAAGCAAGTGGGGCAACAGGTGTGACAAATGCCAGCCATGTACAAGTCAATGTTTCTATATGCATACACCAACATTCAGACAAGCAAGAGGCATTATCACAGCTCAAGAACACATTAAGTTCACAGAAGAGCACTTCAAGAGGGTATGAAGTGGGGCTATTGAGAAATCTGGCCTGCGGAGGGGTCATGGTCTGAGGACAGTTTCTAGGTTTAGATAGAGACCTGTGAGGAGTACATTCCAGCCCTGGCCTTGAGATTCCACAGGTCTGACCTAGGACACAAACCCAGAAGCCTCTTAAACAAGACCCATCCAAGATCAGTCAGTTTGGTTTACTGGTGTTTAGCAAGCAACCATTGCACAACAACAACAACAACAACAGCAACAGTACTGCTATGAATAATGGTTTACATTTCTACTCCCCAACCCCTAGTGGAGAAATCGTTTCCCATTCCCCCTTCAAGTTTTGTTACACAAATCTATAAAACTTTAACAATAAATTTTGATGTTCCAAAGGATATATCTCACTCAACATTAGACAGCAAAAAACAGGTCTTTGCAAGAGATGACCTTCTGCAATCTTAGTAATGGGTGGATGTAACTGTTTCTGAGATCATCATAGAAAGGGCACTCAAGAAGTACATGAGTTATGCCTTCTATTGATACAGAGTTGCAGACACAAACTCTACCCTTCTTAGGAACTCCTTTATGTTGGCCAGTCCAGTCTGCTAATAGAAGGACGTTTAGGATCCGTCCGAGATGTTTTCCTGCCTGAGGCTAAGGAGGCTACAGAAAGAGACATGATTAGTTGTTGAATCTTGCTCCAACAATGCTGACAAGGCAGTGTTCTCTCCTACAACCGAGGGCACCAGGCTAGTTTAGAGGGCACAGGAAAGATCACGTAGTGGATACAGCTCTGTCCTTTAAAAAGTGGGAGTGGCCAAAGAGATTGCTAGTGCTTCCCCACACCCTCCAGCATTTGCCACCTGAGGCAGCTGCCTCATTTTGCCTAATGGTAGGGTTAGCCATGCTCCTGAATCTGAGTCCTAGATGTTTCTGGATAGCTGAATCTACTTTGTTCTCTATAACTCCAAAGGCATTTGCATTGCCTCAGTCTGTTTAATTTGTTTGTTGATGGAAGCCAATGAATCGCCCCTCTTTGCTGCTTTCCCTGCTGTCTGCTTCCCTGTCTACACTAACATTTGACTCACCAGGCCCTAAGGAATGCTTGAGGAGATTGATCATTGTCGATACTGATACAAAAAATGGCATGATCCACACCGCTCTGACAAATGTACAGATCACAACACAATTATTCACTGGATTTTACATCTCTCAGAAGGTTGGAAGAGTCAGAAAAGATAAAAGAAAGTATTTTTTCACACAATGCGTAGTTCAGCTATGGAATTCAGTCCCACCGGAGGCAACGTTGGGCAGCAACTTGGGAGGCTTTAAAAGAGGATTACAAAAAATAATGGAAGACAAAGGAATCAATAGCCACTGATGGCTGTGTTCTACCTCCATTGCCAGATGCATCATAGATCTGAATGCTGATTGCTGCGAATCACGGTGGACAGAGTGTTGTTGCACCCATCTCCAGCTTGCAGTCTTCCTACATGCATCTGGTTGGCCAATGTGAGAACAGGATGCTGGACTAGATGGGCCATTGCCCGATCCAGCAGGCTATTTTGTTGTGGTGCAGTTCTTGACATCAAGATAAGTGCATATTTTGAGAGAAAACCTTCCAAAATGTGTGTGTGAATTTAGATGTAACTGTCAGGAGTTCAGCCTACACTTGAGTAGGACCCTGGCAGAGACACATGCCCAACTGGCATTTTCCCTTCCTTCTGGTCGATTGTTCGGGAGCTTCATAAGCTTTATTCAGCCCGAACATCACAGTGACCGATGCCAACAGACATTGGCACACTTAGGGATCCACAGAGTTTGCACATCATGCCTGTGACAGACCTCAGCAACTCAGCATTTTGGCTAATCTGCTTTATTTACATATAAACACACACGGAGCACTGCAACATGGCTCCCTCTCTCTCTAGCAACAGACAGCAAAGAGAAAAAGAACAAAGGAGAATAGTCCCACTTCACGGAACACAGTAACACAAACATCCTGTCTCCGTCACTTCCCACCCTGTGGAGTCAAAACATATACCATCATGTGAAAGACAATAATCCCATGACTGCAATCATAGATCAGGAATTCTAACAGTAATGCCCTCCTTCTTGTTGCACACACAGAGACCCATGTGGAAGTCAGGTGAAATGGACTTACGAATGAACACATATAAAAGTGACATAGCAACAAGCTGATTCCGTCTTCCATACCTCAAACATTTCACAAAAAGTTTTTCATACCTTAACTCATAACAGAGAAGCATATCAAACCTCAGCAGTTGAGATGTGGGTTAGTTTTGTGGATGAGACAATAATATTATTCTACAGATATGTAAAAAAATGATTTTTTAAATATCAGCCAGCATTCCTGTCCTCTTAAAATCAGAAGTTATCCACAAAAATATCAAAACCTGCATATTGCAGATATGGAAGTTGGTTTTGTTGTTGTTTACTTTCCTGTTTGGATTAGTTATTGATCTGCATAAATTAGATGAGAGTGATGTATTCAGTACATAAATATACTATGGATGATTACTCTGACCTTCCTAAATTGATCTTTTTATTGCTAGCAAGCCAAGTTGAATACAGAAGGAGAACAGATCAGGTTTGGCCACAGGACTCTTGATTTTAAAACAACCCCATAAGCAGCAGCATCTTAAAATGGAAATGTTAACAGCTTCAATTAAAGTTCACTAGCACAGCTGATCAATATTTGACCTTCCATGTAACCTGTACTCCTAAGTGTTGGAGTTTAATATACATGAAATAAAGGGCCTGTTTTTATGTTGTGGGCATTAGTTTGAAACAGAAGAGGCCTCCTGGGTGGGGCAGAGTCACTACACAACTTTGTAGGCAGAAGGGCAAGGTGATGGGAAGGTCATCATTGTGTAAACACTGGACAGATTCCTGGGCAGAATCATGGGAGACTATTGGGGGGTGGGGAGAGATAGGGATGGGGGAGACATTGACTTCACTTCACATTTATAGATGATCCAATCAAATTTGCACTCCAGAACTGTGTACAAACAAATGCACAGCCACCCTTCAATATTTGTTGTTCTCCGAATTTTGTAATGGTGTTCTCCAGCCAAATCATATATTTTAAAAATGCAAATACTAGGGCAAAGTGTGCATAAAAATGCATATATTAGCAAACATAGCATATGAAGATGCAGAATATTGCAGAAAATTGCTTTGCCCAAATGTATACATTGGGACAAATTTTGTACTAAGAGAAATTCAGACTAAAATGGTGCTGAATTTTCATGAGTGTATTTAAAAATAAAATGCAAATGGATGTGGAAATGTGGAGAGTTTAAGAGTGCAGAAATAAACTGAGAGCAATAGAAAGTAACAGATCCACCCATCCCTAGGAGGAGAGAAAAGAGGAAGATTAAACTCGGAAAACTTTTGAAGCCAAAGTGATGCAGCAACTGGCATGCGAGACTCAAAAACAATTGTCAGACTCACTTGAGAGAGAACTGAACAACACTTGAGAACAGCTCTTAGAAACAACATGGGGAGAGCAATCTCGGTAGAGTGTTGAGTATTGGAATGACTGTGACCCATGCTGTGTAGTAAGGAAGAGTCTTAAACTAGTGAGAAAGTGAGAGAGCGCCAACAAGATAAACGTGTACTTATTAGCCAGAGTGATTATTCCAAGTATTCTTAGCCCAGTGGGGAAACCAATTACCCATTTTTCCCTTGACATGCTCAAACTGTGGATTCTATAAGCAGCAGAACGGCAGCCCTTGGTAAAAACTTGCTGTAAAAACTGAGTTCATCTGGGCCAAGGTTTTCTTCTTTGAGAAGCTAAACATTTGCCACTAAAGGAATGCCTCCTGCCAAATTTCATCTCCCCTAAGAGCTCCCCCATCCTCTGAGGTCATCATGTGAGACCTTGGTTGCACATACCCTACTGTGTGCATAAGAAATTGATGTGCCCCAGACTCCCTCTGGTAGATATCAGAAGGATTTAAAACATTTAAATATGTACCCTGAGATTGTAATGTTTCCAATTCAAAATTCAGCAAGTTGGATCCAGAGTTCCAGTGAATGAGAATCTGTTCATGGGGTGCATCAATTGGTTGAAATGGGGAGGTAATGTTTGAAGATTCCCCCTCCCTGATATCTGCTCTGGTAGGTGAAAGGAACTGCAGAGGGACAAGTCTGTCTCCATCACTACAATTGGTACATTGTATGTGTACAGTGTGTACAATATATATTCCCATACAATCCTATGAGGTAGGTGAATAAGAATATGAAGCTATGAAGCCACCAAATTAGAACTTCTCCTAGGCTCATATGAATCCAAAAGAAGGTATGTACTGTCCCCAAGGTCTCCAATCACAAGTAGGAGGTAGTGCTGCTCAGGTTCTGCTTTCAGACTTCCCATAGGCATCTGATCGGTCATTATGAGAACAGGATTCTGGACTAGATAGGCAACTGGCCAGATCCACGAAGGCTCTTATGTGCTTATATTTCATGGTGACATTTGCCCTCTTCTTTGTTATTGACCACCCTCCCTATTATGCCGATAAAGGCTGAATGGCATGGACTATCCTCTCCCTAGTTTTTTCCATTTGTGTCAGTGGAAGCAAATAGCTGTGCCTGCTTCAGGCCTATCATACTCCTCCACTGCCCCAGTCTGGTGTGTGTGTGTGTGTGTGTGTGTGTGTGTGTGAGAGAGAGAGAGAGAGAGAGAGAGAGAGAGAGAGAGAGAGAGAAGGTAATGGAATGGCTTTGATTTGATGATTTGATTTCTATACCACTTAATATATTAAAAATATCTCTAAGCAGTGGACACAAAAGAAGAAACTATAGACATCTTAAACAAAATTATACAAACAAATACAGTTACATATAAAAATGTTGCATTAATACAAAGTTACACACACACATCAATTCTTTTTTCTTCTGACACACCCTCCCTCTCTGCTTCTAGGTTCTTACCCATTACTTCCTTCAGAGCATTGATGGTGGAGCAGCAAAGGCAGTTTACATTTCTGCACTCACAAAGGGAAGGCTTGCAAGGGCAAAGCTCCTTCTCTGCCGACAAACTTTCTCTCCAAGTTTGGAGAAGGAGATCCGCTCTATCCTATGATCCCAGGCAGCATAGAATTGCTCTTTAATTTATTTTGGTTCATGTGCATAATTTCAAAACCTAAGGTGTGTGGGTTTTGTTTTTGTTTTTTGTTTGGGAAAAGACATATTGATGACATAGGCTAAGGATCCACTTATTTGCACCTTATTGGGGTATGTCGTGGCTCCAAAATTCAGCCATGACCAAGATGCTGAGTTGGAGGTGATAGTGATCAGGGGACCACTGAAACTGAGGCTGGCAGTGCTTAGCCCGCTGAACCAAATGCCACAATAATAGGGCCTGTAGAATGGAGCAAGGATCCTGCCAGGCACCTCCCCCTGGGATTTTAGGGAACCAAGTGCCTCCCAAAACAGCTCACCAGTCCAATGGTGCCAGTAGCACAATGGGTAGGAGGCCATGGATTGCAGGAGAATTAGCCATCTGCAGGACAGAAAGTTGGCCCCCAAAGCGATGGAGCCTAGGAGCTGGGGATTGGAGGCAGAGGCTTAAAAGGCCTTTGTTTCATTTCCAACCTTGTTGCTGGAAGATAAACACTGGGAGCTCTCCATGGTGCTGAAACAACTGACCAGCTGTGCTGCTTCATATTTTTTAGCTGAGTTATAGTTATAAAATAGCCTGAAACCCTCCATATTATCAAAGGGGTAGATAATATGAGCTAATTGCTCAACAAATTCAATTTAGATCTGTCTAAAACCAAATGTCTATACAGTGTCCATACTTGCAATCAGCAAATGCTAAACAAACAACTCTTTAAAATGGGAATTTAATTTGTGGAAGCAACTCATTGTAATAATTTAACCCCACGCAATGAAGCATTAATGGTTCTATTGCACAGAATGAAATTAAAAACACTGCATCATCAAAAGGAAGGGGGGCTTCTAATTGTTATCCGCCGAAAGCCAACTGTTCCTAGCAGATGGGGATTACTTTTCTAAACTCCCAAGTTTTGAATGAGGGAAGAACTGTAGGAAGTTTTGGTGCAAAGTATCCTATAGAGCAGTGATTTGGAAATGGTTCCAGGGGAGTCCGCTGAGAGCTTTATGAGGTGTTCCTTTGCGAGACAATCAGTAAAGGTAGAAAACAATCAAAGAAAGATAACTTGTTCACCATCGAAAGAACCTCTGTACCTCTGTAATATACAACAGTAACTATTTAGCTTCATATATTTAACTTTATGCTTCATACAGTTAGCTTAAGTGTAGCCATATTGGGTTTTGCTTTTGCTTTTATATATATCTATATCTTGTGTGAATGTGTATGAGTAACCATTCAGCCAGAGAACATGCTGCCGTGGAGCATTGCTGAAAAATACCAACAGCTGCCGGTGGCTGAAGATGAACAAATTTGGCATACAGGATAAGGAAATCCATGAGAAGATGAACAATATTTGAGACAGAGAAGGCATAACTCCAAAAGTTGGTGTTTGACTGAAGAGGATAATAACAGCATCCAACTCTTGAACAAGCAGTAACTGCTCTTCTACAGAAGCTTCCTTGTGCAACAGACAATTACCCACCTGGACTTCCCAGACAAAGTAACCAGTAATCAGCAGCCAATGGATTGGGAATGAATGACTGCATGAATGCATATTTTGAATGAAAGCACTTTTATGAACAGCTACACTGATAAAGGTGGCATGTTGCTTTCCCCCTCATAGAACTTCAGAATGGCCATTATACACACACACACACACACAGAGAGAGAGAGAGAGAGAGAGAGAGAGAGAGAGAGAGAGAGAGAGAGGCTACAAGGCTTTGATTTGGTATAAGTCAGTTTCATATAATCACAACTGCCTGACATTCCCAATCACATTCTTCATAACATGCTCCTGGATGAAACAATCGACAGAAGTTATGGAACAATAGATGTTACAGGAATAAAAATTATTTGATATGTCAGCAGATGTCAGAAACTAGAAAGGAATCTTTCTTTGAGTGTGTATCTAAGATGACAACAAGACAGTGGACATGCATAGCTCTTAGTAGTGGTCTTACTATCATTGTCAAAAGAAAAGATTTTGTTTTCTGACATTAACTCTCTTTGATGGTAAGTGCCTAACACCTTTTTATTATTATTTAAGTCTCTTGCTTGCCTTGGTTTCTTGTGAATTGCTAGCACCCAACCCTGAGAAGCAATACAATAAAAAGGAAGTCGTTGTGATGTATGAACTGTGGGTGACAAATGTTAGCGTGGAAGAGAGTTGATACCTATTGTGTTAGGGCAACTTTGCACAGTATGGGTTGCCTCCAACTAAGTTCTGCTCAGAGCAAACCTATTAAAATTAATGGACCTAAGTTAGTCGTGTTCATTAATTTCAATCTCTTTCTCTGAGCATGTTTAATATTCAATATGATATTGAATATTATTGAACATATTTGAGAGCATAGGTTTGAGGAATATGTGTCTGATTCCTAGCAATGTTTGGTGGTCTCGAGTCAAGTAGACAGTGAGGTAGTCAAATGAGGATGGATACTCTAAGGGTGATAAATAGACTGAGAAGCCAGGACAGAGTTAGCAGCCTTATAGGACCAGCTAGAGCACTGCCATCCTCTTCTGTTACTTGATTCTTACTAACCTGGTACAGTGGTACCTCGGGTTAAGAACTTAATTCGTTCTGGGGTTCAGTTCTTAACCTGAAACTGTTCTTAACCTGAGATACCACTTTAGCTAATGGGGCCTCCTGCTGCCGCTGCACCACCGCCGTGCGATTTCTGTTCTCATCCTGAAACAAAGTTCTTAACCTGAGGTACTATTTCTGGGTTAGCAGAGTCTGTAACCTGAACCGTCTGTAACCCGAGGTACCACTGTAATAGCAATATCACCCGCCCAACCAGCTACAGTGTTGGTACAATCTAGAGTTTAAGATAGTAGCTTTCTCCTCTATCAAACTGCCATGGGACAGAGTAATGTCCCCAATACCTGCTGCTAGAATTTGCCTATATATAGGTAAAAGATCCCTGGATGGTTAAGTCCAGTCAAAGGCAACTATGTGGTGTGGCGCTCATCTCGCTTTCTGGCCGAGGGAGCCGGCATTAGTCTACAGACAGCTTTCCGGGTCATGTGGCCAGCATGACTAAACTGCTTCTGGCACAACGGAGCACCGTGACAGAAACCAGAGCGCATGGAAACACAGTTTACCTTCCTGCCACAGCAGTACCTATTTATCTACTTGCACTGGCATGCTTTCTAACTGCTAGGTTGGCAAGAGCTGGGACTGAGCAACAGGAGCTCAATCCGTTGCGGGGATTCAAACCTAAAAGAACATGGGGAGGAGCATGCTTGATGTCAGTCGGTGAAGCTACAAGGGCCTGGATCTGAGCTGTATACTTTGTTGCAAGGAAGTACAGCATATAAAAGCAACTAATTAAATGGATCTTGCCTTCAGGACAAGTGACAAGATGACTTGTACCTCCGGAAACCTGGCTGCAGACCAAATGGCTTCTTGCCCTGTGGTACATTTGCTGTAAATTCATGGAATATTATTTACTCTGAGATTATGAATTTTACTTGACGGCACCCATTAATCATGTTCAATTTATTTGATTGGTTTTGTGGATTTCCTCCTTTTCTGCTATTGCTTCCCCACTATGTATCTGAACATAAACAGAGAGAGAGAGGGAAATCTGCTATCAGGATTTTTTCCTCTCCCCCTTTTCAGAATTCAAAAGCATTAATCATTGTATACATATTTATTTATGTTGTTATTATTATTAATAATATTTTTGTTCCAGTTCCAACTGCACACATGTGAAGCAGCTCTGGCTATGGAGGCATAGTCTTAAGAAGAGTGTAAGTTGCATCCATCAGAATACAGGTAGATGGGAGCTAGATTTACTGTGGCAATTCTAACCTTGCCTACATGGTTAGACAACAACCCATTTACTTACAGGTAATAGTAAAGCCCATGAATAAGATGGGGTTTACTTCTAGGTAAATGTGGTGTTGTTGTTTCTTTAATGTTGTTTCATTATATATCTTTTAAATATATATATATAGAGAGAGAGAGAGAGAGAGTTTTAACTGTTTTTAACCTACATCCTATGCCCTTTCAAAATGTGTTGGGGGTATTGGGTTGTTGTTGTTGTTATTTTGATTATGAACTTTGTTGTTTTATATTTTGATTTTATCCTGTGAACCGCCCTGGGACGTGTGGGTATAGGGCGGTATATCAATTCAATAAATAATTATAATAAATTTTATTATTCTTCCCCATGGGGCATATTGAAGCAATTTACAATGCTATAAAAGCATGCATAGAATCATTGCATGTATAAAAACAGCTAAAAGATATGCATGTATAGAAAGCATTAAAAACCATTACATTGGAAAAACAACTTAAAACAACACACACACACACACACACATACACACACACACACACTATTGTTTTCAAATCCAATATGGATTCCAACTGGGATAAAAGTCTGTCCTTATGAGGGTTGTCAAAAGAGGAACATCTTGAACAGACATCTAGAGGACCAGGTTGAAGGTGGCTGTCTGATATATAACAGGAGGAAGTTCCAAAGGATAGATGCCACTACACTGAAGGCCTGTTTCTGACATTGTATGGAGTGGAAATCCTGATAGGACACAGGGGTTAGAACTGATTGACTGAGTGCAAGGGTTGGGATTGCAGCTTTAGCCTTCTCTCTCCCTCCTACCTGAAGCTGATTGGAGCAACTGGAAATGAACATATAAGTGACTGTGAGCTGTACAAAGTAGAGCTAAGAGAATTTAAAAAGTAATTATGAGTTGTGCACTCTCTCTTTGCTAGAAAGAGAAAGGAATTTTCATGTGCTGTTCAGAAAAAAAAGAATAAGAAAATATTATCCCCTGCCATCGCTGTTAGGCATTCATTTTCATACGATAGAAGTATAATTTCCATACTGCCAGGAAGAGAATGAGACAGCTGTGGCTATTGCAAGCTCTTCCTCTGATCAGGGGATGCTTAAATCCACTATCCCATTATTCTCTAGATGCCTTGAGACAGCAGGTTGGAGGGTTAAGTGTGTCAATGATAATTTTCCTATCAAAAGAGGGTATGGGAACAGAGAGATGCTTACCTTCCTCTAGTGATCACTAATAACTACTGTCAGCCATTAGCTAGGGATACATACAGTGGCTATCTACATTAGTCATTTTCAGGAGCATAAATTACATATTTTTAGCTGTGGATAAGCATCTTCAAGCGTGCAATAGATTTCCAAACTAACTTACAAAACTGACATGTGAAATGGCATTTTGGGAAACACTGAATTGTGAAAGGGAGATAACCACTTTTGTAGATATTACTTCATGACAAGGTAAAATTAATAATGGCGGGAGGACCCATCTATATTGAAATTGGAAGGACTCTTCAAAAAACAAATTAATACAGATGACTTCTACTCAATGTCTGCAACTGAGCTTTCTAAGGAGACCAATGTTGAATGGCGGAGGTCTTTAATGTATGTGGCTATGCATTCTCCTCTGACTATTATACTTACACCAAATGCAGTCCAAACTTTGGCTGAATAAATACTAAATGACCAACAACATATATCTCTTGTCTTCCTCTGCGGAGCTTTTCCTCCATTTCAAACGGCTCCTTCGGAGAAGTGGCAGTATGCAATAAAATTCTATTGCTGACACATTATGAGTCCTTAGAACGTTTGTGAACATTTCATGACAATGACATTCTCCTGTAAGAGCTGGAAAGTCAAATACTAGCTGCTTTATAAATTTCAGTCTTGTACACAATCACCATGGAATAATCGCTATTGGACTCAGTAGGTCTTACCTCTGAGCTGACACACATGCAGGGTTATGCAGTTAGGCATTTATGCCAATGAGCAGCTTTCATTGGGTACATATTCTGTGGTGGCTGGTGCCCATTGGAACTGATAGGGCAGAAGTCAGCAGGGAGGCCGAAAGCAGGAGGAGTCAGAACCAAGGACATGTAATTTTTGTTGGGATGCTGCCGGGGGGATGGGGCCATCAGGCAGGCCCCCAGCTGGCTCCAGCCACCGGCCGGCAGCCGGACAAACTCCGGCCTCCCTTGGAACAGCATCAATCAGCGACTCGTAGCTTCAGAAGCCTTCAGAAACTTGAGCACGCTCTATCAGCAGAGTGAATAACTTCTCACAATGGAAGTGGCGGACAGAGACATGTGTAAGCATTATTTACAGGCATTTATTCAGCATAGTTCAGGAACAAAGGAAAAACATGTCTGCTTCCCTTTGTGTCCAGCAAAACAGCAGTATAGCAAAAGCAATATACACACAGAAGTTCCCAGCAGACTGTGCTGGAATGTAAACAGGCATGTGACACACAACAGTCATGCCTGTTCCTTTTAAGGTGGAACGGAACTATATCCTAGCACTTTTGCCTCCAACCTCTTCCCCATTGAGTTCTACAAGGGCAAAACTGCAAAGGAGGAGGAAACGGATAACTAGGACTACCATCCAGCCTGGTTGTAGGTAAGAAAGCAGGTGCACTTGAAAAAAATCAACTGTGTTTGGTGGGGCAGTGCCCTATTTGCCATAATAGATCAGCCTTCATTGTGTAAACTAGGCAGGCATTAAAATACATGTACCCTTCATTTAATTTACAAAATAAGGTTTCTTACAGGAAATGTTGAAAAATTAAAGATAATGCACAATAATCTAACATTAGTATCTTCTTCTCTGCATCTAATTTGCAGTCTGATCTTTACTGTCTTCTACCTAATTAATTGTAATTTAGCCTCTCACCCTTTGATTGGCATTGAAACTTGTCTCCCTATCTCTCCTAGAGCATATTTGCTACCAGGTTTCTTTTATGATCACTTTTACATCTCAGAACATTTTTACTTTAATTGCAGAAGTAGCTGTAATAGACATCTCGTTCTAATATTTACAAAAAGAAAGTAAATGTATCTTTCCAGAGGAAGAGATATAATTAGAATACTTAGAGACAGGAAGACTTCCGAAGCAAAACACACCAAAGACTTTGTAGCATATTGCACAGAGAGAAAAATCCTTGATCAAATAATTTTTTTTAAAAAAATAATACCTTCGAATACTCATTACCCATGATCCTTCTGGCTTTCGATATGCCATCTCTGTTTCCTTCAGGAGATTAAACAGTGACTGTAGCTGACATGCAGCTGAGTAAACAAGATCAGCAGGTGTTTGAAGTTTACAAGATCATCTATTTCTGTGTGTAACATTTGCTTAGCAATGCTTTAATAATTATTCCATTATGATACAATGATAGAATGCAGCATCGTGCGTAAATGTTGCTATTGTTAAGGTTGACAGCAACATGAATCTCTGGTGCTGTGGCTTGGGGCTCTGCAAAGGGCTTTGAGGTCTGGATTGTTGCATTGCATTTGTTGAAGTGGCATAAATATATTTGCTTGCCTAGGTTGTGACACTGGGCCTCATAACAGGTCATAACTGTTGATTTTTTTATTGTTGTCATAGCACACTCCTCAACTCAGCTGAAAGCTGGACCCTAAATAGAAGAGGAGCTGGAAAAAATGGTCTGAAGTATAACCCTTAAAATGGGATGAAACATCTCAATCATTGGATTTAATCTACATTTGCCTTACAGGTGAATATGTGAACTGATTCCTTTTGAAAACAAAGGGGTAATATTTAGTGATATGGGAACTGTGTCTTGGAATTGAACTCTGTTGAGCTCTCCTGGCACAGGAAGAAAGGAACATGAATGATGGTACATTCTCCCCCTACCACCCCCTGTGCTCCCTGAAAAACCTCCCTAGAGAGTTGGAATACACTTCCAAAATTTTGAGAGGTAGTGTGAGGGGGAATGAGGGGACTTAGGACAGTTACTTCCCCCCCTTCTTTCACTGTGAAACTTTCATGGTTCCTTCCATAAACGAAATGACCTTTTCCATTCACAGAACAACCAGCCTGTATCCAACCCACTTTCTGGAGGGAAAGTGTGATTGGTAAACAATATGAAAAGCCTTAATAGGGAAGGAAAATTGTGGAGAGGATACTTTGGATAATAAAATCCTTTGGGCTTTCTCTGTGAAGGTCTCATTTCCTTTTATTATTTCCTTCATAATGGCAGACAATATATATATATATATATATATATATATATTAAGAGAACTAAAGCAGACACTGGTGTACAGACAGTACTCCTTTCTTTTATATCTGGTCAAACAAGTTTTGTAAGGTGTTGAAGCAATGGAAAGCCCTTTAAAACCTTTTTACCATGGACAATAGGGAGATGAGTGTTCACACCACAATATATTCCAGACATTGAAAGAACAATGGTCTTTCTCCTGGGACACCCACATATGCTTTTAGTATTAAACATGGGGGTTCCCATGGATTTTAAATTAAGGTGGTATGCTTTGACTGTGCTTCTCCACATCTAGCGCTTTTGATATTACTTCTTGATAAGTCCACAGAAGAATGTTTGGCCATAGTTTTAAGGCTGGGAGCGATCTAAAATAGTTCAATGTAGTGGAAACAAATCCAAGTGTCATCTCTTTCAGAACTGGTAATGATGAAAGACAACTTAAAATCTTAGATAATGGTAAGGGAAATCAATATGTCCTGTTATGAAGAGGGCCATGAGAAAGCGAGATGGGAAGGAAGATGCAATAGTAAAAAGGGAACTGGGAACCAAGCACAGTTGGGCTTTATTTGGGATTGGGGTAAAAATTAATCATCACTTTTATATCAATTTACAAATTACAAATGAAGTTTATAACAAATTATAAAGTACAAATTATACTGAATATTCAATTGAATAACATATTATTTTTCCAAAAAAGGTAATTATTTTTTCAAGGCCCATTATCTATAGCTGTATCAGCACTGGGGAGCCTCTTTCAGCCTGAGGACCATATTCCCTGATGGTCAAATTTATGGGAGCTGCATATCAGTGACAGGTATGACCAGAGGCAACAAAATGGATAAAGCAACTTTTGTGACTTTGTGCAGTAGGCTACAATCAAGCCATGTAAAATCCAGATGTTTCTTTTCATCTAGGCAAGTCAGAGGCACTATCATATTTCAAGGACAGCAAGGCCAACGAAAGAAAGACACACCCACAACACAATGAGGGTTGAAGCCAAGCCAGTGAGGGATGGAGAGTGGGAAGGATTGTGGTTTGCTGAAAGGCCTGAGGCCTGAATTTGGCCTGCGGCTGATCTACACCATCAGCATTCTTCCTTGCACCAAAGTTTAAAAATCCAAGATGCTTCAAAGAAAAGGTAGTTTTTGAGAAGAATGCTGCAGACACTGACTCTAGGATAAGTGGCTATAATATGCTTCCTTCTATGCATTTATTCACTGAATATATTTTAAGTGAACAAATACCATCTATTATCCTTGGAGGGGAAGTGGAAGACTCCTTTCATTGTGCAACAGAGAGAGGTAATGATAGTTCACCCTGACACTCGAGCAGCGGACAATGGTGCTTCACTGATAGGTCAGCCACAGAAGCCTGACAGTGCCTCCGAGCCCTGTCACTTCAGATGACAGTCCCTCGCTTGCTCAGCCTTATAGCAAGATGATCACTGAGGATGAATGTACTTAATGGTTTCTCTTCATTCTCTCAGAACAAACACTGACCAAACAGGCTAAGTTGCCAGGCAAGCAGTTTTGAGGTAATGGACAGGATAGGTGCTGCTGACAAGACTTTTTCAGTTTGTTTTGAAACTCAGTTTGTTTTGAAAGCACTTTGGGGTGGGTGGGTGGACACACACACACACACACACGTTAAACATCAGTGATTTTGGAGGTCACATATGAATCATGAGCTTATTCAGGAGTGCCATCTTGAGTAAAATATTGGGGGGAGGCAGGTAAGCACCGTTTTGCATAATTCATCACATCATGCGGTGCACGCACACCATTTGAATGGCTATGCCCATCAACTTTGGGGGCCTGGCCCCCTCAAATATTTTATTAGGGGGCCAAAGACCCCTTGGCCCCTAGGAGCTGGCTCCTATGAGCCTACTGAACTCCCAGTGATGTAAATAGGAGAACAACAGGTCACAAATACCCTCTCTTTTTAGTAGTGATGTCTACTACAAAATAATTTTAAAAAATCAGTGACACATGGAAGAAAGACATTAACATAAGGAGATATGCAACACACACTATCAGCCGTGCCTGATTTGGTTGGGGTCAGGAGCTGCTCTGCAGCCTCCTTAAGGTATGCATAGTGGGGGTTGTTACTGGCCCTGCTCTAAGCTGGAATCAATGTACTGCCAGCTTGTGTTTATCAGGCTACATCTTGAGATGCTGAGTGAGGCCTTCCTGATTACTCTCCTGAGCCTCAAGGACTCTGGATGTGTAACCCATGCAATTCCTTTTCTAACCTGAAGGTCTCCAAATACTAAGAGGCAAGCCTGGAGAATCTTATTTCACCATAATGTTGTCTCAGAGTACTCACCAGTGACTTTCTGTAGTCTGGTTGCTCTGCCTGAGACAATGTTTTCCTCTGGCAGTGGTCTCAGCTAGCCATTTAGTGAGCACAGCCTGGATGGCGTAACTGCACTGGAGACCTAGAAGGGAAGAAGCCATTGCATTTTCCATAATTCTCATAATAATGATGTTCAATTCGCTCCAATCAAACATGCTAAAGCCTACACCTCAGCTCACCTTTTCGTTCTCAGACAAAATGGAGATTTGGAGTCAAGTTCTTAGGGAGATATGCACAATGGACGTGAAAATGAGCTGCTCAGTGACAAGATCACTTGGAAGCTGTTCAATGGATATGTGGGCTGTCTCTCACACATGCATATCTCATTTGTGCTGTACCCTCACAGTATTTCCTAGAATGACCATGCAACCACATGCCATATCATTCCAGGGAAAGCTGTCATGATATGGCTCTTTGTACAAGAAGATCAATGCTGCAGGAGTTCATGAAGATAGGTTTAAAAAAATTAAAAGCACTGAAGAACACTTGGCTATCTTGTACACTTCCCAGAACATGTCTTGAAATCTTCTGCTCCCTGTGAAGGAGGCAGAAAAAAGAATGCCTCTTTCATGGAGAGTGAAGATGTTCATAAAAAATAGGGAATGGGAGTTGCTACTGCACTAATATTGCGGTTCTGGGTATTCCCAAAGAGCTAGGAACCTATGGCCACCCAGATCCTGTTGGACTCCAATTCTCATCAGACCCAACCAGCATGGCCACTGGTCAGGGATGACAGGAGTTGTAGTCCAAGAACATTTGCAAGGCCACAATGATTTACTGGGTTTATGATGATTTACTGGAGCCCACATTTCACAAACCATGAAAAAACCTAGTTGCTAGGTATATTTTATAATATAGATGTTATATAGCATGGGATGGATATTCTGGGCTTTCTAGAAAACAGCTGTAATGCATCGACACAGTGTAGCTTTAGGCTCTTCTCCTCTGAGTCCATTTGGTTTGGAATAATGCTTTATTGCACTTCAAATATAAGCAATGTGCCTTCTCTAAAGGTTTCCTATTTTCCGTGATGTTTGATAAATGTAGCATATTTCACCAATGGCTGTACCACCATGTCTAGCAAGCCAGGAATCTAATCTCACTGAAAGCAGGAAAAAAACCCTTTTATAGTCTTATTAAACCTTCCAGGATCTGCAAAAGGCCATTATATTACTTGGAAAGTTGCAAAGCATTGACATGGCCTAATTTTATTTATCTTCACAGTGAAACCTTAAATTGCATAGGGGTAAAAATAAGAGCCCATATTGGTCTGCTGAATACTTCAAATTACTTACATTTCCCAAGTATCAACCAACACTTGCTTCTTCTTTTCCTTCCTCTAGTCAATTTGCAACCTTCGTCATGAAATATGCACTCTCCTCTCCCATTTCTCTGCTGTGACAGCACTGAAAAGTGTGCAAGGGGGGTAACTAGCTAGGGAAATCCTTGACACGCACGTCAACTGGTGCAATAGAGTCCCACTTGTCAACTCTATGGGAAAAGATGAATTGATTGCACAGAGTGAATGGACAGAGAAGGTCAGAAAAAAAGACCCAGAAAAAAACTAGAGCTTTTTCCTCTGAGAGCAAGAGAGGTGACTACTTTGCAGATCTTTATGGACATAAATCTATGACAGACCAATTGTAACAGCTTTCAGAGGCAGGCCAAGCCTTAAAGCTTATGGGACCCTAATATATCAAGAGCTGGAGGAGGAAAAAACAAGGGAAACCCTAACATACTAATGTATTTATTTATAGGATTTCTAACCTGCCCTTCAACAAGTTTTCCCAGGGCAGGAATGCATCAATAAAACAATATCATACACTCCAATATTTCTCTGATGAAAATAGGGATGTCCAGTGCTATTTTTTCTAGAAAAGAAGAGGTGCCGGAACTCCTCAGGAGTTGTTCTCTTAGAATGGCAATGTTGCCTACCTGAGAGATGTCAAAACTGAGTTTCAGTGAATTCTGGCTTTAAAAAAAAAGCCCTGGGAAAGTCCTATTCCACACCCTCCAACATTTCTACTGATGAAAATAGGGGTGTCCTAACGAAAAGTGGGACATTCCGGCATCAAATCAGAAACTGGGACAACTTCTGTAAATCTGGGATTGTCCCTGGGAAATAGGGACACTTGGAGGGTCTGCAATATTTTATGCACACATACATATAGTGCATGGACTCCTCTAATAAAAGCCTACATCCCTGATCTGTGGCTGCCAGTTCAGGCCAATTCGCCATGTGTGCTGCCCTAAGGGCCACCCACTGCACCCCAGATCCATCCCTGAAGCAATTTGAGAAATGGAGCGAAGAGCTTTAAAGGGGTGTTATAAGCCCTAGGCAGGGGGATCAAATCTTGCATGGTGTTGCTGCTTCCTTGCTTACCGGGGAAACCCTTGAGTTCAGGGAAGCACTCATAAAGGAGCAGTGGCCAGAACTGGACAGGATCAAATCTTCCCACTTATTTGTTGTGGGAGGATCCAATCCTGCACAGTACTGCTGCATTGAGAGTGGGTTCCCTGCATGACCCAAGAAGAAGCAGCACCTGGCAACACGCAGGGTCAGATCCTTCCACTATAGAGCTTTGCCACGGGTGTTGACATCTCTCAGTCAGACCATCTCTGCCTGTTCAGCCAGAAAGGCTGCTGGGCCTTAAGCTGGGCAGTATACAAGTAGTACGGATATTCTGTCTTTGGCCCCAAACCAGGAGCAAACCCTCAAATTCAGCATAAGAATGGTCTGGTCTTGTGGTGGAACTTGCATGGATGACAACAATACAATACAATACAAACAGTACATATTATAGGATGGATGTAGAAGTCAAAGGGGCCAGAGGGCCTAAACTGATCATCTGTTGGTTGTCACACCCATAATTTTTCACCTCGAAATGTCATTTATGGTTAAATTTGACCCCATACTATTAATTTCACCTCAAATGGACACAAACATTTAAAAAACAAGAGTTTTCTCATGCTCCTGTAGAACTTTAGTTGTTTAAAAATGTTTCCATCTTCAAATTTATGAAGGAGGGGCGCAAGAATTATACACACGCACTTTCCATGCTTCATCCTTAAGGATATGCAAGCAGCCTGGAGCTCACCCCCGAAAATCAAACCCTTTGAGCATTCCTACTGAACATTCAAAAGCCTTGAAGGTTTATTTGTTTATTTATTGAGCATTTGAAAAGAATACTCAAAGGACCCGATAGATGTTCACCTCCCACATGCCTATCCCCATTGCCCAAAGGGGGGAAAAGTAAGAAAGTTAGCATGTAGGGATCATCTTTCAATTTCAGTTTCCCATTTATTTTTTTCTAATCTTAAATTCAGTATGACACATTTCTGCATCCATTTGTTACTTTTTAAAAAGTCGTAAAGAAAATGTATCATAGTTTCAATAATAAATAAATAAATATTGCTCCAAATTGTGCAGCTTCCCCCTATATGTTTTGCCTAACAGAGTGCATTTATTCAAGCAATTGCTCCTACTGGAATGCATTTTTGCATATTAATTTCAGCAATCTTTGTGTCTGTAGGTGCACGTTCCCTTAATATACACAAAATTGGGAGAATGGTACCTCTCAAATGATTTCTGAATGGGGCCCTAGAGCAGGCATAGGCAAACTCCAGCCCTCCAGATGTTTGGGACTACAATTCCCATCATCACTGACCTGTTAGGGATGATGGGAGTTGTAGTCCCAAACATCTGGAGGGCCGGAGTTTGCCTATGCCTGCCCTAGAGACTCTGAGTAGTGCAGAGTTTTTCATCACTGTACCCAAAGTGCAACCATGTATCTGGGAAGCAGGACAGTGACTGTTAAGGTCTGCCATGCTCTGCCCCCATCCATTCTAACAGCAATGGTTTGTGTTTTCATCCATGGTCTTAAGGACCACAAATTCCCCATCAGATGTTGCACAAGGAGGATAGAAGCACACTTTCCACAGGAATGGGGAGCTTGTGACTCTCCAGAGGTTGTTAGACTACATCACCTATCCTTTCCAAGCACCCACAAGAGTGGCTGATGCTGATGGGAGATATAATTCAACATCTGGGGGGCTGCAAACTTCCACATCCTGGGCTTAATCTCTCCCAGCAGCTTAGAGTACAATACAACAGATGTTGTGGCAGCGAAGATATGATATATCATTGATCCATTCATACTGTCCACTCAGTGACCCTAATTCAGCCCCGTCCCACCAAGCGAAGTCAACCTGGTCCAACCCAGAAACCACTAGTCACAAATGAGTTGTGTGGTGGGGCCAATGTTTGTTTAGGGGTTGTTGTTGTTTTTACAAATGCTAATTAAACATATGGCCAGGAGGGGGGTAGGGAAGGAGCCAGATGGGCGGGGTATAAATAATAAATGATGATGATGATGATGCATCTCCATCTGTACACACTCCCAACTGAAAGCAAGGGGAGTCAATCATTCAAGGTGCTCCTTCACAACAGAGAAGGAGCTTGTGGAGGAGCATCCTGCACTCCACAGGGATGATGCCTCCACTGATCCTGTAGGGTGCGGCTTCCTCGTAAGCAGCTTTCCCACAGGGAAGCTGCTTGAAGAGAAGCACCCTGCAGGATCAGTGCCTGCACTGAACAGATGTTGAAAAGAGGCTTCAGTGTTGTGTGATGCTCCTTCAGGTAAGAAGGAGAGTCAATATGCTTTGGGCTCCTACTTTTTCCCAGGAAGATGCAGCTAGCTGCTGTTCAGTTGGATCTTGTCCTTTTTGATGAGCTTTTCTGCCTGATGCCTGCCTCTCCTTCCTGCTCTATGTCCTGCTCCCTAACAGCCCTGGATAACTCTGGACCGTCAAACGTGACCCACAGTAATCTGGGGCTGGCTGAACCCAATTCAACCAATACCCAAATCCCTCTCAACAGACCTATTTCGGCAAGGCCCTCAGTCAAAATCCGTTGCAGAGCCCTAACACTGATCCAGACAGAAACAGATTTCCTGGGGAGTATCCCACACAGTTAGATTGCAAGTACGTGGACAGAACTGATCACAGGGGCATTACTCATCCAACTGGCGTTCAGATAGGAGGGGTGATGCTGATAAAGTGGGAAAGCCCCTTGTGGTTACAATATTAAAAAAGAAAGAAAAACATACCTACATGCATGACATTGCATCAACGGGAAACAAACGTGTGTGTGTGCTGGGAAGTGTGAAGCAGCTAATTCCATGCCATTTCAATCCCACTAGTAATAGTTCTGTCCCTGCTTCTTGCACCCCCTTGTGTACCACTCTGTCCTATTCCCTCCCACACTGAATATGTTTTCTATACAATTGTGCACATTTCCCCCATAAAGTAAAGCCTCTCCTCCTTATAAAGGGGAGGAGTTGTGAGCAGGAGCTGTTTCCCGTGTTGGCAGGGGGCATTCCAGCCCCCTGCCCAGCTGGCCTGGCTGTCGTGCCATGCCCCCAGGTAGCCAACCAACCAGGTGGAGGCTTGGGGGCGGGGTTTTGCCATTCAAACGTGGCCGCGGCAGCACTTCCCTTTCTTTCTTTCTTTTTTTAAAGTAATATTTATTAAGGTTTTAAGGGTTACAAAAAGCAAAAGTAAAAACACCATATTAAAAAAAGCAAAACAACACATCACAATAAGTAAAAAAGAAAAAGAAAAAAAGAAAAAGAGAAAAACAGAAAAATACAAACAATTAAAAAACACAGCAAATCTTCCCATAACTTATCTTTCATTTGCTTGTTTCCTTGACCTCCTCACACCTCCCTTTTTTGTATTCTAGTTCGGTTAGCTATTTCAGCAAATCCTTTCCATCTTTTCCAATTTTTGTCCTGTAATTTATCTTAATATTAATGTAACTTTACTTTCCCTCCTTTCACCAATTAACAGTCTGTTTTTTTCCTAAACCTTTATAACATTTCTGCTAAAACCACATAACTTCATTCCAACATCCTTCTAACATTCATTAATTTTATAATGTTTCTGTAGATAGTCTTTAAATTTCTTCCAATCTTCCTCCACCGACTCTTCTCCCAGGTCTCGGATTCTGCCAGTCATTTCCGCCAGTTCCATGTAGTCCATCACCTTCATCTGCCATTCTTCCCGGGTGGGTAGATCTTGTGTCTTCCAGTACTTTGCAATAAGTATTCTTGCTGCTGTTGTAGCATACATAAAGAAAGTTCTATCCTTCTTTAGCACCAATTGGCCGACCATGCCCAGGAGAAAGGCCTCTGGTTTCTTCAGAAAGGTATATTTAAATACTTTTTTCATTTCATTGTAGATCATCTCCCAGAAAGCCTTAATCCTTGGGCATGTCCACCAAAGGTGAAAGAATGTACCTTCAGTCTCTTTGCATTTCCAACATTTATTATCGGGCAAATGATAAATCTTTGCAAGCTTCACTGGTGTCATGTACCACCTGTAGATCATTTTCATTATATTTTCTCTTAAGGCATTACATGCCGTGAACTTCATACCTGTGGTCCATAACTGTTCCCAGTCAGCCATCATAATATTATGTCCAACATCTTGTGCCCATTTAATCATAGCTGATTTCACCATTTCATCCTGAGTATTCCATTTCAACAGCAAGTTATACATTCTTGAAAGTATCTTAGTTTTGGCATCTAACAGTTCTGTTTCCAATTTTGATTTTTCCACCTGGAAGCCAATTTTTTTTGTCCAAATTATATGCTTCCATTATTTGGTAATAATGAAGCCAATCTTGCACTCTATTTTTTAATTTTTCAAAACTCTGAAGTTTTAATCTGTCTCCCTCTTGTTCCAAAATTTCCCAATATTTCGGCCATTTGGCCTCCATATTGAGCTTTTTCTGAGCCTTCGCTTCCATTGGTGACAACCACCTAGGGGTTTTATTTTCAAGCAAGTCCTTATATCTTATCCAGACATTAAACAGTGCTTTTCTGGTTTTTATGGTTTTTAAATGCTTTATGTGCTTTGACCTTAACATACCACAAATATGCATGCCACCCAAATCCGTTGTTGAAACCTTCTAGGTCCAACACGTCAGTGTTTTCAAGAAGCAGCCATTCTCTCAGCCAGCAAAAAGCAGCTGATTCATAATAAAGTTTTAAGTCTGGCAGGGCAAATCCACCTCTTTCTTTAGCATCAGTTAATATCTTAAATTTTATTCGAGGCTTTTTGCCCTGCCAAACAAATCTGGAAATATCTTTCTGCCACTTCCTGAAACAATCCATCTTGTCCAAAATTAGCAATGTTTGAAACAAAAACAACATCCTTGGCAATACATTCATTTTTATCGCAGCCATTCGGCCTAGCAATGATAGCTTCAGATTTGACCATATTTCTAAATCCTTTTTCACTTCCATCCAACATTTTTCATAATTATCCTTAAATAAATTCACATCCTTGACAGTCATATTAACCCCTAGATATTTCACTTTCTTAACCAGTATTAATCCTGTCTCCTTCTGAAACCTCTCTCTCTCAATCACTGTTAAATTTTTCTCTAAAACCTTAGTTTTCATCTTGTTCAACATAAAACCCGCTACCTGACCTGTGCGGCAGCACTTCCCTTTCATTCTGCTGCTTGTTTTCGTTGGATCATCCACCCTCCCTTTGGTTCACTGCTTGGTTCTTGATATTGCTATGGACCTGTGGTTGGTCATCTTGGTTGTCCAAGGGGCCTGGTAGGAATTTTTATCCAACTGGCAAATTGGCACCGGCCACTTGGTTTTTCGTAGCTCATAGCAAATCGTCACAACTTTTAGGTATTGGCAGTTAGGCATTGGAATATGTTTGTGTATTGGAGGGCAAGGTGTGGCCATCGCCTACCCCTCCACTTTATGGGTATTCCGGTAAAGGAATCCGGCAGTCGTGGATCCTGTCCGATGCCCTTGCTGGTGGCTAGGGCCATGGCATGACCCCCGGTGACATCAGGGGGAACTTACAGTTGTATTTGCATCAACAGGCTCCTCCCACTGGTGGTTAACCCTTGTTAGACTCACCCCCTCCCTGAGGGGGTGGAGTCATGCTCTGTTATTTTATCCAATGCCTAAGCCAATACCTCTCACATGCTGTAATCAATAAAGTTGTGGCCTTTTTTAGCCCATTAACCTAATATACAGTGTCCATGTGTCTTTCTTATCCCCAAGCGGCTGGCGGGTCCTTGAATCACAAATCCCCTTTGTAAAATACATTCTTTTAAATTCATGAAGCAGAAAAATACACATTTTGTGTGTACTAGCCTATAAAATGTGATTCTCTAAAACAGACATTTTTTCATAATATTACGGGGGGGAGAGAGAGATAATTTGTGCACATTTTTGAACACAATAAATGGCATTGCAATATTCAGAGAAATATGTGATCCAATGAGGGATTTGCAGTCCAGCCTGCAAACAAGCTCAGGAGTGCTAGATTTCCTATTTGTGTGTGATTTTATTTTGATCTCACAATCAGACAGTTATATTTCATTCCCCATTATATTTTCCATTAGAATTACTGCTTGATGAAAAATATCCAACGTGGAAGAAACGAACAGAATTTTCAATTAACAGCAATCAGCCTTCTGACCCAAAAGGAATTACAAAGATTTGAAATGAGGAACAACATCAAACCCCTTGAAAACATAGAGCGCCACCCCCTCACCCAATACTGAAGCAGCAGCATCTGTGTAAATTGCTTTGGGGGTGGGCAGGATGCAAATGCAAGATGTCTTTTCTGGCCTCTTGGTTTCTTATCTGATTATATTATTCACCAGCTGAAAAGCATGTGTAACCGAGAATGGCAACAAGCAGATAGAAATCTAAGGGGGAAATGGCTGGTTTCAAGCAAGCGTCACACTGAATTAATGAACAATTGTGATAAAAGGGCTATAGAATGATGACCACTGTTGTTACTCCTTCCATGTAAGCCATTATTGAGCAATGTTCCCTAAGGGGAAGAACCCCCTTGAACAAAAGTTGTGTCCTACAACAAGGAACCAGGAGGACTCAAGCTATTAGGGTGTTCAATAAAGAGAAGAGAAGAGAAGAGTTTGGATTTGATATCCCGCTTTATCACTACCCTAAGGAGTCTTAAAGCGGCTAACAATCTCCTTTTCCCTTCCTCCCCCACAACAAACACTCTGTGAGGTGAGTGGGGCTGAGAGACTTCAAAGAAGTGTGACTAGCCCAAGGTCACCCAGCAGCTGCATGTGGAGGAGCAGAGACGCGAACCTGGTTCCCCAGATTACGAGACTACTGCTCTTAACCACTACACCACACTGGCTCTCTCAATGAAAAGGAATGGAAAGGATATTTATTTTAAGTGCTGTGCCAAAAGCTGACCTCTAATTTATTGAAATCTTTCATCCCCTACTGAAGAGGATTCCCCCCCCACCCCATATTCTCAGGACGCTTTTGAATTTATTTATAATGTCAATGGATGAGGGCCTGAGTTTACAGCATTGCTGAGAGCCAGTCATGAGTTGTGTGTGTGTGCATATGTATTTATTTTCACTGAACATCTCTTCAGCATTCTGCAGCCTGCCCAGATGCTTGGACTTCCTGATCTGAAAACAACAACAACGTACATGGTGGTGGTGGTTTTTTTAATGGCCCCAGGAGAAGTTTTGGTGGTTAGCTACTGAGGTCCTGAGATCAGATCTGGGTCTGGTCAGTACCTGGATGGAAGATCACTTGAGAACCACAGGCCATTTTGGGTTCCATAAATGGAAGAAAGAAAAAATGGATTTTAGTATAAGAAACATAATATAAGTTCCAATCCGCACATTAGCCTAAGAGGTACGGATCAGGTTAGTTTGTATTGCATTTTGCAAAGGATGAAATTCCTCAAGCATCTTTACAACTCCTGCCTATCCCTCTTCCACCTCCTTTTGCTTTCTTATTCCCTCCTCCCATCCATCCTCAATCCCGTCACCTCCCTCCCAACTCTCACCTACAACTCTGGCCCTTTAGTCTTTATCTTACCTCCATCCTCTCCTTACCTCCTTTTTGTCCCTCAGAAGATGCAGAGACTCAAGACCAGTGACACCATGGAGCTGGTAGAGAAAGGGGCCTAGCAAGACTATACTTGTTGAGATCTCATAAGTTGTGTTCACAGTACAGTGGTACCTCAGGTTACAGACGCTTCAGGTTACAGATGCTTCAGGTTACAGACTCTGCTAACCCAGAAATAGTACCTTGGGTTAAGAGCTTTGCTTCAGGATGAGAACAGAAATCGCGCCACAGTGGCATGGTGGCAGCGGGAGGTCCCATTACCTAAAGTAGGTTAAGAACAGTTTCAGGTTAAGAACGGACCTCCAGAACAAATTAAGTTCTTAACCTGAGGTACCACTGTACAAGTCTCCAATGAATGCAAGACTAGCTCTGCACTTTGCCAGGTATGTTTCTATTTTTCAGGAGGGAAGGGCCATATTCAGCACTCTCATCTGTGGCAGTTTGGGGAGGGGTCTTGTTGGACACTCTAGGATCATGCTATTTTTCCGCAAAGGTAAGGAATTTCCACAATTAGTAAAAACACTCACCTGTCATGCCCGGTGCTGCTCACATACACATGGAGAGTTAAATACATATATAGTTATAGATGATATAGATGATATATAGATAAATATAGATATAGCTGATACAGATATAGATGAAACTGAACTGAGGGGAAGAGTTTTTTTGTGCATATGAGCTGAGATAACTTAGCATCCCTGAATGACTGTGGCCAAATTCTTGCTACATTTCCATCAAATTGTGGGAGCTGCTTCCACGTAGTCTAGTCGCACACCGTGCCAGCAATATGAGTAAGCAGGAACCATGTGGCTCAAGCAATTGGCATAGCTATTTCATTTCAGTGTTGAGGGTCCCCAGGGAGGGGCAAAATGGGCTTGCAAAGAAACCAGGTAATTCTCCTCCTGGCCCATAGGTTTTCCGTTGATAGAACTTACTGGGCCACTGCTGGATTGAATAATATTTTATTATGGCAACTTCTGAATTGGCCATTCACTCTTCACAGAAGATCACAATCACAACAGTCCTTAGAGCCACAGCACAACCAAGTGATTTTGAAATTTAATAAGAAGGCTGGAGGGGGGATGACTTAAACTTTCACATATACAAGGAGGGATTGGGGCTATTTTAGGAATGAACTCCAGCACTGACAAGCCAATCAGTATTGCAGATCCACACCCATCTAATATGATGCATACAGAAAGTGGTCGTTTATAGATCGTTGTTGGTTCATATAGCACAATATTGTCTATTCTGGTGAGCAGCAGCTCTGTAGGGTAGGGATGGGAGGAAAACTGGTCCAAAATGACAGAATTTTACAACAATATGCATATTTTGGGTTCATATGCATGCTGGAAATGCATGTGAGTTCAGACGTACGCTGCATAACAAGGGCTGATACCTGCTGAAATCAAAAGGTGTCGAGAAGTCTAAAGTATTTGAATATGAAGGTAAAATTTCACGTTCGGTTTTTAAGCTAAAACAATACGGAAGCATGTTCCTGTGCTTTTAACAACAACAGCAAAGCCCAGAACTCTGCAGGCAATATTTAGGACAGCCCCACTCCTTGCAGCAGCAGCAGCAGCAGCAGCAGCAACAACAACAACAATTCACAGTAGTATTTGAACATCCACAGATTTGGTTATTGCAAAGTCCATGGACCTAGAGTACAGAAACATAGCAAAACATAGAGATATGGGGTACAGAGAAGTAGATAATACAAAACAAAAACAAAACAGGCTGGCATGAGGCTTTCTGGGGACCCTGATCCAACTTGGGGTGCTTTGTTCAACTCGTGCTTCAACTAATGGAGGAATAAAATCACCACGGTTCACCTCAGTTTTCAGCTCCTGCACAGTGCAGTTCCACAACTTTGACAAAATACCTCCAATACCTTGTGTGACGAGTAATACAGTATAGTTGCTATTGTGATGAGGATGATATGGATGTGAGTGGCTGAAGGATTCAAAATTCACTGACAGTGCGATGTGAAAAGGAGGTATTAAAAGAGTTCAAAGCAAACGTTAGCCAGTTTCCACTTTGCATTTTAAAAATCATCCCTATGAAGCTGATAGAACACACAAGGATTTTCAGGATAACTGCCACTAATTTCTGATCAATTGAAAAAGGATTTGCTACTCTTGCATATTCTACAAGTGTAAGGCTGGGGAAAATAATGATGAAAAGGAAGCTGGCTAGGTCAGAAGGAAACTCATAGTAAAGAATGATATTTTCAAAGGTGACTTCAGACTTGCATACACACAGTTTTTATTTCAGCACCAGTGGTTCATATGTTTGTAAGTGAGCTTCCTAACTAAATGGTGTTTCTCCCTTGTGCCCCATATGGCAACCTTCCCCAACCTGGTGCCCTCCAGATATTTGAGATTCCCATCAGCTCCATCCAGACAGTATGGTCAAAGGTCAGGGATGACTGGGATTTTACTCCAACAGTGAGGGAGTTCACTGAAGCTCTCCTTGCTTTGGCTTGAGTTTTTCATTCTGAGTCTGCACTCCACAACCCCAAATCAATGAAAACGTGAAAGCATTCCTGAACCAAACTGAGTGCTCAGAAGGTGTTGCCCCACTGAGTCTGTTTCTCATTGCTACATGGAAGAAACATGGACACCACAGCTGTCATTACGCTGTAGGTTACAAGTTTAAAGCAACATATCCTTTCTCCCACAGAAGTGAGTAGTTTGGAAACACCAGGAATCCTAATATCTTTAGTCAGGATTATACTACCCCTTCACATTTGTTGGGGTGGAGATTTTGTGACCTTGTTTTCCCCCTGGAGTGTGCGTGGGAGAAATCGGTGGAGGAGGAAGAGAAATGCTCTCCTGAGACTGATTTTGGAGCAAGTGTAATCTCATCATGGACGAGGGAGCAATCGTGTTTTCTGCTGCTCCATAGGGTAGGACCTGAGGCAGTGGATTCAAATTGCAAGAAAGGAGATGCCAACAAAACATTAGGAAGAACTTTCCGCCCGTAAGAGCTGTTCAGCAGTGGAACAGACTACCGCAGAAGCTGGTGGACAATCCTTCACTGGGGGTTTCAAGCAGAGGTTAGATGACCCTCTCACAGGGATTCTTTAGCTGTGATTCCTACATTGCAGGGGATTGGACTAGATAACCCTTGGGTTCCTTTCCAACTCTACAATTCAATGATCACCCACTGGCTACCATCTTATCTCTGCCTTGTTGGTCTTTTTTGCCCAAAGGGACCTAAAGACCTTGCATTGAGCTGCTCCTTGACATATGAAACACACATTATTTCTCTAGCTGAGCAACTGGCCCACTAAGATACAGCCAAGACTACTCAACTAGCCACACATCAAAGTCATAACCTTTAGGTTTTCCTTTAATAACAGAACGTGGTTTTGTTCCCCTGCGTTTGTAAGAAACAAGCAGTTCTAAGTTTAGATGGCCATTCACTATTTGAGTGTAATTAACATTCATTTCATTTTCATATACACTTACAAAAAAATCATTTCCTAAGGAGGCTGCATGTGTTATGTGTGTGTGTTTCTCCAAAGGAAGAGAAAGGTAAATACTTACCTGATGAATTAGTGCCTTAATGTTTCTTGGGACATTAACGACACCACAGAGCGGAAATGAAACCAGTCGTAAGAGCACAGATTGATTGGTATCATTAACCGCAACCGCATCTTCTGAGAGCAAAATGTTCAGACTGAAGATGATAGGGAAGCATTTTAGTGTGTATGGAGCACTAGACCCCTTGTTTTTTGCTTTGTCTGTTTTTTATGGGCGGGGAGGGGGAATTATTGCTTCTCATACATCCCCTAACAAAAATAGACTACCAATGGGATCAAAATGGAGCTCCCTAACCAATGCACGTATATGTGAATGTTGAAAGTCCACATCTACATGATATGTGAATCCTGTATTGGAAAATGAGAAAAAGTTTGTGGTGGGGAGGGGAGAAATGGGCTGTAGAAGAACCCTGATCATGGTTGCTACAGGTTTGGAGTGGGGAAGAAGCTCTCCCAAGTATTAGAAAATGTGTGGTATGGATAAGGAGAAATGACTACTTTTTAAGGGATACCATTCCAATGGGGTATGATTCCAGTGGGAGGCAAACAGGCCATGCCAGTCACAGGGCTGTTGCAGCTTGCTCCTCATTCCACAAGCATGTTGGGGAAAATGGGATATGGTTCTTAAAGATTCTCAGCCTCTCCCAGCATGCCTCAGAACTCTAATGCCACGGCAGGACAGGGTGCAGACCTTTTTGTATCCCCGCAGATGATGCCCACAAGGTCACATTTCCCTTTTGCAGAGGGAAAGATCTAGAAAATCTTGGTGTGCCCTCTCAGGGACTCCAGGACGTGTGTGATCAGGAAGACATCCAATGCTTTAACAGTGGCAAGTCCATATTGGGACAGAATGCAGGAAGACCAACAGCAGGTGGAGCCAACTAATTTAACCTTTGTCCCTTCGGCCCAGTATACCTGAAGGAGCGTCTCCACCCCCATCGTTCTGCCCGGATGCTGAGGTCCAGCGCCGAGGGCCTTCTGGCGGTTCCCTCATTGCGAGAAGCAAAGCTACAGGGAACCAGGCAGAGGGCCTTCTCGGTAGTGGCGCCTGCCCTGTGGAACGCCCTCCCATCGGATGTCAAAGCGATAAATAACTACCTGACATTCAGAAGACATCTTAAGGCAGCCCTGTTCAGGGAAGTTTTTAATCTGTGATATTTTAGTGTATTTTTGGTTTTCTATGGAAGCCGCCCAGAGTGGCTGGGGAAACCCAGCCAGATGGGCGGGGTACAAATAATAAATTATTATTATTATTATCCTCCCTGCTAAGGGCAACACAGAGACAGAGAAGGAGGAAATGGCAGGCTGGTTGTAAGTAAGATGATAGGCAGGTGGCGTCTGGCAAAGGGCAGACTGGGCATGGTGGGACAGTGTCCCATTTGCCCTAATGAATGAGCGTCCATTGCAGTGCCCTTCTGCATGACAGTAGAGACTGATAATGGTGGGCAAGCTGCCTTTTGCAGAAGCTTGTTTATTACTGATTGTATCATTACAAAAGAAGGGACGTGGGTGGCACTGTGGGTTAAACCACAGAGCCTAGGACTTGCTGATCAGAAGGTCGGCGGTTCAAATCCCCGCGGCAGGGTGAGCTCCCGTTGTTCGGTCCCAGCTCCTGCCCACCTAGCAGTTTGAAAGCACGTCAAAGTGCAAGTAGATAAATAGGTACCGCTCCAGCGGGAAGGTAAACGGCGTTTCCGTGCACTGCTCTGGTTCGCCAGAAGCGGCTTAGTCATGCTGGCCACATGACCTGGAAGCTGTACGCCGGCTCCCTCGGCCAATAAAGCGAGATGAGTGCCGCAACCCCAGATTCGGTCACAACAGGACCTCATGGTCAGGAGTCCCTTTACCTTTACCTATCATTACAAAACCCCTGATGAGTTTCAAGGAACCCCAGGGTTGGGACACAATCTGGTAGGGGGAGCACTCTTCTAGTTTGCTTCGTGACATTTCAGGATCCAGGCTGATGAAATAAGTGTACTCAAGCTTAACTCTTGAAGCAGGATCAGCATAGTGAAAGATCTGATGTCACAAACTATGAATAGATGCTTCTCTGACTAACCAGAACATCTGAAGTTATTGTCTTCTTTTTAAAAAACCCTTCAATACAATAGCAAGTATGTAATTGAAACCTGCATGCTATTCATCAAATTGGGCTTTTTTATTCTTCTAGCCAAGTTATTTTATTTGCAAGCACCAAAAGTTGTTTGCTTTGAGAAATGATCATGGAGCAGCTAGATATGTCAATGTGTTTGTGTGTGTGTGTGTGTGTGTTGTGGCATTGTAATACATTGACAAAGCAGCAATGCATACCAGGAATGCTTTGAAGGGACCGGTCTGCTGTGTTTAGCCAACAAGCAACCTTGAGAGCTTCTGAATGCACAATTCTTCCACAAGGCGTGAAAAGAGAAAGAGCTCTGTGTTCCATTTCTAAGAAGAACTGACAGCCTTTCCCCCTCCCTCTTTAATGCAAATCTAGACTATTACACTAATTGAATGTCGTTTTGTTGTTTTCCTTTCCATCCAGCTACACTTCCTTTTGAACAACTACAGGCCTGAAACATTAGAAAAGTTTGGTATCAAGGATATTGGTAGAAAAAGTGGAAAGTCAGCTCACTATCTCAGTGAGGTGGCTTTGCAGGCTAGCGGCTACTCCCACAGGAACCAAAAGGGAGTTCTGGGAGTGGGATCCTACCCGAGCAGGTATACATATATTTGTGAAAATGGTATGGAATAATGCATCATACAAGGAAAAAATTATTTCAAAAATGCACAAAGCGTGTTCTCCTTCAGGGAGAGCACGTGTTGCGGTGGGGTCTACTGAGCCACCCCCTTTGTTGCTGGGTAAGTTCTCCAAGATGGCCAGGGGGCATTGATTGGATTGCCGAGTTGCTGGGGGAAAAGTTATGTTGCAATTTTGGTGGGAGGGGTAAAAGGTTTAAATACTCTGCATGCAGCCTTCTACTTTCTCTTTTGCTGCATGCAACGGATCACCTGGAGCACTTGGACCGTCTGGAGGACAGTGGAGCGATCTTCTCATTGTCTGGTTACATTTCTTTATTCTCCCCTTCTTTTTAATCTTCTCTAGTTCCTTAATTAATTTAACCCCCCCTTTTTTTTTCCTGTTTGATTTCCCACCCCACCCCTTACCCTGCCCTTTGGGAAGATTCTCCCTGTACCTGTGAGCGCTACCTGTGCATAATCCTCCTGGGCTTGCCTTTCCCAATAGGGAGAGAGCCCCCATTAGGGGCTTTATTTAGCAAAAAGGTTTTCCCCATTTTCGCCTGTTGGATTGTGGGGCTAGTCAGGGCTGTTCCCAGCTTACCTGGAATCACTTTCATTTATAGTATCCCCATAGGTTGGCTTTATTTTGGGTGCGTGCAGTGCTGTTGGCCAAGTTTTAATCTAGCCTTGGGCGGGAGCACTATATTGAGTTCCTTTAATATTGCAATGAGACTGTAAAAGGCAGAGAGCAGAAGCAGGGAGGCCTTCACGGCCTGCTCGGCCTGCACATATCATTCAAGCCTAGCCTGCTACAGTTTGCAGTACAGTAATTGTTAAGTCACTGTGACATGTGACTCTCTTTCTCTATAAGAATTTATCTGTTTGTTTGCAGGCTCACTTGTTACTAATGTATATCTTAGGCAGACAGAGTGGAGCCAGAGGCTCTCTGTGCCTCCAATGAGCACTCTTTGTATGCTCTTTAACTATGCTGTTTCTGAACAAGTTTATTTTCTTCAAGTTTGTTTTGCCCTGATAGTGGCGACTGCCGTTTTAGAGATGAGCCATTGTGGCTTAGTGGCTAAAGTGCAGGACTAGGACCTGGGAGACAGGGTTCATATCCCCCACTTAGCCATTGTTATAACAAAGCAATACAAGCTGCTCCTTTTGGACTATTTTGTTGCTGGGTAGTTTGGCCCATTTGTGATATTGCTCCCAAAAAGAACTTTGGGTTTCTTGAGGAGGTGCTTCCCTCTAAAGGGCAAGCAGGGGTACCTGGACAGGCGGTGGGCTGCCTCGAGTTTGTTATCTCATTGGAAACATTTATGTCTGGCCTAGCAGGTGATCCTAGGGCTTGGCCCGCTTGGCCCTATAATTTGATGGCCTCTGGCAGCGTTTCTGGCCTGAATAGCGTCCCCATATGGTGCACAAAGCATTGGTTTCACCTGTTCCTCACATTGTTCAGGTTTTTTCTTTTTGGAGTCTATGACAGGGCCTTTGCAGATGCCTCCAGAGCTTGCCTCTCCTGCAGAGGATGACTTGCTGATGCCCCAGGTGCCTTCTTCCAGAAGGAAGCGTCTTCAGAGGCAGAAAAAAGCGGAGCAGGGATGATGCTTACACCTCCTTGCAGGTAAATCATCCCTGGGCTCTGATGATGATTCAGACATCACCTTGGACCTCTCCAGGGGTTAGGGTGAGGCTGTTCCGGGTCTTTAGGGATCATCCTGGATAGCTCAGCTGGTCAGCGTATGGTGCCGGTAATGCCTAGGTTGCAGGATTGGTCCCTGTTTGGGACAGCTGCATGCTCCCTCATCACTCTACCCGGACACTGAGGTCCAGCGCCGAGGGCCTTTCTGGTGGTTCTCTCACTGTGAGAAGCCAAGTTACAGGGAACCAGGTGGAGAGCCTTCTCGGAAGTGGCACCCGCCATGTGGTACACCCTCCCACCAGATGTCTACTACCAGACTTTTAGAAGACATCTAAGGCAGCCCTGTTTAGGGAAGCTTTTAACGTTTGATGCATTACTGTATATATATATATATATATATATATATATATATATATATATATATATTGGACGCTGCCCAGAGTGGCTGGGGAAGCCCAGCCAAATGGGCGGGGTACAAATAGATTATTATTATTATTATTATTATTATTATTATTATTATTATTATTATTATTATATTGTGGGAGAGTGGACTAGATGATCCTTGGAGTCCCTTCCAACCCCACTATTCTATAAGTGGTAATTCACTATGATGGGAATGTTAGACGCAGGGCTGCCATCATCCCCTCAGCTCACTAGGATCCCAGGGACGGGGACATGTGGACCACTTGCGCAGCTCCACATTTCAAATGGAAATTCCCTGAGCAATAGAACCTGAAGCTGGTATGCAGGAAGCTGGCCCGGTGGCAGCTTTGTTGGGACTTCTTTAGGGTTTCTGGCCAGCGTTGGCCCTGTAAATTTACACATCATGGTGGCAACACGAGGCAGGGCATCTTGCCCAAGCGGGAGCCGGCAAGCAATAACTCAATACCTCTTGCCCATATTTCCATAAAAATATCTCCCTTGAAAGCCTGGCTAAAAGGTTATCTAGATGGGTCAGTGGCTTTGTGCTTGTGGGAAGGATTTTTCCCAATGTTTGGGATTCCTCTGGCTTTTCAGCCAGTGGCTCGGAATACAGCAACTCAAAAGCCAGTTAGAGAGCTACCCGTGGTAGCCTGAAAGAAGGTTAGGAAGCAGCTTGCATTGGGACGTATGGTGGGATCCCCTTGATTCTCCTTCTATTCCCAATTTTCATTTATCCCCATTGGGGATCGTCCCTAAGAAAGCCCCATATAATTCCATCTGATCCATATTTATCGCATCCCAAAGGCACCTCAGTGAATGATGCTATCCCTCCGGAATTGTTCCGTGAAATATGCATCTTTGGATCAGGCAGTTGAGCTTACCAACAAATTGGAGGAGGTGCCTTGTTGGCATTATGCGATATTGAATCGGCTGTTAGGCTGCTGCCGGTTCACCCTCAAGATTTTAAGTAGTTAGGCTTTAATTGGATGGTCCTTATATTGATAAGGCGATGCCGGTGGGTTGCTCAATAGGCTGTGCAGCACTTGAGTCCTTTAGCGCCTTTCTGGATTGAACATTGCGAGTCAAGACTCGTTTAACTGGGGGTATCGTTATGTGGATTATTTTACTGGCTGGTTCATGTGACACCAGCCACTGCTTAGGCTAACTGGACGCCCCTTTATTCCCTGAGGAGCTGGGTGTTCTGTTGGCAGTGGAGGACAGTGGCTCCTACTGCCCCTTTTAACGTATTTGGGGGCTAGCTGGATACCATTGCTCAAACATCTGCTTGCCTGTGGAAAAGCTGTTTGCCTTGAAGGACTTTATTCTTGTAATACTTCCTCTGAAGCAAGTGTTGCTTTGTCAGATCCTATCGTTCCTAGGTCAGTTAAATTTTGCATGCAGGGTGGTTGCTCCAGGCTGCCCCTTCCATTCCCGCTTGGCCAGGTGGTCTCATGGCCCGGGGTCCCTTCATCATCATGTACAGTGGCCTTGAGCCTGGCAGGGCAAGGCAATCACATGTGACCTAACTTTTCTCGAGTTTTCCCCATTGTAGTGTCAGCGCACATCTGGACTGAGGAGTTTAGGGACCGTCGGGTCTGTCTTGGTCTGATAACCAAGCAGTGTGAGAGTCCTGGCAAAACGGTGCTCGTGCTCTGGCAGAGTCTTCGCACTGCTTAAGGTTTAATATTGCGTTTCTGCTCTCTTTATTTCAGGATCGTCTAATGTTTTCGCTGTCGCTCTATCCCGTTTTTTCAGTTGGAGAGCTTCAGATTCTGGGCTCTGGACGCCCAGCTATAGCCGGATTTTTCCGGAGCTCCTGTGGCACTTGGCAACAATTAATAATTATGAGGAGTAGTAGCTTACGTTTCCCCATCCGCTTTCAGGTCTTATGAGAAGGCCTGGACTGATTTCTTAAAATTTAGTTGGCAGTCCTCGGCCATTCAGAGGAACCGGCCCCCATCTTCTGAGCAGGACCTGCAGTAATTCGCCCACCTGCTGCAGATTGGATACACTGTTAAAACTATCAGAATTCAGTCCGCTGCAATGTCTGCTAGAGTAAAGCTTTAATTTTTCAGAGACCCTTCTAAAAGTGTGTCGTGCGCAGGGTCTCGGAAGGTGGGAATAGGCTCCAACCTTCACAGGACAGCAGGCAGGAAGCCGGTCAATCTTTGACCTATGCAGTATCCGCAACAAGTTAAGACTTGTCGGCTGGTTCAAGATCAAGACGAGACTTCTTTCAGTATTCCATTGTAATTTTGGTGTACTGAGGGTTGGGGAAATTGTGTTGGAGCCAGCACGGGGCTGAGAGTTTGGAGGCTTATTGCCTCAGGACTTTTCCTTATCTGCGTTGGAGCTTGTCATAAGTGTCTGGAGCTCTAAGTCAGACCTAGTGAGCAGGTTTGCCACCATCAGGCTTCCAGTCACAGGTGAGGTGGGCCCTTGCCCTGTTATTGGATACCGGAAATATTTGGCTTTTCGTTCCCTTGGGGGCTGCCTCGATCTTAGTGCACAGAAATGGGTTCCGGTTCGACAGGCATCTAATTGCTCACGTCGTGCGCCAGTTATTGCAGCCTGCGGCTTGCCTACCGCTGAACACGCCTCATTCAGCCCGGTTAAGGATTTGAGGAAATTCTTAGCAGTGAGGCCCTCTGAGGGGGGGTCCACTGTTCATTCATGAAAATGGTCGTCCCTTGGCACGGCATCAGTTTTCCAAGGTAATGCGTAAGGTTATTTCTGCTTGTGGGGTCCCGGCTTATGGTTTTGCACCCCATTCCTTTTGCATTGGTGCTGCTACAACAGCAGCCCATTGGGGGTTGTCGGCCCACAGTATTAAGGACTTGGGCCGGTGGAAGTCTGATGCGTTCAAGGGTTACGTGCGGAAGAGATGTTGAATTATTGTATTGATGTGTGCTTGTTCTCCACCCTGTAGGTCTCGCTCCAGTCCGTATCTGGATTGTGGGGCACAGCATCGTTCACTGGGCTGGCATCAGAGCGAGGCAGTCTGGAAGGGGACCGGATCTTGGCTTCCCACAGCACGTACAGGTGTCGTGGATATCCAGACGGGGAATGCGGTGGAGTGAATTCATCCCACTAATTAAGCGGAGGGTGCTTTCACATGGTCCCCCTTTGGCAATTGTGGTGCAGTTGGGGGAGAATGATATAGCAAAGGTTGATTGCTATACTTTGCGCTCCACAACTCAAAGAGACTTGGCGGAGTTGGTGACCTTAATACCTACCGTTAAAATATTTTGGTCACAATTGCTGCAAAGGAGCAATTGGCTGGGCATTTCTCAACCCAAGGCTGCTGAAAGGGCCAGGAAGCGAATTAATTCCGCAGTGAGCAAAAGGGTAACGGAATTGGGTGGGTTGGTGATTTACAACCCAGATATTACCTTCAAGGCTCTGGCCCTTTACCGCAATGATGGGGTACATCTTTCCGAGCTGGGGAATGATGTCTGGTTGGATGCGGTAATTCAAGGGTTGAAGAATGGGTTGGGATTGTGAGTGGTTGGCGGCGAGCATAAAGGGCTCGATTGGCGGTTAGGCATTGGTTATAAATCTGGTGGAGGAGGGGTTAGGATAGGCTGGGCCTGCCCCTCCATGGTTGCTGCGGAAAGGGAATTCCGTTAAAGGAATCCTGGGGCTTGCCATCTTTTCGTCCAATCCCTGGAATGGGACTAGGGCCGGCAAGCCTTCGGGGAGCAGGCGGGTGAGAGTTGAGGGTCTGTGTCTCAGCTCCAATTCTTCCCCGACTTGCTTTCCCCCGCACTGTCTTTCGGTGGTGCCCGGAAGTCAGTTCTGTCCCCAGGCGGGGGGACAGATAGTCTTAACCAATGCCTAAACAACCACTCACAGTTTGTATTTTAATAAAGTTGTGGCCAAAATCATGCCAAAAATCTTAAACAAAAAATTACGTGTCCGTTGTGAGTTATTTAGGGGGGTGGATTGGGGACCTCAACACGCAAATAATAATAATAGTAATTCATTTGTACTCCACCTATCTGACTGAGTTGTCCCAGTGTTTATACTGGGATAAATCTGCCCTAAAATGTTTGTGAATTTTCATGAGGTCTTAAAAAATAATAATAATTAGAAACTGATGTGGAAATGTGGTGATTTGGATTTAAGATTGGAAAGACGAGAAGCTGAGAGAAACTAAAACTGACAGATTCATCCATCTCTGTCTCTTTCACCCCACAACTTAGGTAGTAGCACAAAGCAAGTGGGGAAAGATTATAAATGTTTGAGTTTCAGAGTTAATATTCTTCCCATGGTGTCCAACTATCCTCAATATTTTGTGCATGTGTGGAGATTCCAAGGCTTCCTTTGGCTCAGCATCCTTCATGGCAAAGATGAAAACACTTGTGCCACTCATCCCCTATCATATACATAACTCAGGTGCTGTTGAACCACAATGCACATCTTTCCTGATAATTGCCCATCTGGCTGGGTCTAATGGGAGTTGGAGTCTAGCATATGGAGGACCCTACATTGGCTACCCCTGGACTAGAGTACTGCCAGCTTCCAGCATTGGGTGGCATGATAGAGCTGTACTACGTACCTGAGCTCCATCTAGCTGAGTTGCTGCAGCATGCCAGGACAGAGAAAGGAAGGGTTTTGGTGGTGGGTGGTGGCGCAGTGCAAACGCACCAGTGAAGCCAACCAGCGCTCCTGCCAGCATGTTTGCACTGTGACAGCCTCACTAGCATTGCACCCCTTCACCTCTCTGTCCAGGTATGCTGCAGCAACTCAGTTGGAAAGAGGACAGAAGAGCTGTAGAATGCTACCCCACCACCATCTGTTGCCTGCTTCCCTTCAGATCAAAGCTTGCCATCACTTCCAGCTTCTCCACACCTCCCAGACCTAGATTCAGAAACAGCCAACTTTTGTGGTTTGCATCTCCTGTATTTCGTTCATATTATAGTGAGACACAAAACAAGAGCATGGGGAAACTACCCTGCTTATTCCTGATCGGCTCAAATAATGGAAAACATGGGTACAACCACCCAGGTTACTCACTCAAGGAAGACAATCTGTGCAGTACAAGGGGGTAACCAAAACCTACTGGATCATTTTTATTACATTACTTTAAAACACACACACACACACACACACACACACACACACACACACTTGCAGATTGTGTGTTCATAAATTCTGTCTACTCCCTGCAAAAGAAGGGGGGGGGTCTTTACATGTTTATTAACACTAAGTTGTAAATCACTGATATCTATTGCTATCTTATCAATGCTGAAGGGTTTGGTAACGAAGAAGATTTTAGCAGCTGTTAGGCTGAGTAGTGTTGCATTTTTTGTATCCCAACCTTCCGTGATTTATTTTTGAAGTTTTATTTCTGAAGGCTTCCAGTTAATTGTGATGTGCTTTAATTGGACTCAGATATGATGTTCTTTTGATCACAGTGCAAGCACTGCTCAGATAAATCGTTAGGGTGTTTTCTATAACTCAGCTTTCTGGGGTGAGAGCGGAAGTCTCCCCTCTTGCTTCTGGGCTGCATTGTATGAATAAGGCATCTTCAGAGACAATATTCTAGGATGTGCCAGTGTCACAGTCCTCTGATCCTCCTTTGATTAAAATGTGATTGGCAGAATGCATTGCCCTAATGGTTCATCTTGATATATCAGTGTTTATGTAACCACAGAATGTAGTTCAGCAGCTGGGGGGGCATATATGGGCCTTTTACTGCTGCAATCCTATGCAAAATTAAGCATGTCTAAACCTATTTATTCACCTGGCTGCTGGGACTTGAGAAGGCTTGTTCAGTTTTCTGCAAGGATCAACATGATCCCTGGCAGGAAACAATGTCCCATGCACAATTTGAGGATAAGGCACACCCTTTCCAAAAGGTAAAGCTTTTTGTCTTGGAAAATAGGGTAGGGGGGTGGCTGGCAGGGAACACCAAGTCAGTGGTGGAGGGCATGGTATGGTTGTGGCACTCAGCTGACCTACAGTTCATTGCATTGTTGCTGCTTACTGGGAGAAGAGAAGGAAGGCTAGGCAAAAAGGTCAGTGCAGTGCAAACACACCAGCAGGAATGCTGAATTAACTGCACTAGTGTGTTTTATTGCAGCAACCTGACTACCACCTCCTCCTTTACCTGATGGTAAGCAGCAGTGATGTAGCTGAGCAAAGGTTGCATCTCAGTGTCTGCTACTGGGCAGGGTAGCAGCAGATATGGAGTGCGAACCTCATTTTATTTTGGACCCAGTTTGAAGGGGAGTGGCCCTGGCTCAAAACGAAGACCAGACATTATGTGTGAGAGGAGTTTGCATTTCATGCTCTACCTCTTCAAATTTTTGACAACCACCCACCCCTGAAGAGGACTTGAGAGGCAGCAGATTGGCGGATTGGTTGTGTTTACTGAAATAGAGCATAAGAAGATCTGCAAATCGAGAGCCAATTATTGTAGTTTTCCGTCTACAGGACTCCCCCATGTATAGTAGGGCGAGCTGTATTTTGAGGGACTCCAATTTAAGAAAATGGGGGAGATGGCACAGATTTGTTGAGCTTTTTTCGTGGAGGATTGCCCAAGGTTGTTAAGCTTTTGGGGGGGGGATTGCAGAAAATCGCTCACCAGCATGTGTTGCTAAATCCGACTCCTATCTGCCCCATCGCTGGCATAGTTGTTGAGCTTTTATTGGAGGTGATTGCCCACAGTTTTTGAGCTTTTTGGGGGGTATGCCTAGAGTTTTTGAGTTTTTTTGGGGGGGATTACCCACCGCTAAAGATTGTGCATATCGCCAAAGACCTGCAGCCACCAATTGACTGCGCAGAGGCAGCCAATCACAAACAGCAACACAGTCACCAATCACCCACCCTGTCGCCGCAGAAAAATCTCCTGCTCACAGCAGCAACCAATCACCCAACCCCCCTCTGCACTACCCATGTATAAGACGAGGGCAAATTTTAAAGCTTCTTTTTAAAGAAAAAACCCTAGTCTTATACACATAAAAATATGGTAATAAGTGATGGCAGGTGAAGCTTGTTCCTTGTTTAGAGGGGAGCTCTTCTCTTTCATCCTCTGAGTATCCCAGCAGTTGCACTCAGTGTTTTCCTAGCCAATGACTGGGTGTACTTCTCTTTCCCTGCCACAATCGCATAGGTAAGCCTTGGAGTAAGAAGGTTAAAGATGTATAGCACGGATGTCCAGCATGGCGCCACAACATTCATCATCCAGTGTGGACACTGCATCCCTGTGGACGCTGCAGTCTCCCCCAGTCTGCACTAAGAAGTGATGACCACATGTCCACAACCCTATAATGATTCAGGGTGGCATATGGATGCATCTTCATTTGCTCACCTGCCCACACTAAATGGCAATGAGACCAATCTGACTGAATTCAACAGAAAACAATCGCCAACCAGGCCAAATTGAGTACGTTAAATAAGAAAACCAATGCCATTTGGGCCTGATTAACCCAATAAATTTAGGAGCACTCCTGCAAGTTGTGTCTGATTTCTCCAACTGTGTGAGCCCATACTATTTAAACCAAATTCATCAGATCAGACAGTGGAACTACTGTTAATCATTTGAGATGCACAAAAGAAATGAGCAAAGAAACATTCTGCAATGTAAAGTAGGAGGGAGAGAGAGAGTTCCAGGTGTGAGAATTCTCCCCCAAAATGCCTACTTGGCCCTTAGAAGAAGCATATAGCAGAAGTCCATATTGTAGATGGAGGACAGAAAGGCAACATAGAGCAGAAAGAGGGTGAGAATGGGTCAGAATATCTGTTAATTGGGCAAATCTGCTTCCCATGATTGGTCACCTTGCCTCATGTGACCTCCTTGTCCCTCCTCTTGGGGAAATTACTTTCAGAGTCTCTTTCAGGTAACGGAGTCAAGCAAATTCATCCCTGCTAGTGTTGGAAACACCACTGTCCCCTCCCCATTAGAGGTAAGTGACCTGGTGCTGTTTGGAGTGTTATTTTAAGGCTTGTTTTATGTGTGCAGGAGAATCGAGTGGCAAAGGTTTCTCTGAACTGTCTGCTACTCTCAGCTGCAGGTGATGCGAACTGTAAGTTTGGATGATCCTCATATTTAAAAACAAAAGCATTCCTGGAGCCGAGAAAAAATCGTATCAGAAAGGTTAGTCTGCAACCTTCTTGCTGGCACAGATTTTTTTCCCCTTTGTAAAGGGATTCCACCCCCACCCCTTAGCAGACCAGTCCACAATTCAGTATAGTATACATCCCTATTATTTGACAACAATCTCTATAATGAGATTGTAAATGTTAGGTAACATAACAGGTTGACTTTGCCAAGTACACAATACTGGTGCACTTATGTTGGCACAAATTCATCTGTTTCTCACTGAAGCCACCTACATACCTACAAAGTCAGGGTGTTGGAACAAATGGAACGAATAGCACCATAAAATTGCCTGCACAAAGACCATTACAAGAGGCAAACATTATTCAGAATAATCTCACAACATCAGCAAGACATGAAAAATTAAGCATCCAATATAACTTGCATGTTATTGCCTGATGAAGAGTGCAAGATATCCCCGCCTTTCCTTAGCCTAAAATTGTGGCAGATTACTTGCATCATTTGGCTTTCTGAAGGCACATTCTTCTCAAGATATAAGTTCAATACAGAGGAACTGGATCTGAATACAGATTTGCCTGATGTTCATTGTGAGTGACGCAGACATAGCATTTTAAGAGAAGTTGGGTCTTTTCAAAAAGACCCTTTTTCTTTTTCTTTTTTTATAATTTTTTATTGGTTTTTCAACACATATTAAAAGACAATACAACACAATACATAAACAAACATATAAACACGTATAATTTCTTAACCTTTTTTTCCTTAATCCTTCTTTCAGCGACTTCCCCATACCTCCCCTTTCTGCATCCCTGTTTTAAATCTTTCCAGCAACCCCTAATTTCAATTACTTATAGCACTTTCTTTAAATCTTTTTTCTCATATCCAATTGTTTGTCACTGCAATTCTATTTTGCGTTACCCAAGACATTTTAACACTCATTAATTTTACAACAGTTCTTAAGATAAACTTTAAATTTCTTCCAATCTTCTTCCACCGTCTCTTTCCCTTGGTCACGGATTCTGCCAGTCATCTCAGCCAGTCCCATGTAGTATATCACCTTGGTCTGCCATTCTTCCAGTGTGGGTAGCTCTTGTGTCTTCCAATACTTTGTTAAAAGTACTCTTGCTGCTGTTGTAGCATACATAAAAAACGTCCTATCTTTCCTTAACACCAATTGGCCTACCATGCCCAGGAGGAAGGCTTCTGGTTTCTTCACGAATGTGCATTTAAGCACCTTTTTCATTTCATTATAAATCATTTCCCAGAAGACCTTGATCCTTGGGCACGTCCACCAAAGGTGGTAGAAAGTACCTTCAGTTTCCTTACATTTCCAACATTTATTATTGGGCGTATGATAAATTTTTGCAAGCTTGACTGGGGTCATGTACCACCTATAGATCATTTTCATAATGTTCTCTCTTAAGGCATTACATGCCGTAAACTTTATACCGGTAGTCCATAACTGTTCCCAGTCAGCAAACATAATGTCATGACCAATGTCTTGTGCCCATTTAATCATAGCTGATTTAACCGTCTCATCCTGTGTATTCCATTTCAACAGCAAGTTATACATTCTTGACAGATTCTTAGTATTGGGTTCCAATAGCTCTGTTTCTAATTTTGACCTCTCCACCTGGAAGCCAATTTTCCTGTCCAGTTTGAAAACTTCATTTATCTGGTAATAATGAAGCCAATCTCTTACTCTGGATGAAAAGACCCTTTTTCTGGCCTAGTGTCAACTTCATTTTTAAAAATTAAAGCATAAGAAGAGCCCTGCTGGATCAGGCCAGTGGTTCATCTAGTCCAACATCCAGTTCTCGTGATGGTCAACCAGATACCCACACAGTGGTGTAGCGTGGGTTGTCAGCACCCGGGGTCATGCAGATGAGGGTGGGTGGGAGGGAAACGAACTGAGTACACATGCACATTCAACTGCTTAATGGTGTCCTAGTCACTTAGGAGATTGCAGCTGCAGAGGTAAGAAAAGAAGAGGCATTCCATTGTCTTCAGAGGTCACTTCCTGGTTCTCATGGAGAAGCCATTTTCCATGCAGCCCAGAGATGGGAGTGCACAGCTGTATTGAGGCAGCACCAGGTGTTGAACTTTTGAGTCCCTAACAATTTTGCGCCCAGGGCAACCACCCCTGTGCCCCCCACACCACACCACTGTGCCCACGGGAAGCCCACAAGCAAGGTCTGAGTACAACAGCACTCTGGCTATTTGTGATGTACAACAACTGGTATTCAGAGGTGTACTGCCTCTGATTATGGATGTAGAAAATAGGCATCATGTCTAATCCTCTTTTAAATGTTGTCCAAGTTGGTGGCCACCACTGCCTCTTCTACGAGCCTCTTCCATAGTTTAACTATGCACTGTACAAAGAAGTACTTTGTTTAGTTTGTCCTAAATCTTTCAACATTCTGCTTCATTGCATGGTCCCAAGTCGTAGCATGAGAGCAGCCATCTTATCTCCAGGAATGCTGCTAGGACTTATGCCTCATCAGGGAGTAGCACTGTACCCTGGGACATTTTTGTCCTATTTGCAACCAGGCTATCCAGCTGCCACTTGAAACAGAGTCTTTGCTTTAAAAGGAAAAAAAAAAACTTAAATAAAAATTTAAAGCCCTTAGACTCCCATTTAAAAGCCATACAATTTTTGCCATCACCCCATCTTCTTGGGTAACCAAAGCTCTAGTGGAAGGTGGAGTGATAGTGACTTGACCTAACTGGTTTGTGTACTGAGTGGAGTGTGAATGACAGAAATAATTGTGTCACAAAGCTTAACTTTAGCCTTGACATTGTAAATGTTGCCACTTACCAGTAAACAATGTAAATCAGATGGAATGTGTTCTTTATTCAAATGTGCTTGGATAACCTTGAGATTTACCAGTACATATTATGGGGTTTGTTTTGGACATTTATATCTGGTGAATGAGAAATATGTTTTTGTTTGTTTTGTTTGTTTGTTTGTTTTTTTGCTATGTGGTGAAGGAATTGAGGAGAAAATCCGACTGTTTACTGAAATCATACTGTTTCTCTTGAGATTTCCTAGTAAATAACAGGATTTTCTGACATTTCCAAGGAAGTTTACTGAGATACAGTATATAAAGCTCCTTAACAATGTTATATAAATTCAAAGTATTAATAATAACAAATACACTAATGATGGTGATTATAATAATGACTGAAAAAGTATCCAGCAATTCATTCAAATAAGATACTACAAAATCCAGTCTTTGACAAGGTCCCAGTATACTGTGTTGTTGTCTTCACCGAGATAAAAAATAATTGTTCCAGTTGTTTAATACAGGAAGGAAAGCAACCTCAATATTTAGCTCTTCTCTGCTGCACTTTTTTCTTCTTCTGAAGCAAACTGATATTTGATACTTGGGGAATGGTTCTTGGTGATTGATACAGCATGTTTGAGAGAGGCCGGCGACGTATCTAGTAATTACACTGTTCAGACATCAAGATTGTATTACCTCAAATTGCCTGGAATGATGTCAATTTATCAAACATCCTTTGAGAAGTTCATCCCAGTTTTCATTTCTCTCTGTTAGGCTGCTTTATCTAATAGAATAGGGACCGGAGGGGATTTATATACTTTGTCAGCTTCAACCTCTGATGATTCTGCTTGACCAACATGGGGGGGGGGAGGAGAGATTTCTTCCCTGTTGCCTTGTTTGTTTTATCATCTCTCGTTCTCTCTCTCTCTCTCTCTCTCTCTCACACACACACACACACACACACACATTCTGTGCAGTGGAGAGAAAGGATATACAATGTGATTTGAAAGCCCCAGATAGTTTAAGCAACAGGGTTTCAGCAGAGCAACAGTAATCATGTCTGCTTAGTGAGGTAAAACATATCCTGTTTGTATTCCAGACGGAGGATTTCAATTATGCTTCTTTAAGACCAAAAGATTAAAAAGCATAAAGATTCATTTCCTAGGGCACTATCTCGGGGAATGCTTAATAATAAGAATAAAAAGGTGGGAGCTGAATGAGCAACATTTCCCTGGCATTTCTTTTACTGCTAACAGGCTAGAGGCATGCGTTGAATTATTCTAGCGATGTGGACAGGATTAGATTATAGGCAGAAGCACCAACAGGTTAGCAAATTGATTTATTCTGAATACCTGAAGAAACCAAAATGCTTGAGAGCCAAGTCAGTTGGCTGTAACATTATTTTCCTGATAGTTTTCTGGGGAGCAGATTTGTAGAGGTTCCTGGATGTAGTAAACTTGTTGGTGTCCTCATTGAAATAGGGTATGAGTTCCACTGCCTGATTATACATTAGAGAAAATGATTTGGGGCAGTGATTCTATGTTTTTTATAGTCTATAAAATGGTATGTGTGCATGTTGGATGGGTGGAGAGGTGGGGGAAGAGAGAGAAAATTTGGAAGGTAAGAACTGGCCTTGGTGCTGAATCAGACAAAAGTTCAACAACTCTAACATTTTTCTTTAAATAGTAGCCAGCCAAATGTCTCCAAACCCTCGTAATTAAGTCACAAACTGATTATTTCCCTCCCTCCGCAGTTGTTTGTCCCAGGCTAGGGATGAATGAATCTGACATTTTTTATTTCCCAGTAATCCAAACTTCTCTTCAGTTCACCCCCACTGCTGCATCTGTTTGAGATTAAGTTTAAAAAAATCAGCATGAAGTTTGCACACATTTTTGAAAGCATTTCTCTTACTATTTGCATTTTGTACAGAATTTTGTCTAATATATGCATTTTTGCAAGCAATTTCCCCCTTAAAATCCATTTGCCTTGTTATTTCCACAAATGTGTGCATTTTTGGGTGCCATTCCTACGTTATATTTGCCAGTGGTAATTTAATGAATAGGTCTAGTCAGCGTGGCCAAGAGATGCTTTCATTTAGGAAGCCTTACACTGAATCTGCTTGTACACCTTCTCTATCTGTCATTTGAATGTATTTCTTATGATGCCTGGTTATCTATTTTTTTAAAATGTCTTTTCCCTTCCACTTTCTGTCCTGCATTGACAGTGTTCAGGCCAGTGTTCAGCCAGTTAGTGGGGACTGAGGGACCTTGCCCCCTCCATTTTCAGTGAGGGGGCCAGACCCCCTCAGTATCCCACAGTGATGTGAGCACACCATGTGCAACGGGCCCACATGCCCACACAGCATGTGTGTATGATGTGAGCATTTTGCGGGGCACTGGTCCCCTCAATCATGGGGTAAGCCAGCGCACCTGACAGTGTTCGTGTGCATAACAGCTCTGTGGGAACTATAACTCTATGAGAGGAGCAGAGATCTCCTAACAAGTCTCGGGCACCCTTAGCAAACTACAGTTCCCAAGATTCTTTGGATGACTGCTTAAAGTGATATGATACAGCTGTAGGTGTATACAGCAGATAGGGTCTAGATCTGAGAAGGGATATAACCATTGTTTCTCTGAAATCACCTTCCCCACCCTTTCGTCTCTTTGACTTGCCTGTAAGTTTCGTGAGTCTGTAGGACTTCTATGTTGTAAATGCTATCTTCTGGTAAAACATGTAAGGTTATTGTTTAGAGTAACGTAAGAAGCGTTTAGGAACATGTGGGTGGATTGAAAAGCTTGACTGGTTTTATTTTTCTTCATCATCATCATCATCATAATCATACCTTGTGATCTTTAGGTAAAGGGTGGTATAGTAATTAAATAAATAAATAAATAAATAAATAAATGGTAATGATAATAAATCATATATAAATATAGAGATATATTTTAAAAATGAGAAAAACTAGTGACACACTCACTATGCAGTTTGAAATCTATGAACTTCCAACAACTTTCCCACCTTGACTCATCAATAATTTCAAATCTCTTCCTCAATAAAAGATGTGTTCCTGATGGATGAAGGAGCCATGCCATTTTCTTTCTTCTTCTTTTTTTATCTTGGACTGGTCGATCCACTCGTTGGTGTTGATATGGGGGGGAGGATAAACAAACATTAGAGTCCCTCAGTTGGGAGAAAGAAACAGTAAGTATTCCAGTGTGTAATCTCTAAATATTTTATACTTAGAGTGCCTTTTTCATTAAGAATACACTCTTATTTCCTGACATGGGGGAAATGGATCAGTATCATCACTCTGAAAAAGAGACAGAAGGAGTTCTGTTTAGATGTAGATTTTGAATGGCTGCCAGGACTGGATGAAACCCTTTGCAGAACAATCACTATAAAAATCAATATTGTTCTTTCCAGGGAAGTATATTTCTCATGTCACGTCTGCTCTGCCTGCATTTTAGGGCAGCACTTTCCCACCAGCTCTTCTCTTTCCCCTTCTTATAAATGTGAAGTCCAGGACCCAAAGAATGCAGGCAGCCGAAGAAATATTTAAGCCTCATTTAAGTTTTGTGTACAAAAATATAGCCAATTATACATGCAACAGGGGAGGAGAACCTGCGACTCTATGAACCTCTAACAGCCTCAGCCAGCAATGGCAGTGGTCAAAGATGATGGGAGTTGTAGTCTAGCAATTTCTTAAGAGTGAAAGGTTTCCACATCCCTAATGAACAGTAATTAATGGGACAAGACAGCTCTTTATAATTGGGGACAGACAAAATACGAAAGCACAATATAATCAGGGATGGAGAACCTATTGGCTTCCAGTTAAGACATAAGAAGAACCTGCTGGATCAGGCCAATGGCCCATTTAGTCCAACATCCTGCTCTCACAGTGACTGAACAATTGCCTGTGGGAACCAGCAAGCAGGATTTGAGCAAAATAGCACTATTCTCTCCTGCAGTTTCCAGCAACTGGTATTCAGAAGCATTGCTGCCTCTGATTATCAAGGCAGAGCATAGCCATCATGCCTTGTAGCCATCAATAAACCTCTCCTCCACAAATTTGTCTAATCCTCATTTAAAGCCATCCAAGGTGACGGCCATCAGTGTCTTCTGTTGTGATGGCCTGGGATTTGGACTCGGATGCTGAACCTGAGGGATCCCAGCCTGCACAGGATTCCCCGCCTCCAGAACCAGCTGAGCCGGGGCTGGGGCATGAGCCTGAAGGGTCCTCACCTGTGCTGGATCCTCAGGTGCAGGCACCAGCTGAGTCTGCTCTGGCTCCTGAGGTGATGGAGGACCCATTGCCTGCAGGTGCTCCACTCTCAGCCCCGTCAGAGGAAGCTGAGGTTGCCTCTGGGTCCGGTAACCCTCCAGCCTCTCCTGAGCTACAGAGGCTCGGGGCAGAGAGGCTGAGGGAACTAAGTTCCCGCAGGAGGAGTGCTCGCCTCCAGACCAGGAAAGGCGAGTCACCAGAGGATCGGGGCTGCCCTATGCCTCGGGCCAGATAAAAGCCGGCCAGCCCCAGTTCCAAGTTGCGGGAGCAACATTGTTGGTTGCTAGTTCCTGCCTGAGCTCCTGACCTGCCTGGCTCCCTACTTGCATGCCTGTTCCTGACTTCACCCAACTCCCTGCCCTGCACCCAGCTTCAGCTACTATGGACTTTCTCTACGGACTGCCAAAGAAACACTCAGTTTCTTTGGATTTTCATAAGTTCCACTGTTATGAGAGAGGGAGAAAACCTTGTCTCTATCCACTTTTTCCATGCCATGCATAAAACTATATGCTTGTTATTGGACAGCATGGCCAGTGATGATAGGAACTGTTATCCCGCAAGAGGCTGGTTCATTAGGATGAATGGGGCACTGCCCCATGAGCTTCAGTCTGCCCCCAACCAGCTCCCACTTGCATGCCTTCTTACTCTCCCTGCCGCTGGTTATGGCTCCACTTACTGCTGACCTCCCTCTCCCATAGTCCCAATGATAACCAGGCACTGATGGAGACATTCTGTACATAATTGATTGATTGACTGGGTACAAGCTGTGCTCAAGGTGGTTTACAGCAAACATTCAAGATAGATAATATTAGGCCACAATACCTCAGGACCGCAATACCTCTTTCCATATGAACCTACCCGGATCCTGAGATCATCTTCTGCGGCCTTCCTGCATGTACCTCCTCCTTGAGAGGTTCAGAGGGTGGCAACATGAGAATGAGCCTTTTCTGCAGTGCCTCCCTGTTTGTGGAATGATCTTCCCAGGGAAGTTCATCTGGTGCCTTCATAATACACCTCTAGGCACTAGGCAAAAACATTCCTTTTTTAACCAGGCCTTGGGTTGATTCAGTTGACATTCTACAGCCTTTTAAAATGGGGTGGGTTTTTGGGAGCAGGGATTATTGGGTTGTTGTTTTTATTTTGATTACATATTTTGTGGCTTTATATTTTGATTTTGTTCTGTGAACCACCCTGAGACCTCCAGGTATAGGGCGGTATATAAATTCTAATAATAATAAAATTAAAAATAATAATACAATCTCTATCTCTATCTCGATAGAAAGAGATTACAGATAGAGATACAGTGGTACCTCGGGTTACATACGCTTCAGGTTACAGACTCCGCTAACCCAGAATTAGTACTTCAGGTTAAGAACTTTGCTTCAGGGTGAGAACAGAAATCGTGCTCCGGCGGCGCGGCAGCAGCAGGAGGCCCCATTAGCTAAAGTGGTGCTTCAGGTTAAGAACAGTTTCAGGTTAAGAATGGACCTCTGGAACGAATTAAGTACTCAACCCGAGGTACCACTGTACATAAATACAAAGCAAAAATGAAACTTAACTGATAGCTCAGTTGGTTAGAGCATGGTCCCAATAATTCCAATGTTACAGGTTTGATCCCCATATGGGCAACTGCATATTCCCGCATTTCAGAGGGTTGGACTTACATGAGCCTCAGGGTCTCTTCCAACTCTATAGTTCTATGATCTTATGAATAAAGTTTCTGGTACTGGTCTTGCTGCACTCCAAGAAACCTGGCTTAAATATATTTCAGAGGGAAGGAGTAGGTGATATAAACCTGACTACCACATTTCTCTTCCAGAGGAGGCTGACAGCACTAAAAGGCAAATATCCGAGAGAAATGATGGTAAGTCTTTTCCCCAGGCTCCTGGAAATATCAACTGCTGGTGCAAGTCATTGATGGTGATGAGGATTTGCCACAGGAACCTTGTTCCAAGAGAGTTCCCAGTGCCATTACCTTTCTTCTACCAGTTGAGAATAATCCAGAGCCTCCATTACTCCATGGTGGCAAAAAGAGTTTCCTTCAGGTCGGTGTGCAACTGAAACTAGCCTAGCATTACAATTTCCTTGTACCTAGTCTAAAATGTCATGGCAGACATCCTCTTGAAAGATAACCACTCCTCCTGGGTAAAAGTTTTGACCTAGCTCTATCTCAGTATCAGTGTTAACTGACAAATTTTGATGTGTCTGTATATACACTATCCATTTGCTTATTCTGCAAATATTTCTATTCAGTCACTGACACTTGTTTTGCTGAAATTGTGAAATGCTGACCATGCACTTACACCACGTTCTGCTTTTCATAACTGTAGTTTGGTTGTCAGTGTATGGGCCCTCACTAGGTTTTGGTAAAGTATTGAAATTTGCTAATTTCCCTCAAAGTTCTCTCAGAATTACAGTAAAGCTAACTTCCTTTTTACCCTTGTTTTAATTCATCAGGGCCTCCCAAAGTTACCTCAGCATTCATAAAAAAGTTTCACCTCCAAAGTTGCTTCTCATTTATTTTGAATAACACAAAATTAGATCAAAGAGAAACAGTTCATAATAAGCCCCAGTATTTAATTGCATGTCTTGAATCTAAAAGTGAATAGCAAAAGGGTTAGAAATTAAAATTGCCAATATCATGGTGCCATGATAAAAAAATCATGACCGCATTTGGAATACTGTGTATGGTTCTGGTCACCCTACCTCAAAAAGGATATTGAAAATCTGGAAGAGAGAAAAGGGCAAGATTTCCACCCAGGGGCTTCCCATGGGCATCTTGTTGGCTTCTGTGTGAGAACAGTGTGTTGGACTCAATGGGCTTCTGGCCAGATCCAACAGATTCTTGTTACGTTTGCATTTATACATGAGAGAAGTCAATGGAAAATTCCTGAACAAAGTTAGCTGCTTTCTTCATGAGTTTGGATGTGAAAGAAATACCATACTTTTCCATCTATAAGACACCCCCTTGTATAAGACACATCCTATTTTGGGGGACTCAAATTTAAGAAAATGGGGGAGAAGATGGCTCAGAGTTGTTGAGCTTTTTTTTGGGGGGATTGACCAGAGTTTTACAGCTGGGGGGGGGGGGGGAATTGCCAAAAATTGCTCGCACGCAGCATCAACGCTGACAATCACTGGCAGCTGACAATCGCTCACATGCCACAGCGACAGCCAATCGCAGACAGACTCTTCCCCAGAAAAGATCTCTTACCCGACTGAGAAAAGCTGTCCACTGGCAATCACACGTGTCCCAGAACAGCAGCAGCCAATCGCAGCAGCAGCAGCCAATCCACAGCAGTGTTTGCTGCATAAACCAATCACCAACCCAATTAGACAAGCAGCAGCCAATCCAAAGCAGCCCTTCTAGCCGCCCACAGTCCTCGCTGACAAGCTCCTGCTTGCAGCTGCAGCCAATTACCCGTCCACCCCATTCACTATCATGTATAAGACAAGGCACATTTTTGAACATAATTTCAGAGGGGGGAAACCTCGTCTTATAGATGGAAAAGTGCGGTAATTGTCAATGAGTGCACTGTAAGTTTAAAGCTACCGGTCTCCAGGTCGGGACTCTTGTGTCCCAAACTGAGAAGGGGAAAGGGAAGGCTGTGGCTGATCTGTAATAGCAGGTGCCTTTGAGAAAAATGTTGTAAAGGCAGAATGCCCAAAGCTGCATCCTTTTTACTTTGGAAAAGGCCATTGTTTCTTTTCATGCCATTGGGCTGATATTTGCAAAGAAGCTCACACAGATTAAATGGAACAAAAGACTTGGGAAGCAGACCTCTGCTAAAAAAACACATTAGCGCATGTTATAGGTCAATGGCGGGACCTAAATATAGATGCATGTTTTAACAGTACTTGATAACTGCTTGGTCGGGGTTTGCTTTAGGTCTGGCTACATCTTCCTGCATTTTTCTACATAGCCAGAAAAGCTCAGTGATAAAATTAGCAATCACCTATGTCTAATAAATCAATATATATAATAATACCTTTATTATCATTGTACAACCTGTGTACAATGAAATTAAATGAGCCTCCCCCCTCAAAACACTCAATATCTCCCCCGTCCAGCAACTTTAAAAGGTGAGAGGAATTCAGCAGTCAGTGCTCCATGACACACATTTAAAACAAACAATGCAAATGTAAAATAATAATGATAATGATAAAACCCCTGCAGTAAGAAGATACTACAGTGGTACCTCAGGTTAAGTACTTAATTCATTCCGGTGGTCCGTTCTTAACCTGAAATTGTTCTTAACCTGAAGCACCAGTTTAGCTAATGGGGCCTCCTGCTGCTGCCACGCCTCTGGAGCACGATTTCTGTTCTCATCCTGAAGCAAAGTTCTTAACCTGAGGTACTATTTCTGGGTTAGCAGAGTCTGTAACCTGAAGTGTATGTAACCTGAAGCGTGTGTAACCCGAGGTTCCACTGTACAAAGTAGAGATCTGATAGTAAGTTAAGCAGTTAATGTAAAATCCACGTTAGACCAAACATTTATTAATATGTTAATAAATAACAACAAACATAAAGTTTCTGACAAATCACTTTCTCAGAAGTGTTTCCATCCATGGGAAGAAGACACACACAGAAATCATGAATATTTGCCTGCAAAAAAGGGGGGGAAATAATGCAACCCTCTTTTCTCCTTACAATCTCTAACCATCATTGTCACTGTTCCATAATGCTTCCGGACTGCTTTTAAGTTGTCAGCAGATGTTAAAAAGAGAAGTGCAACCCCCTGCATATTGTAGCTGACTTCAGAGGTGATGTTTGTAGTTTATGTGGAATAACATCACGCGGCAAACTGACAAGAGGTGGCATGCTGCGATGCCATATGGCATAATGTTCTGAATTGGAAAGAGATCAGACTTGTTTTCAGATCTGATATTGTTCTGTTTACCGATTCTAAAGAATGTGCTAATGCACACCAGCAAACGTGTGACATGCAAAAGCATTTGAAGCTGGAAGGATTGAAGTTTCCCCAAGGCTTAAGACAAGGAAAAAAGGAGCCGCCTAGCTGAATAGGCCTGTGAACCGATATAGCATCCAAGTGGTGTGGCAACTGCTTCCCCGTGGTATAATATGTTTCTATGGCTACAGAGGATTGAATGGTGTCACTCCTTCATAAAGACAGAGGTGGCAAGGCCCGACTGGAGTGTGGTATTAGATGAGGCAAGGTGGGACAAGGTCCAGGCTGGCAGCTATCAAGGAACAAGCCTGGGAAGCTTCTGTCCGGCTTAGGGAGGCCCAATGCTTTCACACACATCATCACTCCCCCCATCAGAGGCAGAGGAAGGGGGGCGGTGGGGGCGGTCGGACCTGGGTGTCATCCCTGAGGGGGGTGACATTCGGCACGCCGCCCACCCGCAACTCCCAATCCTACCCTGAGCCACTGGGGGAAGGGGGGAGCTGTGCTGTTTTGCCAGCAGCCTTCCCCCTTCATTTTAACAGCTCAGGAGTCACGGGAGTTGTGGGGGTCGAGGGCGGGTGGTGCGCCGTTGCCCTGCGCTCCTGGCTAGAGGAGGCAGGCAGGGGAGAGGAGAGGAAGGAGGCAGGTGAGCAAACAATGGAGGGGACTATCTATTGGATTTAAAGGGTCACTTCGAGCGCAGCACTGCAAATGCAGAAGGGATCTTGCAGTATGTTTACGCAGACCTACTGGATGTAATAACGCTCCGAAGTGAAGGCGTGCCTATATCTGATTGAAGCCGACCAAAGGTTAATATTTTCTATATTCAAGGCAGATTAATTCCCTAAGCACAAAGGACACGTACTGAAAACTGGAATTTCATACTCCCTTGTAAGAAATTGCGGCACTACAGAACCACGGCTGGTTGCACCATTGTAACATGCGATGTCTCTTTCTCTCTCTCTCTCTCTCTCTCTCTCTCTCTCTCTCTCTCACACACACACACACAGAGAGAGAGAGAGAGAGAGAGAGAGAGAGAAACAAGACACCACTACCAAGAATGCAGTTTATCGGGCAAGCGCCCAAACAGCTTCCTCCGCCGCTGCCCCCCATTGCCCTCTAACTCTTCCCCTACAAGTAGCACTAGCAGCAACAGCAAGTGTGGTCAAATTGTGAGCACTATCTGTGCTGCAAAATGCTCCTAGACATCCTGGACCTTCTGCAATGGAATCATCTGAATCAGAGCAGTGCCACATTCTTCGTCTGACGAAGGAGAAGCATCTTGGGAAGCACAACAGATTCATGTGAGGGGGCATCTTGGCTCTGAGGGAAAAGTGTTGAGGGGAAACCAACTGAGGGGCATTTGCAGTTTGGAAGAAAAACTTCATTTCTGGCCCTGTCAAACAGAGGCCCAAATACAGACCCTTCAAGTCTCCCCATTTTCCAGGGATGACCCTGATTTACAGAAGCTGTCCCTGTTTCTGATTTGATACCGGAATGTCCTGCTTTTCCTTAGGACATTCCTATTTTCATCAGAGAAATGTTGGAGGGTATGGCGTTATCTGACCCCTGAGCCATCTGGAGGCAGCCCTGTATAGGGAAGGTTTTTTTAATGTTTAATGTTTTATTTTTATTATGTTTTATATATGTTGGAAGCCACCCAGAGTGGCAACTCAATCAGGTTTGTGGGGTTTAAATAATAAAGTGATGATGATGATGATGATGATGATGATGATGATGGTGGTGGTGGTGGTGGAATAGGATGTCCCTATTTTCATTCATGCAAATAGCTCAGTGAGACTCTAACATTGAGGGTAGGTGGGTTAGATGTTAATGGGGTAAAATGGCCAAATCCTTGTGCGTGAGGCCTTTTAAAGACCTCAGCCCTTCCTCTCAAGCATGGGATTCTGTGAGGTGATCAGCATCCTGCAAGATCTTGCAAGTAGCAAAGGGATGCTACTTTGTCCCCCATCCCACTTTCTGGACCTTGTGCCAGCAGGCAAAGTCACCCCATGTTCAAGTCGCAACGTGTTGATCAAGGCTTGCAAAATTTTAGAGAGTTTTCATTAGAGGGAGAGAACTGAAGACAAACAAATTAGATTATTTTAAATTGAACTGTGATGTGAGTGCAAGCCTACATATTCAGTGAAAACTGAAAGCTGAGAACCTGTGATAATCAGTGTAGAAGGACAGTTTCCCCTCCCCATTATATTATTTTAATGAAACGTGGCATTTCACAAGAGTAGTTTTGGCCTACTTTTCTTGCCCCTCCCCATGAAGTCTACCTGCAATCCTTACTATCTGCCATACAATCATTTGAATCCTAGAGGTTTAGTAAAATAAGGCAAAACATTGCACAGCTGACACCACTGCTAGAACAACTCTACAGTTATTTATAACCATCCTTGAGTTGAGCTGATTCATGGAGATGACCTTAGTACTCTCCATCTCTCTGTTCTCAAAGTAACTAAAAAGGAGCCGTTTGTTTACAGAGTCTCTCTTTTCCCCTCTCTCCTTCTCTCTCTATGCTTCATTTTTTTCTTGATTCTTCTGGAGTTCAAAGGTTGATTTTGATAAGCTTTCTTACTTGCTGTTCAGATTATGTTCGCAGCACTAGTAGGGACAATGGAAACATTGTGTAAGCACAGGAATCTGGCTTTGAGAGGTGGGCAAAATCATCATTGTAGGGAGTCCAGGACTCACTATTCCTTGGACCACTTGGAAAATGAATGAATGCTTCCAGCACAGGGAAGGGAGATGTTCTAACTTCATTCCCCAGCCTTGGGGCATGTAAGGCAGGAGACAACCGCAGCCTGGGGTTATTCATGGGCTGTGAAAATCCTGCCCCCTTTCTGCTTCAGCTACTGATATGGGTTTCAGTGTTACTTTGTGCACCCCAGGCATTTCACACACATTGAGAAGCCTGTAAAAACACACAAATCACAAACACCTTTTTCCGTATCAGACAGCCATATGGCAAATATCTTTCATGGCCTTGGAAAATTCACTGAACTCTCAATACCACTAAGTGCTGTTGCTCTCAAGCTTCCCATGGGCGTCTGGTTGGCCACTGAGAGCATGGGTAGGCAAACTAAGGCCCGGGGGCCAGATCCAGCCCAATCACCTTCTAAATGCGGCCCGCGGACGGTCTGGCAGTCAGTGTGTTTTTACATGAGTAGAATGTGTCCTTTTCTTTAAAATGTGTCTCTGGGTTATTTGTGGGGCATAGGAATTTATTCATCCCCCGAAAAAAATAGTCTGCCCCCCCCAAGGTCAGAGGGACAGTGGACCAGCCCCCTGCTGAAAAAGTTGGCTGTCCCCTGGAATAGAACGTTGTACTAGGTCGGCCTTTAGTCTAATCCAGCAGGCTTTTATTATGTATCAATCACTGGCTATATCAAAAATGTCCATTGATGCCCCTTAGGCAAACTAGGTCTCCATATCTAGACTTAAAGCTCTGTGATACAGGGAGTAGACACAGTGTATTCTACCCGTTGGGCTGTGAATTGGGTTCTAGTGCAGAGAAATTTCTGGAGCTTCAACTAGGAGCCTTTATATCTGGTGAATCACTAAATCACATGTTAGAGCCTCTGTCTAAGCCCAGAGTGGGGGACCTTTAACCCTCCAGGTGCTGCTGGACTGAAACTCCCATCATCCCTGCCACATGTTCCCTACCCCTGGCCTCAGCAGTTTAGTTTCCTCAAGACTGGACCCAAGCTTCAAATCCCCCCAGGTATGAAGGGGAAATTTCAGGGCTTCTTGTGCCAGTTAAAACAGAGATAGGGAACCAGATGATGTTGCATTACAACTCCCATCATTCCTGGTTTGGGGTCTTGTTGACTGGGGCTGATATCAGGGGACAGGAAGTACAGCAACATCTGGAGGGTCACAGATTCACTATCCAAGTTTACTCTCATATGAGCAATATAGTAGGGCATGTTCCTGTATCCTTTGCTTCTGACTTGACTCTTGGTCCTGTCTCCTGGTTTGTTCTTGACTTCGTACTCTTTGGTCCTGCTGACTACTGGCTTGTCCTGTGGCTTCTGACTTTCCTCACACTGCTGCCTATAGCCCAGGCCTGACAGCAAATGGTAATGTGGTTAATACTGAGACCTGCTTTCTAATTTTATGGAAATGAATAAATGAATGAAAAGATCTCCCAGGGTGGGAGACTGGGAGAAGAAAGGGAAATTCCTAGGTGAGATCTGGGAGAGTCCACCCCTTTCTGTCTGAGACAAGGCTTAAGATTTTTGAGATTTACCTTTGCTTTTTTTAAAAAAAATCAAATTAATTTGTTTTTTATTGTATCATGAGAAAGTATCAATAAAAAAAAATGGAAAAAGAAATACTGAATATTACTATTTCAGGGTGGTTGTAAATTTTCTACACTGAGCTCTCCCCTCCAGGATAGATGAAACCTGTCAAGCCTTGCAGGATGAAGTCCCTGGGGACCAGCCAGGGAGACAAGAAAGAGAAAGAAGAGAGATAATATTTGTTGAAAAATCACTGCATGATGCTCTGGGGCAGGATGTGAAAGCCTGCTGAAGCCACAGAGCTGCCAGGGATGGACATGGTGATAGACATAATAGTTAAGACTCACACACATTGCTCAAAATAGCTTCCCATAGCAAATAATAGAGAAATCCAAGGTTTAAGCATAGCTGTGACTGACAAATGTTGTTGTTGTTGTTATATCATCATCATCATCATCGTGACTATTACATTCGTACCTTGGAAGTCGAATGGAATCCGTTCCGTAAGTCCGTTCGACTTTAAAAATGTTTGGAAACCTTGCTACAACGGCAGCAAGAATACTTATAGCAAAGCACTGGAAGACTCAAGATCTACCCACTCTGGAAGAATGGCAGATGAAGTTGATTGACTGTATGGGACTGGCAGAAATGACCAGCAGAATCCGCGACCAGGGAGAAAAGTCAGCAGAAGAAGATTGGAAGAAATTTAAGGACTATTTACAGAAATACTACAAAATTAATGAACTCTGAAAAGATGTTGGATTGAACTTTTGTGGTCTCTAGCTGTTATGATAAAGATAATAGGGACTAAAATTGTTTAAGTTATTAAATTTAAAAAAGTTGAGTGGAAAATAAGGTGTTATTTTAAAAGGAATGTTAAGAGATTAGGATTTGCTGAATTAACAAGTTGAATTAGAAAACAAGAAGGGGAGGTATGAGGAAGTCAAAGAAATATGTTATTGAAGGATTGTTATTGAAATTGATTTGTTTTTAATATTTTTCTTTTTCTTTTTCTTTTTGTGTTTATATAAAATTGGAAAATCTAATAAATATTTATTAAAAAAAAATGTTTGGAAACCTAAGTGTGGCTTCTGATTGGCTACAGGAAGCTCCTGCAGCCAATTGGAAGCTGTGGAAGCCCTGTTGGACATTCGGTTTCCAAAAATAGTTCACAAACCAGAACAGTTACTTCTGGGTTTGTGGCGTTCGGGAGCCAAAACGTTCGAGAACTAAGCTGTTTGAAAACCAAGGTACGACTGTATTTCTACCCTGAAGGATACCACAGTGGCAAACAGCAAACTAGTAAAAACAATAAAAATAAAGGAACACATTTTAAACATTTAGAAACAATTAAGAACAAAAAAAATTAAAAACAGCTACCTACTCTCATCATTTGTTAATTTCAAGATTGCTGGGAACACTATCATTCAGCCATCAGATGCCTAATGTGAACAGGAATGCTTTTAAATTTATCCTGAATGTTAACAGTGTGGCAGACCAGGGAGGATATTTCTCAAAGGGGGAGACCACTGAGAAGGTACTATCATGCATAACTGCCAAAAGCATACCACCCAGCACCACCACACCAATTGGGCCTCTCCTGTCAGTTGTAGGGCCTGAGATGGTTTATGGTGTACTGACTCTTAAAAGTTATAAGTTTAATGTACATAAAATGCTATGCTTGAATGCACTGCATTTGCAACTTGTAAAGAGAAGATTACCTTAAGCAAGAGGTTACACTCTAGGTGAAAGCGGAAGTCAGGTTAAGCTGCCTGATGACTCTACCTGAAACCCAAGCTACAGCTCTCACAGCAGGAAATAAAACTTGAGAAGTCAGATATGGTTAGTAGCAGCAGTAGCAGGGAAGTTCTGCAGTGATGAACAAACTTAGAATCTCTCTGGGACCAGAGAGAGGAAAGTTTACTGAATTGCACAAAGGAGTGAAGCACATGACTTGTTTACATGGTGCTACATTGTTGTCGTTGTTGTTTTTCCTGTAGGTTATTGTGACTAGATTCAAGACTGTTCTACAGTAAAGTTTGGAAACTCATTCAAGCTAATTTATTTCTACACAGGGTCTAGATCAGAGATTCCGCTGAACAACTCTAACACTGACCAGTACTGGCACCTTGAATTGGATTGGGCCCAGTAGCTCACTCCCCTCACCCCCAATAAATAAAGCAAAAGAGCCACAGCAAACACAGCTTCTACTCTTTCTAACTCAAGTCTGATTTCATATGAAAATCTACTTTTTATTTATTTATAGTTGTTAAACTTTAAAAACACACACAATTACAACATGGGTGCATACAAATTAAAGATGCAATGGATTTCTGTGTATGACTGAGCAGTGGATTTATATGGGGGCACAAAGGAGGCACATTTTAATAAACTTGACCTTAGCTGCTGTCCGCTTTGTAGCTTACCTCCATGCGCACCTGATCCCACTGCTGTGAGTGTTCGTCTTTTAGCAGAAAAGCAGGATGAAGGTTTAGGGTTGTCCCGCACTATGACCCACTGAAATTAATGGACTTATGTTAGTCATCCCCATGAATTTCAAGTGGTGTACCCTGGACTCAGCTACATTAGTCAAAAAAGTGTTTTGAATGCATTATAAACAAGCAACACCAGATGGTGCTGGAGAGCAAACAAAAATTCTATGTGATTTCCCATAGCGTTTTTTTGTTATAGCGATTTAATTTCTGACTTATTCATAGTGTTTTTTTCCCCTGTGTGTAGATCCACCCCCTGAGTATTACTAACATTGTATGCAACCCTCTCTTTTTTGAATCTCAATAAATTTCCCCACAAAAAACTCCCAAAACCTTAGCAAAATGTTAGAGTATGACATAATTTTACAGTACAGCACTGCCAGGTTGTCATAGTGAATGAACTCTCAGGACCTGCCCCCCCCCCCTTACACTATGTGTGTAATAACAGTGGGCTGTTGGCATGGTAATTTGCTTTGTCAAGATGAATGGAGGGTTTGCATTAGAGAAGGCCAGATAAGTGATGCTTTATTCTACGCAGTTGAAGTTGTTTATTGCATTCTTGGATGCTTTTGGGTATTCGGAAGGAAAGAAAAATCAATAAGCAAGTTAAATAGAACAACTTTAATCCCCTTTTGTCAGGTTTATTACCTTTACTTCCTTGCTATCAGCTTTAAAGGGAATCCTAACAAACGGAAAACATGGTAGTGACAGTGGTTTGGTGCATCATAAAAAACGCTTCACAAAAGAAACTTATTAAATGACGATGGCCGAGGATGGAATTTTAAAAACGCCATTAGTTAATTGCCCAGGCAGTTATAAACGTTAGATGTTAATGGAAAGGTTCTGTCCCTGTAATAAATGTGAGTCTTTAAAGATGGGAACTGAAGTCTGTTGCTTGTGCAGAAGCCTTAGCAGCTGTCATCACATCTTCATGGCCTCTACAAAAAGATTGGAACGGGCTTCTACAAGTAGCAACTGAAGGATAAAGACTAATAGAAATATTGTGGCTTATCCCTCGGTGCATTTCTTATCTTTCTGAGTACCATGCAAGTCTTTCATTTGTTGCCTGTGTTTCAACAGTCTAAAATGGCAACGGCATCAGGGAATTTGGCAATTGACAGGCATGTTTCCCATCTGCCAAGTTGTGAAAGGGAGCCTTAGGCACACATGGGGGAAGTGCATGGTAAATCCAAGTCACAGGACATGGTAAATGTTCTGAAATTGGTATGACAATATGTTATCTCAAGATTTACTTTTAGCAGGGTAGGACAAAAAAAGTATTTTCCAGATAATTTGACATTTTCTTATACTGTACAAAGTGGGATCGGCAACAAAATATTGCAAGTGTACGCACACCCTTTTCCATTCCATTTCAAAACCATTCCTCATCTTCCCTAGTTTTCCTTCTGTCCATCTCCTTCCAGTGCTCAGGCATTCTGGGTCCTCATTGGGTTGCTTTTGACCACCTTTATTAGGGTGATTGCAAACTGGGGGCGGGGGGGGGGGAGGTTTCTACAAACATTCATGGCTGGGCCAAGACATTCTGCTGCCTGAGGCAAAGGACAAGATTCACGGTCTTCCCATTCCGTGTACAAAAGCCAACCAGACTGCCAGCTGAATCTTACTTAAATGCTTGCAATGGGATAGTGCCTTCAGTGCATCTGAATGCAGCAGGTTAGCTTAGCAGGAGCACAAAGTGCCTGGGACATACATAGTTCGTTATCTCCAACAGGGGGCTCAGGAAGTGTAGGGAGGCTGCTGTTACTCCCCTGCATCTGATGATGGTGGTGCTGTCTCCCAGAATCTTCTGTCTGACACATTGCTGCCGAGACCATATAACACCAGTCCTAAAAGACCTACATTGGATCCCAGTACATTTCTGAGCACAATTCAAAGTGTTGGTGCTGACCTTTAAAGCCTTAAATGGCCTCAGCCCAGTATACCTAAAGGAGCATCTCCACCCCCATCGTTCTGCCCAGACACTGAGGTCCAGCTCCAAGGGCCTTCTGGAGGTTCCCTCATTGCAAGAAGTGAAGCTATAGGGAACCAGGCAGAGGGCATTCTCAGCAGTGGCAGTAAAACTGTGGAACACCCTCCTATCAGATGTCAAGGAAATAAATATCTGACTTTTTGAAGACATCTGAAGGCAGCTCAATTTAGGAAAGTTTTTTAAGTTTGATGTTTCTTCTTCATCATCATCACCATATTATTATTATTATTACTATTATTATTATTATTATTATTATTACAGTGGTACCTCGGGTTACATACGCTTCAGGTTACATACGCTTCAGATTACAGACTCCGCTAACCCAGAAATATTACCTCAGATTAAGAACTTTGCTTCAGGATAAGAAAAGAAATTGTGCAGCGGCAGTGCAGCGGCAGCAGGTGGCCCCATTAACTAAAGTGGTGCTTCAGGTTAAGAACAGTTTCAGGTTAAGAACAGACCTCCAGAACGAATAAAGTTCTTAACCCGAGGTACCACTATATTCTGTTGGGAGTTGCCCAGAGTGGCTGGGGAAACCCAGCAAGATGGGCGGGGTATAAATATTGAATTATTATTATTATTATTATTAATTATTATTTCTAAGTTCTGTTTTAACAGTCATTTCATACTTTAAAATAGGTGTTGGACAGAGCAACAAAAATGCAAAGTCTTGTGATTTGTGAGCACATGTGCGCTGATTAAAGTACAACATGGAATCCTGACAGCATGCCATCAGGCCACGCCCATCAGCAGCCGCCTGTAAGGAAAAGGAACACATGTACAACCTTTTACATGATATCATTTTTATTGCTTACTTGGTTGTTCTTTACAAGCAGGCAATTTGTTGTGATTTTATTACAGAGCTTCTTAAAAGATGAATGTACGTTATAGCTGACTGTTATGAGAATTCATACAAAGATCATGTTGGTCACGAAAGGGCATTTGCAATATCTCTGTAAATATTTTATATAAAAAAATATGGAGGATGAGCAAGGGAATTAATTTAAAACCGCAAATTGTACCCAGCCTGCAATTTATAACCAATAAAAGTGGAGAATGTATCACTTAGCTAATAATATGATTTCCATGTATGAAAAAGCATGTGAGAATTAAGATTTGATTTTTTTTATATTGCATTTCACTTTTTAATTATGAACATTGCTTAAATGTTTTCCTCAAAAGCAGACTAGACGTAGGTGGTGAAATTAATTAGATTGCAAATGAAAATGATCCACTTGACAAAGAGAGAGTAGAAGAATTGTTAATAACTGTTTATAAAGATAACAGGATTTCCCCTATTTCACTGCAGAATATAATGCAGGCATAAAACTGTTATTGGTTAAAATTGGGACCTTGCCTCTTAAGTACTATATATGAACACTCCTGCAAATGCACATAAGCTTCTTTCATGAATTGCAGCCATGCTATCAATGGAGGCCTTCCTCAGATGCATAGACTTCCCTGCATTTGATTATCACATCCGACAAAAGGCATTGTCCAACAGCAGGGAAAACTCTTTGTGGCTTTTATGGACCTGAAATCTGCCTTTGACTCCATCCCCAGATTCCAACTATGGTCCAAATTACATCTAGTCCTGAAGGATAAACGCCTCCTATATCTTATTAAAGCTCTGTACTGTGGAAGCAATTTGCAGGTTAGGTGTGGGTTGCAGGGCCACCTCTCGGACTGTATTGAGATGGACAGGGGAGTGAGACAGGGATGTGTTTTGGCCCCTACTTTGTTCAGCTTGTTTCTGAATGACTTAGAGGCAAGCTTAATGGACCCTGATGGCCATCTTCCAAAAATAGGGGCAAGAAAGACCCCTCTCTTGTTGTATGCGGATGACGTGGCCATCCTCTCCTGAACCAGACCTGGCCTGAACTGCCAACTAAGGAAATTCTCAGACTACTGCTCTGGTAATGGGTTATCCATCAATTATGAAAAATCTAAAGTCCTGGTGTTTGAGAAGAGATTCTCACCGAGGAAATGGGTACTGGACGGTCACAAACTAGAGCAGACCAAATTCTTCCGGTACCTAGGGTTTCTATTCCATCACTCCAAGTCCTGGAAACATCATTGGAGGTGGAGGTAAGCAAACTGGCTATACTTTGATTCATTTATACAAGGGGAGGCCATTATGTTCCAGCAGCCATTAAGGTATTGAATGCAAAATCTGTCTCTCAGCTCTTCTACGCCTCAAACATCTGGTTCAATGGCTCATTCTCCAGGTTTGATGGCTTCCAGGCAAAGTTTCTCTGGTCCCTCCTACAAGTTCCAAATTGTGTTCCAAATGCAACACTATTTTTAGAAACAGGTGAACGTCCTCTATCAACTAAAGCATGGTGGGCTGCCCTGAGATACTGGCTCAAGATCTCAGTCTTTGGCCTAGGGAAGGGGTTACTTCCATACCTAAAAAATGAGGAGTTCACCCGCTCATGGATGAAAGTTATGGTTAGAAAAGCCACTTTGATTGGTATGCCACCTTCTCTCCTGTACTATCTGAGCTATAATACCACCCTTGAATCTCTGAGGCAAAGACTCTGGGACATATCACATAGTAATCTCCAATCTCAATCTTATGTTATCTGTGGCCCATTAGTAGTAGGAATTCACTAGGGGTTCAAGTTTCAGACACCTGCATATCTTAGAAATTTGTCTGTACCGACATATCAGAGTCTTTTCACCAAAGCCAGATTAAATGTATTCCCATCAGAAGTGTTAAATGGCAGACTGAGAGGTACCCCTTGTTACGAAAAAGGAGCAATGCTGCTGAGTGCTCCAGATGGCTGGAAAGCCAAACAGGATGTTGATGTTATGGGACTGTACCGTGGCAACAAAGGACAGTCTATTATGTGCACTGAGCACCGGATGTTAGCTTAGAGTGTCACATGACCCTGTACTGGAAGTACATGGGTGGAGTTATTCTCTCTCTGGCTGCTGATATCAGAGGGTACAGACATGTTTTCTCTGTACTGCTGGAACGACAGAAATAAAGACATGTAGATATATTTCTGTCTGTCTCTTTCCCCTCCCTGGGAGAGGAGGGGGAGGAATGGTGTGTTCTTCTTTCACGTTGGGAAGAATCGCCGATTGGAGACCTCCCTTGATCCTGCCGGGAGTCGCAGACAGGAGGTCACAAGGATTCAAGCCGGGCACCTGGAGGGTGGCCAAATTCCTCTGATTGATGGGCTTGATATCTACATATGGTAGCAGACGCTGCTGGTTATCTGATCCATGGGAATCAGCATGAGAGGTGAGAGGTTGATGGATCGTGTGCCATCCTCTGCACCAAGGAAAGAAGATAACGTCTGCAATTGCAGCCAGAGGCTGAACAGACAACTGGACACCAAGAGGGGGTGTTTTCCAAGCGACGGAGCCCCAAAAAGGTATGCTGAATATCGGGCTAAAAGTGTGAATGCAGATTGATTTATTCTCTGGTTCACGAGAGCTGCGTTTGGAAAAAACAGCTCTGAGAGTAAAGGCTTGCATACCACAGATTTTTGTGGTGAGATAACGAAGAAGTATGCACAGTTGCTAAGCAACGACAGTCGGACAGTGGAAAACTACTGACACCTGGGGCTGGCTCAGTCAGAGCCAGGAAAGCGAAAGTTGTTTTGACTTTGAGACAGCTTGGAGATTGCCTGCCTGAGAGAGAGGCAGAAAAACAGCTCAAAGGAGCTTTTGGATTTTAACTGGCTCGAGAGTGGAGAGCTGAGGCTTGGATTCAAAATGGATGCCAAGGACAGGGGGAGGGAAGAACGGAGTTCTAATTCCCCCACTGATGAAGCTACTGGAGAGGATGCTGTAGCTTTGAACGCTGTTCGATGTTATAATTGCGGACAGGCTGGGCATCTTCAGCGGAGCTGCAAGAAGCCACGCCAGCCGAAAGGAGCGAAGGGCCGCTCAGCAAAGCCTGAGGCGTCAGGCAAAGGTCATACCAAGCCTATGGTGGAACCTGCAAGGGCTTTGATGGCGAAAGGAACCACACCAGATGTTGGGAACGCGTTTATTATCGACACTGCAGCGACGGTTCATATGTCCCCACACAGAGGACTCTTTTCATCGTTTAAGAAGCAAAGCTTCGCTGTGACACAGGCCAACGGTCAGGAGCTGGAAGCGACCGGAAAAGGGACTGTCTATCTTAAGAGTCTGAACTTGACAATAAACAATGTTTACTTGGTTCCTGAACTGAAGTTCAATCTGCTGAGTGTTTCGCAGATTGCAAAGAAAGGACTGAAACTGTCCTATGATGATAAGAGCTGCGAGATCTTCAAAGATGGAGAGTTATATCTTTCTGCCAGACAGAAAGGTGGACTGTATTTGTTGGACTTTGAGCAAAGTGATTACATGGAATGTAATTCTGAGTCTAACTTGATTTCTCTTGCAGGTGTGACCAAAACGAGCGCCAAGAAGGTGGCCAGGGTCGACAGAGCGTTTCAGCGGGTGTATGCTGATGTGATTGGTCCTCTAGAACCATCTAGAGGCAAAGCAAGATTTTATCTTGTGTGTGTGGATCATTTCTCTAACTATGTCTGGGTTTATGTGTTGAGAAAGCCACAGGAAGCCTTGGAGAGGTTTCAGGAATTTTGTGACAAGGTTAAGAGTATGCATGATGCTAACATTGATTGTCTATTCACAGATGAGAAGCAAATTTTTCTTTTACAGGATTTCCAGAGGTTCCTGCAGAAGAAGGGGATCAGACACAAGATTGCTGTTTCAGCGGAAGCGTGGAACAGGGGTGTCTGTGTACGGGTGAACAGAGAATTGCAAAAGGGGATGGAAGCGCAATTGCTTAGTTCACATCTGCCACATGAGTACTGGGCCGAGTCTCTAATGTCGTTCTGTTATACGAAGATGAGAAAGGTTTCAAAAGAGTTGGGAAGTTCTCCTTTTGAGAAACTGTTCCACAGAAAACCTTCTGTTGCCCATTTCAAGGTTTTTGGGTCTCATGTGAGGACAGAAGCTCCAGGTGGAGTAAAGAATGCCAGAGGCATTTTTGTGGGTTATGAAAAGGGTCTCTACAGAGTAATTTTGTCTGAATCTGGTCAGGTGATTCTCACAAAATTTCTAGAGAGTGCTCCTGAAAAGGAGAGAGTGATAGCGCACACATTTCCCACTGAGGACGATTCAGATGATGATGATTTTACTGATTACAGTGGTACTGAGAGTGATGACACTGATAGCTCGGAGAGCTCAGTTGTCACAGTCATTGAGAGGAAGTCTCACACAATGGATAGGCCTTCACAACTGAAAGATGAACCACTGTTTACCATTGGAACTGGTTCTCCAAAGAGTCCTGAGACTGGACCAGTGAGCAGAGAGGATCAGCACCTCATACGTAGGTCTGAGAGAGTTACAAAGGGTCAGCCACCTAAGAGGTACTCAAAAGAGTTTGCTAACTTAGCTGTTGCATGTGTTGCTGTTGTAAACAACCGAGGACAGGTTGGAGCTGTGTCTAAGTCAGAGACAAAGACACAAAAGATAGTTGCTAGCCAAGGTAATGCAGATGCACTCATTCCTTGGAAGCCAGACAACCAGAGAGGTACACTGGGGAAACCAGTGGCGGGTAGTTCCAAGGGTGGAACTGAAACAACAGGGGAGTGTTATGTGTATAACAACTGTTTGTTTTCTTCTCTGGATCACGCTTTGCTTGCCGCAACATGCATTGATTCTTTTGGGGGAGGTTGTTACGAAAAAGGAGCAATGCTGCTGAGTGCTCCAGATGGCTGGAAAGCCAAACAGGATGTTGATGTTATGGGACTGTACCGTGGCAACAAAGGACAGTCTATTATGTGCACTGAGCACCGGATGTTAGCTTAGAGTGTCACATGACCCTGTACTGGAAGTACATGGGTGGAGTTATTCTCTCTCTGGCTGCTGATATCAGAGGGTACAGACATGTTTTCTCTGTACTGCTGGAACGACAGAAATAAAGACATGTAGATATATTTCTGTCTGTCTCTTTCCCCTCCCTGGGAGAGGAGGGGGAGGAATGGTGTGTTCTTCTTTCACGTTGGGAAGAATCGCCGATTGGAGACCTCCCTTGATCCTGCCGGGAGTCGCAGACAGGAGGTCACAAGGATTCAAGCCGGGCACCTGGAGGGTGGCCAAATTCCTCTGATTGATGGGCTTGATATCAACACCCCTTATCAAAATAGGATCTGTGTGTGCTTTCAGGACGTTGACTGCTTGAGGCATATTTTATTGCATTGTGGACAATATGATCAAGCTAGGGAACTATTGATTAAACCACTATTGGCAAATCAGCCGGGTCAATCTGAAGCCTACTATATCAAATATCTTCTGAACGACAAGTCCAATGATATCACAGTGGCCGTGGCAAAGTTTCTTTCAGTAGTCATACGAATCAAAGATCAACATACCCATGATTAAACAAATAACGCTTCGGTCTTCCTTCCCTGGGGGGTTGTCTGTATGAATCTGTATTTTATTCTGAATCCATGTTATGGGTCGTTGGACCGCAATAAAGATTATTATTATTATTGTCCAACAGCTGATTAATTTCCCCTCAGTTTAAATTGCACAAACAGTTGGTAAAGTATAGTCCAGAGACACAGAGGAAGCCAAATCAGTTTTGCACAAAAGCTTATGAACAATTATTGAAAACATCAATGGTGTGCAGACGTTGGTTTCTTATGAAACGCATCATATATGCAGAATAGATTCTTAGGGCTCTTCCAGACTGGTGTCCCATCCCCCCAGATGTATTCTGCAAAATGACATCAATGAGGTAATAGCACATCATGATGGATTTATACTGTTGAAAGTTTTAGGCTATTGTTCCGTTCCACCTTTAGAACAGGCATGTGGAGTTGTTGTATGTCACATGTCTGTTTACTTCCAGCACAGCCTGCTGGGAACTTCCATTGTATATAGCTTTTGCTTATGCTGTTTGCTTGGACATGAAGGGAAGCAGACATGTTTTTTCTTTGTCCTGATGCTGAATAAAATGCTTGTAAAGATGCTCACATATGCCTCTGTCCGCCCTTCTGTTGCAAGGAGTCTTATCTCTGCTGGCTTGCATGCTCAGTCTCTAAAGGTCTCTGAGGCTTGAGTCACAGTTTTTGATGCCATTCCGAGAACCGGAGTTCGCCCGGCTGCTGGCTGGATGGCTGGAGCCAGCTGGGGACCTGAAAATTGCCCCCGTCTCCCCGGACGCATCCCAACAGAAACATCATTCCGCTTTAGTAGTTGTTCTGCGGTGCTTCCCTAATGTTTCCCTGGGCGGAGCACTCTTGCATTATAGCACACCAGAATAGTGGCATGAAAACATAGGAATACCTGGGACGTTTGCGGAATGAAAATTACAAAATTCCAGCAGTTATCTATGGGATGTGTGCCAGTTGGAAAGGACACAGTAGATCTGCCCCATAACCTTTGCCAATGCCATACCATTGCTTTGTAAAAATGTGCATATCAGGCAAAATTACACAGAAGCATGCGCATAATTGGAGAAAGCTGCACTGAAATGCTGGTGAATTTTCATAGAACCATAGAATCTTAGAGTTGAAAGGGACCCAAGGGTCATCTAGTCCAACCCCCTGCAATGCAGGAATCTCAGCCAAAGCATCCATGACAGATGGCCACTCAACCTCTCCTTCAAAACCTCCAAGGAAGGAGAATCCACCACCTCAAGTGGGAATCCATTCCACTGCCTACTAGCTCTTACAGTCAGAAAGTTTTTCCAAATGTTTAGTCGGAATCTCCTTTCTTATAACTTGAACGATTGGTTCGAGTCCTACCCTCCAGAGCAGCAGAAAACAAGCCTGCTCCCTCTTCCATGTGACAGTCCTTAACATATTTGAAGATAGCTATCATATCTTCAAATGGATCTTTCATGTGGATTTTTTTTTTTTTAATGCAAACTGTTGTGGAAAATTGGAAAAATGAGAAACTGGGAGAAACTGCTTGATTGTTAAAACATCAAAGTAGAACATCAAAGTGGTTAAAATAATGTAAGACTATTTATTGCACTAGGTGGCATAAATATGCACTCAGATGAGCTTTTGTGTGATTGCCTTCTTCCCCACTTTTTTCTGTGGTGATCAGTTTCTGTGGTGTGCATGAATGTGGATGTGTGCACAAATTGATTCATAAGTGCATTCTACATTAGGATTGGATCCTGTGCTACATGCCAAAGCCCATAAATTGCAAGATTTCTCTGATGAAAATAGGGCTGTCCTAAACAACAACAACAACAACAACACTAATATTTTTACCCCGCCCATCTGACAGGGTTGCCCCAGCCACTCTGGGCTGCTTCCATAATCCATAATAAAACATTAAACATTAAAAAACTTCCCTATATAGGACTGCCTTCAGATGTCTTATAAAGGTTGCATGGGTACAGTGGTACCTCGCAAGACGAATGCCTCGGAAGACGAAAAACTCGCAAGACGAAAGAGTTTTTCGTTTTTTGAGTTGCTTCACAAAACAAATTTCCCTATGGGCTTGCTTCGCAAGACGAAATGTCTTGCGAGTTTGTTTCCTTTTTCTTAAAACCGCTTGAAGAGGTGCAGTTGCGACTTGACCGTGGTTCGCAAGACAAAAAACTCGCAAGACGGAAAGACTCGCGGAACGAATTAATTTCGTCTTGCAAGGTACCACTGTACTTATCTCCTTGGCTCAGGGGTCACATAACTCCATACTCTCCAGCATTTCATTGATGAAAATAGGAGTGTTCTACCATACTCTCCAACATTTCTCCAATGAAAATAGGGACTGTCCCTGGAAAATAGGAACACTTGGAGGAGCTGTTATTGGATTTAAGTTCGTCATTTCATTGGGTCTACTCTGATTAAAACAGCCATGCTGTTGCTGTTAAACCCTTTGTGACTTGTATTTTATTGCTTGAACTTTGTGTTTGTGTTAACCTTGGAGAGGTCTTTAAAGGAGGGGGGAGACTGTGTTGTAGTCATATACAGGATAATAAAAAAAGAAAAATAACATAAATCTAAGTCATTTATGGACACGGCTGGCGCTGTGGTCTAAACCACAGAGCCTAGGGCTTGCTGATCAGAAGGCCGGCGATTCGAGTCCCCATGACGGGGTGAGCTCCTGTTGTTCGGTCCCAGCTCCTGCCCACCTAGCAGTTCGAAAGCACGTCAAAGTGCTAGTGGATAAATAGGTACCGCTCTGGCGGGAAGGTAAACGGCATTTCCATGCACTGCTCTGGTTCGCCAGAAGCAGCTTAGTCATGCTGGCCACATGACCCAGAAGCTGTCTGCGGTCAAACGCCGTCTCCCTCGGCCTATAGAGCAAGATGAGCGCCGCAACCCCAGTCATCCGCGACTGGACCTAATGGTTAGGGGTACCATTATCTTTACCTTTAAGACATATATAAATGAATATTAGTAGAAACGTAACTTACTCCTTTTTTGACTCTTATAAACCTTATCTTTGTGTTTATGATATGACAAAGCAAATAAAAATATATATCAAGAAAAGGAAGGGAGAGACTGCTTCAAAGACAGCAAAAAAAGAAAAAAGAAAAAAGACTGCTTGTTTTAAGGCAGTATCCACACTTCTGCGGGACTAGCATAAGATCAGAATACACCAATAGCATCATTGCTTGTCAGTAGAATTGACCAGATGCTCTCAAACCAAAGAGTGTGAGAAGTACTCTAGTGAATGGATGTCTAATGTACAGCTGGAAGATAAAGCACAGGAACAACAACAAATTAAGGCAGCAAAGGAACCAACAATGAAATCTTAAAATGCCTATTGATTTCCCCTTTCTTCCCTTCTCTCTTATATTTCTGTAGGCCAGTGTTACTGGGTTAGGGCACCGCACAATGGAGCAAGTTCAGTTCCCCTGTACCTCACCCTCTATAAGGTCCTTTGTTTGGATTCAAAGGGGAAAGCATCGCCCAATTCATGCATGAGGTCTCTGACACGCACTTGCCGCGGAAGGTAAACAGACTGAGGAAGATGATACGGCCAGTTATCTCGGGGAAGATTAGCAAGACAAAAAAGCCTTTTCCATTTGCGAAATCATTGAACTGCTACTGGAGTAATTAAAGGAGACAAAACTACAAAGCACTCCCCTGGAGCTAACTACCGAGACCATCTGACTCTGCTGCCCTAACTGAGTCGAGGAGGTTGCACAAAAGGGGAGGCGGTTGGTGGAGTTTGACTTTGGTTTTTTTTTGCCGGGAAGTAATAATTACCTTTCACCTCTCATTTGTAAGTGTCTGTTTCAGAGTGATCCTATAAGCACAGGACAGCATGGCTTGTGATCTGCCGAATGAATGTCAGCCTTTCCCAATATGAGACCCTTCAGATGTTGTTGGAAGCCACCCTTAGTGGCTGGGGCAACCCAGTCAAATGGGCGGTACATAAATAATAAAATTAACATCCTCAATATTGTTATGGAATAGGGCGTCCCTATTTTCAGCAAAGAAATGTTGGAGGGTATGCATTAATTTCAGTGAGGCTGGATCTAGACACATCAAAAAAGTGTTGTAAACCTAATCGTGCGAATTCACATTGGCGAAAGACAGGACTCCACAACACCACTTGGTGTCACAGTCTTATAACACAATACAAAACACTTTTTCTGTACTAATATACAGTGGTGCCTCGCAAGACGAAATTAATTCGTTCCGCGAGTTTTTTCGTCTAGCGAATTTTTCGTCTTGCGAAGCACGGATTCCCATAGGAATGCATTGAAAATCAATTAATGCGTTCCTATGGTCAAAAAAAGTCCAAACAAAGCGAAATTTGGTACAAAAAGAGTTTATTAAGTGCTCTTGAAAGTCACACATACTGTAAAGAGCATTTCAAAAATTGAAGGAACAATAATTTAAGTTTCTAAACATGACAGAAAAACATTTAAAAATCACCAAAGTGTACAGTACATTTTCTAAGACTCTGGGGGACAACTCGAAGAAGGTTCCTCTTCCACTCTTCGCTTCTTGCTGAAGAACCTGTCCATGGTCTGCTGCTTCATCCGCCTTTTCAACACCTCCCTGAAAGACGAGATGACCCTTGTATCAAAAGTGTTCGCAAGGTCATGTGTCAGGTCCTTGTCAGGGTGGTGCCGCTGTGCAAAAGCCTGCACATCTTTCCACTTCAGGCAAATGTCCCTCAGTTCTTTGGAGGACAGCTGTTCCTCAGTTGCTTCCTCCTCTTCCAGCGAGGCCTGCTCCTGCGCAGCCTCTGCCTGCAGTTCGACCAGCTCCTGGGTGGTCAGCTCGTGGTCGTGCTCCTCCACCAGCTCACTGACGTCCTCCTCTGTGACCTCCAGGCCCATGGTCCTCCCCAAGGAAACAATGTCCTGCACCACTGTTGACTCTGGTACATCAGAGTCACTTGGTGCCACACAGTCCGGCCACAGGCTGCGCCAAGCGCAATTCAAATTTCTCTGGCTGATCCCGTTCCAGGCTGTGGTGATCATCTTCAAGCAGGTGACGATTTCAAAGTGGTCCTTCCAGAATTCCCGCAGGGTGATGTTGGTGCAATCAGTCACCTCGAAGCATCACCTGAAAAGCTCCTTGGTGTAGAGTTTTTTGAAATTGGCGATGAGCTGCTGATCCATCGGCTGGAGCAGTGGCGTGGTGTTAGGCGGCAGGAACATGATGCTGATGAAGCTGAACTCCTCCAACAAGTCCTCCTCAAGGCCTTTAGGATGAGCAGGAGCATTGTCCATCAGAAGCAAAGCCTTCAGCAGCAGATCGTTGTCCAGCAGGTACTGTTTGACAGCAGGGCCAAAAGCAAGATTGACCCAGTCCACAAACAGCACACGTGTGACCCAAGCCTTACTGTTGGATCGCCAGATGACACTCAGCTGCTCCTTGTCAACCTTGTGTTTCTTGAAGGCCCATGGGTTCTCCGAGTGGTACACCAGCAGGGGCTTGATCTTCAGGTCACCGCTTGCATTGGCACAGAAGAGCAGGGTCAGACGGTCCTTCATGGGCTTGTGGCCAGGCAACTTGGCCTCCTCCTGAGTGATGAAAGTCCTTTTGGGCATCCTCTTCCAAAACAGCCCGGTCTCGTCGCAGTTGAAGACCTGCTGTGGAATGTAGCCCTCCGTCTTCACAACCTCCAGGAACTCCACTGCAAAGTCTTCAGCTGCAGGAACATCAGAACTGGCAGCCTCTCCATGCCTGACCGCGCTGTGGATTCCAGATCTTGTCTTGAACCGGTCAAACCAGCCTCTGCTTGCCTTGAAGACTTCTGGCTCGCCTGAGGTTCCTGGCTGTTGCCGGACGAGGTCTGCGTGCAAGGCCTTGGCCTTCTCACAAATGACGGCCTCAGTCACTGTGTCCCCTGCACGCTGCTTCTCTTCTAACCAGATGAGCAGCAACTTCTCCACCTCCTCCAGAACAGCTGGGCGGTTCTTCACGATCCTGGTGACTCCCTTGGCTGCATCAGTCGCAAGGATCTTTTCCCTCATCTTCAGGATGGTCCCGATGGTCGATGGATTCCTCCTGTACTCCCTGGCGAGGTCTGTCACACGCATTCCACCATCGTGCTTCCGGATGATCTCCTTCTTCATTTCCAGCGTAACCTTCTCCTTCTTCCTCTCGCCGGCCTCTGCAGCAGCAGTCTTCTTGGGTCCCATGGCAGCACAGCTCCTACCTTCGCAACCCCCCCCAAAAATAATCAGTGCTTCACATCCAAAAAATTCAAAAGCACCAAACCTCCTAGAAAACACACAAGCTTCCAGATTCTTGCAAAGCCCTCCCCAACTATTCCCCCAGCCACCCACCGCACAGAAATTCAAACCCAGAAATCTTTTTTTTAACAACAGCAGAGTGGCCCAATGGTCACAAAAAACCATTAAAATGCAGGGGAAAAACACACAAGCTTCCAGATTCTTGCAAACCCCTCCCCAACTATTCCCCCAGCTACCCAACACACAGAAATTCAAACCCAGAAATCTTTTTTTTAACAACAGCAGAGTGGCCCAATGGTCACAAAAAATCATAAAAATGCAGAAAAAAACACACAAGCTTCCAGATTCTTGCAAACCCCTCCCCAACACCAAGTCCTTGAATTCCAAACACCCCAACCCAAAATCCAGAACCCCCCAAATTTTTTAAAAAAGTTTAACTTACCAAATGGCTGCAAAAGAAGTTTTGGAAAAGCTTCAAAAATCACCAAAGTCTTCAAAAACCTCAAAAAAGGCTACCACACCGCATGCTATGAGTTGCTCCTCAAAGTCAAGTCGCAACTGCACCTCTTCAAGCAATGCACCCTGGGTATTAACGGTTTTACGAAAAAGGAAACAAACTTGCAAGACGTTTTCATCTTGCGAAGCAAGCCCATAGAGAAATTCGTCTTGCGAAGCAACTCAAAAAACGAAAAACTCTTTCGTCTTGCGAGTTTTTCATCTTACGAGGCATTTGTCTTGCGAGGTACCACTGTAGATGAGTCCTGGGTCTACTCTGAGCAAAAGTAGTTTGCTAAAACCCCTAAAACTAAACATAGCCTTCCTAATGTCATGTATGTCATGTGTGAATGTTAGGTCCAAAGAAGATGGCGAATTCACAAAGCATGATATGCTGGCAGGCAAAGCGAGAAACTGGTTTTATCAAGGAAGAATGCATAACTGTGTCCAAAAGAACATTGGTTTTGCTTACTGAACGCAAAAATCCCCTGATAAAAACAGGACGGAACTGGCAATGAACAACAGTAATAACTATCCTCTGAAAAGAACAAAGACAAGGAGGAACTGGCAGTGGGCCACGTATGGATGATAAAGGCCTGAAACACGTTGTATGTATTTCTGAGGTACAATAGCAAAGGTGACTATGGTCCAGAAGGCGAACAGGAAAAGAATAGTGGAGACTCCGTCCTTCAACAAGCCAACCCATGGATGTCAAAGGAGGAAGAAGACTATAAAAAGGACACTCTACCTGCCCTCAGTGTCGCCGGGACCAGTGCTACAACCCGACACCCACAGCTCTTGCGTGAGGTTTGATCAACCCACATGAAGGGCCTTGTGTGAGTATTTGTGTGAATGCACAAGTGTTTGAACCTCTTGGTACCAATGTATTAATGTAAGGTTACCAGACGTCCCCATTTCCCAGGGACAGTCCCCGGATTTACAAATCGGTCCCCATACAAAATCCATTGAAGTTGAAAAGTGTCCCCGGATTAATTGAAAAAAATCTGGTAACCTTATATTAATGTATACTTGACTATATGAAATATATGTGACATGAAAGGTGTGTAAACCCAGATCTGGTCTCCGACGTGTCTTATTGAAAGTCCTATAGCATACGGGATATCACTTGTCTCTCCAGATTTCAAAGTTACCACAGTTTGGTGACACTAAAAGCAAAAACCAGTTTCCTCCTTCCACTAAATGAAAAATTCAATAAAGGGAGAAGTAAGCACCCTAGAGTAAGAGTGGATAACCTTTCTGAACCAAAGGCCACAATCACCCTTGGCTGGTCTACCAGGGGTCAGATTCCAAAGCGATACCACACACACTTTCATGCACACACAAAAACAGGTACAAATGTCACCATGTCTAGCTGATCTGTGCAGATGAGCTGGGCAGAAGTTACTGCTTCTTCTCCCAAAGGGAGAAGGCAACAGGCACCCCCCACCCCAGTACTGTGTCTAGTTTTCTTAAAAAATTAATCTTTTTTTGCTGACGCCACCAAAATTGATGGTTCAGGTCAACAAACATGGAGTTAGCTACCCCTTCTCCAGAGAGTCATCATCATCAAACCTTTATTGCATTAGCATACAGCCATAGCAGGATAAGACAAGAAATGCTAGAGAGAAGCAACCTAACAAGATTCAAACGATATTACTGGCATTGTGACATTTAAATTACCCTAAAACAATAATGTAAAAATTTAGATTGCCAGCGCCGGGAATCTAAAATGCAGATGTATATAAAACATATAATGGCCCCAAAATAGGCTCGGCACATTAGGTTAAAAAGGTAATACAAAGAATTAAAACAGGTCCAGGTCTGGGACATACTACCCAGTCAGTGTAGCCCTGAGTTTCAAAGCCTGCACTATAAAGATTGCCACCCCACGTGAAATTTGGGGATTTCCATCCACAAGAAGCGATTTCAAACAGTCTTCCTTAGATGTGATGGTGGGCGGGATCAAGAGGAGGAGCTTAGTTCTTATTAGCTCATAAATAGGGCAGCAGAAAAAGAAATGTATGAAGTCCTCTACTTCATTCATTGTGCATGGACATAAACGCTGAGTAATGGGGGTCTTAAAGTAAATCCCCTGCAAGAAGGCCGTGGGTATAGAATGGAAACGGGCCATGGTAAACACTCTTCTCAAATTGGGCTCCGTCAAGTCTATCAAGTAGTTGGCCAGTGATCTTACCACTTTCACTTTAGGGAGCCACTTAGAGAGGCGAGCTGTGGTGGACTGTGCCCGGTCCATGGCCTCGTCTTCCAGAGAGTCAAACTGCCACTGTCCTGGCAGAAGACCTTAGAAAGGTCCCAGGCAGGAGAGTAGAGCAGGTGAAAAGCTCATCCTCAGAGGTTACAAACTTAAATCATCTCCCTGTACGATTGTCTTCATGTATTAAATAGCAACAGAGGGATATGGGTTATTATTCATTGCGGAAGTAGCATGGCAAAAAGACTGAACCCTTTTTCTGACAGGGGCATATTGCCAACTGAATGCACCATTACCTGTGCCTTTTTTATTTTATTTTATTTAAAAATCTAGTTTGCTCCACAGAAGTAAGAACTCCAAGGAGAAGGAATGAAAAAGCCAAAGTAAACACTGCCAGAGTTTCGGGCCCTTTTCCATTCTCTGATTTGAAATGAATGAACTTACTTCGTGGTCCGCTGAGACACCGCCATTTTGGGGGGAAAGCCCAGAGGTTTTGTGAAGCCCATCAAGACCTGAGACTACCACCAACATCTGTGTTTTGATCACAGTATGTTCAAAGGGTCTGCACAATGGGCATAAAATGTAAATGGTATTTTTTAAAGTCATCAATGTGTTATATGTAAAATGGATGCTTGTAGGGGGTGGGGCAGATGGATGATGGATGATCTAAGACAGGTTTCTCATCTATCATGTGTATTGATCCCAAGGTGATCATGTGATGTTTTGTAGTTATTCTTGGAGAACGAAGACAAATACAATGACTTAGCACCTGGAATTCATCAGTCCAAACTGATACCCTGTGTACCAAATCTGGTCCATTTAAGGCTATTCTTCCTTGCAAATGTCCCCCCTCCACATCTCTCTCTTGAAAATTGTGGCTCTCGGTGAGTCACCAGATAACAACAATGGTCAAGGAGAAAGCAGGCGAAGGTGGAATTGATTGAAAATAATCTGGAGGAAGCAATGGGTGGAAGGATAAGAAAAAAATGAGTAATTTTGATGTTGTATGCAGTCACTATGCTAGTGCGCCAGGTAAAGGCTTTTCTCAGAAATCCTATAACAAGTCAGGATGTATTCAGCAAATTCTTCTTCTGACCTCTTTTTGGCATAGCACATTTCTGAAGAATCAACCAGTTATAATTCAGTCCTTCAAGTCTATCCAGCTCCAGATTATTATTATTTTTTTAAAATCCCCATGAACCTAGAGACTGACTTAATTTAACAAAGTAATTAGAGCTATATTTAGTTCCTCTTTATTATTTACTTCAGAGCTTTTTCCGTATACTGCACACAACCCTGTGTTCAAGCTTTTCTTTCTTTCATTTTGACAATAAGCTTTGAAAGGGAAAAGAAATGGAGCAACTTGTGGATGTATTTTAAAATGTTGTTATTCCAGGCTTCCAGGGATCTTTGAAATGGGGAAACTCGTTAATTAAAAATATATTGAATTGACAGACCTGGTTTAAGCAGAGGTTGGGTGGTCTTCTGTCATGTATGCTTTACATGAGATTCCTGCATTACAGGGCAGAAGAAGAAGCAGAAGAAGAAGAAGGAGTTTGGATTTGATATCCCGCCTTTCACTCCCCTTCAGGAGTCTCAAAGCGGCTAACATTCTCCTTTCCCTTCCTCCCCCACAACAAACACTCTGTGAGGTGAGTGGGCCTGAGAGACTTCAAAGAAGTGTGACTGGCCCAAGGTCACCCAGCAGCTGCATGTGGTGGAGCGGAGACGCGAACCTGGTTCCCCAGATTACGAGACTACCACTCTTAAGCACTACACCACACTGGCTCTCGCATTGGATTAGATGGCCCTCAGGATCCCTTCCAACTTTGTATTCTATTATTCCTTTTCCTCATGCACTCCACAGTCCCACTTTATATATGGATGCAACAAACACTCAACATTCACTTTCCCCAAATGTATAGTTCACTACTGAGAGATGTCTGTATTGTATCCAGAGAGATTATGAACTATTTATCTGGTAGTGTCACCTTACATTCAGACAGTCATTTACCCATTGGTCTTTGAAGCAAGGACCATGGCTCAATGGTAGGACAATTATTTGGAATACACAAAGTCTCAGGTAGGGGTGGCTACAATCTCTGATTGAAATCTTGGAGAGCCTCTGCTAATCATTGTAGATAATACTGAGCAACATGAACAAATGCTCTGACTTGGAATATGACACCTTCTTATGTCTTCAGCTGCTGGGTTGGGCACCACTACCAGGCCCTGGCCTGATCTAAGACAGGTCACAACAGTACATTTGTATGAATCAAGAGAGAGAAAATGCTGGAAGTGTAAAAAGCAGAAGGTACATTTTGTCATATGTGGTGGCGATGTAGTTATAAAAAAAAAACACTTTGGGGAAATGATATACAATGAACTGAAAAAAATGTTTGAAATAACTTTTGTTAAAAAGCCTGAAGCCTTTTTATTAGGAATTATAGGAAAGGAGATACCAAAAAAATATATAAATCTTTTCATGTGTGCGACTTCAGCCGAATGAGTATTGATAGCCCAATGCTGGAAAGAGGAAAGGATTCCTATGAAAAAAGGTTGGCAAATTAAGTTAATTGAATATGCAGAAATGGCTAAATTAACAGAGAAACTCAGAAACCAGGACAATAACAAATTCAAAAATGAATGGGAAGTTTTTAATGCATATATTTCAAAGCATTATATACAAGTTGATACATCAGCAGGATTCTAAGAAACATTTGCATTATTATGATAAAAGAAAGAATTGGATACAATTAGATGGATAATATAATTTGGACATGCATGAAGTAGCCATGAAATAATGGAACCAAGGGATGGTGTAGAGGGAAGTCAAGGGATTTTGAGAAATCCCACATTTGGATATTTTATTGAATGTTTAAACAGTATTATGAAGTTTTTATTGTTTTCTTTTTAAAAAATATTTTCCTTTCAATGTTTATATGTGATGTTTGTTATAATGAAAATTTTAAAAATATTGTAAAAAAATTAAAAATAAGACAGGTCGCAACAGCAGCACTATCTCCATACAAATATTTGGGTCCCCAAATGCAGTTTGGAGTTAATGGTGCATCCAGGCCAGAAAACATTGACAAGTACTGGTTTTACCCAATCCAGATGGACATTTAACCAATTATAGGTCAATTGGTAGTTGGGTGCATAGGACAAATGTAGGCTTACCATATTCCCAGATGCAATACGTATTGTACATGAGCAAAAGGTGACAGGAATTGGCCCTTAATCTGCAATCCTAAACATGCATCCTTGAATGTAAACCCAACTGAAATCAATTAAGCCCAACTGAAATCAATTGAATCTGTTTCTGAGTTAACATGCTGAGGATAGAGCTATGAATCTCAAAAAGTAAAACTTGAAATTGATCTGCAGATATGTGGAATATTTTATTGGTGAATGCTGCTTTCCTGCACCCAATATTTCCATCAGCATTCAGGTTTCCTGAAATCTACCACTGCCATCCTTTTGTTTGCAAGCTGTGGGGGGAAGACTTGAAGTGTTTCAGTATTATTTCCGAGATGCACTAAGGAGATCAAAATGAGCTGAAAGTCACTGATCACTTCACTGTGATTAGCAGTGTTTATGGGGGTCATAAAACCAGCTTTTATGCATGCAGTTAAAATGGTCTTACATTAACCCCTTTTTCTGTGGTCAGCAGATAACACACAGTCCCATTAACAATGCGAATTCTCTGAGCCGCAACCCATTTGCTTCTACAGGAAACAGCAAGACATCAAAAACATCTCATTAGAAGGTCAGCATGAAAATCGCATTATCTTTCGCACTGTGTATAGAGTATATGCTGGTTTCACTCCTCCATACAAAACAAAAAGCCACATACTCTTTGGGGACAAGGTGGGGGGGGAGAGAGTGGGAAAATGTTGCTCTCTTTGCGGGCAGCATGTTCCACATCAAGCCTCCACACAAAATGGATGCCACAGGGAGCAAAATAAGTTCTGCTCAAAATTCATGCAGTTGGGAATATCAAGCTTCTCCCCAAAGGTAATAATAGCTGCTTAACAAAGGCGTTACGAAGAAACTATCTGAATCAACAGGGTTATCCTTTTACAAAATCCAGTACAGTATGCTAGAGTAGGGACACAACCCTTGTTGTGTGTTATAAAATCTGTCCAGAAGTTCTCTATTCAAAGTGACACCATAGTTCTGTTTACTTGGTAAATTATACTGAAGTGAGACAAGAAAGACAGAATGAGTCCCTGGTTATTGAGGAACTCTTTTCCTTAATCCCAACTCACTCCAACCTCATTTGTGCTCCTTATGTTGGTAAATAAATCAAAATATTCTGTTTACATAAAAAATACAACAATGTGGTGGTGATAAGCACTGGTATAGCATCAGCACACACTGTTTCATGTATACAATATGAGTGACCTTGGCACAATCTTGCATGTTACTGTGTTCCATAGCAAAACTCTCGTTTTCTGAAATCTATTTTCTGCAGGACTAGGCCATAGTTGACCCTTGAATAAGCAATGAATGCCACGGTTGTACAGAATGTCAAGCATTCTTTGGGAGTAATCTGGAGCACCAGGGAGAGACATAACTGACCATTCTCCATTAAGGGTCAACTTGATGTGAATATCAGAAGAAGTCCTAGAATAGATCATTAAACAGTCAGAGAAAGATAGAAAAAGATGATGTGATTGCTAAGACCCAGCAGTGGTCTCTCAAAAACGAGTCATGCTAGACGAATCTCATTTCTCTCTCTCTCTCTCTTTTTATAGAGTTACAAGCTTAGTCGATCAGGGGAATGCTGTGGCTGTAGTATATCTTGATTTCAGTAAGGCTTTTTACAAAGTCCCCCAATATCTTACTGGCCAGAGGTTTTTCATCCAACCTCTAATGTGAGTGTGGGGAATCTTTGACCTTCTAGATGTTGTTGTTATTGTTGTTTAGTCGTTTAGTCGTGTCCGACTCTTCGTGACCCCATGGACCAGAGCACGCCAGGCACTCCTGTCTTCCACTGCCTCCTACAGTTTGGTCAGGCTCATGTTTGTAGCTTCAAGAACACTGTCCAACCATCTCGTCCTCTGTCGTCCCCTTCTCCTTGTGCCCTCCATCTTTCCCAACATCAGGGTCTTTTCCAGGGAGTCTTCTCTTCTCATGAAGTGGCCAAAGTATTGGAGACTCAACTTCATGATCTGTCCTTCCAGTGAGCACTCAGGGCTGATTTCCTTAAGAATGGATAGGTTTGATCTTCTTGCAGTCCATGGGACTCTCAAGAGTCTCCTCCAGCACCATAATTCAAAAGCATCAATTCTTCGGCGATCAGCCTTCTTGATGGTCCAGCTCTCACTTCCATATATCACTACTTTTTCTAGATGTTTCTAGATGTTACTGAACTACAACTCCAATCAGCCCCAGTAAGAAGGGCCAATGGACAAGGGTGGCAGGAGTTGTAGATAAGCAACATCTGGTGCAACAAAGGTCTCTTTCACTGTTTCTTCTTCAGGTAGCTTCTATTAGAAGCTCATTTCTGTTATTTCCCTAGGAAACAAGTAATAGTTGTTTGTTCACCTGCTTCTCTAAACTGGTTTTAATGAGTTTTAAAAGTTGGTTATAAATATATTTGTTTACCTCCATTTCTCTCTATTTTTTCCTCACAAAGCAATTACCTTTGCTTTGGTGCACATCCAACTATAACGAAGTAGCTCATAGATGCACAGCCAAATTTTGGAATAGGTGCACTATAGACTGAGAACAATAGCCACATTCTTCAGAATTATATCCACACATGTGATCTTATGATGCACACCTGTGGCTTGTTGGCTTTTTTGAGGGTCGCTGAATGATGTGTACATTTTCACAGCAAATCAGCTCAAAAGTGATTTAATGCAGGTGTTTCTTTAATTGTGATACATTGAGAGAATTCACACTGTTCAGTTACATTCTTAAATCTGTTTTCTCATAGTCTAAACAGATCAATACCTGCTCCACAAACCCTTTCTGTTTAACTTGATCTACAAGTTTTTTCTTTTCTTCCCAGCTTTCCATCTCTTACATGTTAAAGTCTTTTTTGTTAATGGAGTACAACCATCTTTTTATTGATCTGCCTCTAGAATTCTGTGACTAAACTCTAGTCACTGGAGTAAACTGAGTGGCTCATAAAAACATAAGACCATAAGACAGCCCTGTTGGATTGGATCAATTGTCCATCTAGCTATTATATTGCTGCAGCTTTGGAAATGGTTTTGTACTAGTTGAATTGTACTGCTTTGTTATTTAATTTTAAAGTTCAAGTGTAACATCGTTATAATTAGTCCAGCAGGTAAAGATGCACAGATATATCAGAATTTTATTCCAGAGCAACTTAGGTTGGTCAAACCATCACACAAGTGCTATAAAACAGACAAAGTGTACCTCTTTAGCAGTAGTTCACTTTTATTTTCAGGAAGGTAACCAATTTATACCAGTTGCTATTCAGATTTTTCAAGCTAAAGTGTCATCCCAGCTACTTTTTGGGATCCCAATATGGATACAAGCATATAATAGTGGTTTAGATAAGATACACTCAAGTTTCTTGAGACATAACTGGGGCTCCCAAGTTTAATCAAGTATGAGACGTGTGCAGTTCTGTGTGCAAAACTAGGTATACACACAATGAAATACTGGGTTTGGGCTAGCACTATAAAATGCTGGTTTCATTGCCATTTTCGTTGCCAGCCTTCAAGTTTGCTCTCTTAAGGACTCTTATAAATCCAGATGGTTCCAACTCTCACATAGCAAAATCTATTCGCATTGACTTGGAACTCTTGTATAATTCAAGTGAGCAATATATTTGTCGCAATATTCAAACCAGATTAAGGGACATTGAAAAACAAAACATCGAATCAGCTGTAAATAAAATTTGCTCGCCCAAGTTCTATGTTTTAAATACAACAGATAACAGGGTCACATATCTCAAAACTGGTAATTCCAGACCAATGCAGGGCCTTTATGTTAGTCCGACTAAACCTTTTCCCTTCGGCTTTTGTCAAGGGCAGATATTCAAACATCCCCGGAAATTATAGACATTGTGGGTGTTCTTTGAATGTGCCAGAAACTGTAGGACATATTCTTTTCTACTGTCCATTTACAACCAGCTACACAAACACATGCTATCCCGTTTTTGGGGTAGTCTAACATCACGGCACAATGAAAACATCAGATTCTAGCTGTCTGACAGTAACCTGGAAGTAACTGCAAGGGTAGCTGAGTTTTTGTCAATAGTATCTCTCAAAGTGGTGAATGGCACTATTTAGCGGGAAGAAATTCCAATGAAAATCCTTGTTGTTACATATTGTACATGACTGTTTATTTGCATATATTTAAAATTTTTATATATGGATGTTTTATGATGGCCTATACATGTGATGCCTAATAAAGGTTTGGCAAAGTACCGTATTTTTCGCCCTATAGAACGCACCGGCATATAGGACGCACCTAGTTTTTTTTGGGGGGGGGAATAAGGAAAAAAAATTCCATTTCCCCCCCCAGGTGCGGGGCTGGGGCAGGGGAAGCCCGAGCTTCCCCCAACCCCAGCCCCCAGAACAGGCTGCTATCCGCAAGCCTAGGGAGCCCGGCGGGAGTTCCCCAGGCTTGCGGATATCTGCCTGAAGCCTGCATTCGCCTCATAGGATGCACACACATTTCCCCTTCATTTTTGGAGGGGAAAAAGTGCGTCCTATAGGGCGAAAAATACGGTAAGTATAATTAGTCCACAAGGTTCTTGTTGCAATTCACAAAGCCCTAATCATCTTGACTCTTCATGCTGTGCCTCAATCATGGAGGTCTTCTGATGGGTCATTTTTTGTGTGGTCCTACATGCGTCTAAGGTTCAGCTGACCTTTACCAGCTACCTATGGAGCTCCTTGCCAACATAGGTCCACCAGGAGCAGAGATGCCAACTTGTGAGGGTGATGAGGGAGTGGGGGACATTACACTCATGGTGTTGTGACGTCCTGCTGTTGCATGTGTATTGTTGCACATGTCATGACATCCTATGTGTGGGATGTCAATACGTTGTGAGGAGCTGATGATGGAGTCGAACATGACAACAGTGAAGCTGAGTGGGTGGCAGCTCTTCCTCCACTTCCTCTTGGCACCATCACCGGTGGGAGGCTGCTTCAACCCACCTTCCCCTCTGCACCAGGAGGAGAAGAAGGAGCCGGCCACTGTAGGCATGCCACAACCCTGGTAAATCAAGGAGAACATGCACAGGTACTGCAGGCTCCCCACTCCAGAGATCTGCCCTTCAACTTGTGGAGGGCAATGAACCTGGTGGCAAAGGTGGAGTCTATGCACTGGTTTCTCTTCATATATTCACTCTCATATCAAATATCTGAAGAGAGCTTTTGCCACACAGCTTCAGTCCACTCATCTGTGAAATGGGGACAGCAATACAGTGGTACCTCGGGTTACATATCCTTCGGGTTACATACGCTTCAGGTTACAGACTGTGCTAACCCAGAAATAGAACCTTGGGTTAAGAACTTTGCTTCAGGATGAGAACAGAAATTGTGCTCCGGTGGCGCGGTGGCAGCGGGAGGCCCCATTAGCTAAAGTGTTGGTTCAGGTTAAGAACTGTTTCAGGTTAAGAAAGGACTTCTGGAACGAATTAAGTACTTAACCCGAGGTACCACTGTACCGCTTTAACTTACAGGAATGTTGTAAAACATGCCAAGATGATGTTGGTGAAGTGCTTAAGACTCTTTAAAGCAACTACACTACTATTAAATCTAAGTCTTATTTTCAAATTATGGGTAGCATTAAAATGCATGGCATGGAAAGATAAAATAAACTCGGGAAAAGAGAGAACTTTTAAAAAAGAAGATTGTTCTATAGTAATAAGGGTGATTATTTTATTTTTATCTGGAAGCAAGTGTGACTTTCAAACAGTACATCAAAGAAAAGAGCTCATCCATAAAATGTGTCTCTCTACACCAATGTGCGTTTTATGTTTGGCATGACCCGCTGCTTTGAAATGAAAAGCCATTTGACCTGAGTATCTTCTACTGCTAATGAAATGCATAGTGAAGGTCAAAGATATTTCATCTCTTTACTTAAGTACTTATTCTTGATGCTTTACCATGAGAAGCTACCATTGTTCCTCCAAAGTTTTGAAAACATTCCACATTATCTTGGAGTGGGGATGCGATAAGCTTTCCTGTAGCAAGCTAACGTAGTCTCAGTTGAGTCAAAATGTCAGGCAAGGTTTAGAGAAACAAAAGCCCGGTCTATACAGGCAGCAAAATGAGGCAGTAGAATTGTGAGGAGGTGGACTGCACTATTTCAGACTGCAGGTGGGGCAGAAGGTCCCTTTTTTTGAAGGCAACTCCTGTGAAAGTAATTTATAAATAAAAATGAGTGTGTTGGAAATGTAAGTTTTAGCTGAGCCTCTTCTCAGCTATGCCTGATTTATACCTCCAAGGAGGAGTCATTGGGTTGGAGCCAAGCTTCACTCCTGCTGATGGAGCCTTACACTATCAGAATGGGTGGACTGGATCCAACTCATTTTTTTGGGGGGGGGGGATTATATAGAAGGAAGCAATGTGATGCACACACCCCCAGCCTGGCAGTCTAAAGTGCTTTAGTCTATTTTGCCACCTCAGAATTGTGCCATATTATGTTGCATATATGACAACATCAAGGAGGGGTATCCAATGCCGCCTTCTTCTTCTTCTTCTTCTTCTTCTTCTTCTTCTTCTTCTTCTTCTTCACATTTATTATTTATACCCCGCCCATCTGGCTGGGTTTTCCCAGCCACTCCGGGTGGCTCCCAAAAGAATATTAAAAACACAATAAAACATTGAACGTTAAAAACTTCCCTAAACAGGTTTGCCTTCATGATTTATGAGTGGCTTCTATCTGTGCTCCTTGGACCTGGTCAACAAATCTTGAACATTCTTGAAGAGGTGAGGCAATGTTCCTGGAACATGGTCTTAAATAGGGCCATTTCCATTATTCTCCATAACGCCACTCCGTTGCTGCCTCACAAATTGATATTCCTTACTCTGGCATATTTAAGCAGCCTTGCAGACCTCTATTGAATAAAATATGAATTACATATTTCTGGCTGGTAGCTGCGTTGGTTTGACACAGTATATATATATGTTGTCCAGTAGCACCTTAGAAACCAACAAAGTTTGTTCTGGGTATAAGCTTTTGTGTGCATGCACACTTCTTCAGATACACATGAAAGCTTACACCCAGAACAAACTTAGTTGGTCTCTAAAGTGCTACTGGACAATTATTAAATATATATATATATATATATATATATATATATATATATATATCTGGCTGTGCATATGTGATAGTTTGCTCTGCACCGGGCGTGCTCCCCCTGCAGGTTTCTGAAGCTGTGTGCATAGAAAGTTAGCCACAATCCCAAATGTTTTTTTTTTGAGCTATACTACCCTTTGATGTGCTTTCCCTCAAAGCAGCTTCCAACTGAATTGAAAACTTCAGGCACATTCTCTTTGCAGTTATGCCAAGCTGTGTACAGTTGAGACAACTATTGAATATGGATGGATGGCTGCACATGTGCAGATGACAGCTTTATGAATAGGGGTTCTTGGGAGGGTGCATCCGTGCAGTGACGTAGCTTGGGTTGCGGCACCCGAGGCAGGCAAGCACCTCCCCATGAGAGCCAAGTGGGGCCTTGCTGCACCACCTGCCTGCCTGCCTGCTTGGGGTTGGGGGGAGCCAGGCCAGCCGATGCAGTCCTTGGTGGCCAAATCCTTCTGATGCCGCAGAGATGAGTGCCAGTTTGCGCTGTGCCGGAGCGGGACAAGGATCCCCTGGTTATTATTATTTATTTTATTTATTTACAACATAGTCCACAACAACTCATACATACAAACAAACCCACCACCATTGACAATTTAATTATCAAAATTAAACTCCTAATTGTCTCTGTTAATCTGGCCAGTTCAATATAATCTAATAATTTATCCTGCCATTCCTTTTTTGTTGGCACAAATTCTTTTTCCCAATTTCTGGCAATTAAGGATCTCACCGTCCCTGTGGCATAAAGGAATATTTTCCAATCTTCATTTGCTATCCCTGTGTCTGTTATTCCTAATAGGAAAGCTTCTGTATTTTTCACAAAGTTATATTTAAACATTTTTTTAAAGTTCATCATATACTATATTCCAGAAGCTGTTGATTTTTTTCACAGGTTCACCAGATATTTTTAAGTGTCCCTTCTGATTTACCACACCTCCAACACAGGTTTGCTTTTGTTTTATACATTTTAGCTATTTTGGCAGGTGTTAAGTAGCATCTATAAAACATCTTGATTACATTTTCCCGTAGTGCTTTGCAGGCTGTAAATTTCCAATTCTTTCCCCATAATTCTTCCCATGCTGATAAATTGATTGTTTTCCCACCTGGTCATTGCCTCCTTGACCTGTTCATCTTTAACCGCCCACTCCAATAATGTATTGTAAGTTTTAGATATTACTTTGATGTTATTCTGTAACAATGCTTTATCCAATAATGAAGGTTCTTTTAAAAAACCTTTTTTCTTATCTGCCCTGAACACTTCATGCCATTGGTGATACTGGATCCTGCCTGCCAGGTGTTGTTTGATTTCCCCTTAGTCTTTTAATATCAATTTATTATCCTTTTCCTTTGTCAAATCCTTATATGTGGCCCAACCTATTTCCATATTTTTCTTTTTTATTGTAATTGCTTCTAAAGGAGAAGCCCACCGTGGTGTTTTCGGTTCCAGAAGATTCTTATATTTTACCCATGTTTTGTATAGTGATTTTCTTATAACATGGTTCATAAATCCCCTGTGCACTTTCCCTTTTTCATCCACCAAATAAGCATGTCATCCGTAGTGATTATTAAATCCTTCTAAGTCCAGCAAATCTCCATCTTTTAGCACAATCCAATCTTTTAGCCAGTTTAGGCAGACCGCATCGTAATATAAATTTAAATCAGGTAATGCCAGTCCACCTCTCTCTATATATATTTTATCAATTAGGAGTTTGTGTTTGATTCTTGGGTTTTTATACTGCCAAATGAATTTTGATAAACATTTTTCCCCTGGTTGCACCCCCTCAACATTTTGTGCCTGAGGTCATGGCCCCCAGACCCCCAAGCTACGCCACTGTATCCCTGCTCCCCTCTGTTCACAGCTGGTGACTTAGAAAATCATCAAACCTTACTGATGTATACAACACCATGCCAACGTGACTTGAAATGCAGTGAGGGAAAACAACATTTCAGCATTTTAAGCTCGCAACGCATACAAAGCCCCACCGCCCCCAATCTCAGTCCCTACTTGGTGCAGAACCTCGCCCTGGATGAACTGTAGTCATAAGTGGTAGTCAGCCAATTGGATTTCCCATCCCCTTTTCCATTCAACTTCAAGTTGAAAATTCAAATAGAGCAAAATCTGGTTTGGCTGGATGGAGGACAGGTGGAAGGGTTCAAATGTTGCAAATAAGGGCACTTTAAAAAATGTTTGTATATGAACCGAATTGAGGGGCAGGGGGCGGGCAGATAAAAAGAGGCAGTAGATGGGTCAATCTTTCTACCTGCTGTTGCTGTAGGGTACCATTTTACAAAGAATGCAAAGTGTCAGGACTGAAGAGATCCAATTTTCTTTTGGCTATATTGCACATAAGAGGTTGATCTCTGCTACAGTTCATTTGTTATTTGGTCTTGGGGGATAGACATTCTTAGGCTGCAAAGGGACGAAAATAGATTTGGAGAGAAACAGCAAAGCAAATTCATTTTTCTTTGACTCTGAAGAAAGACTGCTTCTTCTTTTGCTTTACTGGAGCTCAGCTCTTGCCAAGCACTTTTCTACCAGGAAACCAAAATTACCTACTGCATAAAACCCTTGGTGGTGAATTCACACATGCATTTTATTCTGCTCCTATATAAACATATCAGCTCAAGCTTAGACAGCAGTTTCCTATCATTTCAAAGAACTGTTTTTTGTTTTTTGTTTTGCTGAAATTGATTAAAATATTCAACCGAGAGATTTTATAAAATCATACAGGAATGGTCATGTGGATCAGGAAATGAATTAACAGGCCAGATCTGAGGAAGGCTTATCAGCCATTCAATTTTGGATGGAATGGCTTTGTCTGCTATTTAAGGGGAACCCTCCACCACAGGCAAGTGATCTATAACCCTGAAATCAAGAATACTATTAAGAAATTAAAGAAATCATGCACAAATTATTATTATTTTTTTGGAAACTCCATTTCCAGCAATCCGTGGCAAATGCTAAATTTCAAACAACAAACCATTAGCTTTTAAAGGTAGGCCGGTAACTTTGATAGGAATGTGTTGCTTTTTTTTAAAAAAAAAATGGAACAAAATTCCTTAATTTGTTTCCAGGTGGAAAAATCCAAATTGGAAACTGAGTTGTTAGAACCCAAAACTAAAACACTTTCAAGAATGTATAACTTGCTGCTAAAATGGAATACGCAGGATGAAACAGTTAAATCTGCTATGATTAAATGGGCACAAGATGTTGGTCATAACATCATGTTTGCTGACTAGGAACAGTTGTGGACCACAGGTATGAAATTTACGGCATGTAATGCCCTAAGAGAGAATATTATGAAAATGATATACAGGTGGTACATGACACCAGTCAAGCTTGCAAAAATCTACCATTTGCCCGACAATAAATGTTGGAAGTGTAAAGAAAATGAAGGAACATTCTTTCACCTTTGGTGGACATGCCCAAAGATTAAGGCTTTCTGGGAGATGATATATAACGAAATGAAAAAAATATTTAAATATACATTCCTTAAGAAGCCAGAGGCCTTTCTCTTGGGCATGGTGGGCCAATTGGTGCCAAAGAAGGACAGAATTTTCTTTATGTATGCAACAACAGCAGCAAGAATTCTTATCGCAAAGTATTGGAAGACACAAGAGCTACCCACCCTGGAAGAGTGGCAGATGAAGCTGATGGAGTATATGGAACTGGCGGAAATGACTGGCAGAATCCGAGACCTGGGAGAAGAGTTGGTGGAAGAAGACTGGAAGAAATTCAAAGACTATCTTCAGAAATACTATAAAATTAATGAATGCTAAAACTGTGCTTGGATTGGTAATAAGTGGTAATTAGTGATAAAAGTTAATAAGATTATGCAAAAAAGGTATTGATAATTGGTTGAAAATATTGACATAGAATATGTTATGGTATAAAGCTTAAATATTTGAAAAAGCGTAAGAATTTGCTGAATTAAATATCTAAATGGGAATACAAAAGGGGGGAGGTGTGAGGAGGTCAAGAACATAAGCACATGAATTTGAGGTCATTGGGAAAAATGGATTTGTTTTATTTTTTCTTTGTCTAAATTTAATTTTTCTTAATTAGTTGTGGTTTTCTCTCTGTATTTTTTGTGTTTCTTTTTTCTGTAACCTATGGTTTCTTATTTTGTGAATTCCTATTTTTCTTTTTTGTAAAACTCCAATAAAAATTTATTTAAAAAAAAAATTCCTTAATTTGTAACTTGAAAATAAAAATAAAGCCTTTAAAACAACCAACCCTTCAAGTAACTCGTAGCTGGCCAAAAGTCAAAAGTATTCTGTGGCTTCTTACAGTTGATCCCTTTTGGCTTCAGCTAGTCATAGAATCATAGAATCATAGAACCATAGAATCATAGAGTTGGAAGAGACCACAAGGGCCATCGAGTCCAACCCCCTGCCAAGCAGGAAACACCATCAGAGCACTCCTGACATATGGTTGTCAAGCCTCTGCTTAAAGACCTCCAAAGAAGGAGACTCCACCACACTCCTTGGCAGCAAATTCCACTGTCGAACAGCTCTTACTGTCAGGACGTTCTTCCTAATGTTTAGGTGGAATCTTCTTTCTTGTAGTTTGGATCCATTGCTCCGTGTCCGCTTCTCTGGAGCAGCAGAAAACAACCTTTCTCCCTCCTCTATGTGACATCCTTTTATATATTTGAACATGGCTATCATATCACCCCTTAACCTCCTCTTCTCCAGGCTAAACATGCCCAGCTCCCTTAGCCGTTCCTCATAAGGCATCGTTTCCAGGCCTTTAACCATTTTGGTTGCCCTCCTCTGGACACGTTCCAGTTTGTCAGTGTCCTTCTTGAACTGTGGTGCCCAGAACTGGACACAGTACTCCAGGTGAGGTCTGACCAGAGCAGAATACAGTGGCACTATTACTCCCCTTGATCTAGATGCTATACTCCTATTGATGCAGCCCAGAATTGCATTGGATTTTTTAGCTGCCGCGTCACACTGTTGGCTCATGTCAAGTTTGTGGTCAACCAAGACTCCTAGATCCTTTTCACATGTACTGCTCTCAAGACAGGTGTCACCCATCTTGTATTTGTGCCTCTCATTTTTTTTTGCCCAAATGAAATACTTTGCATTTCTCCCTGTTAAAATTCATCTTGTTTGTTTTGGCCCAGTTCTCTAATCTGTCAAAGTCATTTTGAAGTGTGATCCTGTCCTCTGGGGTGTTAGCCACCCCTCCCAGTTTGGTGTCATCTGCAAATTTGATCAGGATGCCCTTGAGTCCATCATCCAAGTCGTTGATAAAGATGTTGAATAAGACCGGGCCCAAGACAGAACCCTGTGGCACCCCACTAGTCACTCTTCTCCAGGATGAAGAGGAACCATTGATGAGCACCCTTTGGGTTCGGTCAGTCAGCCAGTTACAAATCCACTGAGTGGTAGCATAATCAAGACCGCATTTTACCAGCTTCTTTACAAGAATATCATGGGGCACCTTGTCAAATGCCTTGCTGAAATCAAGGTAGGCTACATCCACTGCGTTCCCTTCATCTACCAGGCTTGTAATTCTGTCAAAAAATGAGATCAGGTTAGTCTGACATGACTTATTTTTCAGAAATCCATGCTGACTATTGGTGATCACAGCATTCCTTTCTAGGTGCTCACAGACTGTTTGCTTAATGATCTGCTCCAGAATCTTCCCTGGTACTGATGTCAGACTGACTGGGCGGTAATTATTTGGGTCCTCTCTTTCCCCCTTTTTGAAAATAGGGACAACATTTGCCCTCCTCCAGTCTTCCGGGACTTCGCCTGTTCTCCAGGAATTCTCAAAGATGACTGCCAGTGGTTCTGAGATCACATCTGCCAGTTCTTTTAATACTCTTGGATGCAGTTCATCTGGCCCTGGAGACTTGAATACATCTAAACTAGCCAAGTATTCTTGTACTATCTCCTTAGTTATTCTGGGCTGTGTTTCCTCTGCTGAATCATTTGCTCCAAATTCTTCAGGTCGGGCATTGTTTTCTTTATCGGAGAAGACTGAGGCAAAGAAGGCATTGAGGAGTTCAGCCCTTTCTGTGTCCCCTGTTTGCATTTCACCATCTTCTCCTCTGAGTGACCCCACTGTTTCTTTGTTCTTCCTTTTGCTATGAACATACCCATAAAAGCCTTTTTTGTTGCTTTTAACCTCTCTAGCAAGCCTGAGTTCATTCTGTGCTTTAGCTTTTCTGACTTTGTGTCTACACGTGCTGGCTATTTGTTTGAATTCCTCTTTGGTGGTTTCCCCCCTTTTCCATTTTTTGTACACATCCTTTTTAAATCCTAACTCAGTTAAAAGTTCTTTAGATAGCCACCCTGGCTTCTTTAGGCACCTTCCATGTTTCTGTCTCATTGGTATTGCCTGAAGTTGTGCTTTTACTATCTCCCTCTTAACAAACTCCCAGCCATCATGAACTCCCTTTCCTTTTAGTATTACTGTCCATGGGATCTCACCCAGCACTTCCCTAAGTTTTATGAAGTCGGCTTTCTTAAAGTCAAGAATTTGAGTCCTAGTATGCTTGGCTGCTCCTTTCCGCTGTATAGTAAACTTCAGAAGAGCATGATCACTCGCGCCTAATGATCCTTCCACTTCTACCCCACTAACCAGGTCATCTGCATTGGTTAGGACCAGATCTAAAATGGCTGTTCCTCTTGTTGCTTCTCCCACTTTCTGGACAACGAACTTGTCTGCAAGGCCAGTGAGGAATCTGTTTGAACTTATGCTCTTGGCTGAGTTTGACATCCAACAAATATCTGGGTAATTGAAGTCTCCCTTCCTTTTGCATGCTTGGCCAACTGTTCCAGGAAGGCATCATCTATGTCCTCCGTTTGGCTTGGGGATCTATAGTAAACTCCCACAATGAGGTCACTGTTATTCTTCTCTCCCTTAATTTTGACCCAAATGCTCTCACTTTGGCTTTGAGGTTCTAAATCTTGGATCTCTTCACAGGTATACACATCCCTGACATATAACGCCACTCCTCCTCCTTTCTTGTCTGGTCTGTTTCTCTGAAATAGATTGTATTCCTCCATTATTACATTCCAATCATGGGACTTATCCCACCAGGTTTCAGTGATGCCTATTATGTCATATTTAGTTTGCTGTACCAAGAGCTCAAGCTCATCTTGTTTATTTCCCATGCTTTGTGCATTAGTGTACAGACATTGAAGTCCATTAATCATTCCCCCGTGTCTCTTATTTAAGGATTTTTTCCTTCCACCCCTATGTGAGATCAGTGAGGGTAGGTTACTGCAGGAAAGAATAGGGTGTAGGTATAGCTACACCCTGTTAAATGGGAGCAGTAGCATGATTACTCCCCAGCCCAAGAGCAAGGTGAGCTTGCCATATCCTATTGGTGTAATGATAAGAGTATTAGACTAGGACCTGGGAGACCAGGGTTCAAACTCTCACTTGGCCACGAAGCTCTCTAGGTGACCTTGGACCAATTCACTCTTTTTCAACTTACCTACCTCACCAATTTGTTGTGAAGACGGGAGTCGGAGAGCCAAATATACCACCTTGAACTTGGGAGGAGAGATGAGGTATAAATGTAAAAATAAGCAAATGAATAAGCAAACTGAGTCTCTAAGTGGCTTGAGAGTTTTTAGTGAAGCCCTGCACAATTCTTACTAAATAAAATTGTGGCCCTAGTTTACCCAAAACACTTATTTGTGATTTGTCTCTTTGTCTGATCTCCCCAGGCAAAAATTTATTTATTTTCTTCATTTTGGGGTATTTCCCAGACTATGCAGTATATAAAACCTTCCAATGTCCTCTGGTTAAAAGGGTGAAGGGAATATCAGTATTTCAACAGACAGATTTTTTCCAATAATATGATTTTGCAGATGAGAAGATACCTGTATCGGGAAAGAATGAATGAACTCATTACTTAGAAGAAGAAGAAGAAAACAAAGCTTCTCAGTGATATAACAAAGAACAGGGAGTTCACAGTCAGTGAGTAAGCAAATCCTTTTTAACATTTTATAAATATGTGTGTCGAGAAAAGGACACTCAGTTTACACATTGTTTTTGCTCTCTAAATATTTTATTGAGGAAAAACAAACAGGAAGCTGGCACATAGAGCTCCGAATAAGCAACAGAAAAGTCAGTTTGCTTACCTCTAATAAGAACACCACCATTAATTATACATTTAAAATTTGTGAGCGGAGCATAGGGCACCCAAGCTGGCAGATTGATTGATTGATTGATTGATTGGCCCATCACCAGTAAGAGTGGTTTGCATCAATAAAAATCTCTTTTAAAATACATTAAGATACAGATCAAATATAATAAAAACAATTTCATAGGACTGAATAGAAAAGGCAGCATAAAACCTTTCATCAATACGATTCTTTCCATTGTGAATTCTTGAATATGCTGAGCATCTTGGTTGCAGGGATTTGCCAAGTTCCCACTAAATTGTTTCAGAAATCTTTATAGAAAATATATTGCTTCCCTTGGGATTCCTCAGATGTTTTGCCCAAGCAGCGATCTCTATGTTTGTCTTGAAAGGTAGCTTTAGGTGAACCTCAGTAGCCTGAAAAACATGTACGGTCATCAAAATGCCTTCACCGTTCCTTGAATGTTTTGCCTGTGCAGGATAAATCCATAATTGCCCAAACTCTGTGACATTTGTAAGTCTTATGACAGTTTGTTTCTGCAGGAGAAAAGCTATCACAAATCAGTTATGGATGAAACTTTTTTGGATTATTTGAACCATCAATGGAAGGCCTTAGCAACTGTCCCCTTAAGATGGTCAAGTGAACTAGGCATATAGTGAGAAATGATAGAGCAAAATTGAGAGACTGTACACACATACCCAGGTGTAATCCCCATTAAACACAGTGAATTGCTGAATGATTGGAAAGTTTTTTCTTGTCTCTTGGTAACTCAGAAAATGAATTATAAGTGTACCTGAACAACACCAACCCACGGTGCAAGGTAGTATAAGGCAGAATTACTCCTTCCTTCTCCTGCCAACTCAACAGCATACTCGGGAGACCAATGTGTCATTGACTTATTTTAGAGTAAAGTGTGATTTGGCTTGTTTCCATCCAAAAACTCCCATGTGATCTCATCTCTAGCTGTTTATTCATGTGGAAAAGAAGAGAGATTGGTGCTCTCAGTTTCTTTCCATTGAAGCACGAGTTGGCTTTCTCTTTAGACACGTTGATACGGTCCTAACTAGGTCTCTAAAAACAACAACAACAACAACAGCCCGTGCAATTTTGACAGAGTGCAAATTTTCCCTGAGGCCTGAATCACTTGCATTCTGAAGGGATGGAGGATGGTCCATTGATTATACGCTTCAGGGTCAAACTGAACTTTGGCAAACTGTAGCCAAACGAACTCCCATCAAGTTGCCTCGTTCTGAAAGCTGATGTGTGATTTCAGCCCCAGTGATTTACTTGTGAGCAAATGGAGGGAGGCTGCTTCGGTGTGTGAAAAACAGGTAAATAATTTCAGTCATACTGCATCGTTGATATCAGATGTGCCACAGGCATCATTTAATTTTTTGAAAATATTTCTTTTCAGGGGCTAGTACAATGAAATGGGCACAAGCTTATTGGAAACAGGCAGTGTCATGCTAATTCCCTAGTTCAGTTAAAGCTTAGAGATAGAGGGGAGTGGCTGTGATGTGGCACATATAAATTATGCTTTTATCTCAGTTAACCAGCATGAGGGTTGTTTCATTTTTATTTTTTGGGTCTCTGATTCATATTATGTCTGTGTTTGCATTCTAACCCTTTTGCAGGCTTGGGGAGGAGTGAGAGAGGTCTTCCTCCTACTGAGGTCTACAGCCAAATGCTAATGGGAATGTATCTTGCACCAGCACAACAGGAACAAACTGAGGAGTGTGTCACTCAGCTTTCATGTGAAGGTTACTGCTCACATTATGTTTGAAAAAAACATGACATGTTTGATGGGTTTGGAAACAGAGAAACAAAACATGAAGGGGCTTGTGCATATGTTTAAGAAGAATTCCCATATTCCTGGAAAAGCTTCACGCAGAGAAAGAAACCTTCACCATTTCAGTTTAATATTGCTCACCACAATTGAATCCCTCATAGAAGAAATGGTATTCAGAATTATATGGAGATAAGTGGAATCTACAAGAAGATGTGTGTCTTCATCTCACCTTGCAGGAGTCCTCCTGCTCAGGGTTGCAACCAGCTATCCCCCCTCGAGGACACTTATTTATTTATGAAAACATTTATTTGTCACTGTGTTCCAGATTATATGAAAGCTCAAATTTGTATGAATGCTCTCCAAGCTTCTATTTTCAACGCTAGACCAAACTCATTTTCATATGAAGGTAGGAAGGGTAGGAAGTAGAGGGAACAGAAAGCAAAAGTGGGGACTAACATCGTTTTTCCCCTTTACAAGAAGAAGAACAGTTTGGATTTGATATCCCGCTTTATCACTACCCTAAGGAGTCTTGAAGCGGCTAACAATCTCCTTTCCCTTCCTCCCCCACAACAAACACTCTGTGAGGTGAGTGGGGCTGAGAGACTTCAAAGAAGTGTGACTAGCCCAAGGTCACCCAGCAGCTGCATGTGGAGGAGCGGGGAATAGAACCCGGTTCACCAGATTGCGAGTCCACTGCTCTTAACCACTACACCACACTGGCTTTACAAGTGGCTGTGTTACAGGGAAATTTCTTCTTCTTCTTCTTCTTCTTCTTCTTCTTCTTCTTCTTCTTCTTCTTCTTCTTCTTCTTCTATTTCTTCTTCTTCTCCCCCCCCCCTCCAAGTGTCCCTATTTTCCAGTCCCAGATTTTCCAGTCCCAGATTTACAGATACTGTCCCACTTTCTGAATTGATCCTGGAATGTCCCACTTTTCCTTAGAGCATCCCTATTTTCATCAGTGAAATGTTGGTGGGTATGGAGTTATGTGACCTCTGAGCCAAGGAGATAAGTAATTCAACAACCTTTAGAAGACATCTGAAGGCAGCCCTATATAGGGAAGGTTTTTTTTAATGTTTAGGGTTTTATTATGTTTTTATATATGTTGGAATTCACCCAGAGTAGCTGGAGCAACCCAGTTGGATGGGTGGGGTATACATAAAGAAAGAATATTATTATGATGATGGAACTCCCTATTTTCATTAGAAAAATGTTGAAGGGTATGTAATAATAATAATAATAATAATAATAATAATAATAATGATACAAAAATAAAAAGCAGACACATTCACATATCTCCATTCTCCACCCATGCAAGCAAAATGCATCACCAGAGTTCAGAAAGACCATTCAGCTAGACAAACATACTTTAAGAGGGTGCAGAGCAGAAACAGTGAGGGATGTGGTCTGGGAAAATCTTGCATGCAGGATCGAGAGGCTTGGGGAGACGCCTTCATCCATTGGACCTGAGTCCCCACTCGCACCCCATTGTTGCTGTTCAGAGTGGAAGCCAGATGAGAGGTTCCTGCCCCAAGAAGTTACCCTTCTAAAATAAAATGCAGTTCACAAACAAATGTAACTGACATTCATCAATGCAGCCTACAGATCAGCTCAGGGAGTTCACCTGCCTTTTAAAATCAATTTATTCCCATTGGCTGGATTCTGTTCTGGGAGCCTTGCAGGGCATAACATTGTGACTGTGGCTGAGACCTAACAGCATTGGGCTGACTTAATGGAATTTCTTCACTGAATTTCCTTCTGTAGCATGCTTTTTTTCCAATGAGCACGCTGCCAAATCTGATCTGAATAATTTGTAAGCCTGTGGCATAGCTACTAATTCCCACTCATTGCTTTCAAGCGATATAGTACACACTGTTTCACCTTTCAGATAGAGGTGTATTTAGATGAGTTTTCTAACCACACACTTATCTTAAATCCCAGCTCCCTCCCTCTCTCTAATAAGCTCTAAAAGATGTTTAAGGTGCCTAATATGTATCTTCCCACTCTTAAGGGCTTGGTGCCATATTCTGAAAGAGTTGGGCCTGTTCCCAGAGTAATATGCACAGTTCTGAGAATATTTAGACTGTGAAGCGGTTGCTTTGGCAGGTATTTTGAGGAGCTACACCTGGGATCCATAATATCTGATGCCAGGACCTGAAATAACTATGGTTTCCACACCCCATGGCTTCCTTTATTCATTTTTTGGTTGTGGAAGTAATTAAGGCTGTGTTCCCTAGTGCATGTTCTTGGAAGCAACATCCATTGAGCATCAGTTTGGTCTAGAGCTGTCAGATCACTGGGTTTGGCTTGAAGAGTCAGGACTTTAGCTACCTTTTCATTTCCCCCTTAAAATTAGGACTGAAACCTCAGGGTAAGGGGACAGAATCAAATCTATAGGCTGTTTTCTGACTTGAGAGTGTTTGCTATCATCACTACCTATAAAGGTAAAGGGACCCTTGACCATTAGGTCCAGTCGTGACCGACTCTGGGGTTGCGGCGCTCATCTCGCTTTATTAGCTGAGGGAGCCGGCGTACAGCTTCCGGGTCATGTGGCCAGCATGACTAAGCCGCTTCTGGCGAACCAGAGCAGCGCACAGAAATGCCGTTTACCTTCCTGCCAGAGCGGTACCTATTTATCTACTTGCACTTTGACGTGCTTTCGAACTGCTAGGTTGGCAGGAGCAGGGACCGAGCAACGGGAGCTCACCCCGTCGCGGGGATTCGAACCACTGACCTTCTGATCGGCAAGTCCTAGGCTCTGTGGTTTAACCCACAGTGCCACCCGCGTCCCTTCTCACTACCTATGGATGGGGAGAAGATCGATTTTGTTTGTATTTTTGTAAGAAACTCCCTAATTCGCAATTTTTCGACAGATGTGCAAACTGAAACACAAATAGCCTTTGAAATTTGTAAAAAATGCATACAATAGTATGGGCAGGAGGTGATCTGAAATTGTAGGGGCATTAAAACTGTCACTGTATCATGGTCAGATCACCTCCTGGTGAGTTTTAGATACCCAGTGGCATTTTTCTCTGCAATTGGAGGGAGGGGTATATTAAAATGGTCTGCCACAGAGACTAATTGATCTAATTGGTTTTCAGAGGGCCCTGGGGATTTATTTTTTTCTGTTGACATGGCTGGCTCCTCTGTCACATATCTGGTTAATCTGTGGAATAGGCCGATGACCTGGGTGGCTGACACACTTTCCTCTGAGAGTCCTTTACCAAGTTCAGAAAGCTCTGTGGTTTACCCCAGAGCAAAGAGCAGTGAAGAGATAAAGGACACAGTTTGAGCACAGGTAGAGAACAAACTCCCAGCAAAGGTAATCAAACATTGGCAAATGCTCATGTCCAAGAAGAAGAAGAAGAAGAATTTGGATTTGATATCCCGCTTTATCACTACCCGAAGGAGTCTCAAAGCGGCTAACATTCTCCTTTCCTTTCCTCCCCCACAACAAAAACTCTGAGAGCCAGTGTGGTGTAGTGGTTAAGAGCGGTAGTCTCATAATCTGGGGAACCGGTATGCAACAACAGCAGCAAGAATTCTTATCGCAAAGTATTGGAAGACACAAGAGCTACCCACCCTGGAAGAGTGGCAGATGAAGCTGATGGACTATATGGAATTGGCGGAAATGACTGGCAGAATCCGAGACCTGGGAGAAGAGTTGGTGGAAGAAGACTGGAAGAAATTTAAAGACTATCTTCGGAAATACTGTAAAATTAATGAATGTTAAAATTATGCTTGGATTGGTAATAAGTGGTAACTAGTGACACTAGTTAATAAGATTATGTAAAAAATGTATGGATAAATGGCTGAAAATATTGAGGTATAATATGTTATGACACAAAGTTAAGATATTTGAAAAAGGGCAAGAATTTGCTGAATTAAGTATGTAAACGGGAACACAAAAGGGGGGAGGTGTGAGGAGGTCAAGGATACAAGCATATGACTTTGAGGATATAGAGAAAAATGGATTTGTTTTATCTTTTTAACTTCTTTTTTCTTAATTAGCTGTTTTTTTGTGTATTTTGTGTGTTTTCTTTTTTTGTATTGTCTATTTTTATTTGTGGTTTCTCTTTTTTTATTCTGTAAATTTTTACTTTTTTCTTTTGTAAAACTTTAATAAAATTTATTAAAAAAAAAAAAAAAACATAATCTGGGGAACCGGGTTCGCGTCTCCACTCCTCCACATGCAGCTGCTGGGTGACCTTGGGCCAGTCACACCTCTTTGAATTCTCTCAGCCCCACTCACCTCACAGAGTGTTTGTTGTGGGGGAGGAAGGGAAAGGAGAATGTTAGCCACTTTGAGACTCCTTAAAGGGAGTGAAAGGCGGGATATCAAATCCAAACTCTTCTTCTTCTTCTGTGAGGTGAGTGGGGCTGAGAGACTTCAGAGAAGTGTGACTAGCCCAAGGTCACCCAGCAGCTGCATGTGGAGGAGCGGAGACATGAACCCAGTTCACCAGATTACGAGTCTACCGCTCTTAACAACACCACCACACTGGCTCACTCCGTGGTTGTGAAGATGGTGAAGAAAATTGATTGGTGGCTAAATTGTTCTCCCTGCTCCTGATGATCCTCATTTCTTGCCTGAGGTAGAGAAAGTGTTTTCCTTCCCTCAATAGCCTTACCCAATGAAGTCTGCTTGTGACAGCCACTGAGCCTGCTTATGTTTGCATAGTCCTGCATAGGTCCACTGTGCATTCTTGCAACTCAGATGTATGTTTTGAGGGTGTTTTCTCAGATGAGCCCTGAGAGGTTTTCTGTGTGCAAGCATTCACACCTTGCATTTGTTCCTGCTAAACAGATGCCATTGGAGTGCCTGGCAGAGGCCAGGCAGGGATAGCATCCTTTCCCTAAATGGATACAAGGCGATCTTCAAAACTTGTACAGAAGGTTAAATAGCAGAACCAAGCCTGTACTTTTGGACAACAGTGCTAAATCATCAGACACTGTTCTGACAAATAAAAAGCTATTAGTCTACCCCAAACTGTAATGAGATCATGATTAATAAATGCCTCTCAAAGGTCTATATCAAAGTCAAGGCTTTCCGGTGATAAATGTAAACATCCAGACCCCACTTTGCCAAAAGCTCTGTGTTGCAGCTACATGGCTGCCCTGATTGATCTGTTCATTACTCTAATAAATAATTTATCGCCTCCAAGAGGACAATTCATTATGCAGATAGTATGAACAAGTAACTTTAAGCAACCGAAAAATAAAATGTTTTCTTTTAAAAAATAATAATAATGACACATGCTACCAGTGCTCTGTAATAGTATCTCCTGCAAGTATACAAAGCTAGCCTTACCTTACTACAAAACAATGTTTCAAGAAATATATTTTTTCAGAAGTAATAAGTCATATGTGCAACTGGGATCAAGAAGTCCTCATTTCAAGAGGTTGTTTACACTGTTGCTTCTATCATTGAATATCAGTTGTATTAGTCGGGATTTGCCAAAAGTTGTAGCTGTATCTAGGTATGAATAAATCTGTCAATTTTGGTTTCTCTCCATTTTCTTGTCTTAAATTCAGTTCCCCACATTTCCCCCACAATTTATTTTCTTTTAAGAAATCCTCATGAAAATTCACCAGCATTTTGGTGTGAATTTCTCCTGACTGTAGAGTTTTGTCTACAATAATGCCTAATATATGCATTTCTCCAATGCAATTTCCCTTAATGTACAGTGGTACCTCGGGTTAAGTACTTAATTCATTCCGGAGATCCGTTCTTAACCTGAAACTGTTCTTAACCTGAAGCACCACTTTAGCTAATGGGGCCTCCTGCTGCTGCCGAGCCACCAGAGCACGATTTCTGTTCTCATCCCGAAGCAAAGTTCTTAACCCGAGGTACTATTTCTGGGTTAGCGGAGTCTGTAACCTGAAGCGTATGTAACCTGAAGTGTATGTACCCCAAGGTACTACTGTATATGCTATCTTTAATATTTTTTAAATGAACATTTGATCCTAGTACACTTGTACCTTGGAAGTCAAATGGAATCCATTCTGGAAATCCATTCGACTTCCAAAACCAAAGCATGACTTCTGATTGGCTGCAGGAAACTCCTGCAGCCAATCAGAAGCCCCGGAGGCCCCGTCAGACATTCAGCTTCCAAAAGAACGTTTGAAAACTTGAAGAACACTCACTTCTAGGGTTTCAATTGTTCGGGAGCCAATTTGTTCAGGAGCCAAGGCATTCAAGGTCCAAGGTATGACTGTATGTTCATTTTTGTACACATTACTCTGCTGGAGAACTGCATTGCAAGATTTGGAGAAGTGTGAATTTAGATGGATAGCTGTTTTGTTCATGCATTGTTTTTGAATGTGCAAATTATGCAAATTCACCTCTAAATGTGAATTGAATCAAATTTCTTCCCCTTCCATAGGTACATCAAAGAGGTCCTAAAAATTCTGGTGGCTCGATGGAACCTGTGGACAGGGCCTTCTGGCCCAGAGTAGCCTAGCCCATAGGGTGTGTGTGTGTGTGTGTGTGTGTGTGTGTGTGTGTGTGTGTTGGCATAAAACTCACCACTTAAGGGACCAGTCTAAAGACAATGTGCAGACATTTTAATAACTCTTTGTATGAACTTTCTTGCAGCAACAGTAGCAACTTCAAACAAACAAAATAGCTGAAAAGGCTATGCCCATATTCACCAAGCTGGACCTTTCAAAATACAAAATGCACTTAGCCATCACTTTTCTTCTAATGCGATGTTCTCCTGTGGTTTTGTCCGTTTATTAAACTAAACTGATGGCTGTGACCAAGGGATGAAAGAATAAATTGGAAGCTTATGTGGAGGTTTCTACTAAATTGTTTGTAGCCCAAGCAATATGCAGCCTAAGGAACGGGATATAGCTGACAGGCAAAGAGGAAGCCGTATTGATTTTTATTCCCAATTAGGTTAGGTAGATCCTGTTTATCTATTCACTTAAGTGGATATGAATGGGAACTCTCAAGAGTATTCTTAACATGTTTTCAGGGATATATTTTTAAAAATGCTTCTGAATCACAGCGCTAACAGGGTTTCGGATGCCACCAGATGGTCATTTAAAACACCCTGACGGTGCATTTGAAGTCACCTTGTTTTTCCCAACCATTTGTAAGCAGAAGAATAATTCAACAGAAAGGACGCAAGCAGGGCTCTTGAATTTAGCCATGATTGACACACAGGATTTGCTAACATTCTGAATGTTTGGGCCCAGGGCCTAAAACATAGGAAGCAGAGAATATACTAAATCTCCCTCAGGAATTCTATACAATTATTCCCTCACAAGCACTCACATGCTTTGTCTGAGGACCAACTCCAAATTTCCATTTTTATGTTGGTTTAAGCCCAAACTGGTTAATGGTGTGTGTGTGTGTGTGTGTGTGTGTGTGTGTGTGAGAGAGAGAGAGAGAGAGAGAGAGAGAGAGAGAGAGAGAGAGAGAGAGATCCAAACATATAATCTATCCATCAGCTGAAGTTCCTTGAAGCAGTTAAAGAAATCAATTTTAAAAATTGTGGGCAGGTGCAGGGACATCCAATGAAAAATTATCACAGACTTCACAGCAAGCCGGGGAAAATTCTTCTCTTGAAATAAAAATAACACAGTGGCTGGCCAAGTGTTTTCTGTTTAATGAAAAAGTATGGCAAAAAGTATGTAACCCAAAAGATGTGTGTGTGTGTGTGTGCGCATAAGAGACACCGACAAGGTTGTGCTTACACTATTGCTAACAAAAAGAACTCTCCAACAAAGCAAAAAGTGACCTTTGCTGAAGTCGTCTTGTTGCCCCGTGAGAGACGGTCGGTGTCTGGAGAATAAATGTGATTAGGTCATTTGTGAGTGCTTGTGAGTAGTGAGGCAGACATCTGTAAGTGGTGGTGGTTTATGGGGGTGGGGTTGGGAGGGAAAAAAATGGAAGGGGAGGAAGGCAATTAGCCTTGTTCAGGATACTGGAGCTACAACAATGTTAGGGAGGCGTCGTATGGTCTACATAGCATGACCTTGACTGGGACCAAGATGGAAAAAGAAAGTTGTACCTCCCACACTGAAAGCAGATATGAGTACTTTGCAGTTCACAGGATAATATTTTATCAGAATGGACAAGTAACCTTCACTTAGCAAAACTGATAAATCTGAAATGTAAGAAAGCATTTTAGGAAGGCAAGCTGGATTAAAAGTTGACTGTGTGGGAAATTTCTGATCGGCTTCCTAGCTACCTGTGTGTTGGAATGCCATGTTTGTTTGGTTTAAAATTCTAATGCACATTGCTGCAAAGCTTTGTTTCATGTGTTCATGTGCACGTGGGAGAGGTGAGGGATGTCATTTTATTCCTGGTTTTCCGATTGGCAGGAGGCACAGCATAATCTTCCCAGAGTTGTCTTCATATAGCTAGCACTTCAAAAGGATCCAGGTCCCAGGTTTATTGTGTTCTTTCTTATGGAATTACACGTATTTCCAGCAGCATAAAGGATTGCTAAGAACCAATCTGCTCAAAGAGGGTTATATTCCAAATAAATGCAGATGCAATGATGAGCATTTGCACTGAGTTCCAGTTCCCCAGAAATTAGTGATTTGTGGATTTCTTTTCTTCATCTAAGCCCATATTTCATGCCTCTGGTCCTTTCACAAGGAAACAAGTTGTTCCCTCATGCACTTGGTCTGCCAAACGAGCTTGGAGGATGCACCCACAATCATTTCCAGCATTTTACTTGGATTGCTTTAATTAATTCATAAACTTTCTCCTGAACAGCTAGTGATGACAACATAGGACTATTGTGTTCCCAAACATCCCTTCCTAAGTGTTATGCATCTTGACAGTAGCTAGGTCACATAGACATGCTAATGAGGGAAGACTAAGGCCAAAATGTGTGAGACAGTTCAGCTATTCTATCACCATCACCATCATACATACATAAAGTTATCTACACTAGGGCAAAAAATAAAAAAATCTAAGCTTTGCGTATACATTGATGGGGTTTGAGCTGGCAGTAACTTACCAGGAAAGGGGGGTTGTGGTGGAGAAATCAATGAAAATGTCGACCCAATGTGCAGCTGCTGTGAAAAAGGTGAACTCCGTGTTGGAGATCATTAGGAAAGGAATTGAAAATAAAACTGCTGTGCCAATATCATAATGCCTTTTTACAAATCTATAGTCTGACTTCACTTGGAGTGCTGTGCACAGTTCTGGTCAGCACACCTCACAAAGGGTGCTGCAGAGCTGGAAAAGTTATGAAAAAGGACAACCAACATTATTAAGGGGTTGGAGCAACTTCATTGTTTAGGGCTTTCAAATTCAGATGAAAGGTGAGCAGGGAAATTATGGGGAAAGTAGACAGGGTGAAGTTGCTCTCCCACGTAGTTAGTGCTGTGCCAAAAACCCATCCAGTTTTTCAAAAGTTTTCTTACCCAGTGAAAGATGCTTCCATTTTGATGCTTCATTCTCGGTGCAAATCAGAATGTATTTAGAATTTTTGTTGGGTGTGGAATTTTGAGTTTACTTTATTGTTCTGAGGTGCCTGAGGGTGGTGTGTGTGTGTGTGTGTGTTTCCCAGTAAACATATTTCCAGCACCCTGCAGCCTCCCTTTCTGGTCTAAAAAAGCTCTATGGAAGGTGTTAAAGGTAAAGGTAAAGGGACCCCTGACCATTAGGTCCAGTCGTGACCAACTCTGGGGTTGCAGCGTTCATCTCGCTCTATTGGCCGAGGGAGCCGATGTACAGCTCCCGGGTCATGTGGCCAGCATGACTAAGCCGCTTCTGGCAAACCAGAGCAGCGCACGGAAATGCTGTTTACCTTCCTGCCGAAGCGGTACCTATTTATCTACTTGCACTTTGACGTGCTTTTGAACTGCTAGGTTGGCAGGAGCAGGGACCGAACAATGGGAGCTCACCCCGTCACGAGGATTTGAACTGCTGACCTTCTGATCGGCAAGTCCTAGGCTCTGTGGTTTAACCCACAGCGCCACCCGCGTCCCATGGAAGGTGTTACCTCATGAAATATTCCCCTGGGCTTTGATTGAAGCACGGGCACCCATCTCTCACTGATGTTATGATTTGTGGAATGAAAGAAAGAGCACTCAAGGCACCTCACAGAGAATGGTTTCGAAATGGAGAAAAAGGTTTGGCACAACAGTGCTCATAAAATTAGAAACCAGATTAGAAATCTAGCAAAGCTGAATGATGGAAGAGGGAGGTCAGAGAAAAGGAAGCCCTTCTTCTCACACATCACTAAACTATGGGATTTGCTCCTACTAACTGTAGTGATGGCCAACATCTTTGATGACTTTAAAGGGGAATTAAGCAAATTCACTGAAGATCTATTCCTCAAGGAATGGCTTGACCAGTGACAGTAGGGCATTGGTGTGTTTGGGAAGCAATTCACAAATGCTTCTGAGGGCTCTCTTTTAGAATCTTTTATTCATATGTAACCTTTCTCCAGTACTAGCAGTGTGGTAGGCACTGTGCAGAGGATAAAAATGGGGGTGATACAGTCTACCTTATCTGGACATCCCTGATTCTGTACTGAAGATCTCATGATACAAATGACCACCATCATGTGGAAGATCTCCATGCTTCCCTCTCCACTTTGCCAACGGCTTTGGCAAGACCTTCTGTATTTTACAGACATAGGTTTGAGAATTCTAGACCTGGTCTGAAGTCCTGGTCAATGAGGGCAAGAATGCATTGTTTCTGTTGTGACATTGTATTCCAGTTAAGAAGGAAAATGCTTCTAAGCTACTCTGCTTGAAGCAGTGACAAAGGATTGTTGGGGGAGAGAAACCCCCCATCACCTAAAAAATAATGCTAAGCTTCAACCGTTTTAGCATTTACAAAGCTTCTCCCCACAAGTTGCAACCCCCACTGTCACTAGACACAAGCAAGAGAGGAGATGTTTGGTCTGGCATTAGTTAATGCTCCACAGAAATGCCATTTTTTAGAGACATCCCATAGCCAGAAATCGACAAGTGACATTAAGGCAAGTGGGAACTGGGAACCAGCACAGAGATGGAAGAAGAGAGACACAATAGCTGTATCCAGTGAAAGAGAGATTATTTCAGCAGAGGCTTTTTTTTAATGGACTGAAGTGTAAATGAAGTTCACAGTAAGGAAGCTGCAATAGTTTACAGTGACAAACATTGTGTGAATGCAGGTTTGTCAGTGCTTCCCCCCCCCCAAAAAAAAAAAAAAATAAACAAGAACGTTAAGGGGTACTCTCATTTTGACTCAAGGAAATCACCATTTTATAGTTCAAATCAGGGAAAATCAATACAGTAAATGGACAAAAGTACAAAGATTCACAAAATGTTCAGGGGTATGTATACCCTTGATGCCCCCCAGAAAAAAAAAACACTGGTTTAAGCAATGCAAAAATAAGTAAATCCTGAATGTATAAAATTGGGCTGTGTTGTAATGTGGCACCCTCTCGTCGAGGATAGCTACAACTTCAAGGAAAAGGAAATAACACGAAATGTTGTTTCAAACATTAGTGGGTGTAATCTGGTCTTTGAAGTGAGAAATACAAGGCTGCATTCTACATGTTTAAGATGTAGCTCTTTAATGTAGCTATCAGGGTTCCCCCGCACTGCCTATTTTGACAAGGCTCTTGGCTTATTCTGTGCACCAAATGTTGAGGTTAGGGGGCACATTGTTTTTGAAATGAGTATGCTATGCAGCTGAAATGAGATAACGGAATCATTGCAATTGTAGGAGTTTGCACGAAGGCCTCTGGATTGCATATGTGAAATCGCCTCTCAAAATTGCTTAGTTCAAATTGTAACATTTTTGACTCTCTGGATAGTTGTTTGAAATCAAAGGGTTGCGGAGAACAAATATAGCTCTTTCACATACAGTCCAATCTCACGATGCAGTCTGCTCACTGAAAAGTCGTCCCTCCACGAATAGTCTCTCAAAACAATATATTTGATTTAATGTATGTCATTTTTGCAAATGCTGGTTTTATTTGATACCTTATAATCAAGCACCTTAGAACTGCAAACCTGCCAGGAAAGCAGCCAACATTAATCTCGGTATGTGGAATCCCTTGCAGACGACTGTAGTGCCTGGAGACAGACAGGTTTGTATCCGCAGCAGTGACCAGAGGAGGAATAATCACTGGGAGGAGCGCAGAAGGAACAAATGCAATGGTATACCGTGGTACCTCGGATGATTTACGCTTCAGGTTACATACGCTTCAGGTTACAGACTCCGCTAACACAGAAATAGTGCTTCAGGTTAAGAACTTTGCTGCAGGATGAGAACAGAAATCGTGCTTCGGTGGCGCAGCAGCAGCTGGAGGCCCCATTAGTTAAAGTGGTGCTTCAGGTTAAGAAAAGTTTCAGGTTAAGTATGGACCTCCGGAACAAATTAAGTAAGAGAGCCAGTGTGGTGTAGTGGTTAAGAGTGGTAGTCTCGTAATCTGGGGAACTGGGTTCGCATCTCCGCTCCTCCACATGCAGCTGCTGGGTGACCTTGGGCTAGTCACGCTTCTCTGAAGTCTCTCAGCCCCACTCACCTCACAGAGTGTTTGTTGTGGGGGAGGAAGGGAAAGGAGAATGTTAGCCACTTTGAGACTCCTTTGGGTAGTGAAAAGCGGGATATCAAATCCAAACTCCTTTCCTCCTCCTCCTCCTCCTCCTCCTCCTCCTCCTCTTCATCTACTTAACCTGAGGTACCACTGTACCTGCATCAGCACAACCGGACGCCTTCATTTGCCCCAGCTGCAACAAAACTTGTCTCCCTCATATCAGTCTCCACAGCACAGCAGGTGCTGCAATTCTCCAATGGTTGGGATTTCACTCCTGAAAGTGCAATCGTGCATTGTCACCCAAGACAGATGGATGCCAGCTGCAAAGAACTACAGTTCACGCTGCATTTA